>NW_027181694.1:4442500-5642500 GCF_028537555.1 Battus philenor | reverse complement strand
CTGAAACCAAAAAAAAGGCGGTGGGAGGGAACATCGCTCGTGCAATCGATGGATGTTGGAGCCAAAAGGTTCATACGTGGAGACAATGTGCTGAATTTTCTGTAGAACCAGTTGAAAGGGGCAGGAATCCAGCATTTTCTGGTGACCTTTGTATAAGATTGGGATTGACTTTAGTGGACTGTATTTAATTAGAAGGCCTTGGTCCAGAGAATGAATTAATTTATTAAGAATTAATTTTACAAGGAAGGGAAAACACGTGTGCTCGGTGGAGGTAGGGAGCAGAGAGAGCACAGATAAAAACATATTTTACCGATTCGCCAAACCATAGATAAAATCTAAACTAAAACATTTTTTGTTGATACTATTGCCAACAATCTTTTCGCCTTTTAGGTGGATCTCCTACGTTGCGGTTATCAGTTATAGATATTGTATAAAACAAATAGTATTCAACCTCTTTAAAATATGACAATACGGAATGTTATTTAACACCAAAAAAAAAGATACAACGTTATTTGTGGTGTAAATCCTAGTGTTAGGAGGGAATGGGCACGCTTCCCACCAGGTGGACCGAGTGATGGTTAAGATCGCGGAGTCTCTGGATTCGGTTAGCGCAGGACTGGTGATCGTTGCGATCTCTGGTGGAGGCATTGTTCATCAGCTGGGTGTGTTTGGAACTCTTGTGGCTTGAAGTAAAAGGATACCATTATAAGGGAGCAGAGACACGAAAGATGTACCCCACCCATACCATGAACTACGCTGGTGATTTTGGTCCTTTTATTTCCTCTCTCTCTCTCTCTCTCTCTCTATATATATATATATATATATATATATATATATATAAACAATAATAAATATACAGGACGATTGATAATAGAAAAAAATGCTTTAAGGCGATATAACTCTCCATATTAAAAAATCAATTGTTTCAGAAATAATAAATATTAATATTCATGTTATATATTTCAGAGAGATCGTTTTACATAGAGCTGTATTTCCCAACGTGGGGCCCACATCCCACATAACAATTTTATGGTTAAGGAATTCGAAAGTGGACACGCATATATATATATGTATATATATATATATATATATATTTGTTGCAAAAAATATCGTAGACCTTCATTTTAAATATAAAAATTATTATAGCATTCAAGACTTTATTTAATCATAATGTGTGGAACTTGATTTTTTGATTTATATACATGTTTAATATTATAATATACACATCAAGAATTGAATTACATTTTGAAAGAGCAACTGTTGAGTTTCTACCCTGCTTTGATAAGCATCGAGCTGGTGGTACCTTACAGTCCACTTGAATAAAAATATTTTAAATTTTCAACATTGTTGATTAAAGAAATTGCAATGCAGGAAGGTGGTGACAAATGCAATAGGTAAAAATAAAACAAACACTAAAATATAGAAATAAAAGAAATATAGTACTACCAAATATAGTGCAAGAAACAGAATAATATAAGATGATAATTATAAAGAAAATACGTGTTAAATATTAGAAACAAAAAATGTAATGTTGCACAATAAAATAGTAAGGAAACCTAGAATGTAGTGGTTGAGGATGGATGTACGGCTAATGGAATGACAGAGAAAGACTGGGAAAATTGTAGAATGAAAGAAACAGTACGACAGATAAGATGATATATGAAAGAGAAGAATGATAATAATAAAAAATATGAATAAATTACTAGAAATAAAAAGTCCCTGTCCCACACGAGATAGGGGAACGAGAGGTCCCCAACAACAGCGGAGACCATTTAATAATAATAAAAAAAGAAATTACATTTCACGTTTAATATAAACACAGTAATATATAAAATCGTTTACAATCTATTTCAGGAAAAGCGGAACTGAACAAGGACAACAAACTGGCGAACCTGTTCCAGACGGACACGGAAATGACCCTCAATCAAAAGAACGCCCTCATCACAGAAGACGCTAAACGCACAAACTTACTCGCTGAGATCATCCACCCCAGTCTTATCGAGGTATTGCTTCTATACAGGATGATTGATTTTAGACGTAAAAGCTCTTAACACGTTCACTGCGGCTTGAGGTCGATTCAGCCTCATGGTAGACTTTGCACTGGTGCGGCACGTAAAACTCGTGTTTTCTCTCTAGTGCGGCGGCTGTTTACACTCAACCGTATGAGATATGACAAAGACAAATATAGCTTTCTTCATGTCTGCGAAGCATTGACTCAATATTGTAAAAAATATTGATGAACATGAGGCAGAAAAGACCTCAACCGCACTACTAGGAAGTTCAGCTTGAGGCTGATTCGACCTCAGCCGCACCAGCTGAAAGTTCTTCAAAATTGGGCCCGCAGTGAACGTGTTAAATGGTAAAATATATCCAACATTTAATAGTTTCATAAATAATAACTTAAGAATAATATATATTAGCAATTTAAATTCCAAACAGAAATTATACGGGGCAATGCAATCTTACTCAAATTGTTAGTAATAGGATAGTAAAACGAACTAAGAATGTTGTTACACATGAATAAAATGACTTGATTGGTTGATTTTTACATTTTCTTATCGCTTGACTACTTATTTATCTGTTGGAAAGCGACGATGTGGAAAAGGAAGCACGCAGATTTAGTAAGTACCTATTCACACTGACCCTAGTAGGGGAGGCCGGCATATCGTTCAATACTCAGGCTGTACGGATTAGAAACGTCGCGTTGAAAGGCCTGGTATACCCCTATGAAAATTCATAGTGTAAGGGTGGTAAGACTTCCTACTCGCCTAAAGAAAAAAGGGGGATAGTGGGAATAAGTCTTGAAGTAGTACGAACACGTTTCTTCGTTCTATTAGTCGTATTAATGCAGCTTATTTGTATAAACTATGAAGAATATATTAATATGTCTTAGTTATTTATTATTTATATATAACTTTATACCAACAATGAATAGCATACTAACATAGAATACTAACGTAATGATAATATATAGTATAAGTATATCTACAGTGACATAAATATAAATTTAAAAATAACCGGAAGGGATAAATGAATGTTTGAATATATGTATCACAAAAATTAGTCGGATCCGAGTGGTCGGCATACAGCATGCCAGGGTGACAAATATTCGAAATTCGTGCCGAAATTCTGGTAGGTAGTCCTCTAGCTCGTGTAGCGCCCGTGTGCAATGATCCCTGGCGCCCCCTAGGCCTGACCTCCCCCCCCCCCCCCGCTATAACTATTAACTTTGCCGTCGTAACAAGAAAGTTTTGTTCATTCCAACAAGCTATTTTATATGTAGGTATAGCTTACAGTATGGTATTAATTACGGCCTTTCTTATGACGGCAGAGTAACACTCATTGTTTTTATGCCTGTAGCACATCTCTGTTGCGAAACTAAGCGGCAAACCGCGATAGTTGGTGTTTCATCTTGTGTTTTAAGTTTTATGGACAGCGAAATAGAAGCGAAATGTATCGAATTTCTGTTTCTCTGCCCATAGAACTTATAACACAAGGCGCATTTTAACCTCTTCTTACCTAATAGGTTAAAAATATAACATGTGGTAAATTTTAATAATTAGTGCCGCGTAATGGGCATGGCAGCGCCTGTGTGAATTGCACACCCTGCACTATAGGTTAAGCCGCCCTTGAATTAACTTTGGTAAATTTAGCTTCGACGTTGAGGAACCGATATCATATCCGGTAACATTGGAGACTTGGAACATCATGCGTACAAGGCATAATAAATCCCGTAGTGCGATCACTAAACATAGGTGTAAACAGTTTTTCTTGAATAAAACGACTTTCATCTGACTCGTAGAACCCGCTTAGTTGCTGATGACTTTAATGGAATCCTACTACTTATCTAATACTACTATCCTACTACTAATACTAGTAGAAAAGGCTCCCAAAACAATATCCACTCGCCACAAACGTCTGAGCATTTTTTACCACTACAAAACGTAAGGGACGCCCTATCGACCCGCCTCACTCGGATCCGAGTGATGAACCCTAAATGATTTAGAAATTTAAAGAATTATTATAGTTCTTATTACTACATATTACACATACTACACTGTCGCTTGACAAGGTGACGGAATCATCACGATAATATAAACAGTTTATATAGATATTTAAATATGTATATATTGTGGTATATATATATAATTATATTATGTAGTAGCCATTAACATATTTACAGTACCCGGCGCTAAATATTGCACATCGACCTTTGGAAAGAGACAATCGGCTAAATTCGGCTTCTATCGGCTTCTTTATGGTACACATACGTAGTGTGGGACAGAGATAGTATATATAGATGTATAGAGCTCCACAAAAATTACAACTGTACATAATAAACATTATTATTTTTATTTTTATTACATCGTCTTAATTTAACAATAACCTAAAGTCACCACTTATAGTATATATTACTGGAGCAAAATAAAATAATTAAACGTGTTTACATTATGTTTACGTATTTAATTATTTAGGAAAATTACAACTATACATAATAAACATCATTATACTTATTTTTATTTTGATTACAACGTCTCAATTTAGCAATAACCTAAAGTCACCGCTTGTAGAAAAATTGACGTGTTTTATTCAAAGAATAAAAATAATTATCAAAAGAAGCAAATGATACTTGTTGTAACAGCTCCTAATAGATACCGGAATGTTTGTATTTTGTGCGACAGTGATAGCGCTATTAGAAGCCGAAATTAGCCAATAGTCTCTTTTTAAAGGTCGAAGTGCAATATTTATCGCCTGGTACTGTACATATATTCCATAGATATTAGCGTCCGTCCGTGTTTAAAATTGAGTTTATGGATTTTTTTGCTCACGTCTTTGCATGTTACAACATTTACTTAGTTTTTTCATCTATACATTCAATCCTTTTGAGCTAAACTTTTACACCTATAACCATTCATCCTGTATATATATTAGAGGCACTGGAAAGTAATGTCGCTTTCTTATGTTAAATTCACACAACTATATTTTTAATAAATTTTTATTTCTAATCAACAATATATTCAACTTCGTTATCAACAACCTTTTGCCGTCTAGTATACAAATCAATGCCGGAGCGGTAACAAGTCAATCGGTTTTTCTGTAAAATATGTCGACAGAAACGACATTACTTTCCGGTACCCACTAACACAGTGATTCCCAAAGTGTTCTATATCGAATCCCAGGGGTCTATGTCAACCTGCAAGGGGTCTACGTCAGCGAAAAAAAATTTTGGGGGTCCATGAAATGAAAATGGGGGTCCACACACTGGACATCATTAGCCGAGGAGATTTAAGATTAACCCTTACAAAATTGACGCCAAATGTTGATAATTTATTATTAAAGCATCAGGTTCATCCTTCTCACTAAAAAGATTGACTTAATACTTATGTTATTTTATTTATAGTTTATTTAATGTTACGTATATTTTACATAACAGATACAGAATTTTATTTTGAGTAGTTTTAATTTAAATTCAATTAATAAATGTATAAATTAACATGTGTTTTTACTTTAAGTTTTTAACACTAAACTTCACTACAGTTAGAAATTTACAGGAAATCAATATCAGGTAAGTAGGGGGTCTACCCAACACGGAAAAACATGGCAAGGGGTCGACGACACAAAAAAGTTTGGGGAACTCTGCCCTAACATATTCCGTGATGTTCATACAGGTGGCGCGTCCACCCTTGCCGTCGCAGATGTCGGATTCCGAGGACTCCGAGGGTCTGGATGTACTAGGTGTAGTTGGTGAGTAGCATTTCATAATCAAACCCGTTTTAAATTACTATTTACTTTCAGTTAATCTAAGTATATGTTTAATTTCTCGTTATTCGTTGTTTAACCAACCACCGTCCACGGGCGTTAATTCACGCCCGAACATAAATACAGTCGCTGTCCGCGTGTGTGAATTCACACCAATTTTTTTTATTAAAATAATCAAACTTATATTAGAAAAGGACCAATATTTAGCCACTTCCGCACAAGCAGAGGTAGTCGTGCAACAAAGTGCACCGCCCGCTGATAAATGCATATGCGGCAAACAATGCGAATCACACAACTGCGTCGCCAAATCACGACTACCACTGCATATGCGGAAGTGGGTAAATATTGGTCCTTTTCTTACTTAGGATGGACTTCCGCAAGGTAACGCCTGATTCCATTAAATAATCAAACTTATATTTCTACTTTAATACAATTGCATATACTTATTCTTTTAATAAAAATCTTCTAGAATATATATTTATTAGTATTTTTTATTTATTATAAGCATAACTTTCCGATGTTAAGTGCCGCGCGAGATGACGTAATGACTGCGGGCATAAGGCGTTAAAAGCCTTCTTTATCGGGGAACCTTTAAAGGTTAACAATGGTTTTTGACTTGGAAAAACATATGAGAGGATATATGAGTATGTCCTGTACTATATCTATACACCAATACCTCGCTTAGCGTCGTTTCGTTTTGCGTTTTATTCGAAGTTGCGTCGCTGCTTAATTAGTACTAATTTTCACTGTGCGTCGTTCGATTTTCGAGGTTGCGTTGTTTTGGGTTCGTGTTTTAATTTTTTTTTTAATTTTCCTCTTTTCTAAAAGATGGCAACACTTTTGCTTTTAATTGCGCCATGCCACCAAAACTCGGGGATTCCCTTTCTAACTTAAATCAACGCAATTTTAATACAGTTTTATGTTCACTCTTGTTGTAATGTAGTGTGTTGTGCTTTTTTAAAAGAGAATAATAAATTAACTTAATTTTAACGTGTTGTTTCTTGTTACAAAAAAAGTAAATATTTTTCCAATATTTATTGGCAGAGTTATATTATTTTTGTTTTTTAAATGTTTACTTTGTTCAGTTTTCTTTATAAAAAGTAGTATTTTCGTAACCCTGGAACCTATCTTCGATCTTTACATGGTTTGCTATAGAAAATCTTAATTCACTTTGCGGCGTTTCAATTTGCGTCGTGTTTTTATGGAACGTAACCACAACGCAAAGTGAGGTATTGGTGTACTATATCCTGGACTATGGTTAAGGCTATGTTCGAGATCAATCGACGATCGAAAGTAACAGTGCAGGGTTGGTAAGTTTTGAGAGACAGTAGGAGAGTCACATAGGCTGCAGAGCAGACGACCCTTTGCGCAAGAGTAGAGTACATCCACCCATAAAGAGAACTGACGGCATTTGTTAGATCTTCGGAAGAAGCTGGATGCAGAAATCAACCAGTTGGATATCTATAAGTAACGGGTACATCCAGTAGTGGATATATTAAATAATAAGTACTACATAGATTGTTTGTAAGAAAGGGACCAATATTTAGCCACTTCCGCACATGCAGTGGTAGTCGTGCAACCCGCCAGCCCGCTGATAAATGCGTATCCAGCAAACAATGCGAATTACACAACTGCCACCGTCAAATTACTCAACACGTGTTTAACTCCTCTACGGGGCATCTTCAGAAGTTATGTTACACCGATTAGTGCCAAACACAGAGTCACTGACTAAATATTGGTCCCTTTCTTACTTAGGAAGGACTTCCGTAAGGTAACGCCTGATTCTATCAAATATATTGTTTGGTTCAGGGTTACCACGCGAGGTAGCCAGACTACGGCTTCGACCCACCAGGTCCTCGTCAATCCTGCACTCCGTGGAAGATCTGTCCACTGACAGTACTTGCGTATACAAAGCCAGCAGAAGAAAATTGAGCCGGTAAGAAACATCTCTATATCGAAAATCATTCTACTACGGAAATCGCCCAATCAACCAATAGTACGTCAAACATTAATCTCCAGTGTCGTCTCGCTCGCACAGTACCAATACGCAGACCTGCGCGGGCTCACTCACCCACGAGTTGTACTACCCAAAATGTATATAGCGGCAAAATAAAGAAGTCGAATGAAGCAAAGAACAAAGAAGCGCAGGAACAATCCAGAAGAGAATCAAGAACCAAATCGACTAGCGATATTGAATATAGCGTTTCTTTTACTCAACGCACTTATTAAAAGCCCCATGTATTTATTCGAATCTGTGATTTACTACAATAAGTTGTAATTATTTACTACTAAACTAGTAATAATAAGTAGTAATGTTTTGATTCTAAAAATATACATGAATAAATATTCATTTATTAATTTTTTTTTAGATCTTTGTACATTCGCCCGCCTCTACCGAGTCGTCTTATTCAAAACAAGCTGGTAGAACCGACGAATGACGTGAAGAAAGAAGAAGAAGTACAGAAGGAGATCATTACGGACGTCGAAGAGGCGAAGAAAGATGGATGCGTTGATAAAATCTCAAGGTAAGTAAGATGATAGATAAGCGTCAAGCCATCTGTTCTTTATTCTTTAGCATGATTACGTCCTCCCCATACTATTTACGTGGTTAAAAGGTTAATGTTTAAAGTTTATTGCTGATAAATGAGGTTATTCTGAAAACAGAGTGACGCATTATTGTTTATTTGAACCATATATCTATATAGTCTAGAGAAATTGTCTAATAAAACGACATTCAAAGCTTATTATTTAAATTGTTGATTCCATTTAAAAGTTCATTCTGCAATATTTTAAATTATCACAACATCTCAAATGTCAACTGCTTTACCGACCGGCGACCGCAATGGACGCCATCATAACACAATTGTTAACAGCGCCATCTATGAAGTGTCAAGGTTAAACAGGTACTGCTTTACCGACATTAAATAAGCGCGGCGCAATGCAAAATAGAATTATTAAAGAAACTAGTCCTGTTTATATCTTTAACGTCTATAACACATGGCCAGGAAAACTTGTAGGAAGCAATTTAAATCTAGCTTATTTCGTCTCCTTAACTAGGTCATGTGTCTTTGTGATCGAACCTAGATAGCCAGTACGTGTTCTATAGAGCCTGTCCTTAGGGCACGAGATAATATACTTGACTGAAAATTCTAAATCGCATATTTGTATGTACAGAAATCCTGGCTATAACAAAATATATTTTTAAAATGAGAAATGCTCACATGGCGAGGGGAACGAGGGTTCCAAAAAGGAGGGCTGTCTTTGTGATCGAACCTCGCCAGCCGGTGCGTGTTCTACAGAACCTTCGGGCACGAGATAATATACTTGACTGAAAATTCTTAATCGCATATTTGTATGTACAAAAATCCTGGCTATAACAAAATATATTTCTGAAATGAGAAATGCCCACATGGCGGGGGGAACGAGGGTTCCAAAAAGGAGGGCTGTCTTTGTGATCGAACCTCGCGAGCCGGTACGTGTTCTACAGACCCTAGGGGCACTAGATAATATACTTGACTGAAAATTCTAAATCGCATATTTGTATGTACAGAAATCCTGGCAATAACAAAATATATTTTTGAAATGAGAAATGCCCACATAGCGGGGGGAACGAGGGTCCCCAAAAAGGAGGGCTTAAATAAAACACGATACTTTTAGAACTCATTAATCCTTGGCGTTCATTATTTTCAACATAAGTAAGTCCACAGCTGGACATAGGTCTCCTCGATAGACTTAAAGCTTTAACATCTGTAAAACATGGTCATGTAGGTTTAACTGTTAAACTTAAATCGGCAGATACCTGGATGTATCGCTGCTGAAGTCCTGGAGGTTTGGGCTGCTATGTGCGTCTGTTGCTCTGATGTCCTGTGGATCTCCTTATGCGCTTTACTACTTGCCAGCGTACACCGTCGCGGCCGGACATAGCAAGTCTGCTGCAGGTAACTACAAGCTGGGAAATAACTAATTATGGGAATAAATGGATTTATTCCATTTATTCTCACAATATCAACCTACTACACAACCTTATTCCCAGATTTGTAACACTTATAATCAATCAAATGTAGAATTATCCGAATTGGACATTCTAAGAGATTCTAAATTTGCTTTCAGGGATAAAATATTTAAACACTTTTCGTAAAGATATTTTTTTCTGTATTATATTTGTTATCTAATATATAAAATTTCCATATCACAATGTTAGTTACCGTACTCCTCCGAAACGGCTTTACCGATTTTTACCAAATTTTATATGCGTATTCAGTAGGTCTGAGAATCGGCTACTAGCTATTTTCCATACCCCTAAGTGATTAGGGTGGTCTACCCCTAAATTTTTTATTTTATTTTTTATATAATTTTTTTAATAATACGGCATACAAAAATACATACAAAACTAAATTTTCACTCCTCTACGATCAACCCTTATTTTTTATTTGTTAGTTAAAAACGTTTTTTTTTTGCAAAGTTGTTGTTTATAGTTAATTTGACATACAGTATCCGGCGACAGATATTGCACATCGACTTTTGTAAAGAGACAATCGGATAATTTTGGCTTCATAGAGCACTATCTCTGTCTCACACTACCTATGTGACGTTTTGTTAGTCATTGTATTTCGTGCGACAGAGATAACGCTCTACGAAGCCAAAATTAGCCGATTGTCTCTTTCTAAAGGTCGGTGTGCAATATTTATCGTCGGGCACTGCACCAAGAGATTCTTCCAAGCACTGGTAGTTCTTGAAGATGGTGACAATACGATGTCCAAAGTAGAATTATATAAATCGATTAAACTCGAACTATTTTTATAAACAAATCCTTAAACACTTCGGATCGGTGCTCGCCGGTCAAAAAACTTTACCCACAGTTGAGCATCCACTTTAGTGGAAAGTCGTAATATGAACCGAAAATATGAAGTAATGTCCGCTTGTAATGTTAAAGATAAAAGATAAAACACGTTTATTGAACTTAGGAACTTTTAACAGAACTTTAACCTTGCGGTCAAACATCATACGCTTGCTGGTTATTTGTTCTACGCGCCATTATACACAGATTACTATAATCGTATTCACCTTCCAGGTCATCTGGTGGCGATAAGTGCTGTGCTAGACCTTTGTGGGCGTCTTGGACTAGGCTGGCTCTGCGACCTGCATCTCTTCTGCAGGAGGAAAGCGTACATCTTGAGGTAACTAACTTTTATAAATACTATAGTCCAACACTTTGTAGCTTCCATTCTAGTACCTACCTTTTGTTATGTGTCATAGTGTGTAAAAACTTCAAGGCGTTTTGTTGACAAATAAGCTATATATTAGGGGGATCGGAAAATAATTTTGTTTTTGTCGAAATATTTTACAGAAAAAATACATTAAAAAAACTTTTAAGTTAAACGGATTTTTGATACCCAAATTGTGGTTGTTGTGGAAAAATATGTACCTAGTCCGCCACATTGGAACGGCGTCCATCTTGAATTTTAAATTTTGACATAATCATCGTGTTTTACTAGTGTAGCCCTTTCATTTGATACCCATATTGAGGGGGTTAAGGAAAAATATGTAATCCGCCATTTTGTATCGGCGGCCATCTTAGATTTACAATGTTATTGATTTTATTATATATAGTATTGTCATCTAAATTAAACGTGTGTACCAAATTTCGGATCAATCTGACAACGGGAAGGTGCTTAAATTTCAATTTCTAATTTTGACCCAAATAAATAAACAAATTCCGTACGGGTCGAACTAAATAAAACCGTTTAAAAAGCGATTGATTTGTTACCGCTCCGGCATTGATTTGTATACTAGATGTCAAAAGGTTGTTGATAACGAAGGTGAATATATCGTTGATTATAAATAAAAACTTGTCGAAAATGTAGTCGTGTGAATTTAACTTACAGCGACATTACTTACTGGTCCCACTAATACAACGTGAAGGTAATTTCGAGACAGTTCTATACGGAGTGGGGAGTCCCCACATTAAAAACATTTTCTTTAATATTCATTTACTATTTTGTGAATTATCAGATTTTAGGAATAGTGTCTTAATCCTTATTGAAAAGTCTGTCGTGCGAAGTAAAAACGAGTCTGATGTCTGATACCATCAACTGTATGTGTGCTCACCAGGGAACTCTCAAATCTGGCTTAGAAATTTAAGATCGAGTACTTTCTGCACCATGCCATCTGGAAACTGGGTTCAAAAAAATGATTAACCTATCAGTTCCAACATTCTGAGCGATGAAACACTATTCTTTTTTTTTGTCATACAATTCGTTCAAGAATTTCGCCTCTACAGACGATTTACTGTGATGAATGCAAACAGCCCAACTGTGGGAAGCTATACGATATTATTTCCACAAGTGTTCCCACAAGCGTTTATGGAACAGCCAGTTTCACTTCGTACAACAGTGTTTCGTTTATAGTATGATAAACCTTCTCTACTCCTAAACGTACTTTATTAAATAACCATAAATTAGAATATTATTCTTATAGCTAAGAAACGTGGTTTTACTGGTCTTCTCTGGAGAGCTCAATGTTGCACAACGAGCGGTGATGAGGGAGTGATGAACAGAAATGAAGAAATCCGTGGCCTAGCCAAAGTAACCGTCGTGGTCCAGCGAATTGGCTAGTCAAAGTGGCTATAAAGTTCTGAAGTGAAAACCACGGATCGGAAATGGTCGTCTAAAAGCGTTGAACACTGGCTGATTCTAGGGTCGTAGAAAATCTAGCGTCAGGTTTATATCGAGACATCTATAGATATCCTAAATCCATAAATTCATATATAAGGATTGATCTGTTAGGGATAGGGAAATAAATTCGTTTATTTTTTCTTTGTTTCCATGTCACGTCACAATTTCGTCTAGAAACGTCTATTAAAATTTGTCGGAATGGCTTTCTAACAACGCTTGATACATATATCACAGAAAAAACACTAGATGGCGCGAAAATACAAAATAGGTGTCGATAAAACTGCATACTGTTGCAAGCGATGCAACTAGATGGCGTTGTCGTCAATTGATTTTAATCTGATATGATGATTCATTTGTAAAATGTTTTCCTAGTATCCTGGTGGCGGGCGCTGCGGTGTTGACTCTCCCCAGCCTGACATCCTGGTGGGCTCTGGCGATCGCCTCAGGTAACCAACTTTATCTTTAATAAGAAAGGACCAATATCTAGCCACCTCCGCACATGGCACACCACCGTGCCATCCGTGGAGGGGTGAAACACGTGTTGAGTGAATTTACGGTGGCGGTTGTGTAGTTTGCATTGTCTGTCGCATGCGCATTTACGAGCGGGCTGGCGGGCGGTGCACTTTCATGCACGACAACCACTGCATGTGCGGAGGTGGCTAGATATTGGTCCTTTCTTATTTAGGATGGACTTCCGCAATGTGACGCCTGAATCCATTAAACTTTATCTTTATTCCATGCTTTGACCTAATCTTCCCATTTTAAACGAAGAATCTTGCGTTTGAGCCTTAATTTCGACCCTTTGGAGTTTTTGGGACCGTTTACTTTCTGAATATATTCTCCGGTGGGGTAATATCCTGTAGGAACAGGGGAATCCCACGCCAGAGGTCTCCATATTTACATCGGGTGTAAGAGAACACTATAATATTTCTGGCTTTGTGATTGGCTGTCGGTTTTCATTGATTTAATATTGTTTCCATAGTTTTATAAACTCGATATAAATACGGGCTAAACTTGATAAATATACACACTTCTACTTAGGACTTCACGTTGTCATTACAGTACCCCGCGATAAATATTGCACATCGACCTTTGGAAAGAGACAATTGGCTAATTTCGGCTTCGTAGAGCGTTACCTCCGTCGCACAAAATACAAACAGTCCGGTATCTATTAGGAGCTGTTACAACAAGTATCATTTGCTTCTTTTGATAATTATTTTTATTTTTTGAATAAAATATACCAATTTTTCTATAAGTGGCGGCTTTAGGTTATTGCTAAAATGAGACATTGTAATAAAAATAAGTATAATGATATTTATTATGTACAGTTGTAATTTTTCTAAATAATTAAATACGTAAACATAATGTGAACATGTTTTTAAATTTATTTTATTCCATAAGCCGAAATTAGCCGATTGTCTCTTTCCAAAGGTCGATGAGCAATATTTATCGCCGAGTACACATAATAGATACTACACAAGATGATTGTTTCTGTACGTTTGCAGTCAATCAAAATACTGTAAGCCCTAGCCAAAAATTAATCGTTTTAGAAATAATGAAAAAAATAATAATACTAAATGTTAAAATTAATTATTATTTATTATCTGTTACTACAGAATTTGTACTGACATAAATTATTAATCTGTCACGTTTCAATAAAAAAAAATCGATGTAACATATTTCACAGTGATCACATTAAAACGGTTATTGGAAATCGGTGTACAAATTTTAAAGCTTTTTTTTTTGACAAATGAGTCATATGTTCACTCCTTTTAATTAATTATAAAATGAACATATGAAATGTTATTCGTTTTATGGTCCATGTGCAATATTTATCGCCGGGTACTGTACTTACTAGACCTGCCGGCTCTAGAAAGTATATCACAATTTCATCATCATTTGATCATCAGTTCAATGCTGGACATAAACCTCTTTCATAGATATCCAGTTGCCGGGTTCGGAATATTGATTCTTTTGAGAAACTTGATAAATACTTCTTTAAGTTTAATTATATAATCTTTTTCTCTTATGACTCTAATACAATAATATACCTTATAATGGAGATACAGGTTAGGTAGGCAATGTTAGAGACAACACCTAACGAGCTGGAGCACAAAAATTAAAACGCTCGGATGTAAGATAGACACAGTTTATTTTAAAAGTCATCCGCCTACAACTTGAGACACACCAACGCCGTAATAAATTATTTGTCATGCGAATGAAATAATTTTAACATAAAACTTTCATCACTCATTGGTTAATATTAAACATTGATTCAAAATTGATATAAGATAGTATTAAATTCCATATTCCATCACAACACTAAAAATTTAATACAAATTCACAAAACAACAACACATATGTCACTTGACGCCGTTCGCCATTATTATATTTTATATTTTTCGGCGCGAGACGCGATTTTGACAACCGCCTACAAATTATACGCCGCGCGTTCTTAGTTTTTGCGCATGCGCAGAAACGATGGATTGACAGATAAGCGAAAGCATTTTGACAGCTGTCATTATTTCGCTACAAACTTATCGGTTAATCTTGCTTTAATATATTCATGTGATGATTACAGGAGCTTATGGACTGTGTTTGGGATGTTGGTTCCTGTTGGTGCCAGTTTTGCTGGCGGACGCCTTCGGGACCGCGAGGATCGCCTCCTCCTATGGTTTAGTGAGGATGTTCCAGAGCTTAGCCGCTGTGTCTGTACCACCGACAGCTGGTAAGCATCCATTTAAAGCCTTTTGTACCAACTTAGATGACAGTGTGAATATTAAATTTTCTATTTTTCGTCCGAATTGTGTTTATAACATACAAAGCAAGGAATAAAAATTGATAAATAAACCCAAATATATCGTAAAATTGTGTATTACACTCGTGTTGTCCATCGCAATGGCTAGCGCTTGAATTAATGGCATTGTGATCGAGTAGCGGTTTGAATTTCAACGCCTACCCTCTTTTTATTTATTTTATTACTAAAAAAGGGACTAATATATAGCGACCAATCGATTTAACATCTGAGGATGCCCCGTGGAGGTGTGAAATACGTGTAGAGTAGATTAACGGCGGTAGTTGTGTTTCGCATTGTTTGCCGCACGTGCATTTATCAGCGGGCTGGCGGGCGGTGCGCTTCATTGCACGACTACTGCTGCATAGCGGAAGTAGTATCTATTAGTCTCTTTCTTAGTTAGAATGGACTTCCACGAGTTAACGCCTGAATCTATTAGACATTTTATTACTATTATGGGATTCTTCCTAGAGATGGTAAGTCTTGAGGAAGTAACAACATGAAGTTCTAAGCAGAAGTGTGTGTATTCATTTGAGCTCTGCCTTTATTTATACCAAAATAAATGAACAATTTTATTTCTGTGGGATTCCCCTTTTCGGTGCGCCGCTGTCGATGACGTCATGTTGCCCCTACATTATAGTCTAGTGCATGTACCCATGTCAGGGAAAATTATTGTTGCCTTAGTAACTGGCCAATCACTTGTTATTCAGTGATAGTAATATACGAGTATATCTCTTTATTCCAATAACAATTTACTACAGCAATCGTTATTGAGCTAATGTGAAAAATTCGTGTATACGGTGTACTTTATAAATTTTTCGCGTATTTATTCCTTATTCACTGTATGTATATGTTTTATTTTGTATTTACAATACTCGGCTATAAATATTTCACATCAAACTTTGGAAAGACAATCGGCTAATTTCGGCTTCGTAGAGCACTTTGTTTTAACAATTACTTTTAAAATTTACTTAATTTTTTTTGCTCACGTTTTTGCATGTTACAACAGTGTTTACTTAATTTCTTTTTAAATATATCCTAACTTAAATCCTAAATTATTTATAATTAAATTGAAATCAACTATTTTTTTTTTTTGGAATCACTGATGTCTTATTTTTAATGGCGCCCTAACTTTGTCCAGTTTTTAAGATTGTTTCATTCGGCCACTTCCTCATCTCTGCTCCATATTGTCATCCTCAGGTTGTTCGCCAGTATCTATGCGATATTATTGAATCTTGTGATCGCGTCTTGAGTCTCGTCTGTGCAATACACACACTAATTCGTGTGACGTGATGGACACTGTTGTACAGCCCGAGGTTGTCTGTTGTTGTAACAACAATTACCGCCTCGATCTTTAGCCCCTGAGCCTCGTGGATGGATAGCATCCTTGAACCTGTCTCTTTATCTTGTCTAATAATAACTTGTTTTCAGGACTGGTGAGAGACATAACCGGAGGCTACTCTTGGTGCTTCTACGGCATGGGATCCTGCATGGTATTGGGTTCAATTCCCGTCATCGCATTTCATATCACCACTAAAAACGAAGATAACGAGTCATCAGTCGATTGAAGTACATAAATGTGTAATTATAAATTTATCAAAGCGAATACATGAATATAAATTCAAACTTAAAACTGTTCCAATTGGAATTAGTTTATATTATACATGTATTATCATAAATATAACTATTATAAAACTATCATTAATAGTAACTAAAATATTTTACGTATGAATTACTTTAACAATGATTTGATATTATATACTCATAAATAAACTCACATAAAATCCTAATGTGGCAGCTAATATCATTGAAATATTAAAATTAAAGGTTCCCATACCTTTGTCTTGTATACAATATTCAAAAAGTTGCTGGCCAGTGGACCCCCGTAACACAAAACATGCGTTGATATTTTGTTTTGTTGATGTTCCAAATACGGATTAATTCGAAATGAAAATTTGAATTTGTGCAACTCTAGGCACGTTATAACGAATATAAAATATGCAAATAAAAGTGAGTCGATAAGCTTGTTAAAATTTTATCTGCCTATATTGACATGTAAATAATTTATAAACCAATTTTAAACTTTAGTTTTGGGAACTTATTTTTAGTCACGCGAACTTATACCACTGTCTAGTTTCCTGTAGACCCTTGGAGGTCCAACTAGACCACTTTGGGAACCTTTGTATCATATTAAACAACTAAACTAAAACTAAATTTCACTTCATAGTAATATATCTATCACTATATATCACGGCAGACTTTATGCAGCCATAAATACTGGTCAGATGCATTTCAATAGGAAAAATATTAATGTAACGTATTTAGATCATTTTAATAATGATTAAAATGTAAAATCGTTGAACCACAATATAAATTTGTTAGCGCGTGAATTGTCAAGCGATCTGTCAAACCGCGCTAACATTATGTCATAACATTCTATAGTCATTTTTTGAAATTATCTAGTTTCTGTGCATTATTAATAAATTTTGTTTGATAAATATCTTCTACACAAAACAAAACTTAAAAGTCACTCAATTTATGACGTAACCATTTATATGTATATTTACGTAATAGGTATTAATTTTTATATATATAAATAAATATACATCAATGAGAAAAGATATAAAAAATATTAATTGTCACATAGTTATATGACAGAAATTGAATTATATATTTCAAGAAATTGCAATTTATTCGAAAATATTGAAGACACTAAAATACAAATAAATAATAGAATTTTTTGACATTAAATACGTTCAAATGTACCAAAGCCGATATAACCAACCAATTTCGAATAGCAACCTTATCATGAATAAATCGTTCATATTTATTGACAACCGAAATCGGTCGGGTTATACATATCCGTAACTTTCTGTTTTTTGACGTTTCGTTGTAAAATAGCTGTCAGACGTTAGAGTAAGTACGCGCACTTGTGGATCGGCAACCTTTTTAAACAATATCCTAGTATTGACAAAAATTGAAAATTGCAAGATAAAATAATGTCCTTTAGGTAGCGTAATTAACTTTTTTAACTAAAGTGTAATTCGTCAAATGATTGCAATATATCCAGTGGTATTAATAATTTATGGAGAAATTTACTGAAAGTGAATGAAAAGTCAAACTTAATTATGGAATTTTATCATAAAATTTTGAAGAAAGTCAGATATTGAGTTGAAAAATAACTTACGATCTTGTTTATGCATCGATTGACTTTAAAATCGATATGAAATCCGAGTCTGTCAGTATAATTCGGTTAAAAGAATTTTAAAAAGTACTTATTCGATCTCTTCCCTAAACATAAATTGTGTATATTAAAAAAAACAATATCTAATATTCAAATACTAAAGAAATCAATTAATGTCAATGTCAGAAGTCAAAAAATGGCGGGAAAAGTTACATTTTTGTCAAATTTTCCCGCTTATATGATTATAGCTGTAAAAGCTAGGAGTTGAATGCACAGTTCATTGGTCTGCGAAAAGATTATACGCCTATTTCTAATCACCTGTATAATGTGATCACTGTAAAATATTTTTTAAATTATATTTTCTGTTCGAATGCGACATTCCAATAACTTCTAGTAGTACAAATTGCAAAGATAAATAGTAAACATTTATGAATTCTTATATACACACACACAACGTATATATATATATATATATATATATATATATATATATATATATATATATATATATATATATATATATATATATATATATATATATATACGTATTACATCTGATTGTGAAGTCTCCGTTATTCGTTTTCCGCTTCCACTTCGCTCTGTTCGACTATTGTCAGAAACATTGCAGAACCGCATGTCTTTTTTGACCAGATCCATCCATGTAGTTTTCAGTCACCCTCAGGGTCTGTAACCTGGTACGTTGAGATTGGACGCGACGTTGCCTTCGTCGTCTGCTTTCTCGAAGTTTCCGAGACCACCGCGAATGTATTCGTTGCGAATGTTATCGAGTCTCCCCCCGCACATTCACCGTAGCATCTTCATTTCTGCCACTTAGATGGTGTTGACTTGGCGCTTTGTTACTGTCTATGTTTCGCTGCTGTATGTTAAGATTGGGTTGATGATGCTTATATATATATATATATATATATATATATATATATACATATATGTACATATATATATATATATATGTATATATATGTATATATATATCTACGGTACCGAAATTACCCAATACTGGTACTGTACTGCCGTAAGTTAATGGCGTGTCGTATTTTAAACGGTTTTATTTAGTTCGACCCGTACGGAATTTATTTGTTTGGGTCAAAATTAGAAATTGAAATTTAAGCACCTTCCCGTTGTCAAATTGTCAAACTTGGTCACACATTTAATTTAGATGACAATATAATATAATAAAATCAATAATATTCTAAATCTAAGATGGCCGCTGATACAAAATGGCGGATTACATATTTTTCAATATGGGTATCAAATGAAAGGGCTACACTAGTAAAACACGATGATTATGTCAAAATTTAATATTTAAGATTGACACCGTTCCAATATGGCAGACTAGGTACATATTTTTCCACAACCACCACAATATGGGTATCAAATAAAAGTTTTTTTACCGATTATTATTAATAGAAAAAATAGATTAATGTAACATATTTCACAGTAATCATATTAAATAGGGTGATTGGAATTAGGTGTAATTTTTTTTTGTGACAAATGTGCTATATATTCACTCACAATGCTTTTACCTGCAATCAATCATCCTGTGTAATACAAATAATAATTTAATATATATATATATATATATTATGTTATTAATGGCAATACTGCGTTTTAGATTGCAATGACAAACTCTGTTAGGATTTCGATGTTGGTTAAGAGATATATAATAATATGCAAAACAATTTTTCTGTCTACCCTCGGAGCTATTGTGGTCGTTTTAAAAGCTGTGTGTTCAGTAGTGTAATAGGCGGAAGTTACGAATATATCAATCATTGAACATCATCTAATTATCACATAAGCTAAGACTTGGAATATTCGGATGCGTTTTTGCTAACAGTTATTATTTGAACTAAAATATTGTTACGTATCAAAAAGATTTGTTTATTCACGCCACCAAGTTAACAAATAGCTACGGACGGCGATTCGCGTACAATTTCGTAATTATTTATTTAGATACACAATCGGTACATTCTGTTATATTTTACTTTATAGATGAAATAATATTTAAAAATTAAATATACAACATTAAAGAAAGATGAGAAAACATCAAATCGATAATGATATATTGAAAAACGAGGAAACATATAGCTTATGACTTTAGACACCAAAAGAGGTCTTAATTTGAAAATATTTCCTGCGGCATGAAACTTTCAAGGTTCCCCTCAACCCTCGTGGAGTTCCAAAAAAACAACTTAATCTAAAAACCTGCAACAAACTATATAATAATAATAGGCGTATCCACCTTGCATCAAGTCTCTCACTTACGCGTACTATGGCTTTGTTCGATTTTTGCAGCACGCTATTAGCCGTTTGCATTTACAAGTTCATCGGAAATTTTATGCTATCTGTGGTCGGTGTTTCTGTGTATTTGCGGCGACTATGTTATCGTTGATCAAAAGTTTTTTTTCCAAGTAACGATATTAGTTTTGAGCAAACACGCATCCGAATTTTCAACCTCTATCTACGGATTCCAGTAAGCTATGACTGTTACACTATTCTAAACTCGATGTTAAAATAAATCATAAATGTAGGCTTAAGAGAAAATTTAAAAAAAATAAACGACTGTAAAACAAAGTTGCAGGAAGGCTTTATATTCGTGTGATATTTTAGCGAAATTTTATTTTTTAGTTTGCAATGTCATAGTGTAGTTAGTCGTAAAATACAATAAAAAAAGTATTAATATTAATTTTAAAATAGTTGAATTTATTATTCATTATAATTTATTTAATACACACAATTTATTTGTTAAATAGCTAACGTAATTAATGAAAAAAAAATATAATATTAGTTTCATTGCGAATGGCAACATTAAAAAAAAACTATTTTTGACAAATTGAAACGTGAACACAGCGCTTTTTTAATGTCAGTATTATGATTTTATTAGCGGGAATGATCCATAGGGATTTAAAAGATGTGTTTCGGTTTCGTCCCTAAGGGATTTTGTAGATTTAACTATTGAATGAACATGTAAAGATAAATATACAATCTGTGAACATAATTGTTTCATTTTAAAACCTATCTAAGACTGTTTCGCATTCAGAAGACTGAGACGACTCCGAAAGCCACGAATGTTTGCGACGAGTCAATGACCTCGCAAATAAATGACGAAAAAAAGAGACCAACATGCCTTCAATTTTGGCGGGAAATCGTGACAAAAGTAATAAATATAAACAAAAGTTGAAATGTAAAAATAATTATAAATAGTTACACAGCAAATAAGGTAAAATAAAAAATAAATGTAAATAGAACAAAATGTGTCAAAATGATAAAAGATAAATAAATGTATAATTGAAGAACGAGATAAGGAATGAAAGGATCGAAAAGAGAAAGGTAGAAGAGATGTAGAAAGAAAGAAAATAAGATGAATGAAAGAAGCGCGCGGAAATAAAATAATTATATGAGAAACTTATTAAAATAAAATAATAGTCCCCATCACAAAAATGAGATAGGGTTACGGCCCCAAATAGCGAGGACCATAAATAAAGAAAAAAACCCTACCTCAGTATTCTTATATACACCAATATTTGCATTTTTTTTTGAAGTTGCGTTGCTGCTTAATTAGTACTAATTTTCACTGTGCGTCGTTAGATTAGCCGTTTTGGCTTTTACAGCTTCATCGGACTCGGGGTGTGTAACTGTGTGTATATTGAATATACACACATATTATACCGCTTAACCCATATTTATACCGATTTAAAACTATGAAAACAATGTTCAACCAATAAAAATTTTCAGCCAATCACAGGACGAGAAGTATTGTAAACCGCCCCCTTTCGTCCGATGTGATACAATAATATTTCTGTGGAATTCGCCTTTTTATGGCGTCGCTGACGATGACGTAATGTAATTACCTTAAAGTTATTACTGCCACTTGAACCTTCATATTTTATCGGCCGCTTAATTCTCGACCGATGCCAAAATACTGTCCGTACCCTCACCCATGATGCAGCAAAGTATTTTACTCTCCGGGTAGCTCTTTGCAAAATCACCGGGGGCGTGAACTTTCTACGACATTATTCCTGCAGATGTATAGCCATGTAACTTTGACTAATAAACTGCACAGTGAACTCAAACTCAAAACCGTCCAAGAGTTCTTCCAGCCCTGCTCAAAAGCATATTTTGAGAAGGCCTTCTCTCACCTCAACCCCCTCAAAGCGAATTCTACTCACTACCCTTTTTTTTCATTTTATGGGCAACAGGCCTTTTGTTTATCCATTATTATTTTACGTCATAGATATGACGTTTAAAAAACGGAAACCCATTGTTTTGAACAAAATGCTGACAATATCATGGTCACATTCTTCAAGATAGCTATATATCTTTCTCTCTCAAGATTTGAAAAAGGAAAGACAACTATCAATGGACTTGTAATCTTTGTTGGTGTCAAAGATGCCAATGCCTCGGAATAAAATGTAATTCTAATTTATAATAAAACACATACAAAATATAATTTTATTTACAACCGTTCATTTTTAATACTACTCTTACATATACTTATTGTACAACTTCACAGAAGGCGTTCCTTATACGTTAATATCATTCTTTGTCCGTTTTAAATTTATTTTACATTCGCTATACATAATATGTCAATTTTGACTTCATGAAGTCTCAGGAAGAATTTATAATAAATAGATTCTCTGAATAAAGTTAACACATTGTTGACTGGCAGTTTTACTAAAAATTTGTTTGATGTCACCGGAATTGCAAAAATATGTAACCATTTCATTTGAGAACGGTACAAATTGGTCTGCGTAACAATTAAATCAAAAACACAACTATCAAAAAATAAAGCCGCTACCCTACTAACAGTCAGAGCATCACCAAGTTCAACAGTTGCATCAGGAATATTTAAATAATTCTACAAGTTTGGTGTAATATCATGTTCGTTCCACTCTTCTTTCAAATCATCACTATCTGATGCCATAATATTTCTCATTTGATATTTCGTTGGCCTAATATCAGAGCCGCTCTCTTCATGCAGCATCATGTACACAGCCACCACAATTTAATTCACAATCACTTGGACAACCAGATAAAGTATCTACATATAATTCATTGAAAGATTCTTCATTATGTTCCATCATCTTTTTCTTAAATTTTTCACAACTAAAGATTTGTCGGCTCTTATAAGCGAGATAAACAGCTTGTATTATACTGGCCAATGCACTGCATGGTCGCGAATAGTTATAACAACAAATGTAAAAGAAAACCAATCATGAGTTTACTCGTGGCCAGTCAACAATGTGTTAATAATAATAAACATTAAATATGTAGGGTTCCCCATAAATAAATTTCAATCCGAAATCAAATATAAAGTTACTAAGTCAAATCTTAGGTAGGCTGAATCAGGATTGGCAAGTTCGAGTGGCAGCAGAAAGACCATAGCACAATCTATGAATCTCTTCGTTCCTGATTTATCAATATATGTGGTAGGTATATGTCCACCTGTGGACATTCTACAGCTGAACGGAATTAAACAGTGGGAACTTACGTTTTGCACTGTGCTATGAGAGATATGTCCAGACAAAGTCTAAGACAAAACTTTGTATACACCAATACCTCACTTCGCGTCATGGTTACGTTCCAAAAATACACGACGCAAATTGAAACGCCGCAAAATGAATTAAGATTTTCTATAGCAAACCATGTAAAGATCGAAGATAGGTTCCAGGGTTACGAAAATACAACTTTTTAAAAAGAAAATTGAACAAAGTAAACATTTAATAAACAAAAATAATATAACTCTGCCAATAAATAAATTGCAAAAATGTTTACATTTTATGTAACCAGAAACAACACGTAAAAATTTATATAAAGCTATTATTCTCTTTAAAAAAAAGCGCAACACTACCTAATTGAAACTAAACTCCAAAATTAGCAAAACAAAGTGAATATAAAACTGTATTCAAATTGCGTTGTTTTTAGTTAGAAAGTAAATCCCCAAGTTTTGTTGGCATGGCGCAATTAGAAATAAAAGAGCTGGCAACATTACACCCTTAAAAAAAAAGAATATTTCAAAAAAAAAATTAAAAAATCGAACACAAAACAACGCAACCTCGAAAATCTAACGACGCACAGTGAAAATTAGTGCTAATTAGGCTGCGACGCAACTTCGAAAAAAACGCAAAACGGAACGACGCAAAGCGAGGTATTGGTGTATATTAAAAAGTCTTATTCTTGTGTGGTATACAGTCCCCCCAATGCCATACGGTGTTGATGATCCAAAAACAATCAATTCTGGCTCTTTTTACTTGGTTTTTAATGGCTAATGATGATAAAAATTAAGTTTTCCAAGGTCAACTCCCTTACTAACCAACTTATTAGGGTTTGACGTTGATTTATGGGAATTCCTTTAATGACCATATATGATCTCTGCATGAACTAGACTGAGGTGAATTGTTGATACTTCAAAGGTTTATATATACCGCATTTGGATGAGGGGTATTTATGGCAGCCTTCAGGGCTTGGAGCAGTCATCTCCTCTTAAGCTCCCCCCAAAGATCATCACTTGGTACACCATGTGACCACTATGGAACCCACTCCAGAATCTTTCACACCCAAGAACAGTCAGTTACACGAGTGATGTGCCTACTACCACTGCGACGAGTAATTCTTCAAGCCACATTGATGACTTTGGTCTTTCCGAGCATCATTTCTGATTCATAATTCTTGATGACCTTATGAGGCCCACATCGCGGATCCAAATACCATCACTGGCAACACACATCGGTCAAAAATGTTCAATACCCCTCAATATATTAAATTTGTCATTCACATCTTTAAATTTAACCCTTTTCTTAATAATGTATCTGTAGAGATACATCAGAAATAAAAAAAAATAGTGTCATCAATTTTGAACACAAAGTAATCATTTGTATGTGAATGTTTAGGTAATTTCTTAATTTTCGAACGCTTGTTCAGTTTTTTTCTGTTGGCATCCTTGGGTGTTAAAAGTCAAGTGGTATGAATATTAATGTAATATTTAAAAAAAATTCTGCCAAGTTAAGCGTTAAATGTCAGTAATCCTTTGAACAATAACTTAAATCGAGTTTGGAGATATTATATATATATATATGTACACAATCAACTGAATTTATGTTCCGGAGAACCTATCAAGTCTTCTAGATTTCTGGAGCTGCTCCAATTGGTGAACCTGGTCACTGCACAGTGAGTTGTCCTCTAGATGTTAAGGTATCAGCATCTGATTAGTTCCACTTCATCACAATTGACTCTAAAGCATGTCTTTCAATATTTACATAAATATCCTCCTCAAGTGTTGTGTGCTTGTGATAGCGTTGCACTGCGGACATATCTTCTTCGCTTTTAGCGACTGGAGCCAACAGACCTGGAAACAATTACTATTATTCATATGGGATTCTTAATTTCATTAATATACAGGGTGATTGGTTATAAGTGTAAGAGCTTTATAAAGCAGGAATAAGGAACATTTTCTTAACAATTTATTGTTACAAAATTAATTATAAATAGTGGCACATGCTAAACCAATCAAAACCGATAAAAACAGATCAAAACGTAGTGATGCACGGTAAGAAAGTTGGGTACGTATTATACATACGCTGGTAACGAAAAAATGGTACCAAAATTAACAGATATATTCGTTTTTCCCTCCATATCACGTTTATTCATATTTTGCATTTAAATTTAATTTTCCCATTATAATCTAAATGAAAATTAATTTTTTGTAAATTATTAATTAGTGTTACATTAAAAAATTATGATTTAAACTGACCTGTTTATTAAAAAGGTTGTTCGCCCCTGTTATAGCAATGTGTCACATGTCAGCAAAAACCTTTTACTTTGAATCATCCTATATGGGAACCTAATTTGTTAGATCTATCAAATTTACAAGTGGATCATAAATACCTCGCAATATACATGCCAGCACTGAATCGACACGGCCGGAGAGATGTGTGGCCCGAGACATATCAGACATTTCGCCTGTAAAGAAATAACGAAAAAATTTCAGCAGAGTTATAAAATAAGTTGTTAACTTATTAGATATCTTAACCAAGTTGTATCACCATCATATCAGCCTTTAAATTACCGAAGACCTCTCACAACGATCACACAGGTCTTGTCTTACATTCAGCGATTTAGTGGGATCTTGATTACGTCTTTGGTCCACCTAGGTCTTGGATACCATTTGAGAACCTTTCAGCTTCAACAGCCATCAGATTCACGAGTGCAGTGTCCCATCAACCTGCCACTTCAAATAAAATCGGTGACTTTGGTTCATCGGTATATCTCCTTATTTGTGATTAGATATTGCAGTGAAGTTGTGTCTATATTTATTATTTAATCTCCTTTCTACCATTATAGATCATCATTTAAACCGTAGATGTTCACAGCTGGACATAAGTCTTTTGCAAATTATAAATAGTACCAGTGGGAAGTGGTTTCCATCCTGTCTCCACCATCTTGGTGGAGGTCCAATGCTGTGATTGCTTGAACCTGGTCTCCAGAACCCTAAGTCCCAAGCATTGTCTGTTCTACCACTCTACCATTCTCTTAACTACAATTTTTACCAAAATAATGCACTCACATCTAATGCAGAGTTTTGCCGTTGCTCCAGTTCTTTAATTTTCGCTTTGAGAGCTCTGATCCTTGTCTGAAATAAGATACAAATATATCAAGCAATAGGTATTGAGTATCAAAATTGGTAGACCTAATACACAAACTACTCTCAACAGCCTGCCTTTCTGCTTTCGATTCATTTTCAATCTTTGCAAATACGACCATATATCTTCCTACTGTTCTCAACTAAAATGGCTGCCTATCCTGACAGCGCACTAACTACAGTTTTTTCCCACTTCACCTGCCTACTTAACATCTCTATTCCAGTTCATACCCAATATTCACCAAAAAAGATTTTGCTCCTCAAGCAATCGTCTACTGATATTTCCTCCATAGTACTGACTTTATTCACTCCTTCGCAATACAATCTATTCTTCTCTGGAACGCGCTCCTTCTCGATGTTATGATGATTAGGAATCGGTGCGCGTTTAAAGCAAAGGTTCGAGAGCTGTCGCTTGACAAGCTGACGGAATCATCAAAAGATCCATAGATGTTATTATTTATATATATATACACACACACATATATATATACATATATATTGTATATTATGCTATATGCTAGCTTAGATTAAACATGAAGCAAATGGGGTGACAGTCTTGTACCCCAGGAACGGCCATAGAAGTCAGGGTCAAAACCAAGGGTTGCAGCTGATTGGACGGAATTGAGGACATTAAATGAGGTTATAGTTAATGTCTGTTTGATCACTCTTAAACGGTTTCATTACAGATAGAAAGAGATAGAAACTAATTTTAGGCAAAGGGTAAAACATTAAATATCTGAAATACGACTCTGAATATAATGCAAGGATTATTACGTTGCAAATTAGTTGCAAATCGCGGCAGCAAGAAGCGTGCGTCCAGCGCGCGAGCATAGCTAACAATGGCGAGCGGCGGCCGGAGATAGCCGAAGTTGACCGATGCGCCGGCGCAGGCAAATGCTCGCGTAATGTAGGTGCAATCTTTACGTTACAAATGGTACGACCATTTAGTGTGTATCCTTTTGGGACTCCACAAGGGCATTTGTCTAAAGCATACCAAAACAAGACATATTTTAATCTAAAATAATATATTATAATTAATTAAGAGTGGGATATAACATACCTCAGCGCTAGCTTCAACGAGTCCATTATGTTTAGGCGTATCCTCAGACTCCATTCGTTCAATCTCATTCTCAGTCTCTATGCTAGGGTATTCTTCTGGTTGTGCTTCTTCTGTTGTTTCTAATTCTGCCTGGAAAAGTATAGCATTCCTCTATTAATACTCCAGGGAAATACTTCCAACAAATTAAATACAGATAATTTAGTCTCTGGATGTGGGCAGAGGTAGATCGGTTAGTGTGGTGATCAATGGAGGGGTGGTCTATGCCCAGCAGTGGGCATCTATTGACTGACATGAATAACTAAAATTAGTACAAAAATATATAACGTCAAATTTTTCTAGAAATTCTTATGATAATGTATAGACATTTTGTATAAGAAAATCTTGTAAAATTTCGCATTCTCTATTTTAGTAATGTAAATGCTGTAATAGGGACAGAGATGGTATCTGATTATTCCATTAATTGAAGATACCAGGTCTATTGTGTTGTAGAGTTTGGTGAGAGAAGTGTGGGGCTTGGGGTTGAACACCCACATACCAGGTTTAGTTACACCTTGCATTGGCTTTCACCTTCACCAACCAATCCATTCACTTACTAAATTATAATCCCTTACTAAATATTACTAAAGATGCTTTGAAACCTTATTACAGAATTATTGATTTTCACTCTATACCAGTATTTCCAAACCTTTTTTTATTATGTCCCACTATGTAACATGTATAATTTTTATATTAAGGCAAAAGGCCCACCTGTGGGGCATGGGCCCCACTTTGGAAAACACTGCTCTATAGAGATCGAATCCTTCCTACATTAGAGACGTATTTTACTGCAATACCTTTCGCTCTTATCTCCAAATACAAATTCACTATGAATTTATTTCCAGTTATATTGAATAGAACATATTATTTGTTCATCTTAGTTGTGATGCCTTTGAATATATTCACAATTTATTAGCAAGGGTTCCACAAAGATTTATCTGCTTTTGACAGTGAAAAAGCCAAAATATTGGCTTGCCTTTTTCTACTAATGGAAGATAATATTTTATTATTCTATATTCAGGACAATATTTTACTTTGCATATTTGTCTTTCAAATTTCTTTAGTAAAATCTAGATTCACATTTTTCGCCTAGTTTTAGGAATATGGTTGAAATATAACTGCAGCAAGTCCAGGAACCAGCTAAATCTTGAAAGTGGTCTATGGTAAATAATATGAGAACCTCTGACTTATACGATATATATTTACTACCAGCAAAAAATCAATGTGACCCATCACCAGCGCTTTTACTTACTTCAGGTGCTATTCTCGATGGTGAGTACTGAACTGGACCATACAGCTCGGTATCTTCATCACCGTCGACCACCTGAAACGAAATATCCAGTGGTAGGTTTAAAAATTCACATTAGTAGTATCCCCTCTATGGGTAACTATATCTGGTATTATTTTAATAACATAAAAATGAAAATAGTACTCGAGTAAGTTTGAGTGCCATAAATAATCTTTCAAAGAGCCGTAGGTTGGCTACCCCTGTTATATAGGTTGATTAGAAAAAAGTGTACACCCATAACCAATCATCTCTGTATCATATAAACTTTAACCCTTTCAGTGCCGGGCGAAAAAGATGTTTTACTAGGGTTTAGGAAAATGCGCATAAAAACCTAAGAAGAAACAATATTTACATGATTCAAAAAGCAGTGTACTTTGGATGAAGTACAAAACAAAACATTGACTAGTTTTTCTCTACGCATTAAAAATTATGTAAATGGAAAAGGTATAATCTAATATATAAAATTCTCGTGTCACGGTGTTCGAACTTGAACTCCTCCTAAACGGCTTGACCGATTTTTACCAAAATCTATATGCGTATTCAGTAGGTCTGAGAATCGGCTACTATCTATTTTCCATACCCCTAAGTGATTTGGGTGGTCCACCCATAAATTTTTTATTTTATTTTTTATACAATTTTTTTTATACAGCATACAAAAATACATACAACCCTAAATTTTCACCCCTTATTTTTATTTGTTAAATAAAAACTTTAATTTTTTTTTGCAAAACAACGTTTGCGGGATCAGCTAGTTATTCATAAAAATAGTAAAAGTTGAGTTCTGTCTTACTCAACTTTTTTGCATATAGAGTCATCTTTTCATCAAAATTTTATATGGACCCATTATTATGAAGTATATCTGGAAATGGTTTAATAAAAGCCCAAAGCCTCTGCAAATGACGCCGCAGCTTGTATGTCGCTGGAGCGGCAACCATCGGTGTTTATGTTAGATTTCAGTACCTCCATATTTGGTCGTCTTCCACAGAGTTAAAATGAAAACCTATATTTTTTTATTTTTTCATAATAAAATTAGATAGCCAATATATCGGCTCTGGCACTTCTCGCCAGGATTAAACAATAAAATGCTTTGTTACTCTATCTATATACTAACCAGAGCTTGATCATTGGAAGCTCTTCGGACACTGACGGCGGCTCCGCTCTCAGCCGCTTGTAAGGCCGCAGCCCTGACTCTCCACTCTCCGCACCACTGGTACTCCGCCCCAAACCCACCGCCCGTCGGCTCGTCGTTCTTTAAACATATATCAATAATAATATATTGATTGCACACCTAATACAACAGAAATTCAAAAAAATCGCCGCAAAAGTCTGGACATAGCTTTCTGTGACTTAGTCACTTTTCAGTGACTTAGTCAAAAGAAGGGGCCTTAAAGTCCACCAAAGGACTCTATGTTCCTACTTATAATTACTAACCTCCACATCAATGCTGCCATCCTCGGAGCTCGTGTCAGGTACATCATCGGTCATCTCTGCTCCGGTTCTCTTCAAACATCTAAGTGCGTGTCGCTGTAATCTAGAGACTGGTAGAGATGCATTGCAGACTGGACATTCTCCTGTCTGTGGGGGTGGTGTGAGACGCCGCCTTGCTCGGAGTCTTCGCAGTCTATTGGTGTGCACCCGCTGAAAATATTATACCTTCCATTAATTTTTAATTTTCAGGTCAAGGGCACATTTCAGGCTAGCGTGAAGAGTGCATACATCAGAACAAGCTAACTGGAATATCAGCACAAGAAACTGTCTGTTAAGCTGTGTTCATGTTACTTTTCTCTCTAACCCCCCACTATGACTCGCTTTCCTAAGGCACAGTACAATCTTTTCAATAGCACTGTATAACAAATGTGAAGTTATTTCTTCTCCAACAGTCCCATTCCAAATGACAAGGTCTGACAGGCAAAACCTATGGTCAATTAGTCAAAACTTGTAATCTGTGTTTGCGTTTCTGTCTATACATAATCAATTTCTGTTGTGATTGGTGTAAAGGGTATAAAGAAGTGAATTATACATTTACATTACAAGAATCAAGCTACTAAGAATCAGTTTTGAATCAACCAAATCCTCTCAAAGCAAACACATCATGCTTACACTCCCAATTCTTCATACAAGGCCAGAAAGAGGCATCGTTAGAACATCCTTACTGAATTACTTTGAAATGAACTTAATTGGTATCACAATTAAGGATTTTCACAAAGACACACACAAGACATCATCTTCAGACCTCACAATGACCAAAACTGTTTATGATACACCAAAGTCAAGCAGTCACAGTTCACAAACTGATTCTGTATCTAACTACACATACTAGGTGAGTGATCTGAGGCTTTTTAATTTGATTTGATTTAATCTGATCTTTAATTGCAGAGAAGCCCTTGCTTTCATCTCATATTATAGACTTAAACTCATTATACCATACACACACATGAATATAATCTGCCTAAGCATGAACATCTTTGTTCAACTAGTAAACTTGAGATAGTTTAATTTTGTTCTTGAATTTAAAGGTTCACAAACTCGCTCAATGAACCCACAAACTCAGTTCTGATAATGTTGTGAAAGTCAAGTCTCTGGGATAGCAGCATTTACATCAACACATGCTATATAACAGGGGTGGCCAGACTGCAGCCCACAAGCCACTCACGGCTCTTCAAACTATTATTTTAGACTTAAATTGATTTGTCAAATTATTTCCATATTTTAAATTTATATTGCATATGTCGTAGTTTCCGGAAAATTGAAATAAAGCGACATATCTTATAGAAAAACCGATAGATTTTTACCACTCCAGCATTGAAAATATGTTTACTAAATGGCAAAAGATTGTTGATAATGAAGGTGAATATAATGTTGATTAAAATAAAAACTTGTTAAAGATGTAGTCGTGTGAATTTAACTTAAGAAAGCGACATTATTTTCCGGTCCCCCTAGTTCATGTGATAGTTTTAAAAACCACCATAAAATTTGTGAAGTCTAAACAGTAATAATAATTATTACTCTTTGGACTAACCAGAATCTAAAAAAAACTAAAAAGTACCATTAGTACCACTACCATTCACCAAATTTTAGTGTTATCTATATCACTTCCTAATTTCTATATTCAATACACATTACATTTACACGGTTTACATATTTTCAATCATTTATTCCTATGTCCATAAGATGGTGCAGAGGGCGTCCACGATACATCGCCATCCCGAGCAGTCTTGAGCCTCGCGATTTACTTCGCTCCACGTCAATCCAACTGCCTTCACTTCTGCAGTGATTGTCCGCCGCCAGTTTTGCTTTCGGCGGCCACGTTTTTGCTTTCCTTGAGGATTGCATTCTAGCTTGCCTTGGTATGTGATCAGGGTCCCCCTTCGGAACGCGTGGTCTATCCAGTTCCACTTGCGGCGTTTGATCTGCTGGTCGATTGGCATCTCACCGCAGCTTTTCTAGAGGTCTACCTATGTTAGAGACTTTCTCAGGCCAGTATATACCAAGAATACATGAAGACAGTTGTTAATGAAGACATATATATAATACAAATAATTACAAAAAATATTTGTATTATAGTATATTATATATAGTATATTACATTTTGTATCTTTTAAATGCTATTAAATTATGGTTTGTGGAAAATAAATTAATTTTGAAAAATGGCCCAGACTATCATGGAGATTGGCCACCCCTGCTGAATATAAGGGGGACCTAAAGTAATGTGCTTTCTAAATTAAATTCACACCACTAGATTTTTATTAAGATTTTATTTCTAATCAACAATTTGTCCACCTTTGTTATCAACAACCTTTTGCCATCTAGTATATAAATCAATGCCGGAGCAGTAACAAATCAATCGGTTTTTTGTAAAATATGTCGACAGATGACATTAATTTCCAGTCCCCTTAATATAATTTGCAATACAATAAACTTGTTTTCTATTTTAAAAATCAATACAATGTATATATAATTAAGGAATTATTATTTATTGTAAAAAATAAATTAGCCATAAATTACTTATTTGAACCTAGAGAAAGTTTGTTATGCTTTCAAATTTAACCTGTTCTTACTTACATTATTGTTCTTATGTAATATCTAATATATAAAATTTCCATGTCACAATGTTAGTTACCGTACTCCTCCAAAACGGCTTGACCAATTTTTACAAATTTTTTTTTGTGTATACCCTGATACAGTGATGAATAGTTGTTCACCCTTAAATTTTTTTTTTTAATTTTTTTACCAAATTTTTGGTTTTTATTTCTTTATGATACAGCATACAAAAATACATACAACCCTAAATTATCACCCCTCTACAAGCAACCCTTATTTCTTATGTGTTTATTAATTTTATTTTTTTTGCAAAACAACGTTTGCAGGATCAGCTAGTTTTTATATATAGGTCGATACATTATAGGTATAAATGTTTTCAAGGGGTTTGTTAATGGTACACCCTGTACCAAAATCAATAGTTTTAGAAATAATAATGTAATGATGAGATGAATGAGTAAGAGAGCTTTTTAAAATTCATATGATATTAAAATTAATTATTGTTTACTATCTGTTTCTGCAGACTTTGTATTGACAGAAGTCATAGGCCAATTACCATTCCAATAGAAAAATTAACATAACATATTTCAGAGTGATCAATGGTACAGGCAATTGGAAATATGTTCTATACCTATTCTGTTTTTTATTAAATGGCTCCTGCTATTGTACCCCTTACTTTCATATGATTAGAGACTTTTATTTCTTTTTAATAATTTTATCACTTATATTTTTATTTTTGCACCCTTCTTCCATGCATTTTGAGATCTTTTATTTATTCCTAACATTCTATATTTCTAAATAAGAAAGGACCAATATTTAGCCATTTCCGCACATGCAGTGGTTGTCGTGCATGAATGTGCACCGCCCGCCAGCCCGCTCGTAAATGCGCATGCGACAGACAATGCCAACTACACAACCGCCACCGTAAATTCACGAGTCTCTCGGTGTTTAGCACTAATCGGTGTAACAACTCCTGAAGATGCCCCGTGGAGGGGTGAAACACGTGTTGAGTGAATTTACGGTGGCGGTTGTGTAGTTGGCATTGTCTGTCGCATGCGCATTTACGAGCGGGCTGGCGGGCGGTGCACTTTCATGCACGACAACCACTGCATGTGCGGAAGTGGCTAAATATTGGTCCTTTCTTATTTAGGATGGACTTCCGCAATGTAACGCCTGAATCCATTAAATTCTATATTTCATCTGTCTTGCTTCTTTCATTCCATTTTCCCTCTTTTATGATGCCTTTCATACATCACCACCTCATTTCTCAGTATTTTTTTTTCATAATTTATTTATATACTTGTTATTTTGCTTACATTCATTTTATTGTATTTACGTTTTTCGTATATTATTGACTATTATTTCTTTTTATCACAATTTTTCTACATAGCCTAAGAAACTCTGGCCGCATCTCATCATTTTCGATAATAATAATCTTAGTGCCTAACCGGCATTCGGAGCCGACTTGGAGTCCTCCAAAGGCCACAAGGTGGTCCACGGCCAGTGCATAGCAGCACAAGGGATCCTCCTTGAGCCTAATCCGGTGAAAGTACTCCTACCCTTTACACTAATAACCAATCATTCTGTATATTTACAAATACTCTACTCTCTACTCTACTCTACTCTACATATGTTTCATCCCTCAGGCCATCCTCAGATATTAAACCGACCAGTGCCAAACAACAGTCATACTTGGTGTTTCACATTGTTTGCCACATGCGGGGCTGGTGAGTGGTGCACTTCATTGCACAACTACTTCTGCATAGCGGTAGTAGCTATATTTTTGTGCATCACCAATCTTTGGGGGAGGCCCACACCATGCAGTGGGCATCTATCAGTTGAAAAGAAGTAGTAGTGGGAAGACTTTAGATATAGGCAATATTAGATAGATCATTGAGCCAATCTTTGGGGAAAGCCTGCACCTTGCAGTAGGCACCTATCTGCTGCCATGATGATGATAAGTAGAAAAAAGGTTACATTTTAAACTTGAATAAGTGTTACAGCTTACAATCTCATATTAACAATAAATATAAACACTGTTCAAACATCTTTTGTAATATTTAAGTTTCTGTAAATTGATATACAATATAACTAAAGAAACTAGTGTATGATCATTGTTTCCAACTATTGTAGTCACCAGATTTTGCTAAAACCATTATTTACCAGCTCCTAACTACCAGAGTATTTTTGTTCGGAGCAGACTTCAGCTATTGCAACCACAAGTGTCTTAACTGGTTATGGTCTTAACAAACCCACTGTCCCCTCAGGTGTATGGAAGCAGCATCACAGATCACCCCACCTCAATTCATGAGGGTGTTTCTTTGAGATCACATTCATCAAGGGTCTATTGGGATTTCGTAAGGAGGCAGTTTGGCTTGATAAAAGCTGAAATGGATGTTAATGAGTGCAGTGCCTCTTTATTATGGAAACCAGCCCGCTGAGATAAGACAAGTCGCCGAATTAACAAAGGTGAACTTACTTGATAAACGTCACTGCCTAAACATCCTGAGACATCAACATCATCTTCGTTCTGCGGCTCTGTAGTGGTGCTGGACCCAGGCACTGCATGGTTCGCGCTAGGACTGGTGGCGCTGAGCTTCCTCTTGGTGCCGCCGCTGGACAACTTCTGCAGGCGTTCTACCTCTAGCGCCAGGTGACCCTCCAACTCTCCATGTCTTATCGTGCAGCTGCATACAGGGCAGTTGGCGTGTTCCGAAACTTTCTTTCTGTTCCTGACGCTGTTCAGTATGATGTTCTCGTCGTAGACACTGCAGAAGTTATTTCCGCCACTGCTTAAATTCGATGACCCCTCCATGTTATACATTAAAACGGGTAACATCTCAATGTTTTGTAGACACTGTTCCTTAAATCTAATAACATCACAGCACTCGCGAGATAAAACGATATTTTAAATATTACTTAATAACAATTGAACTTTAACAGTCTGCGTGTAATTCATCTTGCAGTGTATTCAATTGTTGTTGTTTATAATTATCGTTATAACTGAACGTAAACAAAAATAACTAGGACCGTAGTCACTTTTATTTAATGACAATAATAAAAAAAAACTATTCACGATTGCCATATATGAAAATGACAGACATTCGTAAATTAATTTTGGGACAATGAATATTACAATGTTTAGCAACAATGTTGCAATATGAAAAATAAACATGTAAGAACATTCTTATGTTAAAATATAATCTAATCTCTTACTTTCTCTAAGCAAAACTATATTTCATATTGACATGTTAAATTGCTTTTGCTTAAAACTTTTCATAAGCACAGAAAATAAAATTTTCAGAAATATATTTATTTGAATCGAATTTTTTTGACTTTATTTCTAGTAATTTTATTTTTTTTAATTATTATTTTATTTCGTACAAACACAATTATTTGATAAAACGAAAATGAATCCAGTACAATGAAATCAATATGACCTTTGCTAATAATTGTCTATTTATTTATTTTTCACATTTGTGAAAAGGTAAATTTATGTAATATAATTTTACTATGTAATTATAGATTTAAAAAAACGTTTATTTATTAAAGAATCATAGAAATTAAATATTGCTTTTAATAGATGTAGCATACAATTTATCTATTAAGAACAATATTTACTGCTTGATGGTTTGAAGATTGATTTTAAATTAAATCTTTCTTTGTTATCAAAATATTATTAACAACTTAGTCTTTTAACTTGTCTTAACAAAACAATTAAATTGAATTGTTACATCTAACATTATTGATGATGGATTATTAAAATACAAGTATAAAAATTAAACAAGAAACACAAAATCAAATATATTTTAACGTATATAAAACTTTCCTTCATAGACAACTTTTACATAATATAGTAACATTGTTTTTAGTCTTTAGAACGTCTTCCAATCTGCCCACTGTAACTATTAAGATTGTAGCTGATTTTATAATAGTATTAATAATATTATTCATAACAGTTTATCTAAAACATTAACGGTGCTAATTGTAATCGCATTTGTTAATATTCATTGATCAGGCTTGTTGTTGAATAAAAGTGCATTGGCGGGATATATTATACAAAATTGAAATGGCCAACTTTTACAATTTTTATGGTGTCGTCCTTGTTTGTGTTGAAAAATTTTAGTTGTTCATTAATTCGCTTTACTAAATGATTGTTAGAGTCAAATGGTATTATGCCAGTTATATAAATCAAGTAGCTTTTTCGTCGTTGGTTGTAAGGTAGTTTTTAAATTTTAGGTTCGTTTTTATTTGGTTAGCGGGATTTTGTGGTTTTTGTTGGAATTTTATCTGGTTGGTTTTTCTTCTCCTAATTGATTAAAGTACTCGGCTCCCAATGATTTTTATTTTATATTTTGGTTTTGTTTTCTTTCGAAGGTAGTTTGTGTTCAATTTGTTAAACTTAAAAAGACCAAGTTGTTGATATTTTATATTTTGCCATTATTTTAAAATCCTTAATTAATTTATGTTAGTTAAATTTGTAAATCGTACAACTTTTGTAATGGCGGACATGTCATGCATATTTCTTCACCAATCAAAAGTGGGACTTAGATAACTAGTAACCAAGTGATTAATGTTATATTAAAATATTAAATTTAATAATACTACACGCAATAAGAAATTACGTTTCTTTCTCCAAAAGGTCTCGAAAAATCTTTTATAACGTAATGGCTTCCATGTTCCAATTCTGAGTTAGTTATTTCTTTGTTGCATTTGTCCTGGTTGTTGTTGTTATTTGTTTTTATTGTACAGGATTAAAGTGATTTATAATTGAGTCAGGTTATTAAATATATTCCAAGGGAATCTTAACAATTTATATTGTTTTAATGCGCTGTTCAATTAGTAAGCTTGTGAAAAACTAAAATATGGCAATTAATTATATACAATGGGTTTGAAAGTAAATTTAGGATATAATTTTTTCTTTTGTTGTTGTCATTCGTTTTTTGGTATAGGAAACCACCCAATGTCATTCTTATTTTAAAATTTTGAAAACATTAAAGTGTTTTTAACAATAAAATATATGATTTAATTCGGGCAATTGGATTTACATAATAATAAACAACATATGTACATAGAATGAGAAGGAAAAATAAATTATTTAAGAACTTTAAAGTTGGTGTTTATAGTTCAGTTTCTGTATGTTTGTATAGTTTGTTTGTTTTTGCTTCTTGTGTTATTGTAATAGAAAATTAAAATTAAAAAATTTGGTCAATATGTTTGTAAGAATATTATATTATATTTATATTATATATATTTGTAAGAATAGTACTAGGAGGCTAGATTTTCTTTGAAGTTTCTTTAGGTTTTTGTTGTCCATGTGTGGCTTAGGTTCATTAAATGTTTGGCGAGTTGTGGTTTTTCATTAGTATGGTCTTTGGTTTGTTTTAGGTATGTGAAGTTTTATGAACTATGTTAACAACATCTTTCTTTCTATGAAAACTAGTATATTTTATTTATGTTCAGCTATTTATTTACATCAGGCAGTTTTTAAGTCTTTTATGTTTGTTTTGCTACTTCAAATCTAATCCTCTATTGGCAGAGACCTATAATATAGGGCATTGAGTTTAAGATTTATTTTTAATTTCTACATAACTGGATCATTTATATTTCTATCTATCTTTTAGTCTAATCAATTACATTGTCTACCTTCTTTATTTTATTATAATTAGTATGTGCTTGCTTTTCCATTGGTTGAATTCGAAAGTGTAAAAGTAATGTGTGAATGACTTATAGCACTTTTGCTTTTAACTTATACAATTGATAATTTATTTAATTTTTATTATCTTATTTTTCTCTCTGTTTTGTGTGTATGTCATCTATTCTTTAAATAGATGACATCATCTTTTCTCAAGTTGACTTTTTATAGTTATAGGTCTATGATAACAATTTTATCATTTGTGTTACATGGCTATTTATTACAATTTTTATATATATTTTTTTAATTTTTTGCTGCACCAGTTAACAATTACTTTGTTAAGTCGCTGCAGTATCTCATTTAAAACTATGTTGGTTTATTGGGTTGTCCCATAGATCCTTTAAGCGCTATCTATTGTGCGTCTTAGTTGGGACTTTGGATCAATATTCCAGATGAAGTATTGGCATTTTAAATTACATACAGAGGCCGGCGATAACACGGCTTGTTAAAATTTATTAAACTCTGAAAACATGATCTTTGAGAATGACAGTGTGGTGCAGTTTAACAGGTTAGGCAGGTTATGTTGGTGACGACACCTAGCGAGCTGGAGCACAAAAATTAAAACGCACGGATGAAAGATAGACACAGTTTATTTTAAAAGACATCCGCCTATAACTTCAGATACACCAATGCCGTAACAAATTATTCGTCATGCGAATGAAATAATTTTACATAAACTTTCTTCACTCATTTGTAAATATTAAACATTGATTCAAAATTGATATAAGATAGTATTTAATTCCATATTTCATCACAGCACTAAAGATTTAATACAAATTCACATACAACGACACATATGTCTCGACGCCGTTTGCCATTATTATATTTCATATTTTTCGGCGAGAGACGCGATTTTGACAACCGCCTACAAATCATACGCCGCGCGTCCTTAGTTTTTGCGCATGCGTAGACCGATGGATTGACAGATAAGCGAAATCATTTTGACAACTGTTATTATTTCGCTATAACAGCAAACGTCAAACAGAAATTGGAATTGGTGTTGCTATTTGAAAATTTAATATGTAATGTTTCTGTGAAAGGGGTAATGTTTAGGAATTTAGGTATGGTTTTCTTCTTTTCAGCCAATAGATGTCTACTGCAATGCTTAGCTGTTCGCGGTTCTGGAGTCCGTCCGCGACCCTCGTTGTCGGTTCTGGGGTGGGGGGGGGGGGTCTTCCCGCACAGCTTCTTCCGTCTCTTGGTCACTTTTATGCCTCGACGGTCATTGGTCACACGAGCAATGTACCCACTTTAGACGAAAAATTCTTTGACCTACTTCACTAACTTTAGTTCTTTTGCGGATCTTCTTGCTTCTGATTCGATTTCGCAGGGAAATTCCGAGCTATAGCTCTCCATTGCTCTTATCTGTTGACAACTTTTAACTGTTTGTTGTTTATAATATAATAAGAATATTGTGCCATCATGACGGCGGGTATCCATGTATAATATAGCCTTTATTCATACCAACTTGATTTGAGGATACATCTATAATAAAAAAAAAAAATCCAGTTCGGTGAAATTGTAGAGTATTGTAGCGACTCGACCCGAGGCTTGCCAGGGAGTTCTCGATCTTTGCTAGACCGAAAGAAGTTTTTAGGCTAGGTTCTCTCTGCTCTCTCGCAACCGCGGAATCTGCAGTTGCAACTTGGGGATCAAACAAATCAAAGTAAAATAAAAAGTATAAATTTATTAGTTTTAGTTTTTATTAGATCTGTTATACAATCTGTAAAGGTTTGCCCAATAGACGTATATTATACATTGTTTTTAATGATAAATAGCTATAGTTTATCGTTGGAGGGTTGCGGTCATTTTCCTCCACGAGTGTCAGTCGGATTGAGTGAGATTGGTGCGCTTGTCTTTGTCAGTTTCTTTTGTTGAGTCTGGTTTCTAACGGTCGATTATTTGCTTTTTTTGCAAAGGGATATGCATCTGGACCGTATGGTATTAAAGAATATTTTTATTATTGTTCAGATATTTCAAAACGTTACATTTCTCAGGCATGATAACTTAAATTACTGACTTTTTTCATTTTTTGTAGGTATGTTTGCTTTTGAGTTTTGTGATTTAAATTTGATAAGGGCGAAATGAAATGCAGTCTTTAAAATAAATCTTCATTCAGGGGTTAGGAAGGATGCTTAAAATCAGTCCTCGGAACGTCACCCTGGGAGTCAAGAAGACTATGGCGACTGTCCGCAGCGGCAACATGGACGTCCTAGCGTATCGCGTCTCACAGCACTCTGGGTTCGGCCGCACATCAGCGCACGCGCAAGCAAGCCCTAATAAACTCTCGCTTCGACGCGCCTACCTTTGTATAGTGGTTGTGTGAACAATAAATTTTCTCAATAGCATCCGCTTATCTCATTTCACCACCACAAGACTAAAGCGCAGGTCGTGTCGCACAAGCTGGGTGAATTTGTCTCCGGCGGCCGCGAGTTTGGACAAACCTTCGAATAGGAATGAATAAGCGTGTGTAGCAAAGCCAAGCTGCACTTTGGCAACTGCGATTTTTTGCAATTCTACCTACCGGTGTACTACGTCCAAACGTCGCATGTCTTGCCATTTTAATTATTCCATGGAAACTCAATTGACGTTGTTGATCTAAATTGTTTCAATTTTTTAATTATGTAGCTTTTCGTTCCAATGTCATAGATGTGAACAGCTTGTCTGTGGTTTGCTACATCTGATGGGTTCATTTGATTTTTGGTCATATCTCACTTCCATCCTTAACATTTTAAATCATTCTTCTCTTTTCTTCTACATTTTCTTCCACTTTAATATTGTTTATTTACACTCCACGCATTTTCTCTATCCATCCTATGGCCTGTATCACTTACTCGACCGTATGTTTTGTTTTATTTATAACCTTATTTGCGGGCATTTATCTCGTGGCCTACGTTTACCGCCCCAAGATGCGTTTAATACAGAAATTGCGACATTTTCTTGACCCCACGTCTCAAAGTAACAACACCTTAAGTGTAAAAAGATGTATAGACAATAAGAAGACCTTCGTAAATACCGTCTATAGATTAATGGGACAAAAAGACCCGTAGCTAACAAAGAATCAAAGTTTTTTTTGGTCAAAATTAGATTTATTTGTCAACGTATACCAATTTTGCAGAAAGATTTATCTTTTGGCTAAAACTAGGCATTAGTTTCTGCGATAATCTCTGCATTCGATCAAATTTTCTTATCGCAGAGCATTTTTTTTGTTTTGGAGAGAAAATCTTCCGGGTGTTCAAGATATGCTGCCTCTGGGGAAAGAACAGGGTTTGAAACTTACCAGTGATTGCCTTCTGTGCACTATGTGAAGGACTGTGGTATCTTCCGGTCAGGGACATCACCACGCGGTCTTCCCTCGCGTTTTGGTATTTAAGATAACCGATTCCGGGGTATATGTAGTCCACGCTTCTCCCAAAATCCTCGTGGTGTTATCACAGTTCTACAAGTTGCGTCCATTGTTTTCTTTATGATGAGGTTTCTTCACGTTCGTTAGCTGAACTCCATTCCAGCTATTTGTCCTGTCAGCACGGTTCAACCTTGGGAATAGCGTTATTTCTGAAGAGGTTTTCTTCCTCGTATAGAACTTGAGTATGCTTTTAGAAAAGCGTCACCGTCACGGCCGCCGTTGACTTTGCTTTACCTCTTCCTCTTCGCGTCTCATGGGTGCAGAAGACTGTTTCGGACGGGACGCCATCCTAGTCTTTTTTGCTACATGGGAGAATAAACAAAAAATGCATCCGCGGATGCAATGACCCACTGCGTCCAGGTATGCCTCGTATCGGTCACATATCTCTGTCCCCTTCCGCGCAGGAAACTCCTTGTTCCTTGGACTCCCGAATTACCGCCCCAGTATATAGCAAAGAAACCCCCAATGTGAAAATGAGCGAAAATATTTTGGGACCAAGTAGTGCTCCCTTGCCAGACCTACCGACTACTCTGCGATAGTTTGCATCAACAGATATTGCGCTACGCAGTAGTGGTTGAAGATATTCAGCGGGCTTGGAGGATCTTCAGCCTTAGAGCGAATGCGCGGGAGGACAAGAGCTATCTTTTTCCCCACTTTTTGGTCTGCTTTTTAGGTTTTCTGACCTTGGTTCCAAGCTGGTGTACGGAGGGTCGCTTGGGAGGCGCGGTCGGCCTTCCTTGGCCACACGATGTCTGCTCCATATTCTGCCAAATAGATTTCTTCCTTAATCGCGGCGTAGTATGTTTCGCTGCCATCTGGAACTGTCAAAGTCAAAGAAAAACGGCTGCAGCTTTAAGCACTTGCCCTGGTTTGGGTATTTTTTTTTAAATTTTCCCGGCCATGCGTGGAACATCGTCTAAATTTTCAAATTTTTTGTCACTAAGACAATGTTGCAGTGATCGGAATAAATATTTCTTCGAGGGTGTAATATCGGGCGAGTATGGTGAATAAGGCAGTACCTCCCACCCCAATTCGTTAATTTTGTCTAAGAACCGTTTTGCACAGTGCGATCTTGCATTGTAATGTTGCAGAATAAATCTTTTTCTGTTGGCAATTGCCGCACACTGTTTAATCAAAGACTGGTTCACTCGTTCCAATTGTTCACAATAGATATCAGCATTAACAGTTTGTCCAGGTTTTTATCACTTCACAGTGAACAACTCTGCGTGTATTCCACCAAACACACAGAAGTTCCTTTTTGGGGTGTATACCTGCCTTGTATTAGTTGGTGGTAATTCATTTCGTCTGAGGCACGCTGCTTTTTGCGTTTCGAAATGTAGTACAGGACCTATTTTTAGTCAATAAGCATATAATGCTGGATTGCTCTTCTGGTATTTGGCTGGCCATTGCCCAAATTGCAAATAAAAAATTTAATTATTCAGAAGCAAATCTGATACAATAAACTCAAAATTTCATTGTCACGCCTTCCAAGTACGTAGTTAGCTACCAAATGACAATTATAGACATCAGCAGAAACGACATTACTTTCCGGTCCCTCTAATATTTAAATTTGACGACAAGCGAAATGAAATCTTCGAATTCAATCTTGAAACAAGCTTTATGAGTAGCTTGCTGGAGAGGGAGATGGTGTCGGCTGCGCAGGTCGATAACCCTCTAATGGGAATGAGCGTATGTAGCAGAGGCAAGTTACACTGGAGCAACTGCAAAAATTTTGTTTTCTACCTACTAATAGACTACATCCAAACAGCGTGTCTTTCCATATTAAATATTTTTAAATAATCTGAGTCGCGCATTACCACGTCTTTTGTTCCAATTCGCGACGTCAACTCACGCGGGCTTAAGCACTTACTAGACATGTGTCCAGCCCCCCTCCCTTCAAGTCGATTTGAAGAATCAACAGACCGAGTGGAATAAATCTGATTCTCCACCTCCACTTCTTTCTTGTGTCGCTACACGTACCAAGTACCTACCTGCCTGTCTTATGGTTTCGTGTTGATAGCGGGGTCAATCGGGGGCTATCGCCTCCTATCTTCTATATATCTTTTAAATCATTTCTCTTATATATGTATATTGTATTTCCACGAGTAGTGAATGTGGACAGTCTGCCCTGTGCCGGCCCGTACCTGGGATGGGGAATCGGTAACGTTTGACATCCTCTCAACCATGCATCACTTCGAGCCGCTGATGATGATAGGATTTTTATACAGGTGAACTTAGACCCAATCAATTAAAGCAAGGCCCTCGCTCTTTGAGGAGCCGCGAGACATGACCATGATATTCCAAACTGCGCTCACTATCTGTTATTGTAAAGTGCTCTTATCTCGTTCTAATATATAGCGCATCAGACTAAGAGCTTCGACGAAGACCGCCGGGATTCTAGCTACTGCCCTGCAACCGTACCACGTTATTGTTTGATCTTCTTGCATATTTCCAAGGTATACATTTATACCGGTCGGTATTGTTATGGACGTATAATGGGAGAAACTCTCTGAAAAAGGTTGATGAACTCTTGTATTTGTTAAAAGATTTCTTTGGACGGAATGGACAAAAGAAACTCATTTTGATTGCTGTATCGTCGACTTCGGTTGGCTTTACTTTGATAAGCTCTTGTATTTGTCAAAAGATTTCTTTAGACTTAATGGACAAAGGAAACGCATTTCTATTGCTGTATCGTCGACCTTTGGTTGGCTTTACTTTGATAAGCTCTTGTATTTGTCTAAAGATTTCTTTAGACGGAATGGACAAAAGAAACGCATTTCGATTGCTGTATCGTCGACTTTGGTTGGCTATACTTTGATAAGGTCTTGTATTTGTTAAAAGATTTCTTTGGACGGAATGGACAAAAGAAACGCATTTCGATTGCTGTATCGTCGACTTTGGTTGGCTATACTTTGATAAGCTCTTATATTTGTTAAAAGATTTCTTTGGACGGAATCGACAAAAGAAACGCATTTCTATTGCTGTATCGTCGACCTTTGGTTGGCTTTACTTTGATAAGCTCTTGTATTTGTCTAAAGATTTCTTTAGACGGAATGGCCAAAAGAAACGCATTTCGATTGCTGTATCGTCGACTTTGGTTGTCTATACTTTGATAAGCTCTTGTATTTGTTAAAAGATTTCTTTGGACGGAATGGACAAAAGAAACGCATTTCGATTGCTGTATCGTCGACTTTGGTTGGCTATACTTTGATAAGCTCTTGTATTTGTTAAAAGATTTCTTTGGACGGAATCGACAAAAGAAACGCATTTCGATTGCTGTATCGTCGACTTTGGTTGGCTTTACTTTGATAAGCTCTTGTATTTGTCAAAAGATTTCTTTAGACGGAATGGACAAAAGAAACACATTTTGATTGCTGTATCGGCGACTTTGGTTGGTTCTACTCATTTCCTGTTCCGTGACTCCAACTGACTAACGCACTCCACGCCGACCCCGTGCGCGCACCTTCTTCTGCTGGCCCCCACCGTATGTAAACAAAGTTCTCATCTTTAATGGTTCAAAGGGAAACATTTTTTACAACTAAGTTTTCATCTTTGATCTCAGTCTCTTGTTTTCAAACTATATTTATATTCGACGGAAGAAGCCAAGCCACGAATAGTCGTCCACCCTTTGCAGTAAGAGCCTGCGTGATATATACCAGTGTGGGTATGTATAAGATGGGGATTAACTTTAGTGGACTGTATTTAATTAAAAGGTCTTGGTCCAGAGAAAGAATTAATTTATTAAGACTTAATTTCACAAGGAAGCGGAGACACGTGTGCTCGGTGGCGGTAGGGAGCAGAGAGAGAGCGAGCACAGATAAAAATATTTTACAAATTCGCCAAACCATAGACAAGATTTTGCCTAAAACATTTTTGGTTGGTACTATTGCCAACATGTTCGGGGCGCAGCCGAAGACAAAAGGAAACACAATTAACTAAAATTACATTAAACTAACTTTAGCGCCATCTATCACATGTTTGCACGACACATGAAATTGAAATAAAATTCTACATAATATATTCAAATCACTTATTACTATGAATCATCATCTAAAGGTAAGAGGCTTATCTTGGTGATGGAAAGAGTGTGAGCCTTGCTATTGGAGGTTTTAACTTCTACTGCTCTCACAAGTCCGTCATGACCAGGGTAAACCTTTGTAATTCTGGCCATGGGCCACGACATAGGCGGGCAATTATCCTCTCTTAATATTACAAGCCTTCCTATAGTTATATTATTATTGACTAAACGCCATTTAGGTCTATTTTGAAGCGTGTTGAGATACTGCTTGTACCACATTTTCCAAAATGACTGCTTTAACAGTACATTGCTGCCAAAATTTAAGTATATTCTGAGGCTTATTAACTAAGTCTGTTTCAGGATACATAGTCAAAGAATTTCCTATTAGAAAGTGACCTGGCGTTAGGTAGCTAAAATCATCGACATCGGTTGAAATAGGTATAAGAGGCCTAGAATTAATTACAGCTTCTATTTCTACAAGCATAGTGTTAAGCTTCGTGTGTTGTTCATATGTGAGGACATTTTTCTGCAGTATTCTTTTTAAATGATATTTTGTTAAAGAAACACAAGCTTCCCAGAGACCTCCATAGTTGGGCGAATAACATGGAATATTATGAAAATTTATGCCATTAGGCGCGCGATAATTTTGGATTAACTGTTGGTGGACTTGGGAAGAATGCAACTTATACAGTTCAACTACTTGATTCCTTGCAGACCTGAAGGTGCTGGCATTGTCAGAGTATATATCGCTGGGATACCCGCGTCTTGCTACAAATCTTCTTAAGCAAGCAAGGAAACTATCGGTTGTGAGGTCTGAAGCTAATTCGAGATGGACCGCCTTGGTGACCGCCTTGGTTGTATATGCAAAACGCAAATGTAGCCTTTGCCGACTACTGGCTTTCTTACACGTGACAATTTTACGCTTGTAGGACCTGCGAAGTCAATACCGACTATGAAAAATGCACGAGTAGTTGCAGTCACCCTCTCGGCCGGCAAGGAGCCCATCAGCTGCCTTGCTGCTTCAGCTTTCTGTCTGAAGCACAATATACATTTTTGAGTGATCTTTTTCACTTCATTTAATCCATTTATAATCCAATACTTTTGACTTAAATTAGTAGACCAAACTAGGACCTTTATGTAAGAGCTTTAAATGCTCACTAGTGATAATGAGTTTAGTTATTACAGAGCTCTTGGGCAAAATGATTGGATGTTTTTGTGAATAGGGAATATTAGAATGATGTAACCTGCCACCAACTCGTAACAGCCCGTTTCCATCAATAAATGGGTGAAGCGAGTCTAAATTTCCTTTGACAGAGCTACCTTTTTGTAGAGAATTTATTTCGTCTCTGAATAAATTGTTTTGTTCATCCTTAATGATGAGCATAGTAGAATGTTGCAATTCGTTACTTGATCAATGCGGGTTTATTTGCCCTGGTATTATTACAAAATCGAATAACGTAAGCTAGAACCCTTGTCATCTTGTGTATGCTAGAATACTTGCGTAATCTCTCTAATACGTTATCCTGCGCAGCTGGTCCAGCAGAAACCTGGTTGCTGGCTGCTGCAGCTTTTATCTCAGGTAAATCAGCTGATATGTCTAGATTTGAATTAAATTTGTACTCACTGTCATGCAGAAACGCAGGCCCAACAAACCACAAGCTACATACCCCGAGCTCTTGAGGGTTGACTCCTCGACTGATCAGATCAGCGGGGTTGTCCCTCGACTTGACATAAAGCCAATGAAATTCAGCTGTGTGCTCCTTTATTACCTTAATCCTCTTGGCCACATAAGCCTGGACACTCTCGACTTGCCAGAAGCGTGTTAGGGACTTGAAGATCTCGGAGTCACAAGTAGTGCATTTTAAAGATACCTTATTACAGACTTTATAGGACTTATGCTTGGGTATGCTGCCTCCGATGACGTGGCCGAACTGCGTGTTGATGATGTTAGGCCGTGCCTCCACATCAGGCCGCTGCGGCACTGTGCGAGGCGGCGGCGGGCTGTCAGGCTGGGCTTGCGTCGCCTGCTGCTCCTGCTCGTTGCTCAAAGGCTGCATTGGCAGCTGAGCTTGGAATACTACGTCAGCACCCATTAGTAAATTTATTTCACTAGGTACGTTGAATTCCTCATCAGCTAGTCTTATATTTGGAGGAATTGTGAAGTCGGTCAAATCAAATTTGTATTGGGGCAATTTGCAAGTAATGTTTTTAACAACGTGACAAGTGGTTTCAACTTTACATGGAGTGATTAAAGATTGTACTTCCACTGGTAAGCAATATTTTACTAGACCTTTTGAATTAGTTATACCTATTATATTGGTATTATTTGGAGTGGGTGTCAAACCAAGCAGCTGTACCGCCTTCTCTGATATGAAGGACAGTTGTGACCCACTGTCTAAAAGTGCCTTCAGATGTACCTCTCTGCCGTCCCTAGCTATGACTTTGACCTTTGCTGTGGGAAGAAGCACATCGGTGTTATTAATATTGCCTGCCGTTAATGTTTATTACCTGCCAGTGCAGCAGAAAAAGCTGCGGTCTGATTTGTTGCGGTCGGTGTGACCGAGGCCGAAGCTTGTTTATTGCCTGTCAATGTGGCAGGAAAGGCTGCGGCCTGATTTATTGCAGTCGGTGTGACCGGGGCCGAAGCTTGAAAAACTGGGTTTACTACAGCCGGAGGGACATTCTCGCAGTGCAACAGAGTGTTGTGTGCTTGTTTGCACTCTGCACACCGAAAATGGAACCTGCATTTGCCGGCATATGACCCTAGACATATCATGCACAAACTTTTTGACTTTGTAAATTTGATCCGCTCCGAGGATGGTAATAATTTAAATGCCTTACAAGTAAATATCCTGTGATCACACTTACAGTAAGCACATTGCTGCACCTTCTCTCCTGCTAAATATTGGCTAAATATTGGTCTTTTTCTTACAAGACTAGAACTATGCGAGCTACACTAACACTACTACATTGTAACATCTCGAAGATCCTCAGTGTTCACGTCGTAAACTTTAGTTCAAACTGCGGCAACGTGCAGTCTAGTTATTTTTTAAAATTCTAATGGTCCTCGCTGTTGGAGGCCCCTTGTACCCCTAACTTACTTATGGGTTAGATTGAGACTTTTATTTCTTTATAATAATTTATCACTTGTATTTTTATTTTGGCGCTATTCTAGCCATGCCCTTTCATTCTATTTTCCCTTTTTCCGATGCCTTTAATCATCACCTCGTTTCTTAGTTTTTTACAATTTTTTTATATAATTTATTTACATACTTATCATTTTGCTTACATTCGTTTTATTTACGTTTTTCTTAGATTATTGAGTCTAATTTCTTTTTATTACGTTTATCACAATTTTTCTACACAGCCTAAGAAATTCTGATCGCATCTCATCATTCTCGATAAGCGAAGCTATAACATCCTCGCAGATCTTAGTGCACGTGATGTCTATTGCTTTTATCGCTTTGTATCGTTGACGAGACGTCAGACTAAAGACTCAATTTATTTCGGGACCTTTTCTTAAGTACCGCAGGCGGGTAGCACAACAGATAAAATAAATGAACGGTTAGAAGTTGGGTGGGGATGTAGATAAATAAACTATAAAGGAAGCCTGAAGGACTAACCTCTATTTGTAGTCCGTACTTTATTTCGTCTCACCGCCTGTTAGCTAAAATGAAAGAGACAAAGCTAAGGACGCACAATAGAGCTCTAACTGCAACTGTTTGATCTCGCCGTCAGCCCCGACTGGCTCGTTTGTGAAATTGGTCGTTTGTTCCCGGTGGTCTCCTTTGCGTCAGGCACTTCGGCTGTAGTCACATTATAAACATGATTGCTGTGGGATATTTTATATTCACGATTTATCACCGCTTGCTTCTATTCAAGACATCTTACAACCTATCCATTTAATTCATTTGTAATTGCCTGCGTATAATTATGTCACCGTTGCTATGTTTCTTGTTTTCCCCGCGTTATACGGTAATTTTTATAATTTGACAGTTCGCTTCCCATGACAATATCGTTAAAGAAACAGTCAGTTTGATCCACAGCCTCTAACAAATACTGGAGGTATATTTATCAGGAACAATACTTCTATAATTAAACGGTTTTATTTAGTTCGACCCATACGGAATTTGTTTATTTGGGTCAAAATTAGAAATTGAAATTTAAGCACCTTCCCGTTGTCAGACTGATTTGAAATTTGGTACACACATTTAATTTAGACGACAATACAATAAAATCAATAACATTATAAATCTAAGATAGCCGCCGATACAAAATGACGGATTACATATTATTCCTTAACCCCCTCAATATGGGTATCAAATGAAAGGGCTACACTAGTAAAGCACGATCATTGTGTCAAAATTTAAAATTCAAGATGGACGCCGTTCCAATATAGCGGACTAGGTACATATTTTTCCACAACCACCACAATATGGGTATCAAATAAAACCGTTTAACTTAAAAGTTTTTTAAATGTATTTATTTTTAAAAACACTTTTAAAAATTCAAGCTAATAGTACCAAAACCATATCCATATCGGTTTAAAAAAAATTACTATGCACTACCAGTACTCTTGTTCGCAACCAAAACTTAAATATACGCCTTACCACCGTCAATATATTTTTTATTTATGTATTGAAATGGGCGTTTGTCTTCTATCCCCTCTGATGGTGAGTGTAGATGGATGCGAAGGTGGTACACGCCCATCCAAAAGAAACCTGTTCACTCTACTAAGGCTCCAGAGTTCAACTCATCAGAAAAAATAGACCCAGGCAGGTCGTTCCAAATCTTGGCGACGAACACCAAAAATGAGCAAACCATTTAGTTGGACTTTTGGGTATGTCAACGTATGGATGAAACTTTTGCCTACACCTAGTAGTGTCCGATAAAGGAATGGAGATGGCTCAATCAGTTCACAAAGAGCCTTCGAACACTTTCCAAAGTGTATTCTAATAAAAACTGATTAGCTGGCAACTCCTCAATATAAATTCTTTCCAAAACATCAGTTAGAAAAACTATTTATAACATTCAAAAGCTGGAACACTTCGAGTTTACTTATCCTTTGATTTTCTAGTTCTTTTCAACTTCAGTTCAACGCCAACTGCATTACATGGTCGCTGAATGCATCAGTGTGATTTATTTTAATTCCTGGACGTTGTTCAATGACACTAGTCTAGGGTGACCTGCAAAAGTTTCCTTTTTTATTTTATATGATCCCTGGTATTGGAGACTTGTCTTACAACCCCTGTCTTGGGTCCAAAGGGACAGTTACATAACCTTTTATCTGTTTAATTTTGTTTCGAAAAACTTCTCCTGCCTGCTTAATTATTTTCCAGCGAAGACGAGTATACTCAATATAAATTGAGTAAAATGTTCCTGCCTATAAATGTAGGTAATTATGATTTCTCAACATATGTATATGATAGGCAATTGTGAATCGCTACCTTGTCAAAGACCAGAAGCTGTACTTAGATGCAGGAGTCCAGGCCAGCGACAGTCTTACCGTTCCCTGAAGATTTCTTTGGCTTAGAGAGACGAGTTTCGGTTCATTGAGGAGTCCAGAATTTGTACCAAATCATCTTCTGACGTCAGCCACCCCGCCTGGTGTTTGCGCTCAGACGCCGCTCTCTTCTTCGGTAGCAGGCAGAGCGGCGGAACCTTCCTCTGATTTGCCGGAAGCCTCGCGGACGAGTCTTACTCTAAACCATCGCTCCGGTTTTCTCTTTTCGCTGTACTTGCAGCGGCGAACCCGCTGCTTCTCGTCTTGGAGTCCCAGGTTGACCCTGCTAAGGCGGCGATTTAATCGTTCTCTCTCTCAATCTCTCTTAATTATCTTTAAGTTTCGGGTTTTCCATTCTGTTTCCACGAGTAATTTACGTAAGTAAATGCTCCGCCGTCCTGGGTTTTTGTACACCATAGATAATAACTAAAAAAAAAACAAACAGATTCACAAAGAGGTACAAGAGGCTGTCTTATCGCTCGAGGTGATCTCTACCAGACAACCTTTGAATGGAGATTAGAGGGGATGATACGCTGTTGTACGGAATTGCTGCGACTCGATGGTGGAAGTCTGACTCGAACTGAGTGCCGCGATTAGTAGTGTTCCGCTGGGGACATCCAAATCTGGATATCCAGCCCGCTAGCAGTGTAGCCGCGCAGGTGTCGGCTGTGATATCTTTTGAAGATATTGCCTCATGCCATTGCGTAAGCCTGTCGATGACGGAAAAGTATTATTGTAAACAGAAGACAGTTAATAGTTCTATTAAATCGAGGTGGTGTGCCATATTTAGCTGTAGGTGGTAAGGTAAAAAGAAAACAACAACTTTGCAACAAAAGAAAAACATATTTAAATCAAAAAGATATTGGGCACAAGGCTTGGTCTGATTTTGCACCGCAGTTTGTTACTCCCCTGATGGTGGTGGTAAGCAGCGGCACGATTTCTCAGGATTGGTCAGGTGGCAGCAGGTCGGGAGCAGGGAGCACCGGTAGCAGACAGGATGTGTTCATGCCGGTGCGAGGTACGAATAGATTCAACCTCATAAACCGAATGTTATTTTAATAATAAAACTTGTACACCGTTAGGGCGCCAGGCGATATAAAGATTGTGGCGTGATTTTAATGATGCTCCGATAATAAAGTTGAAGAACCGAGACGAGAATTTATAGGGTAAATTAATGCCATGAACTCGAATTGGCCCCGACGCGTGACGCGTCACATAGCTGGTCAGCATGACCGGAACATCGAGTGTGCGTCTATGCGTGAGACGTCACCTAGCTAGTGAACGCGACCGAGGCCAGGGTCCTTCTCCTGGGTAATTGATGTAAACTGCTGTGGTAGGTGCGCGGGCGCATTGGAATGTTTGTTATAAAAACAAAGGTCCACTGTAGCACACTTCCACGATCCCACGTCACTTGAGATGTACCGTTGCCCGCCAAGGGTTCAACAATTTTTTTGGTAAGATTTTAATTAGGATATATGGGATGCTGACATGCAACTTCTGTTCGCGGACAAGGTAGGAGCGCTCGCCATTTTTGTGTGAGGATCCTGAACTTTGGTTCGCGCAGATCGAGGCACAATTCGAGAGGGCAGGTATCACCGATGTCACAAAAATTTTACACAGTCGTACATTTCTTTTTGGCCCCCGCTAGTGGGGATCTCTCCTTCCACCCCTATTTGCGTGGGTGCGGGGATTTTATTAATTTTTTCACATTCCATTTTTTATTACCATACTCTTTTTCCAAGCATCACATTATCTATCTTTCCGTTCTCTCACTCTACAATTCTATCTATCTTTCTCTTGTATACTATTTTATTTTATTTTATTCGGAAAACAAACAGTGTCTTATAACTACAAATAAAAAACTAAATAAAAACTATACACCAATTACATGTTTTCGCACATTGATACACAAACATAAAAAACGCAGAAAGTAAAAAACAATAAAAAATACATTATTGCCTTCAAGTTGAGCGAATACACTAAAGTTAATATGAAGCTATCATCACGCTCCGGAACTGTCAAACCACGCCTTCGATAAAGTTTGTTTAAAATGATGCGTGTTAGAGACAAACAAATCTAGTTCGGGGTACCGAGCTAGTTTGTTCATCTCTCTCGCTGATCTTATAAAGAAGGAATTTTGTCTGTAATTTAATGTACATTTGGGAATGTTAAGATACATAGGCTGTCTAATTGTCCTATTTGGAACAACTAAGTGAACATGAGTTAGCAAGTGTGGAGTATCTACTAAACTCTGTGCAATATTCACTAGAAAAACAATGTTTGCAATTGTCCTTCTTTCTTGAAGTGGTAAAATGTGGTGTCTGATGCACCTTGAGATATAATTTGAATCGAACATTCTGCATTTATATTGCAAGTATTTCAAAAAATTACGTTGAATTGACTCAATCCTATTAACATGTACACTGTAAGGAGGATTCCAAACCTGAGAGCAATACTCGAGGTTACTACACACCAATGAACAATATAAAATATTCATCACCTTTGTACTTGAAAATTGGGAACAAGATCTAAGAACAAAACCCATTGCTTTGCTAGCTTTACTGACTACGTAGTCTACATGTTTTTCATATGTTAATTTAGAATCTATCTCCTAATGTCTCCTAATCACTAAACAATATTTCATATCCTTAGATACCCCAATATGTGATATTTAGTTGTAACTAATATCTATCATCAAATAATTGTATTGGGTTTCAAAATAATGAAAGTGTCACTAAAACTGTAACACCAAATAATATGAAGACTAAGTGATGACACATCTTGTTTGACAGAAAACATTGTTCACTAAAATAATTATGATCAACTGCAATAATACATACATTTAAAGTTGGCATAAAATTTTCCCGGACAACATTTGTTGCCCCAAATGAAGTCATTTGAAAGAAATTGTTATATTGTAGAATATTTGTCGAAAAGTGCATGAAATCTGGTCCTTTTCCTGAAACTAATGAGTACAATGGCTCTGGTGGTGGATCCGAAGGTATCAATTTCACTTTACCATTTGCGCAATACAATCTATTGGCTTCGTTTTTGTATTTCAATGCCTTACAATGTGAGCAAACCGAGTTCATAGAACCAATAACAATACATTGGTACTTACTGTAGTCAATAGACATATCGTAACTGAAAGCAGCCCGATTCAAAGTTGCGCGATTATTAGTTGAATGTCGCGTTCGCGCTTCACGCGTTTGTGATATCCGAATTCTTTCACGTTCATTTCGGTCGTTACGTTCTTGTGCACTAAGATTAGATCGGTAATTAGCTTGGTTTGTAGCATTTCGGGTTTTTCTACCTAAATTTCTTCGTCTTATAGGAGGCATATCTATAATGTCATTGGTAACTAAACACTGCACAAAACACAAAAACCAACGCGGTAGGTAACAGAAAATCCAAAATAAACAACACTTCTACACTGTCAAATTGACATTGAGAATTTTATATGACTTGGAGTCAAATCCTTCAAGCCGTACCCACAATGTTTTATGTACGTAACATAAGGATATTAATTAATTAAATTAAAACAAAACAAAAGTAATATTATCGCGATGCTTAAATTAAAACAAAAGAAATATTATTGCGAAGCCAACCAAATTGAAAATCAGTACTAATGATCTTGTGTACATTTTGTGACTATTCAATTTGGTCGGGTTCGCTACATCACTTTTGTTGAGTTTCAGAACGCGGCATTAAATCCTCCAACGATGTATTCTGTGTTCCAATTAAAACAAAACAAAAGTAATATTATCGCGATGCTTAAATTAAAACAAAAGAAATATTATCGCGAAGCCGACCAAATTGAAAATCAGTATCAATGATCTTGTGGGAGACTAGGTGGTACCTACCTGTCTCAAAACAAGCTCGACTTCGCCGCGTAGTAGGCAGCGGAAGGTTCAGGTGAAAATAGTAACAGGAGATGTTTCACAAAGATAAGTCTTGTTACACTTGGTTAAAATCGTTTATTAATGAAGCACACAATGTCACATGAGTCAGTAATACACAATACACAATATTTAGATAAAACGTAAATAAGTAACAGCGTTAGAGAAGCGCGGAACATGCGTCGCGTGGCGAGGTAGCTTGGACTGACTGGCCGGGCTGCTCTATTCCCGATGGCACGGCCGATGCTAGCAGTTTTACCTTACTCAGGCACGCCCGCGCTTCCCTCACACGATCCGCTGACGCCGGTTTGTCCCCTTTCGGGCATTGCCCGACCACCGCGGAAGCAGGTGTCGGCCATTGTCTTAGGCATCGTCCGCGTTTTTGGCCTCACAGCCAGTACGACACTACGGGGAGAGGTCCTGGGCTTCCTCGTCTGCCCCTCCCACTCCCCCACACTCCTCCTGACGCTTCTGATGGGCGAGGTGCTCACCCTGCCTGCCCCGCTGGCACCTGCCTGGCTCACCTCGCCCGCGTCGGCGGCCTTTGTAGGGGTCCTAATCATTTTTTTTAAATAAGGGAGTACTTGTCTGTACTTAAAGTTATAGGTTTACAACCTATCAATTAAAAAAAAAATTACTTTTAATTTCCTTATTGTTGGGTTTCGATATAAAACAAGCACATTTAGTTAATTATTTAATGTTAAGAAATCAAATTTGTAAAATGTCCGTTGAAGGTAGATGCAAAAAGATCGTCTTTTGTTAGAAGCCGGAGAAAGACGCCGTGCGTTCCGATACACGCACTCAAGTCCAAATAAAAAGTGTTACGTTCGGATACAATATCGAACACTTATCTATTACCCTAGAGTCTATAAATATAAGGCAAAAACGCCTGTCCTCAAATTAAAAACTTAGTCAATTTTATAAAATTATTTCTTATCCTAGTGCAATAGGGCGGGTCATATATTTAACCTATGGCAATAGGGCCACTTACTAGCTAATTTAAATTTGTCTTAAACCTTGTCAGATAAAAGCAGTATAATTAATCCTAGTTCAATAGGGCAGTAGTAGTCTTAACCTGAGGCAAAAGGGCCACTATGTTACTGTTTATAACAAGAACTTTCAAAACGTTTTGTTAATACATATAGTTTTGTTAAACTTTCAGTAATTATACTTAAACTAATTAACCTTATTCTTAAACACTATGAGATGGGTCAATAGGACCACAATCTCAGTGGCAGCCGCCGAGTATTTTTATTTTTCTAATGTAAGCCAAAAATTTTTTTTGTTTGCGATATTTTGATCAGATTTTGACGTCTGCCCTTTTCTGGGCCCTAAAACTTTCACATGGCTGTCTAATTTCCTTAGGAGCTTACTGTGCTCCGCCGGCAGGGGATTTGCGGGTGGAACCCTCTCTTCTCCTTTCACCCGGTTCTCTGTACTCGTCGGTTTCACTGGATCCTTAACTGGGTCCCGGGTTCGTTTTCTACTTGCGAGCTCCGCCTCCTTAACCAGCTCGTAGAGCCGATTTATTGCGCTTAGCACCTGCTCCTTGATTTCTGTTTTGAGGTTGCGGAAGCTGCCTAAGTGCAGTTTTGCCTTGCTCAGGCACGCCTGCGGTTCCCTCACATGGACTGCGCGCCCCCTTTCGGGGATTGCCCGACAACCGCGGAAGCAGGTGTCGGCCACTGTCTTATGCACCGTCCGCGTTTTTGGCCTCACAGCCAGTACGACGCTACGGGGAGAGGTCCTGGGCTTCTTGGACTGCCCCTCCCACTCCCCCACATTCCTCCTGACGCTTCTGATGGGCGAGGTGCTCACCCTGCTGGCCCCGCTGGCTTCTGCCTGGCTCACTACGCCCGCGTCGGCGGCCTTAGCGGGGTTTCTAATCATGTTACTAGGGGGTACTCGTCTAATTTTTAAATGTTTTTGGTTTTGCAAGCTGATCAAGTTTTAAAATAATTTATAATTTATTCTCTTAAAGTTGTAAAATTTTTCCCTTTCTTAGTGCAATAGGGCGGTCATATACTTAAGTCTAAGGCAATAAGGCCGCTTACGTACTAATTAAATAATTTTCAAATTTTTCTTTAAAATTTTTGTCAAAATAATAACACTATTGATGTAATTAATAGGCTTTATACTTAATTACTTATTTATTTAACAGAATAATACACATTAGCAAAACCTTTTATAGCAGAGAGGGCGGCAAGGACGTTTTAACAAAACAGTCAAACGTCATGACGTAGTGAGAAGTTGAGAACGCGGCAATTTCAAATTACTACAACACTCTCTCCAAATTACAGCGTTCCTCATTGTAAAGTGAAACAAATAATAGTAACTAACAAAAACAATAGGTTAAGTTACTTTATACATACATAGTATTACTAAACAAAGTATTACAGAATCAAGTTTTATAAGTACAGTTACATTTTCCTAATACCTAATTTACTTCTTAGATATTTAAATTTACTTTTACATAAGGGTTTAGTAAATATATCAGCCCTTTGTTCATTACTACTTATATACTTTAGATCAATATCTGTACTTTCATATTTCTCTTTAACAAACTTGTATTTAATATCTATGTGTTTACATCGTTTATGATAATTTTCATTTTTTATGACAGATATTGCACTTTGATTATCTATGTTAAGTGTTACAGAATCCTGATTATATTCATCTATATCTAACAAAAGTCTCTTTAACCAAATAACTTCCTTTGTAGCACTACAGGCAGCCATAAACTCTGCTTCAGTTGTAGATAGTGCTATCGTTTGCTGACGTTGACTGGCCCAAGTAACAGCAGCACCATTCTTAATGAATACATATCCTGTCATTGATCTTCTTGTTTCAGCATCATTAGCGTAGTCAGAATCACAATAACCTTCTAGTGTATTATTTTGTGAAGGTGTATAGTACAGACCATAATCACTAGTTTCTTTGAGGTACTTCATTATTCGTTTTACGGCATTCCAGTGAGTACTATCATAACCATCCAGATATCGGCTGACTAAGCTAACCGCAAACATTATGTCAGGCCTGCTGACTATAGCTAGATGCAAGGAGCAATCAAGGAGCCCACAGCTTCTCTATATGGAATGTTTCTATCTAGCTCCGATGTATTCTTTTCTAATTTGATACCTGTCTCTACTGGTGTACTGTTCCCATTGACATTAGTCATACTAAATTTATTCAGCAATTTTTGTATATATGTGGTCTGATGTAGAAATATGTAGTTTTCTCCTTTCTCAATTTCTAGGCCAACAAAGTTTTTAGGTTCACATACTTTTATTTCAAAATTTACTTTTAAATCATCAATAACTTTGTTTAACACACTTTTATCTTTGGAAATTATTAGTCCATCATCCACATACAGTATTAGGTACACCTTACTACCATTTAACTGACCAATATAGATACACTTGTCTGAGTGACTATTGGTGAAACCAAATTTCTTTAAAACAGAATCAAATGTTTGATTCCAGCACCTGGGTGCTTGTTTTAACCCATATAATGACCTTTTAAGTTTACAAACATGCCCTTCAGGTACATCTAAACCATCTGGTGTATTCATATAGATATCTTCAGTTATGGATCCATAGAGAAAAGCAGTTTTAATATCAAACTGTATCATTTGCAAGTTATCCTGACACCCTTTAGAAAGCAAAACTCTTACAGAGTCATACCTGACAGTTGGTGAGAATGTTTCTGTGTAATCAACCTGGTGTTTCTGTGAGCAGCCCAGTAGTGTTTCTGTAAATTAGCATTAAGCAACATACAGCGAGCTCTCTCCATCAATGTACGGTTCATACGTTCCGCTAACCCATTTTGTTGTGGGGTATATGGATTAGAAGTTTCATGTATAATGCCACAATTTTGCATGTATTCAATAAACTCGTTACTTAGATACTCTCTTCCATTATCAGTTCTTAATTTCTTTATTTTGCATTCAAGTTGATTTTCCACAAATGCTTTAAAGTCTTTAAATTTATTAAATACTTCAGACTTGTTTTTAAGTAAATAAATAAATACTTTCCTGGTATAGTCATCCACAAATGTGAGGAAATATTGCGCTCCTCCAACTGATTTCACCTCCAGTGGCCCACAGATATCGGAATGTATAAGTTCTAGAGCCTTCTTAGCACGAGAACCTTCCTTAGGAAACGGCAGCCGGGACTGTTTTCCTTCTTGACAAAATTCACATATCATATCCAGCTTATTGTCAGTAAGCTTGACACCTTCTGCACATTTGGAGAGTTTGTTCAGATCAGTCATATTGAGATGAGCCATCCTTTGATGCCATAAGTAGCTGTCACTTTCCTTTGTATCACATGCATATGCTTGTGCACTACTTAAGTTCAGACGATACATGTTATTCACTAATTCACAAGCTACTACTTCTTTTTGAGATTTGTTGAATATTTTACAGCCATTGTTACTAAACTGTACAGAACATTCTTTCTTTATCAGCTGACTCACGGAGAGAAGATTGCTTGCTAACTCAGGCACATACAACACATTGGTTAATTGTATGGTTTGTGTTTGTCCTACACTATTACATATAGGCAGATCTATTTTTCCACAGCTCTTCACTTTAAGCATTTTATCATCAGCAATACGGATGCTTGTAATTGGAGGTGATGATTCATCGTATAGCCAGTCCTGCCTCATTGTCATATGCATGGACGCTCCTGAATCAACAAACCAGCTCTTACTGTCATTTGCTGCACTGGATGCCGAGAACACAGCGACATATCCAGTTTCTTTGCCTTGGTCCTTTTTCTTTGTTTTGCAATTTTTACTTATGTGACCATAACGGTTGCATTTGAAACAACGGGGACCTTTATTAAACTTCGGAGAACTATCAGAGTCCTTTTGTTTATATTTACTTGACTTACTTGCATACAATGCTACTGACTCGGAGCTCTTTATTTCTTGTAAGAGCTTAGTCTTTACAGAGTCTGCTGTAATCGGCACACCAGAACTTTCGAGGGCCATAATCATTGGCTTGTAGACTTCGGGTAATCCAGCAAGGAGTAATGTACCCAGCCACTCATCATTGATGTCAAATGATATGTTTCGAAGTTTATGTGCTGCACTCATTATTCTGTTAACGTAATCTTCAACATTTTGACAATTTTCTAACGTCGTTGTAATCATATCTCTCAATAAGCCCACGCGTCTTGTCAACCCTTTGTCGTCAAAAGCTTTTTGTAAATTGGTCCACACTTCTTTTGCCGTTTTTGCCTCTTGTATATGTATGTAATTCACTGAGTCAACCAACAATATAATTTTTGCCTTTGCTTTCAGGTCGAGCTTTGAATCAACAGGTTCGCCATTATTTTCGATACAGCACCAGAGGTCTTCATGTTGTAAATACGTCATCACGGCAAATCTCCATGTATTGTAATTATCTCGACCACTTAACTTTTCGATAAGAGTCATTGTATTTGAAGACATTTTATATAAAAAATATTTTTCTGCACAAACCACGCGGCTTTAGGTTATGTCGTGTCAGTTTTAATGACCGGCGACTTTGTATATCGTTATTTCACTGATATTACTTCTCACTGATACTTATTACAAACAGATTACGTTCTGGGCCCATAACCTGATGTAATTAATAGGCTTTATACTTAATTACTTATTTATTTAACAGAATAATACACATTAGCAAAACCTTTTATAGCAGAGAGGGCGGCAAGGACGTTTTAACAAAACAGTCAAACGTCATGACGTAGTGAGAAGTTGAGAACGCGGCAATTTCAAATTACTACAACATCTTGTTTCAGAGTTATGACCCTCCAAAGTTTGACTTTTTAATAATTAATTATTCAAAAACTAAAAGTCAAAAATTTTTTTTTATGTAGAAAATTGATGGATACACCTGGGTGTATTGTCATATAAAATTTGAGCGTCGACAGTTGCTTCCTTCTGCTACCACGTGTTTTTTGTTAATTGGTTTTCTGTTGTTTGTGACGTCATCCAGTGAGTTGAGACTTCCAAATTTTTTGCTTATTTAAGAGCTTCTTGAGGCTTCCCGAACGGTGAAAAGAGAAGGAGTCTCCGAGTTCTGGAACTCGAGTTATTAAAGAAACAGTAAAAACTAACCTGGAAATTTCGGTTCAAACGTTCAAAACAATCCAGAAAATTGTGTCACGTTCTTGCACTAAACACCGACACTTAGATCGCGCTTAGGCGCACTCACTGACACTTGTTTCATCAAAATCGGACGACTATAAACGAGCAGTTATATTTCGCTACTAACGCCACGAGATTTGGCGAGACCCCATGTTTATTGAGTGATATCGATGGTGTCGTCGAATAGCACAATGGTCCGGCAGGCGAGAGGTTTCCCGGCTTGCCGGTCCGGGCACTCGGCGCGTAGGTGCCGGCCACCACAATGGCTGCACTCATCTTCGCACTCGGCGCAATGCCCTTTGGTGTGGCCGTAACCCAGACACCGAGTGCTCTGGACGAGCGGGGAGTGGTCCTGCACCCGCACTCGCTGGAGGTCCACGTGCATATAGCCCGCAGCCGTCAGCCGTCCCCAGAGTGCAGGCGACACGCGCATAACCACATGGACCGTCTGCACGTTTCGCGCCCTCCTCCTAAACCTCACTTCTGCCCTCTGATTCTCCTCAGAGACGTCAACCAAGTGTTTATTTTGGGTCTTGATGGCTTTTACTATTTCCTCATTTGTATTGTACGCCATCACGTCTCTAAGGAGGACCAGTGGATCTTTATTTTTAACTTCCGCGAGGCTCAGGTCCTTTCCTGCCTTCCTCAGCCCCTCGCGCACCCTCGCCAGCTCGGCCTCTGTGCTGCAGCCCAGTATTACTCGACCGTCCCGAACCCTACGGATCCGGTCGACCCTTATGCCGGTCTGCGTGGCGTTCAGAGCTTTCCTGATTTTTCCCAGAACCCGTGTCGGTCCTCGACGAGACTGACACCGAGTGCTTAGGCTCGCACCCTGGTGGCGGCCTCTTTGCCGGGCCGGCCGCCACGCTCGCGTACGTGCCCGGAGGCTTTTCTTGTTGCTTAACCTTCCCAGCCACGAGAGAGGCCCTCCAGTTTCTTGGTATTGGCCTCAAGAAGTTTCACATGGCTGTCTAATTTCCTTAGGAGCTTGTTGTGCTCCGCCGGCAGGGGATTTGCGGGTGGAACCCTCTCTTCTCCTTTCACCCGGTTCTCTGTACTCGCCGGTTCCACTGGATCCTTAACTGGGTCCCGGGCTCGTTTTCTACTCGCGAGCTCCGCCTCCTTAACCAGCTCGAGAGAGCCGATTTATAGCACTTAGCACCTCTCGCTCTTTAATTTCTGTTTTGAGGTTGTGCGAGCTGCCCAAGTGCAGTTTTGCCTTGCTCAGGCACGCCCGCGGTTCCCTCACATGGACCGGGGACGCCGGTTTGCCCCCTTTCGGGGATTGCCCGGCCACCGCGGAAGCAGGTGTCGGCCATTGTCATATGCATCGTCCGCGTTTTTGGCCTCACAGCCAGTACGACGCAACGGGGAGAGGTCCTGGGCTTCTTGGACTGCCCCTCCCGCTCCCCCACATTCCTCCTTACGCTTCTGATGGGCGAGGTGCTCACCCTGCAGGCCACGCTGGCTTCTGCCTGGCTCACCACGTCCGCGTTGGCGGCCTTAGCGGGGTTTCTAATCATGTTACTAGGGGGTACTCGTCTAATTTTTAAATGTTTTTGGTTTTGCAACCTAATCAAGTTTTAAAATAATTTATAATTTATTCTCTTAAACTATTGCACCGGAGTGTCTATTTGCATAAAGTTAAGACAAAAAAGCATGTCTTCTAGTTAAAATTTTGATAGTGTTGTAAAATTTTTCCCTTTCTTAGTGCAATAGGGCGGTCATATACTTAATATAAGGCAATAAGGCCGCTTACGTACTAATTAAAAATTTTTCAAATTTTTGTCAAAATAATAACACTATATTATCTTATTCTAGTGCAATAGGGCAATATTCTTAATCTAAGGCAAAAGGGCCTTAAACCTTTAAAAACCTTATTATATTACTCAATTAATATAAACGGTTGCGCTGCCCGGGCTCGCTGATCGCGGCGCGCACGTGTGCATCAGATGTTACGCAACGGCGCGAAAGTGTCTCGCTTTATGTCTTTTTACTATCTACCCGTCTTTTATTTTTGTAAAATTTTTGTTACAGTTTTTAAAAATTTTCCTACTTATACTAGGTCTTAAGCACTACTAAATGGGTCAACGGAAACGCAATCTCAGTGGCAGCCGCTGAGTATTTTTGTTTTCCTAATCTACGCCAAAAAATTTCATTAACGATGTTATGGTGCAATTTCGACCTTTGTGGTGGGTGAAGTTTTCCTTGTTTTGAAGCTGTCTGCCCTTTTTTGGGCCCTAAAAAATGGTACCCAGCTATTTTGCGCAGGATCCGTGACAACTTTAACCGTCTACCCACCACTTAAATATTATAAATTTTGAATGTTAATATCTCGGCGGCTACCTCAGATAGTAAAAGTCTTCCTGCGCTGTGCGACTCCCGGCTGCACTCCCCCTCGAACCCACTGCCTGGCTTGGCCGTGGGTGTCCGGTTTCGACGACCTCGTGGGCAGGCCGCTATTTCTTTTCGGCCCCCGCTCCTTGGTTATGCGTCTGAGAAGAGCTGAATGTAGCCCCGAAGTGTAGAGTTGGTCGAGCCGGAACCGGAGTCTCCACCAATGTTTTTTTTTCTTGACCGAATTCTCATTGGTTTATTTCCAAATGGAATTTCCTTTTTTCTCTTGCTGGTTCGCGAGTTTTCGCCAGAATTTTTTTTCGTTTAGGCTATCGCGTAGCTCTTGCGAGCGCGCACAAGATAGCAGTTCAATTTATATCGGTTGCAGCGCCCGGGTCTTTATAGTTTTCGGAAAATTTCACAGTTGTTTTATAATTTTACTTACTTACTCCGTTGGCTCAGTGACCCAAAGTGGGTCTTGGCCTCCGAAGCGAGAGACTTCCACTTTGCTCTATCTTGTGCCATCGTCTGCCATTTGTTGACATTCGATTCGCGCAAATCTGCCTCAACGCGATCGATCCAGCGATACCTGGGTCTACCCACTTGTCTTCGACCCCTTGGTTTTTCCAGGTACGCTACCTTCACGCTCTGATCCGATCCCATTCGCTCCAAGTGACCAAGCCAGCGGATTCGTTGAGCTTTATATTCGCCAATGATATTTGGCTGTGCTACTAAAGTCTCAATTTCGGCATTCTTTCGGAGCCTCCAAGATCCATCTTGATTTCTCGCTGGTCCCAAGATCTTCCGCATGATTTTGCGTTTCGTCAGAAGCAGTTTTCGTTCTTCTTTCAAAGTTAGCGTCCAAGCTTCACAGCCATACATCAATATTGGTCGTATTACGGTTTTGTAGATACGGACTTTTGTACTTCTGCTTAGGATCCTAGACACTAGAACCTTGTGAAGTGCTGCACTGCATCTCAGCGAGTTCTGGATACGGATATCGATCACCTCTTCTCTGGTTTTGTCATCCGTTATGGTGCAGCCTAGATACCGGAACTTCGCCACTCCCGCATATGAAACGTTTCCAACATGAAGGTCATCTCGTTTAGAAAGCTTATTCTTGTATAGTTTCATGTGGAGGTACTCGGTTTTTTTAGTGATGATCTTGAGACCCACCTTAGTGGCTTCCTCTTCAAGTGCTTTCGCGGACTCCTGGATTTCGTTGCAGTTTTCACCCATTAACGCTAAATCGTCTGCGTACCCTATAACCTTATGCTCTTTTCCTAATTTTACTCCTTCTTCCAGCGCAAACACTTTTTTAAGGACATGTTACTAAGTCCTGTGATTACTGCAAACTCTTCTGTGAGTTCAACGCCAACTCTGACCGGCATAATGCTCTCTGATGTTACCGTCTTGACCATCCTGACTAGTTTGGCAGGTACTCGTATGTTAAAGCCACGCAAAATATTATACAGCGCAGATCTATCGATGCTATCGTAAGCTTTCCTAAAGTCCACAAACAATGAGTGAATGCTTTGAGCATACTCCCATTTCTTCTCCATGATCTGACGGAGAAGAAAGATTTGGTCAATTGCTCTGCAGTTTCGTCGGAACCCACACTGATAGTCGCCAAGAACTTTTTCCGCATACGGTTCCAGCCTATTCAGCAGAACATATGACAATATCCTATATGCCGTCGGTAGTAAAGCAATCCCTTTGATAATTGGTGCCTACTTTTTTGGATCCTTTTTTTTTTGGATGGGACATATTATTCCTGTGTTCCATTCACTAGGTTGGCGTTCTAGCTCCCAGATCTTACAGAGAAAGTCATACAACTTTTTCTGTACATCTGCACCTCCGTATTTCCATATCTCTCCCGGTAGTCCATCAATGCCCGGAGATTTGTGATTCATCGATCTCATTATCGCTTTTTGTACTTCCGGAAAAGATAACGGCTCCACCTCACCCACAGTCCCTTCGATATTTAACCTTTCGGTTGCCGGTTTTTCTATTGAGTGGCAGTTAAGCAGTTCTTTAAAATAATCTCGCCACTTCACCTTTATTTTTTCGGTGTCCGTTATGAGGTCTCCCGTATCATCGACCAGCGTCTGTAACGAGGGCTGGTATTCTTTCCTAAATGACCTTACCTCCTCATAGAATTTTCTCGGCTCGTCATTTCTGACGAGGGTCTCCTTATCTCGGACTATTTTGTCAAGGTGGTCTATTTTAGCTTTCTTGATTACTTTTTTGGCTTCTAAATGCACTTCCTTAAATTCTTCCGTAAACTTTTTTCAACAGCGTTTTCACATTCTGGAGTCCACCATTTCTTCCTTTTTCTTTTCTTCATACGTCCTATAACCCTAAGTGAAACTTCGCGTGTTATGTCTTTCATATATTCCCATACCCCATCTAAATTGTCATCTATAGTTAAAACCTCAAAAGCGTTTGTCAATTCTAATACAAAGCTATTTCTAACTGTTTCATGTTTAAGATTTTCTATGTCTATTCTTTTGTGAGAGACTGGGTGGTACCTACCTGTCCCACAACAAGCTCGACTTCGCCGCTTAGTAGGCAGCGGAAGGTTCAGGTGAAAATAGTAACAGGAGATGTTTCACAAAGATAAGTCTTGTTACACTTGGTTAAAATCGTTTATTAATGAAGCACACAATGTCACATGAGTCAGTAATACACAATATTTAGGTAAAACGTAAATAAGTAATAGCGTTAGAGAAGCGCGGAACATGCGTCGCGTGGCGAGGTAGCTTGGACTGACTGGCCGTGGCGCGGCTTGTGCGCCGCTCGGTCCCCGATGGCCCGGCGCATGCGCGGAGAGCTCGTTGCTAGACAACGCGTGTTTCGAGGCGCGGTCCAAAGGCGGAGCGGTTAGCAAGTGGCGCGCGATATGCACGCCGCACTTTCTTCATTAACTGTGTGTATTCTATTTAGTATTTTTATTTTTAATTTTAATTTGATACCTATCATGTAGTGGTCGGTGTCGCAGTCGGCCCCTCTGAATGTTTTTACATCTTGAATGGCGGTCTTATGTCTGTCATCTATTAGGACATGGTCTATCTGGTTGATGGTATGCCCATTTGGAGATTTCCAGGTTCCTTTATAGATATTTTTATGTGGGAACATAGTGCTCTTTACGACCAAGTTTTTGAATGACGCAAAACTTATCAATCTAACTCCGTTGTCGTTGGACTTATCATGCAGACTATGTATCCCAATCGTAGGTCTGAATATCCCTTCCTTCCCCACTTGGGCATTAAAATCTCGTAAGACTTTTTTGAAAAATCGAAATTAAGTCTGATTTTAATACTCTTCACTGCTCTAGATTAGGGGTTAAATGGCGGATTTTTTGATGAAAAAACTAAAAATTTCTATCAACTGAAACCCATTCAAAACAATTTTCAAAGTGCAAACTGAACTTTTTTACGTCGCGGACAGGTGCGTTCGGCTCGGGAGCGTGCGCAAGACTAAATAAAAACTCAGATATTAGGATCTACTTTATTTTTAGGTTAAACATAAAACATAAATTAGCACTGACACGTCTATACAACTGACCTAGCCAAAAGTCATGTTAAAAACTAAAGAGGCCAGGCGCCCACATTACGCCTCTCCAAAACCGTGGCTACGGTCGATAGTAGTCCTGAAGATGGGAAGGAAAATGTATATGACGTCCGCTACGCGACCTATGATTGGCACTCTGGTCTCTGGTAGCCTCATCGCTGATTGATATCGGTTGGTGTCATGCATTCTTTTGCTAAATACGCCGGTTCACGCCGGTCGATCGTGACAGTAATTGTTTTTCCCTTATCCTCTATGTCAAAGGTTTTTGCGCCGTGACGAAGCACCTTTAATGGACCTTGATACGGTGTTTCCAGAGCTCGCCATTCGGGTCCTTGACGCAAAAACACATGAGTTGCAGTGTGCAAATCTTTTGGAATATAGAAAGGACGATTGGAACTAGTATGCCAAAAAGATGGCCGAGGTGCTAGTTTGTTGATGGGATTTCGCAGACGGCTTGCAAAATCAGTGAGGTCTACTACCGCATCTTGGGCTGCGGCAGAAAAGAACTGGCCAGGGAGCGTAAATGGTTCGCCATAGACTAGCTCTGCTGACAAACTTTGCAAATCCTCTTTTCATGCGCTCCTAATAGCACCAATGGCAGAGCTTCTGTCCAAATAGTAGTAGCGTGACACATAATAGCCGCCTTGAGCTGGCGGTGAAGCCTTTCCACAAGGCCGTTGGCAGCGGGATAGTAGGCTGTGGTGGTGAGATGAGTTGCACCCAGGAACGCGAAACTCTTTCTGAAGAGTTGCGACTCAAATTGACGTCCACGGTCTGTGGTTAAACTTTCCGGGCAACCGAATCGAGCTATCCAGCCTTCAACAAAGGCCACTGCATAGGTCTCTGCTGTAATGTCGCGGAGTGGGTATGCTTCCGGCCATCGCGTGAAACGATCAACATCTGTGAGACAATACTTCAAACCAGAAGACAGTAGCAGGGGTCCCACTATATCGGCATGCACGTGACGGAAGCGGGCTGCCGGAAGGCTAAATTCTGATAGAGACGCATTTGTGTGTCTCGTAATTTTGCTGCGTTGACACTGCTCACATTCTTTTGTTCATACCCGACAATCTTTTCTTACGCCTGGCCAGACAAATTTTTGACTTATTAGACTTGTTGTTGTCTTAACCTCTGGATGGCTTAAATTATAAAATGAATAAAAGATTTGGCGGCGGAATGCAGGCGTGATGTATGGCCTTGGCGAAAGCGTCGAGATGTCATAGTGTATATCCAAACCTGACTCAGAGGTATCCGTAAGCAAAGTTAAAACTACGAAGCGCCTCGTCCATAAATCTTTGGAATGTTTGAACTGCGTTGCGTAAACCAAATGTCATAAACGGGAACTCGAACATTCCGAACGGCGTGGTGATTGCGGTTTTAGGAATATCTGGTTCATGTACACGAATTTGGTTGTATGCTTTTATGAGATCAATAGTAGAAAATCTGTTTTCCGGCTAGAAAGTAAGCAAAGTCTTGAATGTTCCGCTCAGGATACTGATCTGGAATGGTTCTAGCATTTAACGCTCTATAATCGCCGCATGGCCTCCATCCTTTGTTTTTCTTGCGTACCAGGTGTAGTGGTGACCATGGGCTCTCATATTTGCCGTTCCATTCTCAAGCATGTCGCCGAATTCTTTCTGCGCAATCTTCAGGCGTTCTGGATCCGGGCGGCTGGAAACCGGGGGTAGCAGGTAGGGGGGCACCTAGCATACTGGCTGGACGTGTGATGTCTGGGAAGGCTCGAAGAAGTTGTAACTAGAGTCACTCGGTGAGGTTGTGTGAATCGACGATATAACCTCGGACACGCTGTAGTGCGGCGCGGAAATTGAGAGAGAGGTAGTTCCATCAGTTAGATTTTGATTTCATCAGTCTACGAGCAAGTTGTAGTATGCTAAAAAGTCAACGCCGATGATAGGTTTTGAAAAATCGGTCAAAATCCCGTCGCAAACCTAAATCCAGTTGTAATGTAATATAATCATAAGTAGCTATAGTTGTTTAATGGAATCAGGCGTTACCTCGCGAAAGTCCATCCTAAGTAAGAAAAGGACCAATATTTAGCCACTTCCGCACATGCAGTGGTAGTCGTGCAATGAAATGCACCATAGTGCTTGACTCTGTGTTTGGCACTAATCAGTGTAACATATCTTGAAGATGCCCCGTGGAGGGGTGAAACACGTGTTGAGTAATTTGGTGGTGGCGGTTGTGTGATTCGCATTGTTTGCCGCATACGCATTTATCAGCGGGCTGGCGGGCGGTGCATTTCATTCCCCAATACCACTGCATGTGCGGAAGTGGCTAAATATTGGTCTTTTTCTTACTTAGCTATAGTTGTACCATTAGCCTCGTACAACTCGTATTTAGTCTTCTTTCGGCATTCGTTAACTGCCGATCGTGGAAACACGCACAGGTCTGAACCCGTGTCAATTAAATATTGAACTTTTGTCGAACGGTCTGTGATGAATAGACGGCCTGATGAATTAGGGCAGACGTTTTCGGCCACTATTGCCTGCCCTGTATGTTTCCCGATTTAAAAGTACATGGTTGCACACAGCTTGTTGCATTAGTCCCGAAGCGGTAATGGTACCAGCAGATGGTAAATCCTTCAGGAACCTCGTGGTAGCTCGTGGAGTAACGTTGGCGAGACTTGGAGCACGATTGAGCCCTGCTCTGAGATCGATAGTTTCGTCCAGCCGGTCTGCCATGGCGGTTTGGATTTTCGGCTTTCAGTAGTGCTTCGACTTGCTGTGTAAGGCGATCTACGCGTTGATATAATTCGGACGTTGATGTGTCTGATGATGTGCTGGCCACATGCCTCGTAACTGGTGCTCGTGCGTAATTCCTGAATGCAGTCGGCAAGCTCCGCCCAGTGGCGTACCTAGAACTTTTGCCGCCCGGGGCGATCTCCAGTTTGCCGCCCTTTCTATTATATGTCAATCAAATAGTAGTTTTTGATTTAAAAAATATTGATATATCAATTCAAAGTAATCATATACACTTTTCAAAAGAAATGACATTTAATAAAAAAAAAAATAAAGTGACATCAAAAAATTTTAGTTAGGAAAAATTGCCGAACAAAGTCGTAAAAGGATCTTTTACGAATTCAACGAATTGTAATAAATACAAAAAGAAAATTATTATCTTGTTCTTAAATTAGAATCCAAAATTTACACTAAAATGCATTTATATACACCGAGGAATAATATTCGAAATCATAAAGTTAATCATAATTTATATAAATCAAATATTAAACTTATAATAATCATTTATTATTCAAGAAAGAAAATAAAATTGAAATGAAAAAGTTGCTTTTTACAACTATAAGTAAATTTAAAAAATGCCGCCCCAAGGTAAGTGCCGCCCGGTGCGGACCGCAAGCAAAGCCCCCCCCCTAGGTACGCCACTGGCTCCGCCACATTGTCAAGCGAGCTTTTAGATAGCGACGCGACGATGGTTTGAATATTAGCAGATAGGCAGGTTGACCAGACTGGGCGTAGAAACTCATCCGGCACCAACGGTCCCGCAAGGCTTCTCAAATGTCGCAGAAATTGTGTGGGTTTACGGTCACCTAGTTCTTCGTGTTGCATGAGTTGTTGCGTATTTGATCCTGCGATACTGACATTCGTCGAATTAATTCCATTTTCAGTTTTTCGTATTTGTTTGTATTGGGTGGCGAAAGGATTATATCCTTCACTTAACCCTTAACTACTCGCACGAATAAAATCGCTTAACTGCTCGCACGGGGTCCGTGGTGACCCCAATTTGTATGGATGAAATTTGATGATACCTTTTTTTTAATGAAACAAGCGAATAATAATTATGAAAGTACTTTATTTAATCTATAAGACATAAAAACCACAACTTAAAATAAAATCTTCTAAGGCATAAAAATTACTAAAATATAAACTTCTACAATAAGGAACATTTTTGACACAACATGAGATCATGCATTAAAATTTCATGAATATTTAGGAATTATGGCAATCATCGTTATTGCAGTTTTGGCAATAAACAATGAAGTGCTCATTACACAAAAACTTTTTGCATTTACTGTATTTTGTGGATACTTTTCGGTTACTCTTTCTCGGACAATTATAGCACCGCCCACGTTTAGTGGTAGATGGAGCAGGTGGGGTTTCCCAACCACGTACTTCCAAGAGCCACCTTTTTACTATTTTTGGAGTTGCGTTGACGTTGGTTCGATGTTTTTGATGACTTTCAACAAGTTCCGTTGCAAGTTGTCGTAAGAATAGACGCCTCACGTGAGTACGTACATTTTTTGTGTTCGCTTTGTGAACAACCAATGCATTTATGCATGTAACATTCAAAAAAATAATGCTAATGGCCAACGTTTGGTTCTCCTTCCAACATTATATGTCCCACACAATTGGTCATTAGTATCTACTCTACCCTTTGTGCTATTATAATAAGTAATTATAGCAGGCTAATTCTTATCACAAGACACTGGGTCAATGTCTGCTTTGAAGACAGTAATATCACAGATTTATTTGGCTTTGGTACATAGGATACCATGCTCATTGTTTTTTTGAAATCCAAAGAGGGAACTGGTTGGAATTTTGGTTATCAGGTACATCCAGTAGCCAATGAGCAAAACGTTCATCTCTTGCATGTATGTTTAATAACTGAGGAATAAAAAAAGACCTATGTAAATAACACATTTGTACAAAAAATACAAAAAAAAATTCTAAACCAGTAAAACGGTAGAAATTATCATTCACTATAATATTTCATTAAAAGTTATATCAATATCTAAATAAAAACAATAGAATATAAAAAGCTTACCTTTCTCAAAAAAGTTACGTAAGTACTCGCACGGGGTCACGCTCAAGAGAGCAGCGGCGTGGTCTTCACCTGCAGCGGCGTAAACGGTACTAAAGTATGTTCTTTAGCGCATATTAGGAGGCTAGCGGGCGCACGGGGAGGTTCCAACCGTGTCAAGTGCATTTTTTCGATACGCGAAAATGCGTTGACCCCATGCGAGCAGTTAAGGGTTAAACGGCGAAATGCGGATCGAGCTGTCCGATGACATGATAAAATTTAGTTGCATCTTGCGATATTCCGGACAAAGCGAACTGACCTTCTAGCTGAGCAAACCACACCGCTGGTTCTTCAGGCCATAATGGGGGGCACGCGCACGCAAACTCGGCAAATGGCTTCTCCATCAGCCGTTTGTTGTGTATTTGGTGGTGGCGCTGCGCCGTTATTATTTGTATCACATCGGGGTCACCAATGTAGATTCCTGATTAACACTCAGATATTTTTTTTAAATGTTGTAGAGTTAATTAGCAAATGGGGAAAATCCTCCTGGTCACCTGAGAACGTTGCCCAAGTAGTGTCGAACTCTAACTGACTAAAAACCCCATTTGCCAATCTCCCCACTTTTCAAATTGGTCCATCGACATGGAGGTCGATGCCTTTTTTCTAGATCCTTCTATGTGTCTCCAGGTCAAGGTGTTTCTTCAAATCTTTGCTTATTGGTTATATCTTACTTACTAGTATTAGTCGTGCTGGCCTTTTTTTGGTAATTTAAGTGTTATGATTGTTATTATTATTATTATAAATATTGGTTCTATCTCATTTTTTTTCTCAGGCCTTCTTTTTTATTACTTATCTTATACTTATTACATAGTTACTTATAAATAAACTCAGATATTAGGAATCTACTTTATTTTAAGGAAACACAAATTATACATAAAACAGAAATTAGCTTTGATACGTCAAAACAACTGACCTAAACAAAAGTCATGTCATAAACAAAAGAGGCCAGGCGCTCACAAAACAAAGACGGGTTTGTTACAATGCTAGTAACTCGAGATCTGCTGAACCAATTTTCATGGTTATTGATTCGTTGGATTTGTCTCCGCCCCGAATAACAGAATACTTAAAAACAATTAAAACTCGATATGTGTAATGAATATTTAATCATTTCAATAAATGCTCATTTCATTATTACATGTCAAATATTTGTTGTCCAATCCTTTGAAATACTGAAACAACTATCAGAAATTTATTTTGTGTAAAATGTCTCAAAAGTTCAGGTACTGTTATATTTGTTTGTTTTAGACATTAATTTGTGTAAAATATTAAATAATTTAATTTTTTATTTCCGAAAATAATACCCAGGATTTATTTCTACAGGTTAACAAGTGTAAATGTCTTTATAGGTTGTCTATGATTTTTCTTGATAAGCTATTGTCTATGTCTCGCAAGTTCACTGTTTTTATATTTGGTTGTTTTATGTGGTTTTGTGCAAGTGCATATTCAGTATTGTTATTATTATTATTGAACAGAGGAATAATCTTCGAAGTGCAAGAAGAAATGGTTCAAGTGTTGATTTGAATCGAGCATCTTTTCTATATGATTGCACCATCGACTACAGCTTGCATCGTTTAGTTTGGAATGCAATTGATAATGGAAATGGTGGCTTATTTGTTATGGATGCCCCCGGAGGAACTGGGAAGACATTCCTCATGTTATTGATTTTGGCCACTGTACGTGCGAGATCCGAAATTGCGGTAGCAATTGCTTCTTCTGGAATAGCGGCCACATTGTTAGACGGATGCCGTATGGCTCATTCAGCGTTAAAATTGCCGTTAAACCTTCAAACTACTGAACAACTGACATGTAACATCTGGAAACACTCCGCAATGGCCAGTTTTAGTAGCATCAACAATCATCATATGAGACGAATGCACATTGGCGCACAACGTGCATTGGAAGCACTAAACCGAACATTAAAAGATCTGCGCAATAACTCGAGAAGTTTTGGTGGTGTAATGATTTTATTATCTGGCGATTTCAGACAAACACTACCAGTCATTCCAAGATCTACTGCTGCCGACGAAATAAACGCTTGCCTCAAAGCATCAAATCTGTGGCGATATGTAAAGAAATTTCAACTGTCTATAAACATGAGAGTTGTATTGTTGAACGATCTCTCTGCTGATGATTTCTCGAAGCAATTGCTGACCATCGACAATGGCCGTGTTCCTGTTGACGAATCGAGCGGTTTGATTTAATTTCCTCCAAATTTTTGCAATTTCGTCTCAACTAAAGACGAGCTTATCAACAAAGTATTTCCGAATATCATTGCTAACCACAAAAATACTAAATGGTTAAGTGAGCGAGCAATTTTGGCGGCTAAAAATAAAGATGAAGATGACCTCAGTTTTATAATTCAAAATCAAATCGTAGGTACTCTGTATTCGTTCAAATCTATCGATTGTGTAACAAACGAAGATGAAGCCACTAATTATCCAACTGAATTTTTAAACTCCTTAGATGTGCCTGGTGTACCACCGCACAATTTACAACTGAAGGTTGACTCGGTTGTCATCATGCTTAGAAATTTAAACCAACCAAAACTGTGCAATGGAACGCGTTTGGTGATAAGAAAACTGATGAGCAATGTGATTCACGCGTCGATACTTAAAGGAAAATTTAAATACGAGGAAGTTCTTATTCCAAGGATTCCGATGATCCCAACAGATATGCCCTTTGAGTTTAAATGAATTCAATTCCCGATTCGTCTTGCCTTCGCCATGACGATCAACAAATCACAACAATTCCTTGACTATTTGTGGCCTCAATCTAGAGATTGTATGTGGCATGCTCACGTGTCGGCAAACCATCCGCTTTATTTGTTCTTGCGCCTGATCAAAGAACAAAGAATGTCGTTTACCACAAGGTGCTTGAATGAAAATACGATTAATGAATTAATCAAAGTGTATCCCAATCTGCACAACATAGTTTTCAATCATTGTTTTCTGACATGTATTTGAAGTCTTTAATTATTTTTTAAATTTTTATTCTCATTCTATATGTATTCATCATCATTCAGCACAATAAAATACTTTTATATTTCTATCTATATTAAAATTATTTTGTATCATTGCCTTACGTTCATCAAAGCCTAAATTAGTTCAACAAAAAGGTAACACGACATTCATTGACTGTTAGGCGGTACGAAGTTCGCCGGGTTAGCTAGTACATGTATATATTGAAAGCCTATTTCACACAAGCTTTAAAATGATACCATAATCTCAAAAATCGGAATAATATTTTTGCATTTTATCGATTTCAAAACACAAAGTAACAAAAATTGAATTTTAGCGAAATGAGTTAAATGAAATTAAAGTTAAATGAAAACCAAACGTTATGAAAAATTTATTAAATAAATAATTAGTGTAGCTAACCTAACCTGTCGCTTGACGAATGCGATCGGGCATTCCTCATATTCCGGTCGTTGTTATTCTTCTGTGTCGCGTCCTTGGCCAGTTGGTCCGCTCTTTCATTCTCCTCCGTCCCCGCGTGCGCTTTCACCCAATACAAACTGACATTCTTCTCATTTTCTCTCTCTTTCGTAACATTCTCTTTCACTCTTAACGCTAAGGGATGGAAGATGTCCGAATTTGCGACTGTCTGGAGGGCAGACCGCCAGTCACTTAGTATGGCGCAACTGCGCCGACCCGCCGGCCGCGTACCCTGTCGCTTCCGCTTAAGCTAGCAGCTGTGTGTGGAATACAGTGCAGAAGCTGCCCAACTTGAGCGTTTCACTGTACAGCAGTGCGGCGTCCCGCATAACGCAGAACGCCGCACCCACCGTATCTCCATATTACACAAGTTGTGTTTTTAAATCGCTATTTTTCTGTTCAAGGGAGTAGAGCTTTGGGGTGATACAATGATACAAGATGAAAAGAGAACAAGTAAGAAAAGGATCAATATTTAGCCACTTCCGCACATGCAGTGGTAGTCGTGCAATAAAATGCAACGCCCGCCAGCCAAATTACTAGGTGCCAAACACAGATCACTCTGTGTTTGGCACTAATCGGTGTAACATAACTCCTGAAAATGCCCCGTGGAGGGGTGAAACACGTGTTGAGTAATTTGGCGGTGGCGGTTGTGTGATTCGCATTGTTTGCCGCATACGCATTTATCAGGGGGCTAGCGGGCAGTGCATTTTATTGCACGACTACCACTGTATGTGCGGAAGTGGCTAAATATTGATCCTTTTCTTACTTAGGATGGACTTCCGCGAGGTAACGCCTGATTCCATTAAATATGAAAAGAGAACAGTGTAAATAAATAAAGAGGTGGTTGACATTCAAAGAGCCGCATGTGGACCGCGAGATACAAGTTACCCATCCTTGGCTTAGTCCAGTGTGGTGGTGAATGTCATGGTGTATATAGCATTTTTTTTCTCTGAATAAATCTCCTCAAGGAGGACGAGAAATAAGAGCCTAGGACCGTTGTTCCTCATTGTCATAGACTCCGAGCATATCAGGGACTTCAGCAGTACTTCGGACATTGCTACGAGGCGTTGACCACCAAGTCCATTTAATATTCTTGCTATGTTCCCTCTAGCGAACTTGTCATGAAAGGTTATTTATACATGTTTTGGTTCCGAAAATAAAAGTAAATAAAATACATTTTCATTTTGAATATCAAACAAATTTTTTATTTCAATATATGCATGGGATCTTGCTGTCTAATTTTACATATTTTTCAATTTTATTTACAAACCTTTTTATTGACATACATATTTCACCAAAATATACTATAAATGCAAGTGAAAAAGTGCATTTTTATAGATAATTTATATATACAAGAGAAATATTCACCATTTCCGATACAATACACCAATTCATAATTTTTTCAACATTATCTTCCTTTATATATATCATTATAATTATTATTATATTGATAGAAACACAAATTGAATATTACATATTTATTCACAAGAAAATTACAGAAATTATATGGAAAGTAAACAAGAGATATTTGCGAAAGTGTTTTTCTATCTTTACACGATGTGCATTGTGTTGCATCTTTTCACTCCACTTCTGTTCTTACAGCTGCATGTAAATTTCGTCCTGGCAATTTTTCCAAGCCAAGAATCGGTTTCGACGAAGTATGTATATAACTTAATTTTATCCATCTAGCCATTTTTTTCTCACTTATAATACTGGATGTAAATTCCAGTTACTCATTTTCTTACTACAGATAAATTACAAATGATTTTAGTATTAGCCAAAAGAGCACTATAAAAAGGAGCGCTATCGCGTCGCTGGGATTTTTCACAACGATAGCAGCGCGACGGCGCTCCTTGGAACTAAAATAGTTTAACAAATTTAACGCTATTATATACAATGAGAAAGCAATTAAAAATACAGGATGTAGGGCAGGCAAGCTTTGGAAGAAATCCTCACCGAATTTTACAACGGTGTTTATATGAAATAAAATAAATAAATACAATTTTTATTTCCCTCCACAAACAAGTATTCTTAATACTAATTATTGTACCAATAACAGCCCGAGTACCACAAGTCATTAGGCCACGCCTTTTGAATAGTAGTGTTTGATTTTGATAGTATATAAAGAGATGGTTAACAAAATTAGGTTTATACATCCAGAGATGAAATCAGGCGGACAATGTGTCAAAAGTAACTTTAATTCGTTAAATACAGAACGAACAAACACAGAACTAAACTAATCGCGGTGAGCTGGGCGGAGCTTTCGCGCCATGTTCTTCTTTCCGTTCTGCGCGATTTTGTTGCGCATGCGCAGTTAGCTGGAGCAAGCCGTGTTATTACAACGGTGCCTATATTGAAATCAGGCGGACAACTGTAAAAAGTAACTTTAATTCATTAAATATAAAATAGTCTTGAACAAACACAGAACTAAAGTAATCAAGGTGAGCTGGGCGGAGCTTTCTTGCGCATGCGCAGCTAGCCGGAGCAAGCCGCGTTATTACAACGAGCGCTAATAGGTGGCGCTGTACGCGGAGCCGTGCGAAGGGAGAGCCCGTTCGTTACCAGGATTCTTTGTGATGGGGCCTCGATATGGTAGCACAATTAAAAGGTTTAATAGTTTAACAAACTGTATTTTTAAACAAGCTTTCGCTTACTGTGAGTTGGGTACAGTTCCTGCGTTTAACATGCGCTTCACAGACGTTTTTATACAATTTCGGACATTCTCACATATACATTAAAATCTTATGATTACTAAATATAAATAAAATACATTGAAAAAATATATATACGAAGACTGCAACAATTTAATTTAAATTAATCACATTTATATATTTGTTCTCATTTCATGAAAGTACTATTTCAAAAAAAACATGACGTTACTACCATCACTCTTTGAATAAACTAAAATCTATCAAACACACTGAAAATGCCATAAATTTTTAAAAAAGAAATGAATGCGTAGTTAAAAGAAGTTAATATATTTCACATTTAAAATTTGTATACATTGAAATTATTTATTGTTAAGGGGAAATAAATTTAATGATTATTAATAGTAATATTGAATTGCACATATGCAATAATTAATCATATGTATGTAAACGAAATGCATGACACATCATTCATTAGAATTCTGCCGCGTAACGGCTTCGATATATTTTTTATCTGCGTACTGCACGTGGTTCTGTGGTCTGTGGCATTGACGTCGAGACGGGGGGGGGGGTGAATATAAAGAGAACTGTTAATGTTAAGACGAGAAATGTTATCTCCAACTTTGAACTAAATTATATTAGTGAAATAATAGCTTTAATTGTTGTTTCTCTCGCCGGAGCAACACAAGTCTAGTTAGTTTTACTGTCCCTCAGTAACAAAAACACAAATGTATTTATACTTGTTTAATATATTATTCACAATGGAAATAAAGAAGCTATGATAATAATAAATAATGATATCAAGATAAGGACCAATATTTAGCCACTTCCGCACATGCAGTGGTAGTCGTGCAACAAACAAAGTGCACCGCCCACCAGCCCGCTGATAAATGCGTTTGCGGCAAACAACTCGAATTACCCAACAGTCTGTTTTTGGCTGACTGTATTTGGCACTAATCGGTGTAACATAACTCCTGAAGATGCCCCGTGGTAGGGTGAAACACGTGTTGAGTAATTTGACGGTGGCGATTGTGTAATTAGCATTGTTTGCCGCATACGCATTTATTAGCAGGCTGGCGGGCGGTGCACTTTGATTGTTGCACGACTACTAGTGCATGTGCGGAAGTGGCTAAATATTGGTCCTTTTCTTACTTAGGATGGACATCCGCAAGGTAACGCCTGATTCCATTAAATAAATAATGATATTATTGATATGGTTTATGATGATTGCTTAAAAATAAATCCGTGGAACTGATTTTGGTGTTTCATTTACAGTTTCCTATGAAATCCGAGGGATGTATAATTTCGTAAATTTTGCATTCAGTATCTTCTGTACAAATTATGTAGCATTTGTTTATGATCACAATATTTAGTTTTGCAATGTTGATAGTGAGTGAGAGGTGATAGAGCGTTGAATGTGGAAACAGCATTGTCTTTAACAGCGTTGGTTACGTCTTCTTCAACATTACGCGCTGATAGTTTAACAGAAATTCGCAAAATAATTAGGAACAATTTCGTTTTTACCATCTTGCTTACATATTTATTTAACTAAAACATCTTAAAGCCCAATGGTTTACGCGGAGCACAATCTGATGTACAGTCAAACACGCGAATCCATACTGCTTTGTATCTCGGCCATCATGCAAGACGAAGGGGAGAGAGAATGCTTCCTTAGCTTCAGCAGGAAGGTGGTGATAAATGCAATAGGTAAAAATAAAACACAGTAATAAACTCAAGTAGACTTAAATATGAATAAAAGAAATAAAGCAAACACTAAAATATAGAAAAAATAAATAAACAGTATAATATAATGTGATTATTATAAAATAAATATGTGTTAAATATTTGAACAATAAATGTAATGTTGCAAAATAAAATAGTAGGGAAACCTAGAATGTAGTGGTTGAGGATGGATGTATGGCTAATAGAATGATAGAGAAAGACTGGGAAAATTGTAGAATGAAAGAAACAGTACGACAGTTAAGATGATACATGAAAGAGAAGAATGATAGTAATAAAAAATATGAATAAATTACTAGAAAATAAAGTCCCTGTCCCACACGAGATAGGGGAACGAGAGGTCACCAGCAGCGGGGACCATTAAAAAAAAAGCCATACCGCTTGGTCTTGCGCACGCTTCCGAAAAACATGACTTTTGGCTAGGTCAGTTGTATAGACGTGTCAGTGCTAATTTATGTTTAACCTAAAAATAAAGTAGATTCCTAATATCTGAGTTTTTATTTAGTCTTGCGCACGCTCCCGTGCCGAACGCACCTGTCCGCGACATAAAAGAGCACCGTTTGCTCTTTGAAAATTGTTTTGAGTGGGTTTCAGCTGATAGAAATTTTTAGTTTTTACATCAAAAAATCCAGATGGCGGACCCTTAATCTAATGCAGCGAAGTTTGTTAAAATTAGACTCAATTTCGATTTTTCATAAACAATTTTATTTTTGTTTTAAACAGTAAGTTAGTGGGCCCTTTTGCCTTAGATTAAGAATATTGCCCTATTGCACTAGGATAAGATAATGTAAATATAGTATTATTATTTGGACAAAAATTTTAAAGAAAAATTTTAACATTTTAACTAGTAAGTGCCTTAGACTTAAGTATGTGACCGCCCTATTGCACTAGGATAAAGATAAAATTTTTACAACACTGTCAAAATTTTAACTAGAACACAGGCTTTTTGCCGTGCGTTTATGCTAATAGACACTCTGGTGCAATAGGCTTAGAGAATTATTTATTAGATTTAAATTTTAGATTTTAAAAATAGATAAGGTTGCAAAACCTAAAACTTTTAGTAACTAGACGAGTACCTCCAAATTAAAATATCGTCTGAGGAGCTTAAAGAAATATGCCTTCCGTTAAGCATATCTAACATTCATTTTTTAACTATGCTAGAATCTGTCACTGTTAGTGATTCCATAGTTTCTGTGGGCAAAGGCTCTTTTCGAGAAATCAACAACATTAGAGTACAAGAGAGGCTCTATGACAATCTGTCCTAATCCTAGAGAGGGGAGAGACATCCAGATATTTAATAAGAAAGGTGTTTCAAGAACTATTAAAATGGGAAATCAAGTGGTAAATTTCAAACATGGTGATATGAGGGGTAAATATGTATATAATTGACAGACATTGATAGCGATCGTCAGTACTTTCACGACGATAAGAGACTTAATATCCGTATTAAAAGAGGTAGCAAAACATCTCAGTTATAAGTTTCAAGAAACAAACGACATTAGGGAGCAAAGCAATGACAGGATGATTGAGAAAACAATAGACAATGCTCCATACAAATTCCTCGATTGTAGAATAACACAATTTTCAACTATTGGAACACTAAAAGCTGGACAAAATTGTGGCAAATTCAGGTATAAACCAGATTCAGAATATATAACTGTTGGTTGCTACCAAGTCGCCTTGGATGGGAAATTAGATATCATGCTTCCTGGAACACGTCTAATGATACCTGTTTGTGTTTCAAATAAGCGCTTATCTCCATTATCATCAGATGTAGTTTGTAGGAACCACAGGATGTTGAATCATTTCAACATAAAAGAGACAATAAAAGAAATGTTCTATTACCATCTCAGGAACATCGAAACGCTTACTAAGAAGATAAAGGACAGACAGTTTAACTGGAAAAACCATTACATTCGTAAGTTTTTAGGAGGATCAGCTAGACAGATGTCTCTGATGTCAAGATCAATGATTAGTCAATTGATGGATAGTGGTAACACCAACATGCATTATGTTTGTTTCTTATACTGTTTTTGCTACAGTGACCCTAGAGGAGCCAGTGTTAGATCAATGGTTTACTGTTTACCTGATGGGACAATAATCGATATGTCAGCTGAAAAAGGCATTTTTGTTTATAGTGAAAAAGTGAACAGTTATCTTATTTACGGAATAAAAGTTGCCCGATCTTTGAGAAAAATAGAAAGGGCAGAGTTATTGTCAGGAATATTAGAAGGGTACAAAATTGTTTACCCTGCTAAAGAAGGTCTGAAGATTGTGTCCGTCAGGTTTATCGAATCTGGAGACATAAAGATAGAAGAGGGTGAGAGTAGAAATACATATATTGGAGGCTCCCTATATACTGTGATTAAAGACTCATCAGTACCTTATAGTACTCAAGCCACCTTAAATAGACAGATGGAAGAAGTACTAAATAGGATAAAGTCACAAGGGAAGAACGTTGTTTCCCGTGTGGAGTTGCCAGACCTTCCATCGGGCGTCTCATATCGGGCGGATAGGGGAACGCCACCCAGATATGGGTGGAATCGGACATGTTCCGGCGTTGACCAAAACTGGTAGGGTTGTGGGCGTACCATCGGTTTTTCCCAGAACTGAGAAACGGCCAAGGACTGCACAGTCCCAGAGACGAGCCGCTCAGGCTTGAGGTAGCATCCCGTGCCCATCTTTAAGAGATGGGACCAGTGCGGTGATGTGCCAGGTGCACTCGGCTTCTGCCGACACCGGACAACCCGTAATCCCAGTAGGGACCGGGGGCTCCGTACCTGTACGGAGCTGCGAGGAAGAAAACCTCTTCAAAAATAATCCTAATCCCAAGGTTGGCCCGTGCCGACGGGATGAATGGCTGGAAATGAGTTCAGCCCACAAGCGCGAAGGGACCTCACCCTTAAAAGGAAAAAAAAAATAATGGACGCAGTTAAAAAAACAAATTTTCCCCAGGGTGGTACCAGCGATGCTGGGGAATCCGTCCCTGGGCTTTGCCCAGGCAGCCCCGCCGTATCTGGGGGAGGGAGGCAAAAACATGCGTCGCGGCGATGCTTCAGCGTATGCCGCTGGGCCCTTAACATTCGGGGCCTTTTTTTCCGCCGTGCGCTCCTGACCAGTACACACGCTCCCACGTGCCCGAGAGTGATACGTAACGCAAGAAAAATTCGAAAAAGTGGTTAAAAGTGTAAAAAAAATAAAGTGCAATATATGAAAAGAAGCGCACTGCTGCGAGGAATTCAATGGTAGTTTCGAAATTAAAATCCGACTTTATATAAACAAAATAAAGAAACAGGCGCGGAGTGCGGCTTGCAGAAAATAGTGAACGCTGCCTAAAAAAGCAGCGGGAAAGTGCGTAACGGAAATTGTGGAGTGGTGCGCAATATAAAGGCCTACAAGCTGACACAAAAATCAAAATTTTAAGGCCAAAAATAAAAGAGCTGCAGCCGAAGAAGTGGAACTCCAACTGGAAAAAACTTGTAAATCCAGTTGGAGCCTTTCTTCGTGAATATCTGTGATCATCTGGAGCCCAAAAGGTTCCGAGGACATCAAGGGAAGCAGCCGGGAGCGCCCTGGATTTAAAATAAGTAAGGTAGCCGCCGAGTATTACACAGAGTTTTAAAATAAAAAGAGTGGTGGGTAGATAATAAAAGTTATCGCGGACCCTGCGCACATCGCAGGGTGCTATTTGTAGGGCCCGCTCAAGGGTAGATAAAGAAAATACTGCCCACCACAAAATCTAGTCAATACAAGAAATTATCATACTCGGCGGCTGCTACTGAGTTGTGGTTTTTTGACCCAACTCATAGTTCTAAGAATAGTTATAAGTAGCAAAAATTTAAAGTTTTTAAAATATTGACAAGAATTTTAATCCGTCCGCGCGTCGCACCGCGACATCTGCCGCGCACCTGCGCCGCGGTCAAGGCCAGCGAGCTCGTTAAACTACATACGAAATTAAAGCTAGTCTTATAGTTATATTTTAATATTTTTAAAAAATAACTGCCTGGCCCTCCCCTTTGCTCTGCTAACGCTATAAATAGGTATAGTAAAGTTTTAATAATTATTGACAAAACTTTAAAGATTATATTTTAAGGAAAACAGACAAGGATTATAAATCCCCTACTAGTCTTACCCTATTAGATATTTCCATTAGGTTTTTAAATTACGAAAGGCCGCCGACCCGAAAGACCGCCGACGCGGGCGAGGTGGGCCAGGCAGGCGCCAGCCAGGCGTGCAGGGTGAGCCATCAGAAGCGTCAGGCGGAGTGTGGGGGAATGGGAGGGACCCGGCGGTGGCCGGGCAATCCCCGAAAGGGGACAAACCGGCGTCCGCGGATCGGATAAAGGAGGCGCAAGCGTGCCTGACAAAAGCGAAATTACACCTGGGCAGCTCGCGCAACCTTAAAACCGAAATTAAGGAGCAGGTACTGCATGCGTTAAATCGGCTCTACGAGCTTTATTAGGAGGCGGAGCTCGCATATAGGGAACGAACCCAGGACCCAATACGGGGTCCAGTTGAAGAACTGGCGAGTGCGGCGAACCGGGTGGAAGCAGAAGTGAAGGATCCACCCGCAAACCCCCCGCCGGCGAGTCATTGCGAGCTCCTTAAGAAACTAGACAGCCACGCGAGACTCCTTGAGGCCAACACCAAAGAATTGGAGGGCTTGAGGGAGTCTCTCTGTAAAAATGCAACAGAAGGAGAAGCCACCCGGCACGTACGCGAGCGTGGCGGCCGGCCCGGCAAAAAGGCCGCCACCGGGGTGCGAACCTAAGCACTCGGTGGCGGTCTCGTCGGGGACCGACACGGGTGAGCAGGTCCTAGGCAAGATAAGAAAAGCTCTCAACGCCACCCAGACCGGCATAAGGGTCGACCGGATCCGCAGAGTGCGGGACGGTCGTGTCATTCTGGGCTGCGGCACAGAGGCCGAGCTGGCGAGGGTGCGCGAGGGGCTGAGGAAGGCAGAAAAGGACCTGAGCCTCGCGGAGGTGAAGAACAAGGATCCACTGGTGCTCTTTAGAGACGTGATGGCTTATAACACCAACGAAGAAATAGTCAACGCCATCAAGACGCAGAATAAACACCTCTTGGTCGACGTCTCTGAGGAGAATCAGAGGGCAGAAGTGAGGTTTAGGAGGAGGGCGCGAAACGTGCAGACGGTCCATGTGGTCATGCGCGTGTCGCCTGCACTCTGGGGACGGCTGACGGCTGCGGGCTATATGCACGTGGACCTCCAGCGAGTGCGGGTGCAGGACCACTCCCCGCTCGTCCAGAGCACTCGGTGTCTGGGTTACGGCCACACCAAACGGCACTGCGCCGAGAGCGAAGATCGGTGCAGCCATTGTGGTGACTGGCACCTACGCGCCGAGTGCCCGGACCGGCAAGCCGGGAAACCTCCCGCCTGCCGGAACTGCCGACTAGAAAAGGCAGACCGGTGGGACCACGGCGCATTCGACGAAGACTGTCCTGTTCGGAGAAAGTGGGACACCATTGCACGGGCGTCCGTAGCGTATAGCTAAGGGAACCACCGTACTCGCCGCGCAGGGCACCACCAGTATCGCGTGGTGCAGCAGAACCTTCAGAGGTCCAAGCTCGCCACTGCCGAGCTGATATGCGAAGCGCTGAAGAGAGGCTGGGCGTTCGCATTGGTCCAGGAGCCGTATATCGGCGCTATTGGCGAGATGAGGCACTACCCAGAGACAAGGGTGGTACAATGCGTCGCACGAGGCAACGGGGAGGTTATTAAGGCGGCCATTGTGCTATTCGACGACACCATCGACATCACTCAATGTCCCCAACTCACGTCCGGCAACGTTGCTGTGGTCAGGCTGAGAACTGGGGCTTGGGAGATAGGGGTGATGTCCGTCTACCTGGAGCCTAATACGTCCGTCGGACCATACCTGGACCGGATCGGCTTGGCCGTGGAGGGCTTGGGGACTGCCAACGTGGTGCTGGGAGGCGACGTCAATGCGCATAACACCTGATGACCCCGGCTACCCAGCCGGTCCACGGACTGAAGGGGAGTTGAGATCGCAGCCGCCCTCGACCAACTGGGGGTGCACGTGATGAACCAGGGGTCTGAGCCGACGTTTGATACGTATCGGAGCGGTAAGCATTACTCCACTCGCGTCGACATCACTGCTTGCTCGACCACCCTGCTCGACCGAGCGGTGGGCTGGAGCCTTGTGGACGACATATCCTCGTCGGACCACAGGGCAATTGTGTTCAATCTGAAGTTTGAAAGGTCCCAAGGCACGGACGTCAAGCGGACCACACGGCAGTACACTGCCCGTAGGGCAGACTGGGGCGAGTTCCATCGAACTGTCGCTCGGCTGCTATCGGATCGGATATTATACGACTCGGTTGTTGGGATTGAGAATGTGAAAATTATACTCAGTAAAGATTTCGCTATCGTTTCAAGCGTGTTCGATGAATTTAAAAATTAGTTGAGCTCTTTGCACTTAGTTGCACGACTATTATTGCATGAGTGAAAGTGGCTAAATATTTGTCCTTTTCTTACTTAGGATGGACTTATGCAAAATAACCCTACTTTGCAGTTGTCTATCGGTGGACATGTTGAATAGTTACACAAAAACTTCTACGTGCTGTATACTACCAGTAATATAATATAATATAATAAAAGCAGTTTTTCACTTGATAACAAATTGTCGTGATGTACCTATGGATAACTATGTTATAGAAATACTGTACACCGAAAGAAACTGTTGCTTGTGTAGCGATTTACAGTAATTGTACATATTTTTAACGATTGCCCCCCTATTTGACATTTAACATTAGAAGAATTTTCAACATCTGCTTGGTACAAAGACAAAGTTTTACGGAACACTCGGAAATTTGGATTACCATAAAAAAGAACACAGTTGCTTATTTAGGCCACATATTTAGACGCAGATATGAGCCATTACAATTTAAAATAAGGAGCAATGAAGAAAAACGTGCAGCTCTGGAACATCAGGCTTTGAATAGAAATCGCACAGGACTAAAGATTTCGAATTACCGTCAAAAAGGTTAGTCCACTTTCCCGTACAACTACACAAAGCAAGTTATTGAAACATGAATTAAAATGTACTTAAGACATTGTGTTTCAATAAACAATGTTAATTTGTTACTTTTATATTTCTCATGTATTTTTCGTGATATTAACAATGTCGACAATTATTCTTTTCAGCTCATAGACGCCCACTGCAAGGCATAAGATACCTTTATAGATCGCCCCTATGGCCTTTCTTGCACTACCCGCATCTAGCAACCTTCCGCAATCTTATCTATCAGAGTCCGCCGCGCGCTCCTGAGCTATACACACGTGCCCACGTGCTCGAGAACGTCTCGTAAAGTTTCAAAAAATAAAAATTGTGGTTAAAAGTTAAAGAAAATACAAGTGCGATATACCAAAATAAGCGCGCTCTTACGTGTAATCGATTGCCGCCAACACCATTAATCGGACAATAATCCGATTTTTAATAAAGAAAATAAAGAAATAGACGCGAAGTGCGTATAGACGCCCACTTGCAAGGCAAAGGATTTCTTTACAGATCGCCCCAATGGTCAGTCTTGCACTAACCGCATCTAGCAGACCTTCCGCAATCTTATCTATGACGTTATATCATGTCATCTATTGATACATGAGAATCCAAATGTGAAAGTTAAAAATCAAATTCCAGCCCAAGCAGATGCACTATTGACAAAAAGTTTAAATCCCAATGCTAGTAAAGTATATAAACGAAGTGACAACACTCAAAAATACAAAATCCGGAAAAGTAATGAGGCAAAACAATATTTTAACTACACTTTACAGTTAGTATTGACATAAGAAAACTAATTAAAATTATGTTTTCCTTTATCTCTTTGGACAGTGAAATGACCATGAAAATCAAACTACAATTCAAGAGTCCGGGGCCTGATGACTCGCAGTACAAGTGCAACTTGTAGCGAAATAATCACAGTTGTCAAAATGCTTTCGCTTATCTGTCAATCCATCGGTCTGCGCATGCGCAGAGAACTCGCGGCGTATGATTTGTAGGCGGTTGTATAAACCGCGTCTCACGCCAAAAAATATTATGAAATATAATAATGGCGAACGGCGTCAGGTGACATATGTGTTGTTGTTTATGAATTTGTATTAAATCTTTAGTGCTGTGATGGGATATGTAATTAAATGCTATCTTATATCAATTTTGAATCAATGTTTAATATTTACAAATGAGTAGTGAAAGTTTTATGTAAAAATTATTTAATTCGCACGACAAATAATTTATTACGGCGTTGGTGCATCTGAAGTTGTAGGCGGATGACTTTTAAAATAAACTGTGTCCATCTTTCATCCGAGCGTTTTAATTTTTGTGCTCCAGCTCGTTGGGTGTTGTCACCAACGTAACCTGCCTCACCTGCTAAACTCCACCACAACTGGCAAACGTAGTGCAAGCGTCAGCTACCACAGACTCAGACTGTAATTGGTACTATAAGTTCTGTAAATTTTAGTATTAAGAATCCTTGTTTGTGGAGAGAAATAAACATTTTATTTATTTATTTTTATTATTCTTAATGGCATCAATGAGACTGTGGCGATTTTTCGTATAAAATCGCACCTACCTCACGCGGCCAATTATTGTTAACTATGCAACGCATGTACCATACGGAGCATCAATAAGATCTACGCTCGCACCCATCTCTCTGCCAACTAATTCTGTGATAAGTTAGTGAATAGCCGGGCGACATTAAAAAATGGCTGCGATGGTCTTGAAATTTTTATTACTTTCGATATTAGGCCGACGCAGCATTGGCTATAGATATAACAGTCCAGTGGCGCCACGAATGGGTGCAAAACAAGACACGAAACGGAGATCTATGAAGTACAGCTTATAATAAAATAAGCATAGATAATTTAAATGAGTTAAAAAGCTATTACAATTTAAAACAATTATAAAAAAGAGATACGAAACAACGAAAACCAGACGACCACGTGGTAAAAACTGCCTTAAGCCTCCTAGAATTCCCAAGAGGGAGAGGGCGTCCAAAAGCTACGTGGTGGTCTAATATCAGAAAGGAACTGGAAACCCTTCAACTTGATGCAGAGACAACCCAGTGGCCTGGCGCAAATTGATAAGGAGACCCGACCCCAAATAAAGGGAATAGGGAAGGAAGAAGAAGATAAAAAAGAGAAACGTCAAATATATTATGAAATGGAATGCTTTTCATGTCCAAAACGTTCTGCTTTTAAATAAAATTCCCCTCGGAATTAGAGACTGTAGATCCGTATATGTTCTAAAAGAAGTTTCCAAATCTTTTCACGGAAGAATAATCATGTAGCGAATTATGTATGTGCTATGTGTGGTTTAGTTTATATTTTAGTTATACACATACATATTTTTGATTATGATTACTTCGAAAATGGCGGATGGCAGGCGCATACATAGTAACAATGGCGGCGTTGGAAATCATCGGGCAGGTTCGGGTGACTTCGGTCGGCGTTCGTCTGTGTTCGGAAAGAAGTGTGAAATTCACGGCACGCCGGAGATGGGCGTGAGCAACACCGAGAACGGGAACGAAAGGAACGACGACCACCGACTAAATCAGTACGAGAGAAGAAACGTCAATTTGACAGATGTCAACGATAGGGACCTGTGAGGTTATGCAAGGTGTAAACCAGTGACCCGTGTGGAGTTGCCAGACCTTCCATCGGGCGCGTCCCCCGGGTGGCGGATAGGGGAACGCCACCCAGATATGGGTGGTATTGGGCATGTTCCGGCGTGGACCAAAACTGGCAGGGTTAGGGGCGTACCATCGGTTCTTTCCAGAACCGAAAAACGGCCAAGGACTGCACAGTCCGAGAGACGAGCCGCTCAGGCTTGAGGTAGCATCCCGTACCCATCTTTAAGAGATGGGACAGAGGATGTGACCAGTGCGGTGATGTGCCAGGTGCACTCGGCTTCTGCCGACACCGGACAACCCGTAATCCCAGCAGAGACCGAGGGCTCCGTACCTGTACGGAGCTGCGAGGAAGAAAACCTCTTCAAAAATAACCCTAATCCCAAGGTTGGATCGTGCCGACGGGATGAATGGCTGGAAGGGAGTTCAGTCACAAGCGCGAAGGGACCTCTCCCTTAAAAGGAAAAAAAAATAAAATAATGGACGCAGTTAAAAAAACAAATTTTCCCCAGGGTGGTACCAGCGATGCTGGAGAATCCACCCCTGGGCCTTGCCCAGGCAGCCCCGCCGTATCTGGGGGGGGCAAAAACTTGCGTCGCGGCAACGCTTCAGCGTCTGCCGCTGGGCCCTTAACATCCGGGGCCCAAAATTTTAAAGAGCCGGAGGTGCCGGGCCGTCTATCAGGCCCGGTACGTGATAAGCGCGGGCGATCTATGCGCTCCGCCGGTTTGGCGATTAGTACGGTCGGAGAAAGCGACGGCGGATCAGACGCCTCTCGCGCATCAGTCGGCCCTGGCGCGTTCTTAAGGGCCGGTAAGAGAAAGGCCAAGCCTCCGAGCCCTGGTGCTGTGGCCGCAAAATATGCGGTTTATTCTGCCCAGGAGACTGAGGGCACGCAGACGGTCGGCGGAACCGACAGTGACGAGGAGGGACTCTTCGACCCCTCTGTGCAGCCATTGCGCACTAAGTCGAAGAAAGGGCTCCCGAGTCAGGAGCAGTTGGCTCGCGAATTGCGAGCATGTGCTGATCCCCGGCAATATGCAGAGACCAACCTCCTGGCTATCGAGAAGGTGACGGACCGGTCCAGCAACCTCAAGGGCACGTACGTGCGTAGCCTGAGGCTCGCTGCGCGGAACGTCAAGGCAGCATTGGAGGAGATATCGCGCAGGACGGCGGGCGACTCCGCCGTCGAGAAGTTAGAGCAAGAAAACGCAGAATTGCGTTCTCAGCTTTCCAGCCTTTCCGCGAAAGTGGAAAGCCTCACGATGGAGCTTCGTCGCGTCCGTAGTGCTACAACGGAGCAGGCCAAGGCAGCTGCCCCCGCGCCTCCGCGGGCCCGGCCAGCACCAGTGCCAAGGACGTCCGCGTCTACCGAAGAGGGGCTCATGCATCGCATTGGAGCCCTCATCGAATCGCCTATATATATATATATATATATATATATATATATATATATATAATCGAATATAAATGCGTTGCGATTAGTGCCAAACACAGATCACTCTGTGTTTGGCAGTAATCGGTGTAGCATAACTCCTGAAGATGCCCCGTGGAGGGGTGAAACACTTGTTGAGTAATTTGGCGGTGGCGGTTGTGTGATTCGCATTGTTTGCCGCATACGCATTTATCAGCGGGCTAGCGGGCGGTGCATTTTATTGCACGACTACCACTGCATGTGCGGAAGTGGCTAAATATTGATCCTTTTCTTACTTAGGATGGACTTCCGCGAGGTAACGCCTGATTCCATTAAATATGAAAAGAGAACAGTGTAAATAAATAAAGAGGTGGTTGACATTCAAAGAGCCGCATGTGGACCGCGAGATACAAGTTACCCATCCTTGGCTTAGTCCAGTGTGGTGGTGAATGTCATGGTGTATATAGCATTTTTTTTCTCTGAATAAATCTCCTCAAGGAGGACGAGAAATAAGAGCCTAGGACCGTTGTTCCTCATCGCCATAAACTCCGAACATATCAGGAACTTCAGCAGTACTTCAGACATTGCTGCGAGGCGTTGACCACCAAGTCCATTTAATATTCTTGCTGTTTCCTCTAGCGAACTTGTCATGTAAGATTATCTATCCATTTATTGGTTTCGAAAGTGAATGTAAATAAAACACATTTTCATTTTGAATATCAAACAAATTTTTTATTTCAATATATGCATGGGATCTTGCTGTCTAATTTTACATATTTTTCAATTTTATTTATAAACCTTTTTATTGACATACATGTTTCACCAAAATATACTATAAATGCAAGTGAAAAAGTGCATTTTTATAGATAATTTATATAAACAAGAGAAATATTCACCATTTCCGATACAATACACCAATATTCATAATTTTTTCAACTTTATCTTCCTTTATATATATCATTATAATTATTATTATATTGATAGAAACACAAATTGAATATTACATATTTATTCACAAGAAAATTACAGAAATTATATGGAAAGTAAACAAGAGATTTGCGAAAGTGTTTTTCTATCTTTACACGATGTGCATCGTGTTGCATCTTTTCACTCCACTTCTGTTCTTACAGCTGCATGTAAATTTCGTCCTGGCAATTTTTCCAAGCCAAGATTCGGTTTCGACGAAGTATGTATATAACTTAATTTTATCCATCTACCCATTTTTTCCTCTAGTGCACTTATAATACTAGATGTAAATTCCAGTTACTCATTTTCTTACTACAGATAAATTACAAATGATTTTAGTATTACCCAAAAGAGCACTATAAAAAGGAGCGCTATCGCGTCGCTGGGATTTTTCACAATTCGCGATAGCAGCGCGACGGCGCTCCTTGGAACTAAAATAGTTTAACAAATTTAACGCTATTATATACAATGAGAAAGCAATTAAAAATACAGGATGTAGGGCAGGCAAGCTTTGGAAGAAATCCTCACCGAATTTTAAAACGGTGTCTATATGAAATAAAATAAATAAATACAATTTTTATTTCCCTCCACAAACAAGTATTCTTAATACTAACTATAGTACCAATAACAGCCTGAGTACCACAATTCATTAGGCCACGCCTTTTGAATAGTAGTGTTTGATTTTGATAGTATATAAAGAGATGGTTAACAAAATTAGGTTTACACATCCAGAGATGAAATCAGGCGGACAATGTGTCAAAAGTAACTTTAATTCATTAAATATAAAATAGTCTTGAACAAACACAGAACTAAACTAATCGCCGTGAGCTGGGCGGAGCAATCGCGCCATGTTCTTCTTTCCGTTCTGCGCGATTTTGTTGCGCATGCGCAGTTAGCTGGAGCAAGCCGTGTTATTACAACGGTGCCTATATTGAAATCAGGCAGACAACGTGTCAAAAGTAACTTTAATTCATTAAATATAAAATAGTCTTGAACAAACACAGAACTAAAGTAATTACGGTAAGCTGGGCGGAGCTTTCTTGCGCATGCGCAGCTAGCCGGAGCAAGCCGCGTTATTACAACGAGCGCTGATAGGTGGCGCTGTACGCGGAGCCGTGCGAAGGGAGAACCCGTTCGTTACCAGGATTCTTTGTGATGGGGCCTCGATATGGGAGCACAATTAAAAGGTTTAATAGTTTAACAAACTGTATTTTTAAACAGAGCTTCCGCTTATTGTGAGTTGGGTACAGTTCCAGCGTTTAACTGGCGCTTCACAGACGTTTTTATACAATTTCGCGCATTCTTACATAAACATTAAAAACTTATGATTACTTTGCTAAATATAAATAAAATACATTGATAAAATATATACGAAGACTGCAACAATTTAATTTAAATTAATCACATTTATATATTTATTCTAGTTTCATGAAAGTATAATTTAAAAAAAATATGACGTTACTACTTACTGTCTTTGAATAAACTGAAATCTATCAAATACACTGAAAATGCCATAAATTTTTAAAAAAGAAATGAATGCGTAGTTAAAAAAAGTTAATTTATTTATCATTTAAAATTTGTATACATTGAAATTATTTATTGTTAAGGGCTGTTGAAAAGAGCTGGCGAGAAATTTGTTGGCTTTAATTGTTGTTTCTCTCGCCAGAGCAACACAAGTCTAGTTAGTTTCACTGTCCCTGAGTAACAAAAACACAAATGTATTTATACTTGTTTAATATATTATTCACAATGGAAATAAAGAAGCTATGATAATAATAAATAATGATATTGAGTAAGATAAGGACCAATATTTAGCCACTTCCGCACATGCAGTGGTAGTCGTGCAACAAACAAAGTGCACCGCCCACCAGCCCGCTGATAAATTCGTTTGCGGCAAACAACGCGAATTACACAACCGTCTGTTTTTGGCTGACTGTATTTGGCACTAATCGGTGTAACATAACTCCTGAAGATGCCCCGTGGTGGGGTGAAACACGTGTTGAGTAATTTGACGGTGGCGATTGTGTAATTAGCATTGTTTGCCGCATACGCATTTATTAGCAGGCTGGCGGGCGGTGCACTTTGATTGTTGCACGACTACTAGTGCATGTGCGGAAGTGGCTAAATATTGGTCCTTTTCTTACTTAGGATGGACATCCGCAAGGTAACGCCAGATTCCATTAAATAAATAATGATATTATTGATATGGTTTATGATGATTGCTTAAAAATAAATCTTCCGTGGAACTGATTTTGGTATTTCATTTACTCCTATGAAATCCGTGGTATGTATAGTTTCGTAAATTTTACATTTAGTATTTTTTGTACAAATTATATAGCATTCGTTTATAATCACCATGTTTAGTTTTGCAATGGTGATAGCGAGTGAGAGGTGATAGAGCGTTGAATATGGAAACAGCATTGTCTTTAACAGCGTTAGTTACGTCTTCTTCGCAAAATAATTACGAACAATTTCGTTTTTACCATCTGGCTTACGTCTTTATTTAACTAAAACATCTTAAAGCCCAATGGTTTACACGGAGCACAATCTGATGTACAGTCAAACACGTGAACCCATACTGCTTTGTATCTCGGCCATCATGCAAGACGAAGGGGAGAGAGAATGCTTCCTTAGCTTCAGCAGGAAGGTGGTGATAAATGCAATAGGTAAAAATAAAACACAGTAATAGACTCAAGTAGACTTAAATATGAATAAAAAAAATAAAGCAAACACTAAAATATAGAAATAAAATAAACAGTATAATATAATGTGATTATTATAAAATAAATATGTGTTAAATATTTGAACAATGAATGTAATGTTGCAAAATAAAATAGTAAGGAAACCTAGAATGTAGTGGTTGAGGATGGATGTATGGCTAATGGAATGATAGAGAAAGACTGGGAAAATTGTAGAATGAAAGAAACAGTACGACAGATAATATGATAAATGAAAGAGAAGAATGATAGTAATAAAAAATATGAATAAATTACTAGAAAATAAAGTCCCTGTCCCACACGAGATAGGGGAACGAGAGGTCACCAGCAGCGGGGATCATTAAAAAAAAAGCCATACCGCTTGGTCTTGCGCACGCTTCCGAAAAACATGACTTTTGGCTAGGTCAGTTGTATAGACGTGTCAGTGCTAATTTATGTTTTATGTTTAACCTAAAAATAAAGTAGATTCCTAATATCTGAGTTTTTATTTAGTCTTGCGCACGCTCCCGTGCCGAACGCACCTGTCCGCGACATAAAAGAGCACAGTTTGCTCTTTGAAAATTGTTTTGAGTGGGTTTCAGCTGATAGAAATTTTTAGTTTTTACATCAAAAAATCCAGATGGCGGACCCTTAATCTAGTGCAGCGAAGTTTGTTAAAATTAGACTCAATTTCGATTTTTCATAAACAATTTTATTTTTGTTTTAAACAGTAAGTTAGTGGGCCCTTTTGCCTTAGATTAAGAATATTGCCCTATTGCACTAGGATAAGATAATGTAAATATAGTATTATTATTTGGACAAAAATTTTAAAGAAAAATTTTAACATTTTAACTAGTATGTGCTTAAGTATGTGACCGCCCTATTGCACTAAGATAAGGAGAAATTTTTACAACACTGTCAAAATTTTAACTAGAACACAAGCTTTTTGTCGTGCGTTTATGCTAATAGACAATCTGGTGCAATAGGCTTAGAGAATTATTTATTAGATTTAAATTTTAGATTTTAAAAATTGATAAGGTTGCAAAACCTAAAACTTTTAGTAACTAGACGAGTACCTCCAAATTAAAATATCGTCTGAGGAGCTTAAAGAAATATGCCTTCCTTTAAGCATATCTAACATTCATTTTTTAACCATGCTAGAATCTGACACTGTTAGTGATTCCATAGTTTCTGTGGGCAAAGGCTCTTTTCGAGAAATCAACAACATTAGAGTACAAGAGAGGCTCTATGACAATCTGTCCTAATCCTAGAGAGGGGAGAGACATCCAGATATTAAATAAGAAAGGTGTTTCAAGAACTATTAAAATGGGAAATCAAGTGGTAAATTTCAAACATGGTGATATGAGGGGTAAATATGTATATAATGGACAGACATTGATAGAGATCGTCAGTACTTTCACGACGATAAGAGACTTAATATCCGTATTAAAAGAGATAGCAAAACATCTCAGTTATAAGTTTCAAGAAACAAACGACATTAGGGAGCAAAGCAATGACAGGATGATTGAGAAAACAATAGACAATGCTCCATACAAATTCCTCGATTGTAGAATAACACAATTTTCAACTATTGGAACACTAAAAGCTGGACAAAATTGTGGCAAATTCAGGTATCAACCGGATTCAGAATATATAACTGCTGGTTGCTACCAAGTCGCCTTGGATGGGAAATTAGATATAATGCTTCCTGGAACACGTCTAATGATACATGTTAGTGTTTCAAATAAGCGCTTATCTCCATTATCATCAGATGTAGTTTGTAGGAACCACAGAATGTTGAATCATTTCAACATAAAAGAGACAATCAAAGAAATGTTTTATTACCATCTCAAGAACATCGAAACGCTTACTGAGAAGATAAAGGACAGACAGTTTAACTGGAAAAACCATTACATTCGTAAGTTTTTAGGAGGATCAGCTAGACAGATGTCTCTGATGTCGAGATCAATGATTAGTCAATTGATGGATAGTGGTAACACCAACATGCATTATGTTTGTTTCTTATACTGTTTTTGCTACAGTGACCCAAGAGGAGCCAGTGTTAGATCAATAGTTTACTGTTTACCTGATGGGACAATAATCGATATGTCAGCTGAAAAAGGCATTTTTGTTTATAGTGAAAAAGTGAACAGTTATCTTCTTTACGGAATGAAAGTTGCCCGATCTTTGAGAAAAATAGAAAGGGCAGAGTTATTGTCAAGAATATGAGAAGGATACAAAATTGTTTACCCTGCTAAAGAAGGTCTGAAGATTGTGTCCGTCAGGTCTATCGAATCTGGAGACATAAAGATAGAAAAGGGTGAGAGTAGAAACACATATATTGGAGGCTCCCTATATACTGTGATTAAAGACTCATCAGTACCCTATAGTACTCAAGCCACCTTAAATAGACAGATGGAAGAAGTACTAAATAGAATAAAGTCACAAGGGAAGAACGTTGTTTCCCGTGTGGAGTTGCCAGACCTTCCATCGGGCGTCTCATATCGGGCGGACAGGGGAACGCCACCCAGATATGGGTGGAATCGGACATGTTCCGGCGTGGACCAAAACTGGTAGAGTTGTGGGCGTACCATCGGTTTTTCCCAGAACCGAGAAACGGCCAAGGACTGCACAGTCCCAGAGACGAGCCGCTCAGGCTTGAGGTAGCATCCCGTGCCCATCTTTAAGAGATGGGACAGAGGATGTGACCAGTGCGGTGATGTGCCAGGTGCACTCGGCTTCTGCCGACACCGGACAACCCGTAATCCCAGCAATAGAGCAAACAGCAATAGAATAGTGGCCCTATTGCCTTAGGTTAAGAGCCATATTGCATTAGAATTAAGTGGACTAATTTATTTTATTTTAAAAATTGACTGATATTGTATTTTACATTTTAAACTTATATTTAGAAAATAGACCAAGTATATAATACTTGAGTATAATTAAGTATACGAATAGACAAATATATTATTGACTAAGTATATAATACTTAAATAAATTAAATTAACGATTAGACAAAAATATACATATTTACTGACAAAATTTTATAAATTTATATATACTTTTATAACATTGTAAAGAGATAAATTTTTAAATTCCAGACGAGTACCCCTACAATGTACCGGACCCCCACAAAAACCACCGACGCGGGCGAGGTGAGCCAGGCAGGCGCCAGCCAGGCGTGCAGGGTGAGCACCTCGCCCATTAGAAGCGTCCGGAGGAGTGTGGGGGAGTGGGAAGGACAGGGAAAGAAGCCCAGGACCTCTCCCCGTAGTGTCGTACCGGCCGTCAAAACAAGGACGCGTGCGATGCCGAAGGCCGTGGAGCCGATACCTGCTCCCGCGGTGGCCGGACAATCCCCGAAAGGGGACAAACCGGCGTCCGCGGACCGAGTGAAGGAGGCGCGAGCGTGCCTAACAAAGGCAAAGTTGCATCTGGGCAGCTCGCGCAACCTGAAGACGGAAATTAAGGAGCAGGTACTACACGCTATAAACCGGCTCTACGAGCTCTTTAAGGAGGCGGAGCTCGCAAATAGGGAGCGAACCCGGGACCCAACAAAGGGTCCAGTAGAGGAACCGGCGAGTGTGGCGAAGCGGGTGGAAGTAGAAGCGAAGAATCCACCCGCAAACCCCCCGCCGGTGAGTCATTGCGAGCTCCTCAAAAAACTAGACAGCCACGCGAGACTCCTTGAAGCCAATACCAAGGAATTGGAGGGCTTGAGGGAGTCTCTCGTGGCTGAAAAAACTACACGAAAGGAGAAGCCTCCCGGCACGTACGCGAGCGTGGCGGTCGGCCCGGCAAAAAGGCCGCCACCGGGATGCGAACCTAAGCACTCGGTGGCGGTCTCGTCGGGGACCGACACGGGTGAGCAGGTCCTAGGCAAGATAAGAAAAGCTCTCAACGCCACCCAGACCGGCATAAGGGTCGACCGGATCCGCAATGTGCGGGACGGTCGTGTCATTCTGGGCTGCGGCACAGAGGCCGAGCTGGCGAGGGTGCGCGAGGGGCTGAGGAAGGCAGGAAAGGACCTGAGCCTCGCGGAGGTGAAGAACAAGGATCCACTGGTGCTCCTCAGAGACGTGATGGCTTATAACACTAACGAAGAAATAGTCAAAGCCATCAAGACGCAGAATAAACACCTCCTGGTCGACGTCTCTGAGGAGAATCAGAGGGCAGAAGTGAGGTTTAGGAGGAGGGCGCGAAACGTGCAGACGGTCCATTTGGTCATGCGCGTGTCGCCTGCACTCTGGGGACGGCTGACGGCTGCGGGCTATATGCACGTGGACCTCCAGCGAGTGCGGGTGAAGGACCACTCCCCGTTCGTTCAGTGCACTCGGTGTCTGGGTTACAGCCACACCAAACGGCACTGCGCCGAGAGCGAAGATCGGTGCAGCCATTGTGGTGACTGGCACCTACGCGCCGAGTGCCCGGTCCGGCAGGCCGGGAAACCTCCCGCCTGCCGGAAATGCCGACTAGCAAAGGCAGACCGGTGGAACCACGGCGCATTCGACGAAGACTGTCCTGTTCGGAGAAAGTGGGACACCATTGCACGGGCGTTCGTAGCGTATTGCTAAGGGCACCCAGGTGAACCACCGTACTCGCCGCGCAGGGCACCACCAGTATCGCGTGGCGCAGCAGAACCTTCAGAGGTCCAAGCTCGCCACTGCCGAGCTGATATGCGAAGCGCTGAAGAGAGGCTGGGCGTTCGCATTGGTCCAGGAGCCGTATATCGGCGCTATTGGCGAGATGAGGCACTACCCAGGGACAAGAGTAGTGCAGTGCGTCGCACGGGGCAACGGAGAGGTTGTTAAGGCGGCCATTGTGCTATTCGACGACACCATCGACATCACTCAATGTCCCCAACTCACGTCCGGCAACGTTGCTGTGGCCAGGCTGAGAACTGGGGCTTGGGAGATAGGGGTGGTGCCCGCCTACCTGGAGCCTAATACGCCCGTCGGACCATACTTGGACCGGATCGGCTTGGCCGTGGAGGGCTTGGGGACCGCCAACGTGGTGCTGGGAGGCGACGTCAATGCGCATAACACCTGGTGAACCCGGCTACCCAGCCGGTCCACGGACTGAAGGGGAGTTGAGATCGCAGCCGCCCTCGACCAACTGGGGGTGCACGTGATGAACCAGGGGTCTGAGCCGACGTTTGATACGTATCGGGGCGGTAAGCATTACTCCAGTCGCGTCGACATCACTGCTTGCTCGACCGGTGGGCTGGAGCCTCATGGACGACATATTCTCGTCGGACCACAGGGCAATTGTGTTCAATCTGAAGTTTGAGAGGTCCCAAGGCACGGACGTCAAGCGGACCACACGGCAGTACACTACCCGTAGGGCAGACTGGGGCGAGTTCCATCGAACTGTCGATCGGCTGCTATCGGATCGGATATTATATGACTCGGTTGTTGGGATTGAGAATGTGAAAATTATACTTAGTAAAGATTTCGCTATCGTTTTAAGCGTGTTCGATGAATTTAAAAATTAGTTGAGCTCTTTGCACTTTGTTGCACGACTATTATTGCATGAGCGGAAGTGGCTAAATATTGGTCCTTTTCTTACTTAGGATGGACTTATGCAAAATAACCCTACTTTGCAGTTGTCTATCGGTGGACATGTTGAATAGTTACACAAAAACTTCTACGAGCTGTATACTACCAGTAATATAATATAATAAAAGCAGTTTTCTACATGAAAACAAATTGACAAGTGACGTACCTCTGGATAACCAGTGTGTTAAAAAAATAATGTACACCGAAAAAAACTGCTGCTTGTGTAGCGATTTACAGAAATTGTACATATTTTTAACGTTTGCTTCCTATTTGGCATTTAACATTAGAAGAATTTTCAACATCTTGTAGGTATAAAGACAAAGTTTTACGGAACACTCGGAAATTTGGATTACCGTCAAAAAGAACACAGTTGCTTATTTAGGCCACATATTTAGACGCAGATATGAGCCATTACAATTTAAAATAAGGAGCAATGAAGAAAAACAACGTGCAGCTCTGGAACATCAGGCTTTGAATAGAAATCGCACAGGTCTAAAGATTTCGAATTACCGTCAAAAAGGTTAGTCCACTTTCCTGTACAACTACACAAAGCAAGTTATTAAACATGAATTAAAATGTACTTAAGACATTGTGTTTCAATGAACAATGTTAATTTATTACTTTTATATTTCTCGTATATTTTTCGTGATATTAACTATGTCTACAATTCTTCTTTTCAGCTCATAGACGCCCACTGCAAGGCATAAGATACCTTTATAGATCGCCCCTATGGCCTTTCTTGCACTACCCGCATCTAGCAACCTTCCGCAATCTTATCAGAGTCCGCCGCGCGCTCCTGAGCTATTCACACGTGCCCACGTGCTCGAGAACGTCTCGTAAAGTTTCAAAAAATAAAAATTGTGGTTAAAAGTTAAAGAAAATACAAGTGCGATATACCAAAATAAGCGCGCTATTACGCGTAATCGATTGCCGCCAACACCATTAAAATCGGACAGTAATCCGATTTTTAATAAAGAAAATAAAGAAATAGACGCGAAGTGCGTATAGACGCCCACAGTCTTGCACTACCCGCATCTAGCAGACCTTCCGCAATCTTATCTATGACGTTACATCATGTCATCTATTGATACATGAGAATCCAAATGTGAAAGTTAAAAATCAAATTCCAGCCCAAGCAAATGCACTATTGACAAAAAGTTTAAATCCCAATGCTAGTAAAGTATATAAACGAAGTGACAACACTCAAAAATACAAAATCCGGAAAAGTAATGAGGCAAAACAATATTTTAATGACACTTTTTACTTAGTACTGACGAAAGAAAACTAATTAAAATTTATGTTTTCCTTAATCTATTTCGACAGTACCATGAAAATCAAACTACAATTCAAGAGTCGGGGCCTGATGACTCGCAGTACAAGTGCAACTTGTAGCGAAATAATTACAGATGTCAAAATGCTTTCGCTTATCTGTCAATCCATCGGTCTACGCATGCGCAAAATGTAAGGACGCGCGGCGTATGATCTGTAAGCGGCTGTCAAAACCGCGTCTCACGCCGGAAAGTATTATGAAATATAATAATGGCGAACGGCGTCAAGTGACATATGTGTTGTTGTTTATGAATTTGTATTAAACCTTTAGTGCTGTGTTGGAATATGTAATTAAATACTATCTTATATTAATTTTGAATCAATGTTCAATATTTACAAATGAGTGGTGAAAGTTTTATGTAAAAATTATTTCATTCGCATGACAAATAATTTATTACGGCGTTGGTGCATCTGAAGTTGTAGGCGGATGACTTTTAAAATAAACTGTGGTCCATCTTTCATCCGAGCGTTTTAATTTTTGTGCTCCATCTCGTTAGGTGTTGTCACCAACGTCACCTGCCTCACCTGCTAAACTCCACCACAACTGGCAAACGTAGTGCAAGCGTCAACTCCTACAAACTCAGACTGTAATGAGTACTTTAAGTTCTGTAAATTTTAGTATTAAGAATCCTTGTTTGTGGAGAGAAATAAACATTTCATTTATTTATTTTTATTATTCTTAATGGCATCAATGAGACTGTGGCGATTTTTCGTATAAAATCGCACCTACCTCACGCGGCCAATTATTGTTAACTATGCAAAGCATCCACCATACGGAGCATCAATAAGATCTACGCTCGCACCCATCTCTCTGCCAACTAACTTAGTGATAAATTAGTGAACAGCCGGGTGACATTAAACCATTACACCTTAAAAAATGGCTGCCATGATCTTGAAATTTTTATTACTTTCAATATTAGCACGACGCAGCATTGGCTATAGATATAACAGTCCAGTGGCGCCACGAATGGATGCAAAACAAGACACGAAACGGAGATCTATGAAGTACAGCTTATAATAAAATAAGCATAGATAATTTAACCCTTTGCACTCCGTTGTCGCCGTATTTGCGACATTAAAAAGCTAACAATAAATCCGCTGTCGCCGTAGCGGCGACATGGTTGTTTTGCTGCCTTGGTGCCCTTAACAGTTAGGTAAGCAAAATAGTCTGTGCTTATCTTATAGTGTTTATGATACGTTTATTATGCTTACATTGTAATAAGAGTAAAAAGTGCTCTATTTAAGTTTATTTCGTTAATAAATCGATCGCTTACAAAAAGGGAAGAACGATGATATTGTCTTGGAAAGATAAAAGGGTGGTTACGCTGATAAGCACCAGTGATAGCGCTGGATTCATTACAAAAACCAGATTTGTAAGAGGAGGTGAACAACAAAATGTGGAAAAGCCAAAAATTGTTGTTAACTACACGGCTTCAATGGGTGGTGTTGATCGCGCTGATCAATACGCATCATCATATTGTTTTCTAAGAAAATCTCTTAAGTGGTGGAGGAAGCTGTTCTTTTGGGGAATGGAGATGTCTGCAATAAATGCATACATTTTATATAAGTGTGTAAAAAAAAGTAAGAACGAAAAACCACTGTCCCATTTGAAGTTCGTCAAGAGATTAGTCGATCAACTTGTAGGTGAATTCCGCGAAGATCGATCAAGACCTTCCACTTCAGCAACTGAAACAAGACTGGACAAAAAACTGCACATATTGCGAAAAGGCAAGAAAAGAGATTGTATTGTTTGTTCTAATAGACAGGAAAAAGGACAAAGACGCGAAACTTCGGAATACTGTGATACTTGTCCCGGTAAACCGCGAATGCATATGGGCAATTTTTTCGAAAGATATCACACTTTAAGAAATTTTAAGTCCTAAAATTTATGTTTTTCTTTTATAATATAAGTTAGAATATGTTTTGTTTATAAAATAGCTAAGAAATAAAAATTTTGTTTTATTGAAACGACTCTATTTTTCTTCTACATCATAGGTATGTACTTGGAACTAATATAGTGCTGGAGTTGCTGGTAGCCTCTATGCATTACTAGGCTGGAGTGCAAAGGGTTAAATGAGTTAATAAAGGTATTGCAATTTAAAACAATTATAAAAAAAGAGAAACGAAACAACGAAAACCAGATGACCACGTGGTAAAAACTGCCTTAAGCCTCCCAGAATTCCCAAGAGGGAGAGGGCGTCCAAAAGCTACGTGGTGGTCTAATATCAGAAAGGAACTGGAAACCCTTCAAATTGATGCAGAGACAACCCAGTGGCCTGGCGCAAATTGATAAGGAGACCCGACCCCAAATATAGGGAAAAGGGAAGGAAGAAGAAGATAAAAAAGAGAAACGTCAAATATATTATGAAACGGAATGCTTTTCCTGTCCAAAACGTTCTGCTTTTGAATAAAATTCCCCTCGGAATCAGAGACGGTTGATCCGTATATGTTCTAAAAGAAGTTTCCAGATCTTTTCACGGAAGAATAATCATGTAGCGAATTATGTATGTGCTATGTGTGGTTTAGTTTATATTTTAGTTAGACATATTTTTGATTATGATTACTTCGAAAATGGCGGATGGCAGGCGCATACATAGTAACAATGGTGGCGTTGGAAATCATCGGGCAAGTTCGGGTGACTTCGGTCGGCGTTCGTCTGTGTTCGGAAAGAAGTGTGAAATTCACGGCACGACGGAGATGGGCGTGAGCAACACCGAGAACGGGAACGAAAGGAACGACGACCACCGACTAAATCAGTATGAGAGAAGAAACGTCAATTTGACAGATGTCAACGATAGGGACCTGTGAGGTTATGCAAGGTGTAAACCAGTGATTCCCAAAGTGGTCTATATCGACCCCTAGGAGTCTATGACAACCTGCATGGGATCTACGTCAGCGAATAAAAATTTGGGGGTCCATGAAATGAAAATGGGGGTCCATGATAGTGTATCTCAACACATACACTGATAGTACCTATTTACTTACATCATACTATCTTATAATATCAAAACATTCACATTATTTATAAAAGTACCTATGAAGTAAAAAAATCATTATATATGTTTATAAAACTGTGTTAGTTGTAGGATGTTGGTATTCGCTTCGTGGTCGCAATACGTTTTGAACTTGTAAAAACCTGAGAGTCGCAGTCTCAGAATAATTTATTCAGAGTAATTTATTATTAAAGCATCACGTTCATCCTTCTCACTAAAATATTGACTTGTTGCTTATGTTATTTCATTTATAGTTTATTCTATGTTTATTTAATGTTACGTATATTTCACATAACAGATACAAAATTTTATTTTGAGTAGTTTTAATTTAAATTCAATTAAAAATACAATATCTATACAAATATCTACGAGATAAAAGGGTCTACAGAGTGAATATGCCAGTGGTGAATACTGCCTTCGCGCAACGCCACGGTCTCTTTGCCAAGGCGTTTACATATAACAGAGTGGCGATGCACTGTAACATTAAAAACAAGAAAATCTACGAGGTAAAAAATATCGTGTCAAACTGGCTTGCCTCGTTGTCCTATGGCGAACTCGAGAATAACCTGGATTTAAATCGGCTAAACTAAAAAAAAAAAAAAAGTGATAACTCATCTGTACATAATCCTCACGACACAGGCTTAGCCTAGTGTGAGGGTTATAGGAAATAGAAATTTTAGAAATAAGTAAACTTTGTTAATCTATAACGCCAAATCTAAACTGTAAATAATTTTTGTCAATAAATCTTTCATTTTCATTTTTCAAATGTATAAATTAACATGTGTTTTTACTTTAAGTTTTTATCACTAAACTTCATTACAGTTAGAAATTTACAGGAAATCAATATCAAAAAGTTTGGGGAACTCTGGTGTACACAAACGTCTTTTCACGTGGAAAAAAAGCCGGTGAAATCAGTGTTATTAAATAAGTTCAATGTAGAAGCGTTAGTTAGATTAAGAAAGTGACTGCAATTTAATGTCTGCACTAGTATATTCGGAAATAAAGAGTGTAATTATCGACGAAAATATAACTATGGGGTTTGGTGGGTACCACGTTCTATCTATAGGGAAACTTCATGTTAATTTGGTAGTAGATGATCAAATGTATCGCGATGTTGTATTTCATGTAGTTCCTAACGAAGTTATGTCTTATGATGCAATATTAGGTCAAGAATTTCCGACTGATAACACCATGATAATGAATGGAGAGGTTGTGTCGTTTAGGGATGACCATTGGATAGATAAAATTGACTATTTCGCAGGATGTACATATATAGACGTAACCCATGTGCAAGATACAGAGATTCGAAGCAAAGTTGTCCAGTGTGTGCATGCATACAAATCTATGCAAACAGAGGAAGCACGCATACAGCTGAAAATCATTCTAAGGGATGACATTCAGTCAGTCAACGACCTAGACGATTATCCTTAGTTGAGCAGCGGATTGTAGAAGAACAGATAGATGAATGGATGCGTAAGGATATCATAAGGGCGAGTTATTCAGAGTATTCAAGTCCACTGGTATTGGTAAAGAAAAAAAAATATTTAGCCACTTCCGCACATGCAGTGGTAATCGTGCAATGAAAGTGCACCGCCCGGCCAGCCCGCTCCCTGTCCTCCCCCCAGAGGCAGGGCATCTTGAATACCAGAAGATTTCCCCAACCGAAAAAAAAAAAAGGTGAAAACCAAATGCGAATCCTATCTATTGAGGAGTGCTGTTAGATGCGCTGGGGTGGGGCGTGTTGGTATCGCGCAAACAACCAACGGGTGGCGAGCGCGGTTCATCGATATATAAAAACAAAAAATTCCCCGGAGTTACTTTTTCTATTTTTACTGCGAGAACTTGGTAGTATTAAAAGAGAGGTGGAGAAAAACTTTCAACTGCTCATATGTAACAGCAGCGGAAGAGCGTTCACAGAAGCGATCTAAGAGCTCTCTGCAGCCTCCCGATCCGTAATGAGGCCCAAGCCGAGGCTCTCACAGGAGTCCTCGAGCTTTGCTTCTTTAAAAGAGGTCAGAGACTAGGCGCACTCTCCCTGCCATTTCATACCCGCGGAGTGGGTAGGCCCCCACAGGATGAACCGACGTGAAGTCCGCACTACGCTCCCGAGCTAAACGCACACTTCCGCTAGTCGAGTGGTTTTTACGCTTCAAAAATCAGTTTAAGTGAGTTATAGTCGTCTAAATTTTTTGAATTTTACATCAAAAAATCAGGAAACTCTTCGCCAATACAGTGTCAAAAGAATTTTTGTGATCGGATTATATTTCGATTTTACATTGACAAAATAGTGAATTAAGTGCGGTAAAGGGGGGAAAAACAGCAACTAACGCCGCGCGATTAGACGCGATAACATATGTTTTTTGAATTGCTAGTTTGTGCGCGCTATTGAGCTCTACAAAACGACACATGATTCGGATTTTTTCAGTGAAAAACGGCGAAGTTACAGGTCCAAACGTTCTTATTGGACATTCTAATACGGATTTTCCATAATTACGGATGTGCCAAAATAAGTTAAATAGTGAAAAAAAAAATACGTCCAGCTTCATCACGTTCCGGGCTAGGTCTTGAGTATACTCATGACCAGCTGGAGTCAACCACCTGCCCAGGGCGACCAGAAATCTAAGTACCACGTGCCAACGTGGTACCAGATCAGCTACAAGAGCGACCCACCGTTGGAGACTTCGCCGTGACCCCAAAACAGTGCGGACATTTAAGATAAGTAAATTTTTCGTAGAGTTACAGAGAGACAAAGATTTTGAAAATTTGTCATTTGTTGATAAGGCCTAAATCTCTAAAAAGCATTGTCAAAAAATCTTAAAATTAGCCTTAAATCATTTTCTAGTAGTCTTTTATTTAATTACGTATTTAAATTATCATTAAATACAGACACCACAAAGGTCAAAATCTGTTTGAAAATACGTAAAATTACGAAATAAATAAGGTCGGTGGTTTTTACACCCCACTGATAGTTTTTAGATTTCTAAAGCAAGTTTTTGTGCGTTTTAAGAAATTGCAAAGTATATTTATTTAATTAAAATTAGCGACATATAGTCGAATATTAGCATAAAACGCCCTCTTGGGACGTATGTGCAACGTAATTTAACAAAACCCTTCATTTAAGGGGGGAAGGTTTTCAAATGGCACCCACGTGCCCAAAGACGCGACGGGCTAGGCCCCCACTAGTACCGACGATATAGTTGAGACTGTAGCGAAATAATCACAGTTGTCAAAATGCTTTCGCTTATCTGTCAATCCATCGGTCTGCGCATGCGCAAAAACTAAGGACGCGCGGCGTATGATTTGTAGGCGGCTGTCAAAACCACGTCTCACGACGAAAAATATTATGAAACATAATAATGGCGAACGGCGTTAGGTGACATATGTGTTGTTGTTTATGAATTTGTATTAAACCTTTAGTGCTGTGATGGGATATGGAATTAAATACTATCTTATATTAATTTTGAATCAATGTTCAATATTTACAAATGAGCGGTAAAAGTTTTATGTAAAAATTATTTCACTCGCATGACAAATAATTTATTACGGCGTTGGTGTGTCTGAAGTTATAGGCGGATGACTTTTAAAATAAACTGTGTCTATCTTTCATCCGAGCGTTTTAATATTTGTGCTCCAGCTCGTTAGGTGTTGTCACCAACGTAACCTGCCTCACCTGTTAAACTCCACCACAACTGGCAAACCTAGTGCAAGCGTCAGCTACCACAAACTCAGACTGTAATGAGTACTTTAAGTTCTGTAAATTTTAGTATTAAGAATCCTTGTTTGTGGAGAGAAATAAACATTTTATTTATTTATTTTTATTATTCTTAATGGCATCAATGAGACTGTGCCGATTTTTCGTATAAAACCATATTAATTAGGCCAATTATTGTTAACTATGCAACGCATTTACCACACGGAGCATCAATAAGATCTACGCTCGCACTCATCTCTCTGCCAACTAATTCTGTGATAAGTTAGTGAACAGCCGGGCGACATTAAACCATTACACCTTAAAAAATGGCTGCCATGATATTGAAATTTTTATTACTTTCAATATTAGCACGACGCAGCATTGGCTATAGATATAACAGTCCAGTGGCGCCACGAATGGGTGCAAAACAAGACACGAAACGGAGATCTATAAAGTACAGCTTATAGTAAAATAAGCATAGATAATTTAAATGAGTTAAAAAGCTATTACAATTTAAAACAATTATAAAAAAGAGAAACGAAACAACGAAAACCAGATGACCACGTGGTAAAAACTGCCTTAAGCCTCCCAGAATTCCCAAGAGGGAGAGGGCGTCCAAAAGCTACGTGGTGGTCTAATATCAGAAAGGAACTGGAAACCCTTCAACTTGATGCAGAGACAACCCAGTGGCCTGGCGCAAATTGATAAGGAGACCCGACCCCAAATAAAGGGAATAGGGAAGGAAGAAGATAAAAAAGAGAAACGTCAAATATATTATGAAATGGAATGCTTTTCATGTCCAAAACGTTCTGCTTTTGAATAAAATTCCCCTCGGAATTTGAGACGGTAGATCCGTATATGTTCTAAAAGAAGTTTCCAGATCTTTTCACGGAAGAATAATCATGTAGCGAATTATGTATGTGCTATGTGTGGTTTAGTTTATATTTTAGTTAGACATATTTTTGATTATGATTACTTCGAAAATGGCGGATGGCAGGCGCATACATAGTAACAGCGGTGGCGTTGGAAATCATCGGGCAGGTTCGGGTGACTTCGGTCGGCGTTCGTCTGTGTTCGGAAAGAAGTGTGAAATTCACGGCACGCCGGAGATGGGCGTGAACAACGCCGAGAACGGAAACGAAAGGAACGACGACCACCGACTAAATCAGTACGAGAGAAGAAACGTCAATTTGACAGATGTCAACGATAGGGACCTGTGAGGTTATGCAAGGTGTAAACCAGTGATTCCCAAAGTGATCTATATCGACCCCTAGGGGTCTATAACAACCTACAAGCGGTCTACGTCAGCGAAATAAAGTTTGGGGGTCCATGAAATGAAAATGGGGGTCCATGATAGTGTATCTCAACGCATACACTGATAGTACCTATTTACTTACATCATACTATCTTATAATATCAAAACATTTACATTATTTATAAAAGTACCTATGAAGTAAAAAAATTATTATATATGTTTATAAAATTGTGTAAGTTGTAGGATGTTGGTATTCCCTTCGTGGTCGCAATACATTTTGAACTTGTAAAAACCTGAGAGTCGCAGTCTCAGAATAATTTATTATTAAAGCATCACGTTCATCCTTCTCACTAAAATATTGACTTGTTGCTTATGTTATTTCATTTATAGTTTATTCTATGTTTATTTAACTCGTTCGCTACCAATCGTCACATATATGTGTCACCGCGTTTCTTTACAACAGCCCGGCGACACATATATGTGACAGATATTTTTGTATAATTTACAAAAGCATGTTTGAACATGTTGAGTATTGAACTAAATTGTTAAGTTCTAAAACTATAAAATGCATCAAATCTGTAGTTGGTCTGCTCTCGTATTAGATTATTTACAGTTTTTATAGCAGTTGAATAGGTCGGTTAAGCAAGGTTAGTGAAATTAGTAGGCAATAAATTAAAATTAAAAAGAAAAAGAATTTGTGAAGCCAAATTAATAAGATTTTTAACAGAAACATATCCCTCAACAAAATGTATAATTTTCGTAAGAAACCCCAAATGAAGAACAGATGCATAATATATTCCAGTGATGACATGGAATCTAATAAGAATATACCAGTACCAGATCCAACTGATAATTTTTCTATTACGGATTGTGAAGAAATGAGCAGCTCGTCAAATTCAATAATTAGTGATGAAAATGACGATGATTTCTCCATCGAAGATAATTATAGCAGTGTTAACAATGATAATAGCAGAGTACAGGAAAATAATTCAGACTGGTCAGAAGACGATATAGACCCTGTTTTGCACGGTTTTATTGGAGAAGAGGGTTTGAAAGCAAATCTATCAATAGATAGTTCACCTTTTGACGCCTTTTCGTTATTATTCGATAACGTTCTCATTGGAAAAATCGTGCATTGGACAAATGCTCACGCTGAAGTTTTGCTGAATACCACACATATTTCATCTAATTCAAATTTAAAAAAGTGGACTGAGGTTACAGAGGACGAATTAAAAAAATTCTTAGGACTATGTATCGTGATGGGCAATATTCGGATGCCTTCGTTAAAGGCATATTGGAGTACAAATATGCTTTATAATCATCCCTTATTTGGAAAAATTATGTGTAGAAATCGGTTTGAATCAATACTTCGCTGCCTAAGGTTTTACGATGAAACAGACGATCAAACAAATCGTCTTTATAAAATCGATAAAGTGTTGAATCATATACTACAAAATATTCAAAAGGTTTATTACCCTGGTGAGAACTTATCAATAGACGAGGCTTTACTATTATGGAAAGGGCGTTTAATATTTAAACAATATATTCCACAAAAGAAAGCCAAATACGGAATTAAAATATATGAGCTATGTACACCTGATGGATTCGTGCTAAATATTATTATTTACAGCGGAAAGAATACTGTAAGTAACGAAGATGGACATTCTTACTGCGTCGTTTATCAGTTGTTGGAAAAATATTTAGGAAAAGGGCATGCTATATTTATGGACAATTATTATAATAGTGTCAAATTAGCTACTTCTCTTTATAACGATAAAACCCACGTTGCAGGGACACTTCGCAGATATCGCAAAGGCAACCCGACAATTGTAATTGAAAAAAAATTAAAAAAGAATGAATCTGTTTTTGCAAGAAAAGGAAATATTTTAGTGCAGAAATGGAAAGATCGTCGGGATGTCCTGACAATATCTACAAAACATAAGGCGTCACTTCAAGAAGTAGTGTCCAAAAGAGGGCATACAAAACTTAAGCCTTCCACTGTAGCAGACTATAATAAAAATATGTCGGGAATTGATAGAGCGGACCAAATGATTTCCTATTATTCTACCCCTAGGAAGTCGATACGCTGGTATTTAAAACTTTTCTTTCATATTCTTGACGTGGCAATTTGGAATTCTTGTTGGATGCACAATAAAATTCATTCAACTAAAACAACTTATTTAGAGTTTCGAGATGATATTGCCTTCACACTACTTAATTCTGATAGCGAAATACCTATGTTTTCACACGGCCCTAATTTATATAGACAGCACTTTGTGAAAAAGCTGGAGAAACGAGTTAGATGCCATGTATGTGCCAAAAACAAACAATGGACAACCGATTGGATTGTGCGTTGACAAATGTTTTAAAATTTATCATACAAAATAAAATGAATTTCATATCGATAAATTGTATTTATAATTTTTTTTTGTCTTATAATCAATTTCTTATAATTTAATGTGTCATATATATGTGACACGTGGGCTACAGGGTTTAGTTTTTATCTATAGCCCAGCGTCACATATTTGGGTCAGTTTAAAAGAATACTTATTTTACTTTTTTAGACTGTTCTAAATATACATACGTAAAATCTATTTCAATTCATTTAATATAACCACCAAAAAAATGTTGGGCTATTGTGGACGTTTTTCCCAGAAGACCCTGGTAGCGAACGAGTTAAATAGACAGATGGAAGAAGTACTAAATAGGATAAAGTCACAAAGGAAGAACATTGTTTCCCGTATGGAGTTGCCAGACCTTCCATCTGGCGCCTCATCAGAAACGGCCAAGGACTGCACAGTCCCAGAGACGAGCCGCTCAGGCTTGAGGTAGCATCCCGTGCCCATCTTTAAGAGATGGGACAGAGGATGTGACCAGTGCGGTGATGTGCCAGGTGCACTCGGCTTCTGCCGACACCGGACAACCCGTAATCCCAGTAGGGACCGGGGGCTCCGTACCTGTACGGAGCTGCGAGGAAGAAAACCTCTTCAAAAATAACCCTAATCCCAAGGTTGGATCGTGCCGACGGGATGAATGGCTGGAAGGGAGTTCAGTCACAAGCGCGAAGGGACCTCTCCCTTAAAAGGAAAAAAAAATAAAATAATGGACGCAGTTAAAAAAACAAATTTTCCCCAGGGTGGTACCAGCGATGCTGGAGAATCCACCCCTGGGCCTTGCCCAGGCAGCCCCGCCGTATCTGGGGGGGGGGGGCAAAAACTTGCGTCGCGGCAACGCTTCAGCGTCTGCTGCTGGGCCCTTAACATCCGGGGCCCAAAATTTTAAAGAGCCGGAGGTGCCGGGCCGTCTATCAGGCCCGGTACGTGATAAGCGCGGGCGATCTATACGCTCCGCCGGTTTGGCGATTAGTACGGTCGGAGAAAGCGAGGGCGGATCAGACGCCTCTCGCGCCTTGGTCGACCCTGGCGCGTTCTCAAGGGCCGCTAAGAGAAAGGCCAAGCCTCCGAGCCCTGGTGCTATGGCCGCAAAATATGCGGCTTATTCTGCCCAGGAGACCGAGGGCACGGAAACGGTCGGCGGAACCGACAGTGAGGAGGAGGGACTCTTCGACCCCTCTGTGCAGCCATTGCGCACTAGGTCGAAGAAAGGGCTTCCGAGTCAGGAGCAGTTGGCTCGCGAATTGCGAGCATGTGCTGATCCCCGGCAATATGCAGAGACCAACCTCCTGGCTATCGAGAAGGTGACGGACCGGTCCAGCAACCTCAAGGGCACGTACGTGCGTAGCCTGAGGCTCGCTGCGCGGAACGTCAAGGCAGCATTGGAGGAGATGTCGCGCAGGATGGCGGGCGACTCCACCGTCGAGAAGTTAGAGCAAGAGAACGCAGAATTGCGTTCTCAGCTTTCCAGCCTTTCCGCGAAAGTGGAAAGCCTTACGATGGAACTTCGTCGCATCCGTAGTGCTACAACGGAGCAGGCCAAGGCAGCTGCCCCCGCGCCTCCGCGGGCCCGGCCAGCACCAGTGCCAAGGACGTCCGCGTCTACCGAAGAGGGGCTCATGCATCGCATTGGAGCCCTCATCGAATCGAAACTGGCTGCCTTCGAGGCCAAACTGTTCCCCGACAGGGCAATAAGGCCGCCGTTGGCCGCCAGTAGGACTGGACCGCGTCCGATTCAGTCGACGGTCCCTTCCGAGCCGCTCGCACCGCCGCAGCCTCCACAAGCACCGTCGGCATCGCAGCCGCCGCGACCGCGGCGGTCTAGGCGCCCCAGGAGGAAGACTGCGCCTCCTCCTGTGCCGGAACTGCCTCCAGTGACAGCACCCAGGAGCCGTGGGACCAAGAAGGCGAAGCGAGCTCCCACTACGACGGCCGTAACGGTTACGCTGCCGGAAGGCTCCACCTCCACCTATGCAGAGGTAGTAAAGGCGGCGAAGGCAAAAATACGGCTGGCGGACCTCGGCATCGAGGCTCTGCGCGAAAAACGTGCCGTGACTGAAGCGCTCCTCTTGGAGATCAGTGGAGAGGATTGTGGCCGAAAGGCAGACGACCTCGCGGCGAGGATGCGTGAGATCCTTCGTGATGTGGCGGTCAAGATCAGCCGCCCCGTCAAGACAAGCGAAATCCGCTTGAGGGACCTCGACGTCGCCGTCAGTCCGGGCGAGGTCGCGGAAGCAGTGGCAGAGGCGGGCGGCTGTTCGGTGGACGACGTCAAGGTCGGGGACGTCCACCGAACAAACACGAGCATGGGCACCTGCTGGTTGCGGTGCCCGGTCAAGGTGGCCCATGCTCTGGTGACTGCGGGGCGCGTGCGTGTGGGTTGGGGTTCGGTAAGGGTGGCACCCCTGGAACCCAGACCCATGCACTGCTTCCGGTGCCTGGAGAAGGGACACGTCGGCGCCATGTGTCCCAACTCTGTAAACCGGAGCACGCGGTATTTATATATATGCATACAACATATATATATACATAAATATATATATACATAAATATATATATACATACAACGCCGACGACACGCTGGTAGTCGCCAGCGGAGACAACTTCGAGAGGACGAGGGAGCTCGCCAAGCTCGGGACGGAAGTCGTCGTCGCTAAAATACGCAGGCTGGGGTTGGAAATAGCGCCAAACAAGACCGAGGCGCTATGGTTCCACCGGTTGCCTCGAACGAGGGAACCTCCCGACTCGCGCGTTCGCGTCGGTGGGCACGATGTCACGGTGGGGCGGTACATTAAGTACCTCGGCCTCACTTTGGACAGTCGCTGGGGCTTCGAAGAGCACTTCGATCGCCTCGTCCCCCGGATTGAGAGGATAGCGGGTGCCATGCATAGACTGCTGCCTAATCTCGGGGGACCCACGGAGGAATTCCGCCGCCTCTATGCAGGGGTCGTACAGTCCGTAGCCTTGTACGGGGCGCCCGTGTGGGCAAAAAGGCTGGCGATTCGACGCTGTAGGACTAAGATCTACAGCGTCCAGCGGAGGATGGCCATACGGATCGTACGCGGATATCGCACGATATCGTTCGAGGCTGCGACAGTCCTGGCGCGCTTTCCGCCCCTGGACATTCTAGCGGAGTCGGATGCGAGGGTCTACGACCAAGTCCGCACCCTCCGCCGAGACGGCGGTGGCGAGCCGAACCGTGTGTTCGAGGCGGTCAGACGGCAGGAACGGCGCAGGGCGCTCGCGACGTGGCGCGCTAAGCTCTCGGAAGAGCGCTATGCGCGCAGACGCGTCGTTGGAGCGATCCTGCCCGTCTTCAAGGCCTGGATGCAGCGACGAGACGGAAGGCTCACCTACAGGCTTACGCAGATGATCACCGGGCACGGTTGCTTTGGTGATTACCTGTGTAGGATTGGTCGCGAAGCGACGGTGAACTGCTTCCACTGCGGAGGAGCCGCCCAGGATTCCGCCTCGCACACGTTTGCGGTCTGCCCGGCGTGGCAGTCGGAGCGGCGGATTCTGGCGGACGAGATCGGACAGGACCTTTCCTTGCCAGCAATCGTGTCGGCGATGCTGAGTGGGTCATCGGCGTGGAGGGCCGTGGCCTCTTTTTGTGAGACCGTCATGGTCCAGAAGGAGGCAGCCGAACGGGATCGGCAGAGGACAGATCCCGCTCGGAGACGACGCCGTCAGCGCAGAGACGTGCCTCGCGACGGCCCTCCGATGAATGGTGCTCCCCTACCATAAACGGGGCCTTCGGAGTCGCGGGAGTTTAGGGTGGGGGCCCTAAACTCCCATTAGCTACGGCGACTCTGAGGCGGACGATGGTTCGACGTGGTCTCGAACCATCGTGATAGCACCACGAGGGTTTCGGGGATAACGTATCCACGCATACCCCGGGACGGGCTATCGAAAAATAGCAAGGCGCAAGAGAAGACCGCGTGGCGATCCCTGACCGGGAGATACCGCGGTCCCCCGTTTAGCGCAGAGGGCGACCACCGGGGGGGGTTTTAGTGGGTAGGAATCCCACATACCCCTGTCCTCCCCCCAGAGGCAGGGCATCTTGAATACCAGAAGATTTCCCAAACCGAAAAAAAAAAAGTGTAAACCAGTGATTCCCAAAGTGGTCTATATCGACCCCTAGGGGTCTATGACAACCTACAAACGGTCTACGTCAGCAAAAAAAAATTTGGGGGACCATGAAATGAAAATGGGGGTCCACGATAGTGAATCTCAACACATACACTGATAGTACCTATTTACTTACATCATACTATCTTATAATATCAAAACATTCGCATTTTTTATAAAAGTACCTATGAAGTAAAAAAAATATTATATATGTTTATAAAATTGTGTAAGTTGTAGAATGTTGGTATTCGCTTTGTGGTCGCAATACATTTTGAACTTGTAAAAACCTGAGAGTCGCAGTCTCAGAATAATTTATTCAGAGTAATTTATTATTAAATCATCACGATCATCCTTATCACTAAAATATTGACTTGTTGCTTATGTTATTTCATTTATAGTTTATTCTATGTTTATTTAATGTTACGTATATTTCACATAACAGATACAAAATTTTATTTTGAGTAGTTTTAATTTAAATTAAATTAATAAATGTATAAATTAACATGTGTTTTTACTTTAAGTTTTTATCACTAAACTTCATTACAGTTAGAAATTTATAGGAAATCAATATCAAAAAGTTTGGGGAACTCTGGTGTACACAAACGTAGGCCTACTGGAAGAAATTTCTGGTTAGAAATAAGTAGTGCCTGTTGTGTCAGTTATATTTGTATTGTTACTTTAGTGTTTTTATTGTGTACAATAATCTGTTAAATAAAAATAAAATAAATAACGTCTTTTGACGTGGAAAAAAGCCGGTAAAATCAGTGTTATTAAATAAGTTCAATGTAGAATCGTTAGTTAGATTCAGAAAGTGACTGCAATTTAATGTCTGCACTAGTATATTCGGAAATAAAGAGTGTAATTAACGACGAAAATATAACTATGGGGTTTGGTGGGTACCACGTTCTATCAATAGGGAAGGTTCATGTTGATATGGTAGTAGATGATCAAATGTATCGCGATGTTGTATTTCATGTAGTTACTAACGAAGTTATGTCTTATGATGCAATATTAGGTCAAGAATTTTTGACTAATAACACCATGATAATGAATGGAGAGGTTGTGTGGTTTAGGAATGACCATTGGATAGATAAAATTGACTATTTCGCAAGATGTACAGATATATACGTAGCCCATGTGCAAGATACAGAGATTCGAAGCAAGGTTGTCCAGTGTGTGCATGGATACAAACTTATGCAAACAGAGGAAGCACCCATACAGCTGAAAATCATATTGAGGGATGACATTCAGTCAGTCAACGACCTAGACGGTTATCCTTAGTGGTGCAGCGGATTGTAGAAGAACAAATAGATGAATGGATGCGTAAGGATATCATAAGGGTGAGTTATTCAGAGTATTCAAGTCCACTGGTATTGGTAAAGAAAAAAAGACATATAGCCACTTCCGCACATGCAGTGGTAATCGTGCAATGAAAGTGCACCGCCCGGCCAGCCCGCTGATAAATGCCAAACACTGGCACTAATCGGTGAAGGACTCCTGAAGCCCCGTGGAGGGGTGAAACACGTGTTGAGTAATTTGGCGGTGGCGGTTGTGTGATTCGCATTGTTTGGCGCATACGCATTTATCAGCGGGCTGGTGGGCGGTGCATTTTATTGCACGACTACCACTGCATGTGCGGAGGTGGCTAAATATTGGTCCTTTTCTTACTTAGGATGGACTACCGCGAGGTAACGCCTGATTCCATTAAATACGTATATGTGTGGACTATTGGCTGCTTAATAAACAGATAATCGAGAATGAATTTCCCTTGCCAATGATTGATGATCTTATTGATAAGTTGAGGTGTTTAAAAGATATATATTTAAAATAGTTCTTCGGAGAGGCGTCAAGAAAATAATGCGAATACGCCAAATACAGCCCCCCTACCGCTGTAATTTTGAAGAAGAAGTGACCAACGCTGTTAAAGACTATGTTAGTCTCAAAGACGAAATAGGTCTCTGTATAAAATGCATTTGCAACATGGCGCGCTAATTCCTTCACGTCCACGACGGTTGGATGTAGCGACTGGAAGAAAGCGAAGCATGCTTTGATTTCAGATGAACGCATTATTATTTATTTGGTGCATATACCTGCATAGTCATATTCACAAAGAGTAGGTGATAATTTTGTGTTTATGCAAGACAACGCTCGTGCGCATACAGCTAGGAGACTAGTAGAGGGCACTTTCTGATGCCAATATATCGGTTTTACCTTGGCCAACAATGAGTCCCGATTTCAACCCGATAGAGCATTTATGGGATCAATTGAAAAGAAGTCTTAAAGAGACCCATAGCCACGTTAACAGCCAACAGGACCTCATAAACGCGCTGAAACTCTGTTGGGAACGAATACCCGACCGAAAACATCACTCATCTGATTGAGAGTGTTCCAGATAGGCTCAGAGAGTGCATACGGAGCAAAGGAGGTCCTACTCGATACTAAAGAAAAGCTCCCGGCAAGTTTATTAAAAACAAACAGTGACTATAAAAGTTTTTATGGACCGTCTACTTAGTGCTCATTTTCTCTAAAAATGTGTATTTGAGTGTATTGCGATAAAATTAAACAATTCAAACGTTATTTTGTGTTTACTTAATGTGTAAAACCCTAATTCAACATCGACTAATTGTAAAAATTTAATAATCATGTATGCACATAAATTAAGGGGCAAAATGATGGTGGGCCCTATTTTGTTTTGAGTAGTATACATTAAAAAAATCGATGTGATAACACTATACACTTTACAACAGGCTTTGTTCGCTCCGTATACAGCGCCATCTATTGGCGGTCGTAATAACGCGGCTTGCTTCAGCAACGCATGCGCAGGAGTCGTGTAGAACGGGAAGAACATGGCACGTGAACTTCGCTTACTGGCTCATTGCCGCGATGTTAGTTCTGTGTTTGTTCACGAATTAAACTTTCTTTGGATAATACTTCTTCCGCCTCATTATTTCACATAGACACCGTTATCAAACTCTACCGAAGTTTCTTTCCGCTACAGCTTGTATTTTATAACACACGGTAACCAATAATAACTAGAAATTAAGAGTATAAGCACTAAGCTTTTGTATTGTATTAGGATATACAGATGGGAATTAGTATTAAATGTAGAACTCACATATAAGTACCGATTAATAAATACGAGGGCCAAACTGAAAGTTTTTAGAACTGGCAACTTAAAAGCATTATATTAAAAAAAAAAGTTTAAATTTTGAAAATAGAACTCTTTACCAATAATATTGAGTATATATTTCATTCATTTGTCATTTGTTTTACGATTTGGCGGCAAATTGAAAATTGTCTGTGCACGTCAGAATGAATTTAAGCCGAGAAAATTTTCGTGCAATGATTTTTTATGACTTTCGATGTCATATAAGTCAACAAGAAAGTTATGATAGACTTCGATTGGCTTTTCACGATGAAGCCCCATCTCGTGCCACAGTTTACAACTGGTTTAATGAATTCAAACGTGGTCCAACTAATCTCACCGATGATTTGCGTGAGGGACGGCCTTCTACAGCGACGACTGAAGACAATATCAGTGTTGTGCGGCGTATGATAGAGACTGACAAAAGAGTGACCTATCAGCAGATTCGGACAAGTCTAGGCATAGGTATGAGTCAAGTGCACAAAATCCTCCACGAACATTTAGCGGTCAGGAAGCTTTGTGCCCGCTGGATACCGCATAATTTGACCGAGGCTCAAAAACTCCGCCGTGTTGATTGGTGCCGAGAAATGATCCAAAAATTTAACGGAGGTGACTCAAATGCTGTGTTCGACATACTAACGGGTGACGAAAGCTGGATTTACTGTTATGATCCGGAAACCAAAAGACAGTCTGCTCAGTGGGTGTTTCCTTCCGAAGAGTTGCCAACTAAAGTGAAGAGAGGTCGAAGTGTTGGAAAAAAGATGGTGGCCTCGTTCTTCGGAAAGACAGGTCATTACGCGACAGTTGTCTTAGAGGATCAGAAAACGGTTAATGCAGAGTGGTACACTAACAACTGTTTGCCACTTGTCTTGGAAAAAGTTCGAGAGAAACGACCTCGCAGCAGGATCCTCCTTCATCACGACAATGCCTCGTCGCACACCGCCAGGCAAACGATCGACTATTTGGCGACCTCAGACGTGGAATTACTGGGTCACCCGCCGTATAGCCCCGACCTCGCACCCTGCGATTTTTATTTATTCCCGAAAATAAAAGAAAAACTTCGAGGAAAACATTTTATGGACGCCGAAGAAGCAGTGGCTGCGTTTCAAAACGCCGTCGAAGAGACCCCTAAGGCCGAGTGGGCAAGGTGCTTTTCTCAATGGTTCCATCGAATGCAGCGATGTATTGATGTAAATGGACGCTATTTTGAAAAGTTATAATAAAACTAATAACTTGCTAGAATGCTTAGTTTTTGATTTTCTAAGAACTTTCAGTTTGACCCTCGTACATGTAAATATCTTAAGAAAATAATAAGTGTAATATAAATAAGAGTTAATACCATAGAAATATTAGAGAATAAGCAAAAAACTAAGAACTTAATTGTAACAAAGCCGACGGGGGGAGGGGGGGGAGGTAGTCAGTAAGAGTCTGACACTGTCTGGGCCCTCCATTCCCAGGCGTCCTATTGAGGATTCCTCCCCTCTTTCTAGAAATTGTAAATAGATATTAAGGCTCTGACTATGTTAGAGAAAATTATGAAAAAATAAAAAAAAATACCAATAATAACTCCCAAATTGGTTTTATCTAATTTGGACGATTCACCACGGAAGCAAAACTTTATTTCAAATGGCCACACAAAAGATATCGGTATGGAGAAGCCAGAACAAAAGTGACCTAGGGAGATGCCGAAATGCCAAAAACGGAAGGTTTCCCCAAAGGCGTCGAAGGGTTCAGAGAATGCAGCAGCCCCTCTATTACCATCACGAGACCCAAATTCGACTGGACCCAAACCTACCACATTATCTAGCACTAGATTAAAGCCCAGGAACGAACCAATGTTCTCAGACATCGATATGATGGGATTTCCAGGTGTAGCACCTTACCGCAGAGCAAATGAGTTTGCAATCACAGCTGAAGGCTTCATTCCTCTTTGTAAGAAGGAATATGAATGAAAAAAGATAATAAGACAAAAAACGACCTTGTACTTCCCAAAGATGGGGGAACGAGAGGCTCCCGATAGTGGGGGCCATTATATAAAAACACCAATAATAACTTATCAAACATTACGAAATAAAAAAACTATGATACTAATTTTAGTTCTACCGCCATCCGGTATATTTTTATAAGCGTTGTGATTTATTCTTTCGCTTTGAATACAAATGGAACTAATAGACAAGCAGTTGGCGGCAGATTTAGTTGCTGTTGAAGAAAAATACAGTCCAAACGCATCGGGAGTGTAGCAACTGACACGTCCAACATGACGTAATAGCTCAGGGGGAAGTGGAACCAGGAACGACGGCCGTTACGAGTTGGAGATCTAGTATTCGTAGTGGAGCCGAATGGAACACGTGGCCTAGAGGCTTCATTCAAGAAATATATCCAGGGAAAGATGGCTGGGTCAAGATGGTGAAGGTGAAAAGGTGAGGCGGACGATGGTTCGACGTGGTCTCGAACCATCGTGATAGTACCACGAGGGTTTCGGGGGTAGCGTATCCACGCATACCCCGGGACGGGCTATCGAAAAATAGTAAGGCGCAAGGGAAGACCGCGTGGCGATCCCTGACCGGGAGATACCACGGTCCCCCGTTTAGCGCAGAGGGCGACCGCCGGGGGGGGTTTTAGTGGGTAGGAATCCCACATACCCCTGTCCTCCCCCCAGAGGCAGGGCATCTTGAATACCAGAAGATTTCCCCAACCGAAAAAAAAAAAAGGTGAGAACCAAATGCGAATCCTATCTATTGAGGAGTGCTGTTAGATGCGCTGGGGTGGGGCGTGTTGGTATCGCGCAAACAACCAACGGGTGGCGAGCGCGGTGCATCGATATATAATTGTCCAAAATTTCCCGGAGTTACTTTTTCTATTTTTACTGCGAGAACTTGGTAGTATTAAAAGAGAGGTGGAGAAAAACTTTCAACTCGATAAACCGCTCATATGTAACGGCAGCGGAAGAGCGCTCACAGAAGCGATCTAAGAGCTCTGCAGCCTCCCGATCCGTAATGAGGCCCAAGCCGAGGCTCTCACAGGAGTCCTCGAGCTTTGCTTCTTTAAGGGGGGAAGGTTTTCAAATGGCACCCACGCGCCCAAAGACGCGACAGACTAGGCCCCCACTAGTACCGACGATATAGTTGAGACTGTAGCGAAATAATTACAGTGGTCAAAATGCTTTCGCTTATCTGTCAATCCATCGGTCTGCGCATGCGCAAAATGTAAGGACGCGCGGCGTATGATTTATAGGCGGCTGTCAGAACCGTCTCACGCCGAAAAATATTATGAAACATAATAATGTCGAACGGCGTCAAGTGACATATGTGTTGTTGTTTGTGAATTTGTATTAAATCTCTAGTGCTGTGATGGAATATGTAATTAAAGACTATCTTATATTAATTTTGAATCAATGTTCAATATTTACAAATGAGAGGTTAAAGTTTAATGTAAAAATTATTTCATTCGCATGACAAATAATTTATTACGGCGTTGGTGTGTCTCAAGTTGTAACTGTGACTTTTAAAATAAACTGTGTCTATCTTTCATTCGAGCGTTTTAATTTTTGTGCTCCAGCTCGTTAGGTGTTGTCACCAACATAACCTGCCTAACCTGCTAAACTCCACCACAACCGGTGATCCAGAAGTAATCTGAACACGTGAATTCCATGTGGGCAGTTTTAGACCTCTCATAACGGACCCTGGGGGAGGACTACGCCTTGGAGTGGGCATTTCACGGCTTACATGATAAAGATAAAACTAAGTAAAGTTACAACTACCGAAGATGCATTTAATCTTGCGCGGCGATGGTGTTGGCAACTGGTGTGGTTTTCTCCTGCTTCCTGACGCTGGGCAGCTTCTGGTGCACGGTGCGGATGTGAAGCTTCAGCGAATTCGACTGGCTGAAGCACTTCGTACATTGGCCGCAAGCGTACGGCCGGGCGCCCGAATGGACCTTCGAGAAAGATCCATCATGGATTCATTAAACTTAGGTGATGCATCTAGGAACTCTCTAGAAGTTTCATGAAGATATAAAAGTTGTAAGACCTTAATATCTTCAAAAACTTCGTAAATATAATAATAAAGTTCCACAAGATATCCTGAACCTTTTCTTAGTTTTAAATCAAAAGTATATTATTAAATAAATCTTATTGGTGTATTCAAGAGTTATTAGTTGATCGAAATGTGTGGAACTTGGTCTCTTAATATAATAATAAAGTTCCACAAGATATCCTGAACCTTTTCTTAGTTTTAAATCTTAAATTATAAAGTATATTATTAAATAAATCTTATTGGTGTATTCAAGAGTTATTAGTTGATCGAAATGTGTGGAACTTGGCCTCTTATTTATTTATTTATTTACTTTATTGGTGATAAACAGTAACAAAAGTAAACAATACTGCATATCACACCGCAATAATTACGAGTCACAGCAAGCCGTCACGTTCCAATGAGGTTTAAATTGTATTGTGTGTACTCAATATTTTTGATAATAATACGATAGACGCATTTACGATAGTGTTACAATTTTGTTAAGTTTCTAGGCAGCTAGATGGTCATATATATATATATGTTATATATCACCAAAAATGCAGATGGATGGATCATATGCTAGCTAAGATTAAACATTAAGCAAATAGGGTGACAGTCTTGTACCCCAGGAACAGCCATAGAAGTCTGGCTCGTAACCAGGGGTTGCAGCTGATCGGAGACAATTGGAGACGTTAAATGATGTTATAGTTAATGTCTGTTTGTTCAATCTTAAACGGTTTCATTACAGATATATATATATATATATATATATATATATATATATATATATATATATGACCATCTGTTTTATGTATTAAAAAGAGTGATGTACAAAAAATTGTCACTACAAATATAGACACAAACAAATATAATTCACACTTGGTGCATTAATTATATAGCATTGCCATTGCTCACAGACAATTCCATCCAGAGGATGAACAGCAGCGTCCTCTGTTTACCATAATAACATACTAAGAATGCCAACCAGCCGGCCAAGTGTTCAATAAACAAAAACTTGTATATTGAAGATGATGAATGCACTGTAGCCTCTCATCACTCCGCATGACCTCTTTCTACCACTTACTGGTGTGATTTAATTTCACTTAGTACTACCTAAACCGCTGTACCGATCTGTTGGTATACTACTTCGCGTCAAGTGATGATGAAATCATGATGATGTACTATAGCCTACTGCTATACTCATCACTCCGCCTGACCTTTTTCTACCACTAAGCGGTGTGATTTAATTTCACTTAATGCAACCGAAACCGCTGTACCGCTCTGTAGATATACTATACTTCGCGTCCCGTGATGTTGAAATCGTGATAATGTATGTACTGTAGCCTACTGCTATACTCATCACTCCGCATGACCTTTTTCTACCATTCAGCGGTGTGATTTAATTTCACTTAATACTACCGAAACCGCTGTACCGCTCTGTAGGTCCACTACTTCGTGTCCAGTGATGAATAAATCATGATGATGTATGTACTGTAGCCTACTGCTATACTCATCACTCCGCATGACCTTTTTCTACCATTTACCAGTGTGATTTAATTTCACTTAATGCTCCCGATACCGCTGTACCGCTCTGTAGGTATACTACTTCGCGTCCAGTGATGTTGAAATCATGTGTGATTTAATTTCGCTTAGTGCTACCGAAACCGCTGTACCGCTCTGTAGGTATGCAATGTTTTTGCGCCCAGTAGTGGGCGTTGGCTGAAACGATGATTATGATGACTCACTCTGTAATGGCGGTTAAGCGCAGGCTTCTGACTGAAGCGCTTGTGGCAGGCGTGACAAGCGTAGGGGCGCTCCCCGGAGTGTGTCCGCGAGTGCACCCTCAAGCGGCCCCGCTCCGCGAACCGGGCCGGACACTGCGAGCAGGCGAACGGACGCTCGCCCGTATGCCGTCTCTGATGGCATCGCAACGCTGCCGCCGACTGTAAAAAATATTAAACATTAAACACTCTTCAATAATACGACAAACAAAAACATACTCTAACGCAGTGATTCCCAAAGTGGTCTATATCGACCACTAGGGGTCGTTTTTTTTTTTTTCGGTGGTGGAAATCTTTCGGTATTCAAGATGGCCCTGCCTCTGGGGGGAGCACAGGGGTATGTGGAATTCCTACCCTCTAAAATCCCCCCGGTGGTCGCCCTCTGCGCTACGTGGTCTCGAACCATCTTCCGCCTCAGATTCGCCGAAGCTAATGGGACTTTAGGGGTCCCCTAGGGGTCTATGACAAACTGCAAGGGGTCTAAGTAGGCGAAAAAAATTTGGGGTCTGTGGGAGTCGTATATATACTGATGTGATGTCTGAATGAATAATAGGTGTAAGATTTTGTGGGCGAGCGTAGCCGACGGGCGAACTTAGTGTGCCGAATTAGTGCAGCGAGCACATGCACGCACCGGTGACGCGGGCGCAGACCTTTTGTTACTTTTGTTTCTTTTATTTCTTTTGCCCGCTTTCACTCGGTCGCAGAGCACATTGCGCCCCAGAGTCCCACGACGAATGCACGACCTTTTTGCTCGCCCTCAAGCGCTAATAAAAATTTGTTCGTGTGTTAAATAAATTGTTAAAGTGTTACAAACGTCTTTTAATAAGACGCTAACTCTTTAGGGTCCATGAAATAAAAATGGGGGTCTATGATAGTGGATCTCAACACATACGCTGATAGTACCTATTTACTTACATCATACTATCTTATAATATCAAAACATTCACATTATTTATAAAAGTATCTATGAAGTAAAAAAATTATTATATATGTTTATAAAATTGTGTAAGTTGTAGGATGTTGGACATCAATAGCCGAGGAGATTTAAGATTAACCCTTACAAAATTGACGCCAAATGTTGATAAATTATTGTTTAAGCATCGTTCATCCTTCTCACTAAAAATATTGACTTTTTGCTTATGTTATTTTATTTATAGTTTATTTTATGTTTATTTAATGTTACGTATATTTTACATAACAGATACGAAATTTTATTTTGAGTAGTTTTAATTTAAATTCTTTATATTTTTATCACTAAACTTCACTACAGTTAGAAATTTACAGGAAATCAATATCAGGTAAGTAGGGGGTCTACCCAACACGGACAAACATGGCAAGGGGTCTTCGACACAAAAAAGTTTGGGTTACTCTGGTCTAACGCATGGATGCACAGACCGCGGCCCGCTGGTCGAATACTGGTGCCCGCCGACAGCAAAAATAATACTCTCGTACATTCGAGAAATATTGAAATGTATACATATGCACAATAAAACCAAAAAAATTTAATTACCTATACTTCTGGCGGCCGGCCCACCATCAGTTCATGATTTGCCCGAGTGGCCCCTAGTCTTAATAAGTCTGTGCAACCATGCTCTAACGCATATAGATAGTTGAAATTCTTAAAGGGTTCAAAGTAACAAGAGCAATAAAGGGAGGTTATTATAGGAAAATCATTGCAAATAAATACATTTAAAAAACTTTTAAGTTAAACGGTTTTTTGATACCCATATTGTGGTGGTTATGGAAAAATATGTATTTAGTCCGCCATATTGGAACGGCGTCCATCTTGAATTTTAAATTTTGACATAATCATCGTGTTTTACTAGTGTAGCCCTTTCATTTGATACCCATATTGAGGAGGTTAAGGAAAAATATGTAATCCGCCATTTTGTATCGGCGGTCATCTTAGATTTATAATGTTATTAATTTTATTATATTGTATTGTCATCTAAATTAAATATGTGTACCGAATTTTAGATCAATCTGACAACGAGAAGGTGCTTAAATTTCAATTTCTAATTTTGACCCAAATTCTGTACGGGTCGAACTAAATAAAACCGTTTAAAAAGTGACCAATGAGCGGAGTCCATCGTTATTGAAAACGTTAAGACATTTCGCCTAAACAACACATGTTATACACCGATTTATTTGATCAATTGATAAATGCGAGCATGATATTAAGGGTACCGGAAAGTAATGTCGTCTGCGCATGTAGATATTTTATTTTTTCATTAGAATCTGTGTTTGGCACTAATCGGTGTAACATAACTCTTGAAGATGCCCCGTGGAGGGGTGAAACACGTGTTGAGTAATTTGGCGGTGGCGGTTGTGTGATTCGCATTGTTTGCCGCATACGCGTTTATCAGCGGGCTGGCGGGCGGTGCATTTCATTGCACGACTACCACTGCATGTGCGGAAGTGGCTAAATATTGGTCCTTTTCTTAGAATGGACTTCCGCGAGGTAACGCCTGATTCCATTAAATGGATATTTTATTGTCATTCAGTAGCTCATTACTTTGAAGTCGTGTCAAAGAGATTTTGACGTTATTGTAATATATTTGCTTATAAATAATCAAGTACGACATACTTTTTTTGCAATTTGTCAAAGTAATAAACGAAAAACAAACTTAAAAAAAAAATGTCACTCGGGCGTGATTTCACGCCTGTGGGCCGCAACGGTACTTTTTAATGGCGTGAATTAACGCCCGAGGACGGAATACTGTTTATAAACATGCAGTTGGCGTTTTCTCATCATCATTCTGCCTAGTGGAGGACCAACACACTCCACATCTGTCTCGCACTCCGCCACTTGGGATCCTTTCCACCCAGGCCGTTGCCTACTGCCACTACAGATGAACATTTCTTCCAGGTAAGACTGTGACCTTGCATATCCCACAGAGCAAAAGTGAAAGAAAGCAGAATTGTGGCATAAAATAGAATGAAAATAAAAAAATATGTGAAAAAAAATTTAACCTAAGATAGGGGTACGAGAGGCCCCTAATAGCGGAAGCTATTTAAAAAAAAAAAAACCTTGCATATCCCACTCCACTTACCACAACACCCGTTATTAGGGGACGGCCACCAGCTCTCTAACTGTAGACAGCATCTGTGGTCTATGCTACCGTATCAAGCCACAAATATACAACATAAACACCGTACACCTCTACTAGGGTAGAGTGGTTTACTATGTGCGAATGTCATCATACAACTGAAACGCGTCTGTCCGGCTTCTGTTTTATTTTTAATTTCACAAACCCTTTCACTCCATGAACTCAGTTGCGATGAAGCTGTAAAAGCCCCCGGACTAAAAGCATTACCTTCAATCGAAACCAAGCGCAAATTCTTTCATTAGTATCATTTATTCCTAATCCCTTCATTTTTCCACAAGTATACTACAAATTCACATTTTTTAATTAGACAATATTCCTGGATGACCTTATAGCGAAATAATCACAGTTGTCAAAATGCTTTCGCTTATCTGTCAATCCATCGGTCTGCGCATGCGCAAAATGTAAGGACGCGCGGCGTATGATTTGTAGGCGGCTGTCAAAACCGCGTCTCACGCCGAAAAGTATTATGAAATATAATAATGGCGAACGGCGTCAGGTGACATATGTCTTGTTGTTTATGAATTTGTATTAAATCTTTAGTGCTGTGATATGTAATTAAATACTATCTTATATCAATTTTGAATCAATGTTTAATATGTACAAATAAGTGGTGAAAGTTTTATGTAAAAATCATTTCATTCGCATGACAAATAATTTATTACGGCGTCGGTGTGTCTGAAGTTGTAGGCGGATGACTTTTAAAATAAACTGTGTCTATCTTACATCCGAGCATTTCAATTTTTGTGCTCCAGCTCGTTAGGTGTTGTCTCTAACATTGCCTACCTAACCTGTTAAACTCCACCACAACAGGTGACCCGCATTGTACAAGACGCCATTTTATAGACATTGTTACTGTAAAATATTTCACTTACCGTACACCTCTTGCCGCACATTTCACAGACCACATTCTTGTTATACTTGACTCCGAGATGCACCCGCTTCACGTGCGCTTGGAGACGAGACCGCGTCACGAACTGGGCCTCACACTGGAGCGTCAAAAGAATTTCGTCACTTCATGTTTATTCAATTTTAAACTAGATGTCGCTGTTAAAAATGTCTGAAAAATGTATGAACACACATGCTTGCGTTATAAAACAAGACAGACATTGAGGTAAATTAAAATTCAAAATATCTTTTTTTCTGGTGGGCATTTGAGATGTTATTTTAACATAATGAGTACAGTACCCGGCGATATATATTGCAAATCGACCTTTGGCAAGAGACAATCGGCAAAAGATAAATATCAAAAGAAGCAAATAATACTTGTTGTAACAGCTCCTAATAGAAACCGGACTGTTTGTGTTTTGTGCGACAGAGATAACGCTCTACGAAGCCGAAATTAGCTGATAGTCTCTTTCCAAAGGTTGATTTGCAATATTTATCGCCGGGTACTGTATATATTTGTAGGAGATAGGTCGTTTAGTTCGTCGAATGTATAAGAAACATTATATTCAATATCGCTATTCAATACTGTGCGAGCGAGACAACAGTATGGATTAATGTTTAACGTGTTATTGGTTGATCAGGCGATCCCCATACATTAAAATATATATATATACACATACTACATATCCTATTTCTATACTATGGTCGCCTAGAAGAAATCGCGTCGTAAGATAAGACCACCTATTGTACTTTTTCTTTACTATTATACAACTATGTATATATTTTGTAACATGTCCAAAAATGAGTAACAAATTAAAATTAAACTATAAATTGTAAGCTATGACTCGCTCGCAATTCTTATCTGTTAACCCGTCAACTGCCTATGGACATATCTGTCCGAACTCCCTGGGTGTGTATGGGTCAGATCTGCCAGAAATAAAGCAGGCTACATTATATCGAATCACCTTAGAAATACAGTTTAAAATCGCTTGCTCTGGATGTACTACAGACCACAGGATTATAAACAATAATATTTCATTTATCATTTGAAAACATTCGTTCCCGACACCGACAGGCGTCACGTTGTGGCAAACGGAGGGTTAAGAGCTGCCTAGAAACTTAACAAAATTTAAAAATATCGTAAATGCGTCTATCTTATTATTATCAAAATTATTGAGTACACACAATACAATTTAAACCTCATTGGAACGTGACGGCTTGCTGTGACTCGTAATTATTGCGGTGTGATATGCAGAATGCCTGTTTACTAATTTTTTATTAGTTTTGTCATTGTTTTACTTTAAATCATTAATCAGTCATAAATCATAAATCAATCATTATCTCTAATAAAGTAAAAAAATAAGAGACCAAGTTCCACACATTTCGATCAACTAAAAACTCTCAAATGTAATAATAAGATTTATTTAATAATACGCTTTTAATTTTAGATTTAAAACTAAGAACAGAAAGGTCCAGGATATCATGAAAAACTTTATTATATAACTACGAAGATTTTAAAGATATTAAGATCTTACAATTTTAAGTTTATTGTTATGTGAACACTATATTTATATGTATATTTTAACCTTGGCGGTTAAATAACATTTAGTTTATTATGATTTATACTTTTTTGTACACTATAAACGTTAACTAGAAAAAAAGAAACAATTCATATTGGGGTAAAAGAGGCGGTCTTATCGCTTGAGGCGATCTCTACCAGACAAGAGAGACATGAAGGAGAGGGTAGTTAACGGTGTACATACATACAAATGCATACATTACCACACACCTATACAAGAATACTTAGATTTACATGTGTATACACATACATTTATATGTAAAAGATATTACATAAATACGAATAACTAACAGTTTTTAATATTAGAAGCAAATCTTAGAACTCTGTTATCCTTCAAGTCATTGTTTCTTCCCTCCAGAAAGTACATTGAACATTCAGTAGATAAAATAAAAATAAACTTAGGAACATAGAAATTAAAAAAAGTATAATAAAAACTCTAAAAAATATACCCATCCTTGCAATAAAAAAATTTATATATTGTGTTTTGAAGTAATAAGTTATCACCTGTCCACAGCGCAGAGCGGGGGTGGCAGGCAGGTGGGTTGTGATGGTGGAAGGTTCCCGAAGCTCCCGCATGTGCCCCCTCATATGGGCGCCGCGGCTTAGTGAACTGACCTCCTCCCCGCACAAGTCACACCTTGAACTGTGAAACACAAGCTGTTTTGACACGACTTCAAATTGTTTTTAATATTAACAAGGTGAATTATGTTTTTATTTGACTTTTACTAGTAACACTTTTGTGTATATATATTACTGTTACTGCTATATTGTATCTGTGTGTGGAATTATGCTGTATTTTTTTAACTTTCAGGCACTCTTTTACGTCTCGACATCTGGTCGAGCTGTCAAAAACTAGTAAATAGAAGTGTATATATAAAAAAGGAAAATACACTTTTCATAATAATTATTTTAATTATCTATATTTTCATAACTTCTTAACTGTCAATGTCAAAGTGGCAATGTGTCAATGAATTGTGGGAAAAAAAATTTAAATGTTTTCCTAACCTTTAATTTTTAATCAAGAAAATTAACGTTAAAATTAATTAATATGAATTAAATGTTTTGAATATCGTTTCTTTCATTTCAGGTAATTATATATAATTTTTTTACTATGATTAAACTTGTGCGCTGTATAGTATTAGCGAAAATAAAACTTTCATTTCAGAAACAATTACTGTGTTTGATGACTTCACAAATATAATTAATTATATGTATGTACATACATTTGTATATTTGTTGTGTCAATCTAATGTCTCTTTACATCAAAACTTATCATTTTTTAAATAACTTTTTTAATTAAATTAAAAACAATAAATAATTAAAGCAACTAATCATTCGTTTATTAATTAAAAACTATTGACAACTAACAATCTAGCACTGACATCTGTCATTGAATGTTTAAAAATTAAAAAAAAAAATAAAACAAAGGTAACGGAACATTCAGTCTCTTCACGTATATATATGTACTAGCTGACCTGGCCACGCGTTGCTGTGAAAATTTAAAAAGTGGAAATAATTGAATTATACGGTATTTCGTCCACTACAAAATAAATTTAATTAATTTTATAGCGTCAACAACACGTGGTAATTATGCTGTTAAAATGTAGCTTATATGACACGTTCGTAGATTTACCATAGCAGCGCCATCTATTGATTACTTACTCAACCCAGTCGAAAGGTATCGACATCTGTTAGAATCGTTTGGAGTTAACAGATAATTGTGACTGTCAAATAATAACAGACAATAATTAGCAATAAATTAAAATTGCGACTATAATTTGAGATTTAAACTATCCTATCTCTCAAGTTAGATCGAACTGCACATGGTGTGCGAATTTTATTATAATCGGTTAAGTGGTTTAGAAGTCCATTGAGTATAAACATTGTGACACGAGATTTATATATATTAAGATTATTATTATATCATAAATTACTTTTCTTAACTAAGAAAGAGACTAATATATAGCTACTTCCGCTATGCAGCAGTAGTCGTGCAATAAAGTGCACCGCCCGCCAGCCCGCTGATAAATGCGCATTCAGCAAACAATGCGAATTACCCAACTACCACCGTTATTCTACTCTACGCGTGTTTCACCCCTCCATGGGGCATCCTCAGGAGATGTTCTAATTCCACTGCAGCATCTATAGGCACCAATTTTTATGCACACTTATTGAAATATAAGAAGTAAATCACCTGGTCTCATTCTTCCCGGTATGCCTGAAGGAGGTAAGGATGTGTTTCTTCCAAGCATTTATGGTCAGGAACTGTATATTGCACTCACTGCAGTACCTCTCCAACGCAGCCTCCGTGGAATCGTCTTGTTGCTGTGAACATTTTATTTTTTTATATATAATAATGACATACAATAAATATAATAAATAAGGATAAACTCATAAGAATTTAATGGAATCAGGCGTTACCTTGCGGAAGTCTAAGTAAGAAAAGGACCAATATTTAGCCACTTCCGCACATGCAGTGGTAGTCGTGCAACAAAATGCACCGCTCGCCAGCCCGCTGACAAATGCGCATGTGGCAAACAATGCGAATTACACAACTGCCACCGTCAAATCACTCAACACGTGTTTCACTCCTCCACGGGGCATCTTCAGGAGTTATGTTACACCGATTAGTGCCAAACACAGAGTGTGAGTAATATTGGTCCTTTTTACTTAAACTCGTAAGACCTAAATTATGTCTTTAAAAACATCTCGAGTATACATATGATAAGTTGTTAATCATGTGAATTTAACGTAAGAAAGTGCATTACTTTCCCGTTCCCCTGATATGTAAATTGTCACTTAAACGTGTGCACATATATATACATAATTATATTCCACAGAATATAACAGAATACACCTTTCTTTTTTTAGTTTCAAATCTAAAATTAAAAAAAATTATATTATTAAATCTTATTGCATTTAAGAGTTTTAAGATTGTGGTGGAGTTTAACAGGTTCGGTAGGCAATGTTAGAGACAACACCTAACGTGCTGGAGCACAAAAAATAAAACGCTCGGATGAAAGATAGACACAGTTTATTTTAAAAGTCATCCGCCTACAACTTCAGACACACCAACGTCGTAATAAATTATTTGTCATGCGAATGAAATTATTTTTACATAAAACTTTCACCGCTCATTTGTAAATATTAAACATTGATCAAAATTGATATAAGATAGTATTTAAATCCATATTCCATCACAGCAATAAAGATTTCATACAAATTCACAAACAACTACACATATGTCACTTGACGCCGTTCGTCATTATTACATTTCATAATATTTTTCGGCGTGAGACGCGGTTTTGACAGCCGCCTACAAATCATACGCCGCGCGTCCTTACATTTTGCGCATGCGTAGACCGATGGATTGACAGATAAGCGAAAGCATCTTGACAACTGTGATTATTTCCCTACAAGTTGATCTAAATATGTGGAACTTAGTTGACTTAAATACGTGTTCGATATTATATTGTACACAAGACTAACTGTGAAGTTTCTGACTGACCCTCATCAGATCAGCTTTCTGAGCCAGTGGTAATATATTTATTAATTGCATCTTTAAATTTAAAGCTGAAGGTTCAAAAATGCACAAAACTGAATGGGTTTATCAATTTATATATGTAGTAGTATACCACTGGATTGAATGACCAAGTAACCTTATGTCAAAGAAGGTAGAAAGAAAACTCACCGGATCGTCCCGTTTGTGGGACTTGCTCAGATGCATCAGGAGACCGTGTCTGCCCACGAAGCTGTCTCCACAACGTTCGCACACATGCTCAGAATGATGCTTTCTTACATGCGTGAGGTACGAAGTAGGTTTCCTGGAAATAAATTTGCAGATTGTTAGAAATAGATATGCTATTTCCGGAGATCAAATCAAATTATAGATCTTGCAGAAGGACATCACTGATGTTGGCATTCATAAGAGCTGCTCATCTGTCTCCCTCTTCCCTTAGACCTACTCGTAAAACTGGACATCGTGGAGATTTTTGAGGAATTATGCATCCAACGGCTCACATGATGATGATAAAAAGATAAGAGCCCACATAGCTCTGCAGGTTGAAAAATGTAAATGGCAATGTGAAGGCCACAGCAAAGCCTTAATATTCTGGAATTAAGACTATGAACCATCAAGCACAGCATAGAACATCCAGTCACGAGGTGCACAAGGCTGTATGTAAGCGGTGCCCATAAACATACTATGTCATCTCAGATACAGAGGCGCCACGCAGTTGCGAGCTCACGTGGCGTCGGCACACGCCCGTCGGTACGCCTGCACTAAATGCCCTCATCGCACTTACACTAGGTAAGTCAGTGCACACTAGAGACATGGTCTACGGGTCATTTTCAACTGGTCCTATATGAAATAAGAGATGGCTTATGTTTAACAGTGGAGTTCTTGCAACTGTAATGATGATGATGACGACAAAGAAGAAAAAGAAGGTACATGACCTTCGTTTTTTTCTTTTCAACCGGTAGATAGGCCTTCCTCAAAGATTTTTTTTCTTTTTTTTTACTTCCTCAAAGATTGCTTTGATGATCGGTATTGTGCTGCCCTCCTCCAGCGTCTACGTTACTTTAACTATGCCGTCGGTACACCTCGTAGGGGGGGGGGGTTGTATCTACGCCGCGTCCACCGGCTCGTAGGGACTACGAGAAAACTTTTAGACCACTGCAGCCATTAGTTGTATACCTTATTATAAAGAATTAATAACAATGCGATATATATTTTTTTTTGGACCAATATTTAGCCACTTCCGCACATGTAGTGGTAGTCGTGCAATGAACGTACAATGAATCATAACTCCTGAAGATGCCCCGTGGAGGGGTGAAACACGTGTTGAGTAATTTGGTGGGTTTTTGCCGCATACGCATTTATCAGCGGGCTGGCGCGCGGTGCATTTCATTGCACGACTACCACTGCATGTGCGGAAGTGGCTAAATATTGGTCCTTTTCTTACTTAGGAAGGACTTCCGCGAGGTAACGCCTGATTCCATTAAATATATTTTTTTTTATTAAATAAGGTTACATTACTCACTGAAACTTCTGTCCGCAAATCTGACAAGGGTATGTGTGGCCATTGTGCCATTTCTCGTGATCTCTTGCTTGGTGCCTGGAAACATTTTAATAGAACATTTTTAATGGTAATACCTTTTTCATAATCACCATTTTAACTGATAAACTTCTACTGCAAGGCAAATTCTTCCGCAAATCTCGACACGATCACCGGTCTAGCGCTGCCTGTATCCAGTTATTGCGATCATGACTACGTCGTCGGTTCACCTCCGTCTAATGTCTTTTTATTAAAAAATTATCTGAATTTTGAACTCATGAAGTTTAACCAGTATTAGTGTGGTGTGGTATTTTAGTAAGTGTCCGTGTAGTGTTTGTCTGAGAGTCTGAGTGTGCGAGGTTCCGAGTATTTGGGTGTCCGAGTGTGCGACTGTCAATGTGCAAGTGTGTGAATGTGCTAATATCAGTGATCAAAGTGCGAGTATCCGAGTGTGCGAGTGTCCGAGTGTGCGTTGGTACGAGTGTACAAGTTTGTGAGTATGCGAGTGCGTGTGTGCGAGTGTCCGAGCGTGTGAATGTGCGAATGTCAGTGCTCCAGAGTGCGAGTGTCCTAGTATCCGAGTGTGCGAGTGTACGTGTGGCCAAATATGTGAGTGGCTGTGTGTACGAGTGCGCGATTTTCAACAGATGTATCCGATAAAGATAAATTGTGCGTAAGGGCCTGTCTTTCATCATCATTTTAGCCGTAACAAGTCCACTGCTAGACATGAGCCCCCTTATTTCTTATAGGACCAATTATAAGTGGCCTGCCTCACATGTCTTCAGAGCGTGTCTACGATAGTACTGACTTACCTAGTGTGAGAGCGATGAGGGCATTTAGTGCAGGCGTACCGACGGGCGTGTGCAGACGCCACGTGAGCTCGCAACTGCCTGGCGCCTCCGTATCTGAGACGACATACACCACACTCGTGGGCACCGCTTCTCTGTAAGATGATATGTATATGTAAGATGTCAATATTAAAACAGCTTTATTATATGAACTCGTTACAATTATTTATAATTTTAAGCTTAAAATTAATTTTTAGGCTAGAATGTAAAGCACCATCAACTAAGAACAATACACTCAGTAGGGTTTGAATGTTTTGGTAATTATATCTAAACTCTCTTTTTCCTTAAAATTAGAACAATTCATTTCCAAAAAAAAATTCGTTAATATACTCTGAAATAGAGTAACATGCCTTTTAGCGAAACCTGTGGTAGTATGTTCTAACAAACCCAAACACACCAGCGGCTCAAACAATAATTTTCTTTTTCATATGCCATAGGTACATTGTCATATTTATTGATGCCCACTGCAGGGCATAGGTCTCCCCGAAAAATCGCCACGATGACCAGTCTTAGCCGTATCCAGCAACTTCTTGCATCCCTAACCATATCGGTGACTAACTTACCCAGGCTGCGATAAAAAGGTGTTTACAAATCTATCAATATCTAATAATAACATTGTAATGATTGAAATATATAACTTTGAAATGACCAATCAAATCTTATATTATGGTAGTGCCAATATTAAATATTTATCTGACTAAACAATTTCTTATTACTTAACCCTTTGGTCTATTACCAACTCTGATCGTGGTGAATAATTTGTGCCATAAACGAAAACCACAAGTCTAACTCGTGGTAAAGAATTTGTGCCATAAACGAAAACCACAAGTCTAGCTCGTGGTAAAGAATTTGTGCCATAAACGAAAACCACAAGTCTAGCTCGTGGTAAAGAATTTGTGCCATAAACGAAAACCACAAGTCTAACTCGTGGTAAAGAATTTGTGCCATAAACGAAAACCACAAGTCTAGCTCGTGGTAAAGAATTTGTGCCATAAACGAAAACCACAAGTCTAACTCGTGGTAAAGAATTTTTGCCATAAACGAAAACCACAAGTCTAGCTCGTGGTAAAGAATTTGTGCCATAAACGAAAACCACAAGTCTAACTCGTGGTAAAGAATTTTTGCCATAAACGAAAACCACAAGTCTAGCTCGTGGTAAAGAATTTGTGCCATAAACGAAAACCACAAGTCTAACTCGTGGTAAAGAATTTGTGCCATAAACGAAAGCCACGTGTCACGGGTGCATAAGATGCCACATATAATTTTTGTCAACTGATTTATTGATTATGAATGCACCCTAGACATCTAAAAATTACTATTTTCACCTAAACATTGTTTATAATTTCACAATTCTTTTCATTACTCTGAAAAACATATGTCATGAATGGTACACATTTTGCGCCAATTCAGGTACGCGGCTGAACAGATGAATGGCGCGGCCCGCGATCGATTCTTTTGTTTACTATAGCTCGCGCAATTGGCTAGTATCGAGTAGACCAGTGATTCGCAAAGTGGTCTATATCGACTCCTAGGGGTCTATGACAACCTGCAAAGGGTCTACGTCAGCAAAAATAAATTTTGGGTCCATGAAATGAAAATAGGGGTCCATGATAGCGGATCTCAACACATACACTGATAGTACCTATTTACTTACATCATACTATCTTATAATATCAAAACATTTACCTTATTCATAAAAGTACCTATGAAGTAAAAAAATTATTATATATGTTTATAAAATTGTGTAAGTTGTAGTATGTTGGTATTCGCTTTGTGGTTTGTTACGTATATTTTACATAACAGATACAAAGTTTTTGTTATTTAGAGTGGTTTTAATTTAAATTGAATTAATAAATGTATAAATTAACATGTGTTTTTAACACTAAACTTCACTACAGTTAGAAATTTACAAGAAACCAATATCAGGTAAGTAGGGAATCTACCCATCACATCACGGAAAAACATGGCAAGGGGTCTACAACACAAAAAAGTTTGGGGAACTCTAATGTAGACAAAGGTGTTAATAAAAAAACACAACTTACTTGATCATGTTTCTCCATGTGGTTGCTGAACGCTTGTGGATGGACGAAGCCCTTGTAACATTTCTCGCATTTATATGGAGAGTTCAAATAGTTCTCCGAATTGGCTCTGACCAGCAGTTCCATTTTCTGCTCCTCCTCTGTCAACTCTATCTCATTTGCTTCCACTTTGAACTCTGAAATATGTAATAATAAATCTCATCATTCATCATAACTTCAGTTAAAGGATGTCCATGTTGGATCTCCGACAGAAGAGCCGTGTTACTAGCCCTTAAGAGTCACACTATGAGCTCTGGGTCAATATATGAATGTCACAGACGTCTAATGGAGGTTCGAGAAGCTCCGGAATATCTCCTCCAAAATTCAGCCATTTCTAAAGACCTTGAGACGTGGTCGTTTACGACGGGCCTTGTAAGGCTGAAGATCACTCAGAGAGCAATGCAAAGATGTAGCTAGAAGAATTCTTCATCTGAAATGGACCCTTGGTGAACCTTATAGTCATGGTTGTTGAAAGTCACTGGATGCGAGTATCCCAAGACCAGTCATTGTGGGAGGAGGCATTCCTTGTGGGTGACCAACGGCTGACCTGATGATGTACTGTAATGCTATACGCGGGCATCGGTGCCCACAAAAAAGTTACTAATGTAATCTAGATAAACATATAAATTAATACCTTTATCATCTCTACTTTTCCTTTTCTTTACAGTACTTGCTGGTTTCTTTTTACTATTAGATCCAATTGATATCAGCGGCAGATCATCTTCAGAATCGGTTAGTCTATCTTGAGTAGAATCCTCTGGAAAATCTTCAATTTTATCAAATTCTGTAACAATTCATTGAATTTTAAAGTTAATTCATGAATAATAATAAAACATGAAACATCCCGTCATCACTACTGATGACCATGCTGGACCTTATTGATAAACTAGTTGCACAAGCCACAGGAGGTTATGCTCTGGATACCTCTTTAGCAGACAGGCTACATAGCATACAGAGTGGATGACCACATATGCATAGCATATGGTAGTTATAAAGTGGAGACCAAAGGTTGATAAGTGCAGTTTAAACATTTCACCCATGGTGAAAAGACTGCTTTATTAAGGCTGTATGAAGATGCCAGATGAAAGCCGCTTCCACCCAGTCTTATTGAAATCTTTAAGTCCAGAAGTGGACATTCCAAGGCTGAAATGATAAGCACCTGATCTTTCAAATTGTCTGGTGCCTGGACTAATTCATTAATTAACTTCAAAGTATCTTCAAGCTCAGGGAAAGTTCACCAAATCTATTGATTAAACTTTTGAGTTGAGATTTCCATCAAGAAACAATTTAAAAAAACTTGTAAAAGCTATATTACATAAATCAGCAACACATCGAAAAGGGGAAACGCATAGAAATATAATTGCTTACATACATCAAGCGAAAGAGGGCGTTCTACAATACTCCTCATTTCGTGATTGGCTCACAATTTTAATTAGCTAAACATTGTTTTCTAAGTTTCTAATCGGACTAAGCTTATATATACCTGCTACTGCTATATTGTCTTCTTTCTGAATCCCAATTCTATTTTCAAGTTTAACAGTGCTAGGAAAAGGCTCCGGTTCAATTTTACAAGTAATCTCCAAATCTAATTCTTGCATCGGTTCCAAATTTACATGATACACCGGTGTTATATGCAATGAATCTCCAGGTACTTGTGTGTTGAATTGTGTTAGTACATTCTGTAATAATATATTTCAAATAAAATATATAAAGATAGATATAAATAAAAAGTCAACGGCAAGATTTTTTTTTTCTGTTGGCTCACATAGGCCTCCCTCATATATTACATAAAACTCTCTCATATATTAAATAAATACTTTATAATGTATCTTCCAATCTTAATGGGACCAAAGGTTCTGGATGTCCACAGCGTGGGATGTCGACCCTTAATGTAAACAGACAACTTTGTTTAGGCTGTGGGCAGAATGCAGTCCTCTTCCTACTGGTCTTATTGGAAGATATCATTGGCCTATGTCCAGCAGTGGGTCTCGTGATTATAATGATAATGATGATTAATAAAATGATCAAATTTATAATACCATAACTTCTCCAATCATCTCCTGTAATATGTCTTTAGACTTGAGCGCTTGCATCTGCAATCTTCTGCAACTTTTCAGTCTCGCATAGCACATATAACATACCACATCTGACATGTTATGTTTTGTGTTTGGCTGAAATGAACAATGATAATGTGATATAATACAAATAAAGTTGCACTTGTTATATGTGTGGGCAACTTGGTCTAGTATTACAATAAACTGCTCATATAGCAGTGTATTCGGAAAACTCCAGGTTGACTCCGAATGTCAGTTAGGCACTAAGATCCACGAGGACACAATAGCCTTGCTAATTGAGAACAATGAGATGCGACTTGACTTCTTTAGGTTATATAGAAAAATTGTGATACAAGTAACAAAAAGAAATAGAGTCAATAATTTAAGAAAACTATAAATAAAATAGAATAAATGTAAGCAATTATAATAAATATATAAATAAATTACATCAATACATCACTTTGCGTCGTGGTTACGTTCCAAAAAACACGACGCAAATTGATATGCCGCAAAGTGAATTAAGATTTTCTATAGCAAGCCATCTAAAGATCGAAGATAGGTTCCAGGGTCACGAAAATATTACTTTTTAAAAATAAAATTGAACAAAATTAACATTTAAAAAACTAAAATAATATTACTCTGCCCATAAATAAATTGGAAAAATATATACCTTTTTTGTAACCAGAAAACAATACGTATATATAACAATACATATAAATTATATAACAACAATACGTATATAAATTTATATAAATTTTAATATAAATTTATAATTCTCTTTTAAGAAACCACAAAACACTTCATTACAACACACTACGTAATTGAAACTGAAATCTAAACTAAGGAAAACAAAGTGAAAATAAAACTGTATTAAACTTGCGTTGATTTTTAGTTAAAAAGGGAATCCCCGAGTTTTGACGGCATGACGCAATTAGAAACAAAAGTGTTGCCATCTTTTAGAAAAAAGAATATTTAAAAAAAAATTAAAAACTCGAACCCAAAACAACGCAACCTCGAAAATCTAACGACGCACAGTGAAAATTAGTACTAATTAAGCAGCGACGCAACTTCGAAAAAAACGCAAAACGAAAGCGAGGTATTTTGCAAAAAAGTAATTAAAAGAAAATAAAAGTCCCTATCCCAAAAATAAGTTAGGGGTACAATAGGCCCCAAATAGCGTGATCCATTAAAAAAATTCACTGCTATATGTCTTTGATTTATTGCATAATAAATATAACATTAAGATATTTATGAAAATTTTGATGTGTTAGGTTATTTTTAGAAAGAAATAAGCTTGTATACAATACCACCTATAGACTTTATTTTATTAATACACTACGCGACAATAGTATAACCCACCCCTCGAATTTTTTTATATTTACTGTAAAACTAAATACAAGTAAGGTAACGGCACCAGTAGTTGACAACTTAAGAGCGCTGCTAAAATGTTTTTTTTTTATTGACCACATACATTCAAATTTTAGAATATCAGTGGGTGCTTAAAGGAAATTCTAATACCCTTTAGATTAAGTTTTGCTAAGAAGTCTTTCAATTTAACAAATCGTAAACACTAAAATTTTAATTTGATTCATATTAAGTTTTTGCTTCATTACCAATCAAAATCTGAAAAAAATTAGTAATTGACCGTATTTAGCATCAGTAGTTGACCATATGAATAAAAACCTACTTTTATGGTAAATAAGACCACACATATGTCAAAACTTAAAATTTTAATTTTCACATAGAATAAATATAATATTCAGTCACGAAATCAAGAAACGTGCCTCACAGTTGAACCTTGTCAAAAACAACTATCGGCTCCTGCTACACACAATGCGCTTTAGTTCTGAGCTAGCTAAAGCAGCTACTTATAAATTATTTTTTTAATTAGATACGATAAACACAACGCTTATTATTTAAAATTTCATACAAAACGGTCAACTACTAGTACATGGTCAACTACTAGTGCCCTTACCTTAAATAAATTCCTAAAGCGCCAGCATTGTTTTCTTGATTCTAGTACTATGGTATATATATGGTTACGTTTCGATGCTGCTTTGTTATGCAGCGGCGAAGTTATTGGTTTGATAGCGCGACAAAAGTATAACCCATTCGTCTCATTGGCTCAAGCAGCTCGGTGCATTGGACATGTCAATTCATGTTTATACTTGTTTCGTGTAACTCGTAAGTTCTTACGTATAAATAAATTGTTTAAGTTAATATTTGTCTATTTTTTATTTAAAATGCCACGGGGAAAACACTTAAACGAAACTGAAATTAATATAATTAAAAAATTGCATTCTGAAAATTATTCTAAGGCCAAAATCGCAAAAATCATCAACAGAAGTCATCGTGTTGTGCGAAATTTTTTAAAAGATCCCAACAACTATGGTAAGAAAAAACGGACAGGTCGACCGAGAGCAACTACACCACGAGAAAGAGGGTCAATTCTAAGAGTTGCGTCAAAATCTACGCTTACCGCAAGACAAATCGGAGCGGAGGCTGGTGTTAGTACTAATTTAAGAAACGTTCAACGCATTATACGTGAGTGTAAGCATTTAAAACGTAAGAAATTACCAAAAAAACCACCGTTATCTGCTAAACATAAACTAGTTAGATTACAATTTGCAAAAGATCACGTTGAATGGAAAAAAAAGTGGCGAAAAGTTATTTATTCTGATGAAATGAAGTTTAATTTGGATGGACCTTACTATTTTCACGATTTAAGAAAAGATAATTTTATATTGAGCCGTCGGCAAGCCGGAGGTAGTAGTGTAATGGTATGGTCTGGCATTGGATACTCAGGTAAAATGGATATTAAGTTCTGTTCTGGAAAAATAACTAGTAAACAATATATAGAAGTAATAAACGAGCAAATTAACTCTCACGCAGTGCGAATTGCTGGTCCTTATTTTATTTTTCAACAAGATAATGCCAGTATCCATCGAGCAAAGGTAGTTAGAGACTACTTTAGTGAAAAAAATATTCAAGTTCTTGAATGGCCAGCATATTCCCCTGACTTGAACATAATTAAAAATTATTGGGGAAATTTATCACGAGCTGTCTATCGTGGATCAAGACAATTTACTTCTGTTGAAGAGTTAAAAAAGGTCATAGTTGACGAGTGGCAATATATAAATCAAGACGTAATTAAAAAGCTATATGACAGTTTAGCGGACCGAATGATTGAGGTGATAAGTAAAAGTGGTGGATCTACTAAATATTAGATTACATGAATGATTATTGTTTGTTATATTTTTCTCGAATTTTTATTTAAATTTCATTACCTGGGTTATACTTTTGTCGCACTGCAAAACCCAATAGCATTTATATTTGGTTAATTATGCATTTAATAAATAATGTATTGATAGTATAATAAACTTACTAACACCCAAATTTTGTGTATTAGTAATATATTAATATAACTATAATTCTTTATCAGATATGAAAAAATTAGGGGGGGTGGGTTATACTTTTGTTGTGGAGTGTAAATATTTTGTGGGTTTACCCACATTTGTAAGGGAGATATATGTTTTGCAATTGTTGGTAGCTACAAGCAACTATTCTACATCGACAATTGTATATAGCAGGGGTAGCCAAGCTCTTTGAAAGCATCTAGTTCATGGACCCTTCCGCTCCGTGAACTAGTACTGATGAAGCTGTAAAAGCCTTAGGGCTAACAGCATTAACATCTTGAGAAACAATAGATCTTTGAAAGTGCGAACCATTTTTGAAAATTTTAAATTTTTTTTAAAAAGAATATTATTTACAAAAATTATAATTATTGAAATTATATGTTAAAAGTACAATATATGTGCATTGAAGTTAGATATAATAAATAGCGCAGGTATATATCAGCACTCCTGATAATACTTAAGATGCCGGTTGGATTTCGCTAATTTTATGGTGGAATAATAATAATTATTCACACCTGTAATTTATTTTAATTTCCCAGGAGCTGGCATAGACAACAATTATTGTTCAGAGCCGCATGTGGCTTGCATACCAGTTTGGCTACCCCTGGTTTTATAATTAACTTGCATATAATCTCTCAGAATCATCATGCAATTTCAATTGCATGCAAAGGACATAAAAACTTATTTAAGTCAGTCATTACAGAGAAATCAATCTAATACAATTTTTTTATCAAATCGGACTATTCATATATTATACTATATTTAATATACAAGTGATTCCTGTATATGATCTAAGATTAAAACAGAAATATTAGAGGGACCGGAAAGTAATGGCATTTCTGTCGATAAATTTTATTAAAAAAAAAAAAAAAACAATTAATTTTTACTGCTCTGGCATTGAAAGTTTGTGTACTAGATGGCAAAAGGTTGTTGATAACATAGGTGAATATATTTTTGATCAGAAATAAAGAGTAGTTAAAAATGCAGTCATGTGAATTTAACTTAAGAAATCTACATTAATTTCCGGTCCCCTGATACATTAATGTTTTTTTTTTTATTTGAGCAATGTCATTACTTAATTTACTAGGATTTACATTCTCAATGAATTGGAGGCCTAAGTTTCTGCATTGCTAGGATGGATGCTCCAAAGAGACTTCCATTGCAACTTGGTATGGACTGCCACACATTACCCACTTACCATTAACCCTTTGACTACATTCGACGTTTCAGAACATCATGCATTAATTTGACAATAGTAACACATGATGTTCCGATATATTGTTGAAATTGGGACACTATTTAACATGTTCATTTTTGTATATTTCAAAGAAATTTGTATTAGTTGCAACGGGAGAAATAATTTATTATCAAAACATATCTTGTGCTATATTGACCTATAATGACACAAATTAGTGAGACAATTTTTGAAAAAGATTACAGAAGTTTAATTGAATAAGTGATCTGATCAATCTGATGAAAAACTTTTTAGTGGTTACAGTGGTTTCACCAATGCATTTACCCACCTGTTTTGAAGAATATTCTTCAAAATTATTAATAATATTTACTTTTTATTATAACATCAATTTGTTTAAAAATTATCCCAATATCATACTTATGTTCATATATCATGAAATAAATGTAATCTTGCATAAAATATGCTGTTCAAACAAATTATGTTATACCCTAAAAAAAATTATGTACTCCCAAACAGTTAAAAAATCTGAGAGGAATAAACCTTTATCAACATATCAGTCAATAAATAAGAAAGGACTAATATCTAGCCACCTCCGCACATGCAGTGGTTGTCGTGCATGAAAGTGCACCGCCCGCCAGCCCGCTCGTAAATGCGCATGCGACAGACAATGCAAACTACACAACCGCCACCGTAAATTCACTCCACTCGGTGTTTAGCACTAATCTGTGTAACAACTCCTGAAGATGCCCCGTGGAGGGGTGAAACACGTGTTGAGTGAATTTACGGAGGCGGTTGTGTAGTTTGCATTGTCTGTCGCATGCGCATTTACGAGCGGGCTGGCGGGCGGTGCACTTTCATGCACGACAACCACTGCATGTGCGGAGGTGGCTAGATATTGGTCCTTTCTTATTTAGGATAGACTTCCGCAATGTAACGCCTGAATCCATTAAATATATCAGTCAATATCCATCCCAACAGCCTTACAATCCCAACAGCCGTTGGTTGCACAAGCAATGTGCAATTCAGACAAGCAATTCTTCACAATATGACCGAACCATAGCTTTACAATTGACAAAACTATGGTTCATCTGTGTTTTGTAGCCTAAGTAATGTTAACATACTTATTTCAGCATTTGATACAGTGTTCTACCAGACTGCTTTCTTCACAAACTACCTGTCAGATTCTCTTTAAATTATTAAATAAAGATTTTTAGGAAAAATCCTCTGAAAATAGAAGTTGTCTTTCACCATTTATTTATTTCCTAACTATACGTGATTACCGCGCAAAAGTGAGCAACCGTCGTATCATGTATCTGATATTGCTTTGATAAAGTATACGCGTTTAGCAGGTAGAAGTGATTTACCACCCAAGCACGTTGAAGAAGGTGATAATAGCCACGATTGATCGTGTATTCACCACATATGCAGAGTATTTACAATTTACATGATTTTGAATTCGAACGTAAAAGTATGATTTATCTTAAAAGTATTGTGCGTCGTAGTGGTCAGCCTAACTATTTTAAATTATAATGATTTACACTTCCAATAAATTAAAACTAAATCGTTTAGAAATATATTTCTGTAATAGTACTTACATATCCTCCAACCAGTGTTTCATATAAATGATTCAGAGAAGTATTTTTCAATGTTAACATTCTTACATTAGTAACTAAACATATTCTACAAATTTCTTTAGACATGTCGGTCGGGTAACTATTTAATAATCTTCTATTTTATAAAGCCGGTAGTCCAATTTAAGTTTGTCAAAATTGAAAAACATAACGAAGCTGTGTGAAAAAGATAATATACCATAGACTAAGTAACTCTAATGTATTTGTACATACATTAAATTGTATAAACCAAAATAAACATAACTGTTATTTTCATTCGCATTGTTAAATAAATAAAAAATAAAATAAAGTTCGAAATCAAAAATCTAATTTAGCAGTCAAACTACATTTTAACTATGTATTTTATATTGACTGCCGAAAAGATGTTGTAGTGAACCCGAACGATGCGTTTGCCTTTTTATCAGAAGATGGCAAGAGAAAATGCAATTCCAAGCATTTTATATTTTCATAAAATAAAATAATTAGAAGATCATGGTGTATTAACATACATAATGATATTATTATACAGTTATAGTAAGTCTATACTTATATATATATACTGTATACGGATTTATTAAAATATTTCTGAAAACATAATAATTAGAGTCTAGAAATTAGGTGGGAATATTTCTTTCATCGAGAAGTCAGCAAAGAACAGATTTTACGAAATTCTACCTGTAACCGGGGCTGAGAGAGCTTACGTTCTTATAAATGTATTTTATAAATATAAATTTTTGGCATATTAAAGATTACCCAGAGTAGATTTTATGAAGTTACACTCATAAAATGCAAAATCTCTTTGGATTTTGTTGTTGTTATGTTATATATTTTACACAACGAGAAGGGGGCGAAGGACAGCTAATAAAAATAATATAAAACGTAATTATGCGGCAACCCAAGCCAAGCGCAACCCTACGAAAATGACAGTAAATTTTGACAGTTACACTTGTGTAAAACTTAATTCTTTATAAATAAAAAAATAGAAACAATATTTGCCAAACAAATATATAGTTTATCGCAAACTATCAAAATGCTATCAAAGGAATATTCATTAATTAGGATTTGCATTTATAGCTGCAGGAAAAAGTGAAGGTAAATATTATTATAAGTATATGTTAATTCTTTTTTTTTCTCGTGCTTAAAACTTCGTGATCGTCTATGAAAGAGGTAATATAGAGTTTTTTATTATTTCTTTCCATCTGTACAGACTTACATACAGGATGATTGGTTAAAGGTATAATAGGATTAAAGGGTGAATTTAGACTTGAAGTAACATGTAGCATACCTATGTGTCTCTCATGCAATCCCTTAGTCTCCGGTCTCTAAGCATACATATATATATATACTTATACACATACATATATATATATATATATATATATATATGTTGCTGTTTGGTTGGAGATGTATAGCTCATTTGCTATAAATTAATATATCATAATTATATACTTTCAATTGAAAGATTAATTGTTTCAAAAATAATAAATTACTTATTGATATATAAAGTGTTCAAAAAATTTTGATTACTATATGTTAAAATATATTATCATTTATCTATCCATCTAAATTAATGGCTTATCACACTCCAATATTAAAAATAAAGAATGATCAACAAAAGTATTTCACAGTGACCAGTATGTCTGTTTAAACTCTTCTTTTATATGTTAATAATTTTCTAATAATATATTTTCATCTAGCAGCTTGATTTTATATGATAAATGAGTATTTAATACATTAGCCAAGTAATAGCATATAAAGCCTTGTTTATTACAAATATTTAGGGAAGACAAAAGCCTAGCCATGGATGTTCATATCAGTAAGCCTTTTGAATAAACTGCAGTCATATATTTATGAAAACACATACAAACATTTTTTTTACCTTTTTTTTTTCTTATTTACTGGCATGTTGTAAGATCTGTTAATGTCCAACCATCATCAATGTGACTATATATTTGTACATATATATGTTGGTGTGTGTGTTTAAATAAAAAGCTTGAAAGCTTTTTAAAGTTATTTTCAATCTGTACAGTGTTGAAACATATTTTATTTTCTGTTGGAATATGACAGCCAAAACTTTGTTGAATTTTGAAAATTCTTTTTATATTATAATTATATTTACTATCTATAAACCATTGATTATTAAAAAGGTTGTACCATACATTAATTGATGGCAAATGAGCTAAATATTCACACCTTTAAAGTTTTTACCTCTATAATCAAACATCCTGTATATATACTCTTTAAATGGTATAGATATTTAAATAGAATGCTAATATTAGGATCGGAGGATTAAATGAAACACATATACATATACTGTATATGTCACTGCCTTTTTGCGAACAATACCTCATTAGATATGCTGCCTCTGAATATTGGAGACTGTTATGCTGGACTTTGAATAGCTAAAACAGAGTTCCACAAACTTTTTTGTGTCATAGACCCCTTGCCATGTTTTTCCGTGTTGGGTAGACCCCCCACTTACCTGATATTGATTTCCTGTAAATTTCTAACTGTAGTGAAGTTTAGTGGTAAAAACTTAAAGTAAAAACACATGTTAATTTATACATACAAAATATATTAATTAAATTTAAATTAAAACTACTCAAAATAAAATTTTGTATCTGTTATGTAAAATATATGTAACATTAAATAAATTAAAAATAAACTATAAATAAAATAACATAAGCAATAAGTCAATATTTTTAGTGAGAAGGATGAACCTGATGCTTTAATAATAAATTATCAACATTTGGCATCAATTTTGAAAGGGTTAATCTTAAATCTCCTCGGCTAATGAGGTCCAGTCTGTGGACCCCCATTTTCATTTCATAGACCCCCAAATTTTTTTTTCGCGCCTTTCACTTAGACGCCTTGCAGGTTGTCATAGACCCCTAGGAGTCGATATAGACCACTTTGGGAATCACTGAGCTAAAACTTCACAGCCGTTCTTTGGTGGTTTATATCTAAACTGTGGAAAGTCTTTTGCATACTACTATAGTTTTATTTTTTTTTTACTTCCACCCCCTATTTAATTGGGAACAGGGTTTTGTATTTCTTAATAATTTTTTTTTACTAGAATTTTTATTTTCGTTCTCGTCTTCCATAGTACATAATATCTTTTTTTCCTCCTTATATCATTCTACAATTCCATCTTCCTTTCTCAATCATTCCATTCCTTTGGTACATCCTCAAACACTTCAGTTATCCATTTCTATCACAGTTTTAATTGGTTTAATTATTTTCTCATGTACATCAATTTTATTACGGATTTATTTTGCAATTACTTTTTTAATAGCAATGAATCTATTTTAATAACTTTACTATGTTTTGTTCCTCTCTATTGCATATCGTGCAACTTTCCTAAAGAATTTGAGGACGCACTCTCTTTCATCCTTTTCCATTATAATGGAGGCAAGTGTTGCCTCCTCTATCTTTTTGCCTAGCCGGCATTAGGTCTCATATCGGAGCCATCCAAATGCGGGACATACTAATATAGTTGTAGTGCAATGCCATTACAACTATAGTAGTATGTCCCGTGCCTAGATGTAAAGTTAAATATGTTCTCATGTGTTTTATGTGTTGATATAATGTAATAATGGTTGCATTTGCTCAATGATCCATGGAGAGGACTTTATACTTTACCTATGGGGTGATTGAAGAATGACTAAATCTGTGGACAAACAAAACTAACCAACATAGTCAAGTGGCATATATAGGCATATATAGGCAGCATAGCTTGCAGAGCAGATGGGCGATAGGTTCCTAAACCTTTTATAGCCAGACCAAAAAGAGGTGTCATTTTGTGTGTCGAATTTCACAGTTTTGCTTGGGTTACGGAAAGTGCTCATAAAGTCCAAACATAAAACAATATTTACACAATTCAAAAAGCAGCATACTAAGGATGAAATAGAGAAAAATACAATGACACTAGTTTTTCTCTATTCGTTAAAAAATATAAATAACGAGGCTATTAAAGTTCATGAAAATAGTAAAAGTTTATTTCTCTCTTACAAAATGTATTTTCATATACACCAATACCTCGTTTTGCGTTTTTTTTTCGAAGTTGCGTCGCTGCTTAATTAGCACTAAGTTTCACTGTGCGTGGTTAGATTTTCGAGGTTGCGTTGTTTAGGGTTCGAGTCTAATTTTTTAAATTTTTTTTTTCTGAAAGATTGTGACACTTTTGTTTCTAATTGCGCCATGCCATCAAAACTCGGAGATTCCCTTTCTAACTAAAAATCAACGCAATTTTATACAGTTTCATTTTCACTTTGTTATGCTAAATTTAGAGTTCAGTTTCTATTAAGTAGTGTGTTGTGGTTTTTTAAAAGAGAAGTATAAATTTATATAAATTTTAACGAGTTGTTTCTGGTTACAAAAAAGGTAAATATTATTCCAATTTATTTATTGACAGAGTTAAATTATTTGTTTTTTAAATGTTTACTTTGTTCAGTTTTCTTTTTAAAAAGTAGTATTTTCGTGTAATATTTACTTTGCGGCGTTTCAATTTGCGTCGTGTTTTTTTGGAACGTAACCACGACGCAAAGTGAAGTATTGGCTATTGTGGTATATCATCCCACGGATATTTTTAGGGAAGACCTATTCCTTGCAATGAGCATTTATAGGCTGAAACTACAGGCTATATGTTCAACTGTTTAAAGCTTTTTAAATCTATAACCATTCATACTATATATGAGCGGTGGTCAAGTTCTTTGTCAGTTGGAGTCATTTAAAAGATGCGAATTTTTATTACAGAATCTTGATGTTAGTTGATATATATATATCAAGATATTTAAAAAGATTTTATGTATATAAGGTTAACATTAAAAATGTCAATTTTAATACTAACCTATACTAATTATTTTGTGGATTTACCTACTTTTATGGGGGAGATATATGTTTCACAATTTTTGGTAGCTATAATACATATTATATATGGGCAATTGTTATATAGCAAAGGTAGGCAAGCTGTTTGATGATAGTGCAAGCCATTTTTACGCATTTAAAGCACACAAAAGAATGTATTTTTTTTAACAAAATTCATATCTATTGAAATTATTTAAACAAAAGTACAAATTATGTGCATTGAAGTTAGATATAATGGCACACGTATATGACAGCACTCCTAATAATACCTGAGATGCAAGTTAGTTAATTATGATTGGTGTATGATTATCACTAATTGTAGGGTGGACTGAATTCAGACATACGAGTACTTTGTTTCGATATACCATGAACTATGATAAATACCAGTGATTCCCAAAGTGGTCTATATCGACCCCTAGGGGTCTATGACAACCTGCTAGGGGTCTACGTCAGCGAAAAAAGTGTCCACGATAGTGGATCTCAACACATACACTGATAGTACCTATTTACTTACATCATACTATCTTGTAATATCAAAACATTTACATTATTTATAAAAGTACCTATGATGGATATATTTTATGTTCTTTTATTTATAGTGTTGTTTATTTTATGTTTATTTAATGGTACATATATTTTACATAACAGATACAAAATTTTATTTTGAGTAGTTTTAATTTAAATTCAATTAATAAATATATAAATTAACATGTGTTTTTACTTTAAGTTTTTAACACTAAACTTCACTACAGTTAGAAATTTACAGGAAATCAATATCAGGTAAGTAGGGGGTCTACCCAATACGGAAAAACATGGCAAGGGGTCTACGACACCAGAAAGTTTGGGGAATTCTGATATATACAATAGAATATTTTGTAAATTGACGTAATTCTATCATCAATTTGCGCCAAAAATAATCGTTCAAAGTGCCGCATGTTGCTAGCGATCCGCAAGTTGTCCACCCTGTATATATCTAAGAAAACAATTTTAACTCTTTGTACACTATAACAATTTAGTTTCTTGTCTTATAATTCTGCACTTATTCAAATAATTAATATTGGAAAAAATATTTCATTAATGTTGGTTTTTTCATTACACTTGCAGGGTGGTTACATTTATGTTCGTTTAGTTTATTTTCTTTATTCTATATATTTGAAAGTGTATTTTGGAACTTACATGATTCTTGAGTTCCAAATGATATCTATCATTCCTTTTCTCAGTTTTAAATTTAAAATTAAATGTGAATTATTAAATAAATCTTATTATATCATTCAGATGTTTTTATTCAATTGAAATGTATGAAACATGGTTTGATGGCATATTTACATGGTTGATATTATATGTACACATTAATAGTACATATAATATCAACCATATAAAATTTGTTTTTGAAATGGCAACCATTGAGTTTCTGGCCAGCTGTTAGCAGTTCAGTTCATTCGGAGCCGGTGTTAGCCTGCTGCATATGTTAAAATAATCGATGATTCAGAAGTGTATGTAAATCCCTACTTGAATAAAGTTATTGTGAATTTGTCAATAGATGCCTTCAGTTCGCTAGGCCTTGTCTTATCTAGTCTTTTCTTGTCTAGTCTAGTTTTATCTTGTCTAGTCTTGTCTAGTCTAGTCTTATCTTGTCTAGTCTTATTTTGTCTAGTCTTGTCTAGTCCAGTCTTGTCTTGTCTAGGCATTGGAGAGTTCATTTAAATATTTTCTACGATGTACAAGAAAGTGTAAATGACATATTTTTTAAAATTGTTTCAGGTTGTGGATATGTTTCAAAGTCAAGCGGATTTTGTATGCGACTATTGTAACCGAAGCTTTACGAGGAAATACAACCTTCAGAGCCACATTGAGAATTATCATTTGAACTCCTCGTGCTGCTGTGAAATATGCGAGCAGAGGTTTGGAAGCCCTGCCGGTTTGCAACAACACCTCTCACGTGGCCACAACAGGTACGGTCAGGCTTATCCGGAGTGTGATATATGTGGACGGGTGTTTACGAGGAAACAAAATGTAACTTCTCACATGATCACAGTGCATTTACAAGGTGCTCGATCAGAAATCAGATGCACAGTGTGTGATAAAACATTCACAACGATAAGAAACCTGAAGAGACATACGAATCAAATTCACAACCCATATACAAAACATCCAACTTGTGATGAATGTAAGAGAGTGTTTAAAGGGAAACAGTCTCTTATAACCCATATTCTATCCACTCACCAAGTGACAAAAAGAGGGATGATAAAATGCCAGCTGTGTGATAAAGTATACACTAATAATAGAAATTTAAAACGACATGTGGAAATGTTTCATGGAGAAAGAGGTGAATTCAAATGCGATTCATGTCCCAAAGTCTACACGTCTAATCAGAGTTTAAAAAGGCACACCAGAACTCGACATAGCCTTAAGAATATACAATACAATTGTCCAAAATGTTACAAGACTGTATTTGGAACGGACGATATAAATAGACATGTAACATATTGTCATGGATATGATCTGACAAATGTATACAATAATACAGACTTCAATCTAAAAAATATTTGTACTAAATGCAATAAATCATTCAATGAGGAACCTCTATTGCGTCGGCATATAAAAACAGAGCATTCATTTCAAGATTTTTATAACTACTGTCGAAGATCTCTTTTGAAATTAGTCAAAACAACGAACCAAAAGAGACAGTTCATCAATTGTGAATTCTGTAAAAACGCATTTGTAAATGTCCACGAATTAAAAGATCATATGAGAGTGAACCACGATAAAGAATACAGTTTATCATCGTGCAATGTGTGTTTCAATAAGTTTTATAGTAAGGAAACAATGTTGGAACATAGAAAAATATGTTTCCCACCACCGAATGCAAATTCATGTTCATATTGTAACAAATTATTTACTGACATCTCGAGTCTGGAGTTCCATACAAGGATTTTCCATCCGCAAACTCAAATTAATGATTCAGTTCTCTCCGATGAGGCTTTGGACCTTGGCTGCTATAAATGTACACATTGCAACAGAGTGTATTACAGTGATAGGTCTCTGAAACACCATATAAAGTTGAAACACACAGCGGAGAAGACAGTAGAGTGTCAATTCTGTGGTAAAGTTTGCAGTAATAAGTACTACCTTGCATCTCACATCAAAATTGTTCATACTGCCACTGCCTGGTCAAAGTGTCATTACTGCGACAAACAATTTAAATCGAAAAGAAATATACGAAGGCATATAGAGTATACACATCTCGGTATGCAAAGATATAAATGTATTGAATGTGCGACACTGTTTAAAGAGAAAAGAAGTCTTAGAAAGCATGTGAGAATTAAACATCCAAATTCAAGTCTATTTCCCGAATGTCATATATGTCACAAACGTTTTGAATCTGCAAAGTCGTGTAAAATACATTTAAAACTTTTACATTCATTTAATATGAACACACATCCATGTGATTTATGCTCAGTCTCTTTTAATTCTATGGAAGCTCTTAATATACATCTTCAGATGAGTCATTTAGCTGAAGACGAGATATATAAATGCGAAGAGTGTAATCTTGTTTTCAAAGGCCATGAGAAGTTCGACCTACATAATCAAGCAACCCATTGTAATGTTGTATTAAATGTTAAAAGGAAATCATTGCCTCGGTGTGTTATTTGTGTAAAAGACTTCAGCTCGAGGAAAACATTGAAGAGACATATAAAGAAGTTCCACGAGGAGCTTGATGTTGAAGAACTTGCCAATTATGGCTGGCTGGTGAACGTCACTAATGTGGAATGTGAAGAATGCATCAAAAGTTTAAGTGATGATGTTAAATATAATCTTTACAAGAACATGAAGCATTTAAGAGAATCAATTGTCTTTCAATGTAAGATGTGTTTATCCTCATATAATGCGCTTGAATATGCTGTGTTGAGATATAAAGTGGTTAATGCATGTAAAAGTAAAATGATTTTAAGTGAGTTCTGCACAGCTGAAATGAGTGATTGTGACAGCCATCTCGCTTATGATGGATCGGAGCTGGTGAAGCAAGAGAACACAGCTGCCGAAATCAAGTTGGAAGTGACTGAAGAATTATTATTTCAAATTAAGACTGAACCAATGTCCCCGGAAGAATATCAATAATTTAAATAATTATCTTTCAAATTGTCAAACTTAATTCAAGAGTCAAACGCTATTTCCAACATGTTAATTTTATAAAAGTACATTATAATATTTATTTGATACAATTACATATATAATAAGGGGACCGGAAAGTAATGTCTTTTCTGTCGACATATTTTACAGCAAAACCGATTGATTTGTTACAGATCCGGCATTGATTTGCATTCTAGATGGCAAAAGGTTGTTGATAATGAAGGTGAATATATTGTTGATTAGAAATAAAAACTTGTTAAAAATTGTAGACTTGTGAATTTAACTTAAGAAAGCGACATTACTTTCCGGTCCCACTAATAAGTGCCTCAGTTAGTGTACTGAAATCGGCAATTGATTTGGCACGTCGGCAATATTAATTTATTAAAAAAATCGCTTTATTCTACTCTATATATACTTAATTCAAGCACTGTGCAATGAGCAATTGATATCATACTATATACAAAAACCTTAGTCATCTGCTTGAGGTGTCAAATCATATGCACTAATGCACCCACCTTCATATAAGAGAAGTTGCAAAAAGTATATAAATATTTCATTAAAAAAAAACATTAAAAGCAAAAACAAAATATTAAATTAAAATGCAAAATAGAAATTCAAATTAATATTACAATATGTAATGATAGGAATGTAAATCATTTTTTTTTAAAATTCTAATGTTGTACAGGATGATTTTTTATAGGTGAAGCCTTTTTGCTAACAAATTAGGTTATTTACTACTATATTAACCTCTTAAACTAATTATTCTTGAGTCGGAATGCTAAAGAAGAATTATCTATGACAGCGCAAGCCAAGCTTTCATTTGGACCCTTGAGCCTATGTGGACTCCGTGGTCTCCCCAGGAGAGGGCACTTAGTTTAAGACCTCAAAAGAGGTCTTAGACTAGGTGCCGGCTATAGATGGGCAAAATGTATCCCTGACAAGAAAAGAGTGATTTATATGTTTTAAATTTTGCGATATATATCACTCTTTTATATCTTTAACTCATTTAGCTCGGTGCGGCTCGGAGAGAGAATAAGGCAGCTAACACTAAACATATTCTTTATATCTTCGGCTCTTTTAGCTCAGACTTAGAACTCGGTAAGGCGGAATAAAACGTGTCAAATATTCCTATTAAACATTTCATGTCTTTGTCATAAAGCACAACAAAGATAAACGCGCGCGCGTGATGTCGTTCCGAAAATCCGTAGTTAACATTTTGAATACTAACATGCGGTAGTTATCCGTCTCTCTTTTACGTGTAAATTGTTATATAAGCCCATCTCACTCTAACTCACTGAACGAGCCGCAACTCGTTTTAGGTATAAAGATATAGAGATATAACTGCAACGCGCGCGCTGGGGAGTGATTATATCTTTTGCAAAGATATATATCTTTCTTGTCTTTAGCTCGCTACCCGTCTCCTAGAACAAACAAACAATGCGAATCACACAACTGCCACCGCCAAATCACTCAACACGTGTTTCACCCCTCCATGGGGCATCTTCAGGAGTTATGTCACAACGAGAAACACAAAGTCTGTGTTTGGCACTAATCGGTGTATTGTTTGCCGCATACGCATTTATCAGCGGGCTGGCGGGCGGTGCACTTTGTTGCACGACTACCACTGCATGTGCGGAAGTGGCTAAATATTGGTTCTTTTCTTAAAGTGAAATATGTTACATTAATATATTTTTTGTTTTGTAATGCGACAGACAACTAGCAATAAATCTACATTGATACATAGTCACAATTATTAATTTTATTTTTATCTTGACGTAATTTATTATTTTCAAAAATAACCCTTTACACCTATAATAAATCATCCTGTATTTAATAATTTTATTATGTAGTTGCTACAGTATGTGCATTATTACATGCCAGTGTTAAAAAAGCGTAGGTATAATGATATTCTATTTTTGAATCTAGTAAAAATTATTCCCAACGGATATCACTGTTTGCTTCAAAAATGATAAAAATTATTTTAATTGTGAACTTTACCATTTGAAATTTGTAATTAAATGAATCGCAAAATATATATGTATTGCTATATTCATTATATGTTTATGTAATTATTAATATGTTAGGATTATGTAAACCAACATACAGAACGTGATAAATTAATATATCATGGATAATTTTCTTTTTATTATAGCTTCATTTAGCTCAAAATAATGACATGAATTTTAGTACAGTACCCGGCGATAAATATTGCACATCGATCTTTGGAAAGAGACAATCCGGCGATTTCGGCTTCGTAGAGCGTTATCTCTGTCGCACGGAATACAACGACTGACAAAACGTCACATAGGTAGTGTGGGACAGAGATAGTGATCTACGAAGCCGAAATCAGCCGATTGTCTCTTTCCAAAGGTCGACATACAAAATTTATCGCTGGGTACTGTATTGAAAAACTATTCTATTTTAGGATGGTAAAAAGAAATCATCTTTAGTTATATACTCAAATATCATGACAAAATAAGACTTTTGTAATATTAAGAAACATTGATGCATTCTAATTTAATATAACCGTAGGCGATGTACGTAAGGTTGTCTAGTGATATATAAATGCACAAGCAATGTAAGAATTAAATTAAATGAATCAAATATTTTTTTTTTATTAAATTTATACCTACCTACAAAACTCTAATAACGCAAAAATAAATACCTGACTATTCAAACTGTATTCTTAGCAAAATAAAAGCTTCTTAGTATTTAATGGAATCAGGCGTTACCTCGCGGAAGTCCATCCTAAGCAAGAAAAAGACCAATATTTAGCTACTTCCGCACATGCAGTGGTAGTCATGCCATAAAATGCACCGCCCGCCAGCCCGCTGATAAATGCGTATGCGGCAAACAATGCGAATCACACAATCGCCACCGCCAAACCACTCAACACGTGTTTCACCTCTCCACGAGGCATCTTCAGGAGTTATGTTACACCGAGTCTGTGTTTGGCTCTAATCGGTGTAACATAACTCTTGCGGTGCATTTTATTGCATGACTACCACTGCATGTGCGGAAATGGCTAAATATTGGTCCTTTTCTTGCTTAGTATTTACAAAGGAAAAGTCTATAGGACAAAGCTAATTTAGCTATATATATCTCTAAATTTGTTGAAAGCGTGAATGTATAGTAGACTGGTAGCTCGCGAGCTAAATACAAGATATATATATATCTTTGCAAAAGATATAATCACTCTCCAGCGCGCGCGATGCAATTGTATCTCTATCTTTATACTTATAACGAGTTGCGGCTCTTTCAGAGTTAGAGAGAGAGAGTTCAAAGTTTTTGTGATATTACAATATGCGCTTTTTACTATATGCATATGAATATATATACCAGAGGTGGCTAAGATCTTTGACAGTGCGATTTATTTCGAAATTAGATTTTTTTTGCGAACCGCAATTTAATACGCATTTAGGTATAAAGATATAGAGATATAACTGCAACGCGCGCGCGCTGGGGATTGATTATATCTTTTGCAAAGATATACATCTTTCTTGTCTTTAGCGAGCTACCCGTCTCCTAGAACACAGAATCTGCAAATAACATTAGAGCAGCAATGAAAAGTTCTAAGAAACCTATATATCATAGGTGGCCAAACTCTTTGATAGTGCGAATAATTAAATACGCATTTAAAATACACAAAAGAATGTTTTTAAACCATATTTGTTGAAATTATTTAAACAAAAGTACAAAATATGTGCATTGAAGTTAGATATATGCACGCGTATATGACAGCACTCCTAACAATATTTAAGACGCCGGTTAGTTAATTACGATCGGTGTTTGGATTTACCTAATTCTATGCTGGAATAATAATAATAATTGTTCACGCAAGTAATTTGTTTAGATTTCCCAGCAGCTGACATGGGTTATATAAATTTGACTATTGAAATAATTCGACGATCGATCGGAGCCAAAAATAATCGTTCAGAGCGGCAGTTTTGCTACCTGGCATATATATATACATTTACCATAATTAAATATTTTTATTTTATTCTGTCTGTCTGTTCCGGCTTATCTTTGAAATAGCTGGACCTATATTGACTGGACTTATACAGGCAGATAGAAGATGTAATAATAAGTAACTTGGCTACTTTTATTTTAGAATAATTTTTAAACAAAAAAAAACTTTTTTTTTAAATATTTTACGCGACGAAGACACCACAAGAAACTAAATAACGTTCAAACCTGTTATATGTGATTTTCTAAAGTATTAATATATAATATAAAGTCTTATGATAATATATCATACATACATTTTTTTCACATTTTTACTAAAGATTTTTATTAAAGGCAGCAAACAACAGACTTTGCAACTTCACCTCACCAGATTCTTCTTTTATTTAACCAAATTCAATATGATCAAACTAATGTTGCTTTAAAAGCTGAAATTGTTGATTTAAAATCTGAAAAATTTTGAAATTCTAGATATCTTGATTTAATTTTGCTGGCTTTTAAAAAGGCTTGGTTAGTACTGCACACTTTTAAGGATAAATATATGGGATTCCAATTCAAACCAAATATTTTATAAAAAAAATAACAATTTATTAAACTTTTAAAAAAAGTGATTATAATAATTTTTGAAGTTTAGTTTCAAAAACATTCCAGTTAATATAAAATATAATGTAAGGAATATTTTAATTGTCAATGTAATACTAGCTAGGGGGGGAAAAGAATTGAACAATTCTCAATTAAATATATTTATTAGGAAATAATTTTAACTTTTCATCTTCCATGCATATTGTATCTGTTTGATCGTTAAAGTGAGAGAATATAAGTGTATTGCTAGAGTTTTTTTTGGATTGCATTCTCACTGCTGCCCAAATGGCATTTGCACATTCCGCAGGTATTAAGTGGCAGTGGCTCTCCTAAGACCTATTTTAAAGTAGACAAGCTACGAGGAATTCCATGTGAGCTTCGGCTCAAGCTGCTATATGTTACTATTTTACAGGATTAGGGGGTCGAAGATCTCCTCTTAGATAGCTTCGGTGAACATTCCATGTAATGACAAAGCTCAAAGCCGCTACGGGGGACCTCTACTAATATCACTACTAACACTTCGGAAAGCTGGGAGAGCTAGTAGCGGAAGAAACTCCAGCAAGGAACCAGATCTAGCATGATCAGGAGTTGATGTCCCTTATGATTTACGATCCGACCTCTTTTCCAACGAAACCGGTAAATTACTATAGTGTTACCGATACCGCTGTACCGCGCCTAAGGTGTGCGCGGGGCAAGAGGGGTGGCGGTATTGGCACAGTTCACACTTGTGCCTCGGCTCCCAGATCTCTTAGCTTTCCTGGTAGCACTATGTCTTGAAAATGAGGGAAAAAAGCAACATGGTTTCAGCATTGTACTGATATCACTTTTCTCTTGATGATCAAAACCAAGGATCACTTGATAAATTTTAAAAGATGATGTTATATATCAGAGGTGGCCATGCTCCTAGATAATTCGAGCCATTGTTCGAAATTTGAAATTTTTCGCAAACCACAACAAAATTTATATTTATTTTTTATTTAACAAAAATGATATTTATTAAAGTTATATGACAAAAGTACAAAATATATGCATTGAAGTTAGATATATGCACGTACGTATATGCAGCACTCCTAACAATACTTAAGATGCCGGTTAGTTAATTACGATCGGTGTTTGGATTTCACTAATTCTATGCTGGAATAATAATAATAATTGTTCACGACAGTAATTTGTTTTGATTTCCCAGAAGTTGACATAAGTTATATAAATTTAAATATTGAAATATTTTAACAATAAATCAAAGCCAAACAATAATCATTGTAAGAGCCCATTGTGGCCTGCGAGCTACAGTTTGGCCACCCCTATTATTTAAAGAGTTTTTGTCCAAGGCATGTAAACTTTGCCCAGCTTGCTGGTAGATACATTAGGTGGAAGTTCAAATGGAGTTATTCTTGAATCTATGCAAGCAGTGTACAGGTCAGATAAAATGTCATGGGACTTTGAGGATAGCTAGGAAAGTCATGTCAAAGTTGTGAGTAGTTGCTAGATGTTGCTAGAAGAAGACCAGCCAATGTAGCATACTTTGAAAATCAGCTGACCCAATAGTAATGACACAATGTAGTAGGGGGACCAGAAAGTAAGTTCCATTTTAATTTAATATTTTGTTTTTGTTTTTAATGGTTTTTTTATGATGTATTTATAAACATTTTGCAACTGCTCTTATATGAAAGTGGGTGCTGAAGTGCATATGATTTGACACCTCAAGCAGATGACTAAGGTTTTTGAATATAGTATAATAACAATCGCTCATTGCCCATTGCTTGAATTTAGTATGTATTGAGTAGAATAAACCAATTTTTTTTAATAAATTAATATTGCCGACGTGCCAAATCAATTGCCGATTTCAGTACACTCAGTTCAGTAACTGGGGCACTTATTAGTGAGACCGGTAAGTAATGTCGCTTTCTAAAGTTAAATTAACACAACTACATTTTTAACAAGTTTTTTTTATTTAATCAACAATATATACCTTTGTTATCAACAACTTTTGCCATCTAGTATACAAATTTTCAATGCCAAAGTGGTTACAAATCAATCAGTTTTTCTGTAAAACATGTCAACAGAAACAACATTATTTTCCTGTCCCCCTGATAAAAAGAAACCACTGAAGTTGAGCCCATTGTCTCTTTTTAAGTTACATAAAATACACTTATGTACATTTCAAATATGACTGTACTTTCAAGTTTTTTACATATAAAATTAACACTTAACAATATATATATGTTAGAATTTAGCACTCTTTCTTCGAAACACTGTTTTTGTCCTCAGAGGTAACTTCAATTGTACCATTTTTTTATTACTGACCGTAACAACTGATGCCCCTGTTACTCTTAGCTTAGTTGATGCTGTATTTGGTGTAAGTTTTATACCTTGACAGAGGGCATCCAAATCTAAACTTAAGTTATTAATAAGTAAGAGAAACACTATAGCATGACATAAAGCTTTATCCTTGTAAGGGGAAGGACGACTGCGTTTACCATTTGCTGTTAATATAAAGTTATTTAAAATAATGTTGTTGAGTGTCGGAGATGTTTGGCATACCGTAAACATCTTTTTAGTAATTTCTCGCACCATTGTAGAATACAGTTTAATTAAACCACCTGCATACACACCTAATACAACATGTTTTGGATTTTTCTTTGACATTATCATGGTATTAATCCATGCAGGCACATCGGAACTATAGTCTTTGTTTTCCAGCTCTGAATATATCTGTTCATATTCTTCTTCGCTTAATATCTTATCTAGACTGTAGACTAATTCAGGTTTTTGCGCCTCTCTGTCGATCGGAGGTATGTAAAAATCATCCGAATCTCCTTTATCATACGATGACATGTCTAAAGTATCTTCAGATATCTCTTGGGTTACATTTTGCATTTGTTCATTAACAACTTGAACATTAACTTTTAATTTTTCTTTCTGTTCCACTCGCTGCTTCTGCTTTTTGGATCCGAACTTCCTGCTTAACTCTAAATGGCTCGTATCTAACAGCTCGGTTGTGTCGAGATCAACTTTCAGCACTGGCTTTAATCCTGCGGTACCCACTTCAATCAAACGTACTTTACCTGTAGTTTTATTGCGAGTCAATATTAAAGTCTTTCCTAAACCTTCTGTCTCCTCTTCGCCTGCGTAAACGAAGTCGTTTAATTGCGTAGCGATTGTTGTTTTAGAATTTTCGTCCTGAAATAATGCACACTCAGTAGGCCGAAACTCGTTGGTCGTGTAGCCATTTTGAAAATTAATAATCATCGGAAGTACTTTATTTTTAGAATATACTTCATCTATTTGTAATTTAGGCATTATGTTATTGATTATTTACTTTATAAAGGATATATACACGTGTTTAAAGGTTATGAAGTTTGTAAACAAATTGAAGTGACATTGATAGTCGATTTTTTTAACACAGAGGCAAAGGAAACTGGCATATTAGTTGACTGTTGTTGGTACCTGATTGACGTTAAAATTAATGAAATGTTTATCATTATTTATACTTTTATATAAGTACTTATTGCTAATGTTACTCGGCGTACTAAAAAATGGCTCAAACAATTTAACTTTTTTTTATATCTTCATTTTAGCATGGCAAACTGAAGAAAATTTTACAAACAACATTTCTGTTTTCCCATACAAAACACCGTAAATTAAAATACTTCTCCCTAATATACCACTAAAGAACAAACGAATAATTATTAAAAAAAAAAACTTATTTTTGAAAATTATCGTTTCTTACTAAAATATTTAATCAATAAATAATGGGATCGGATGAAGTAAGTGTTAATTATATTTTACTATGAAGTGCGACAAATAAATAATTTCTGGAAGTATGAAGCAAGTTATGGCAAATAATTCAACTATTACTAATATTTTCACTACTTTGTGAAAAGTTATTGATTTTGTAACATTGTTATGATAATTAATTTCGATTAAATAATCCAGGCATTAATATATTTTTAATAACACGAAGCTTTTCATAGATTTAATACCGGAATACCGAACCCTATTTTGTATAACATGTTTTTTCTTCAAACTTAATACTAATAAGTAATCTTATTTTACAAATAGAAACAAGTGTCTGAGGAGTTCATATATCTATTAATATAAATTTAAAATATATAAAAATTATTGTTTTTAAAGATAATAAATATTAAAAGAAAGATGATATTATTTTATTTTTTAAAAAAAAATACAATTCTAAGGAGAATCACTTGTACAACTACAAGTAATATTTATGCTAAAATATATTAATTTCAATCTGCAAAATGTAATTATAATCTATGGAAAACTGAATATTTTTTTAATTTACAAGAATTTTTTTTTAAATGAAACAATGTCAAATAGTAAATTTATAGATATTATAAAAATAAAACTTTTTAGTTACTTATTAAACCAAATTTGTATATATATTGTAACAAAGTATGAAAATCAAAATGTGAAAAAAGATTAAGATTCAGACAAATTTTTTTTTGATGACGTCAAAATTGATAACCTTGATCTATGGAAATATTGGTGACAACGAATCATTGAGTGTACACTATGGGACACCATATTTTCAGGTGTATATGAAATGGAAATGTATGGTCAAACTAAAATTACCGAATGTGGGTACATGAAGAAATTACAATAACATGAGAAAGGTACTAGATGAAACCTACTAGACCAGTATATATATATATATATATATGAAGAATATTTTTGAACAAATTCTTGACAAATAGCTGTACGAAATAAATGTATGTCACACATACATAATAAGAATAACATTGCTTACTCAAATGCACTCATTATGCTATATCACATTTCTTTGTTTGCTAGTAAACAATATTATTTTATAAATAAATAATTTTTTTACAGTTATTTATTGGGTAGTTTTGATTTTTTGTGAATTTTAACTAAATTTCCAAGTATTAGAAGTAAAAGTATTTTTGTTGTGTATTCTCATAGGAATTACCAGAACTGGCGCTAATGTATATCTTTGTTGTATGCTATTATGTACATACTAAACTGCAGTTTCCTTCATGTTTGTCAACTCTATCAGATATGTATACATATGTATATATAAATTTGATTTGATTGAGTTTGTGTATGTTATGTCCAATTGTTTTTATTATTACACCATAATTCACAGACATCACATCAGAACGGCTTTTCTTCCGTGTGAGTTTGTTTATGTTATTTCCAATTTCTTTTATTGTAACGCCAGAATACAAACATCGCATGAGAAGGGCTTTTCTTTAATGTGAGTTTGTATATAAATATGTTTTCAAATGCTTTGGATATTAGATTGGTAACCACAAATTTGACATTGGAGCAGCTATTTCCCTGTGTGAGTTTATATATGTTTTTTCCAATTTCTTTTATTATTACACCATTATTTACAAACATCACATGTAAACGGCTTTTCTCCAGTGTGAATTTGTTTGCCTTTTTAAATTTCTTTTATCACTGTGTATTGACAGACATACACGATAAAAATTTTTACGGTGTGTAGCTTTTAACAGGACTCCTTGTATTTTGTATTAAGATTCTAATAAAAATCGTCAGCCAACCATAAAGCGAGAAGTGTTGTAGAGTGCTGAGGTAAGATACGAGAGCTCGGGTTCACACCATAGGACTCCTTCCGAAAATCTCCGATATAAAAACACTGCGCAAACTCATTGAGACATCTTTCCATCTCACACAACTATGAACACGTTCACTGCGGGCCCAATTTTGAAGAACTTTCAGCTGGTGCGGCTGAGGTCGAATCAGCCTCAAGCTGAACTTCCTAGTAGTGCGGTTGACGCCTTTTCTGCCTCATGTTTCAATCATTTTTTACAATATTGAGTCAATGCTTCGCAGACATAAAGAAAGCTGTATATGTCTTGGTCATACCTCATACGGTTGAGTGTAAACAGCCGCCGCACTAGAGAGAAAACACGAGTTTTACGCGCCGCAAAGTCTACCATGAGGCTGAATCGGCCTCAAGCCGCAGTGACCGTGTTAAGCAGGCACGGGTATTGCATGCAGTACCTATACCGTTTCAAAATAATCGGCAAAGATGCCTGCCCACGTGATGGCTCCACAGTATACAGTCATTTTAACACTAGACACTGTTCCCAATTCGAATCCAAAAGACGTAACCACGTGACCTTTGCGAAAACCTTGATATACCTCTCTTCAACTTACCGGACCTCAAGAAAAAATTTACGGCAGAATCTTTTGTTGAGTTGGCCCGTCACATTGTCTTAAACCATAAAGCATTTAAACAGCCTGTAACACTTATGCAGCGATTTAAAATAAAATGATACAGAAATTAATGTATAACTGAATAAAAGTTTTTAAATTATGTTGTATAATAGCTGATCCCGCAAATGTTGTTTTGCAAAAAAAAAGTTTTTAATTATCAAATAAAAATTAATGGTTGATCTTAGAGGGGCGAAAACTTTGGGTTGTATGTATTTTTTAATGCTCTATCATAAAAAGATAACAATTTAGTCTAAAAATAAAATTTAGGGGTGGAGCACCCTTAATATTTAGGGGGATGAAAAGAGATGTAGTTCGATATGCGTGCTAAGATTCACGAAAATCGGTCGAGCCGTTTCGGAGGAGTTCAATCACGCACACCGTGAAGCGAGAATTTTATATATTAGGTATATTTAAATTTTACCTGTATTTACCCATAACAAAATTGTAATAATAAAACGCTTTCGTGATTCGCAGCTGGGGGACGAAAGATTCGAATCAAAAGAAAAGCAGCCAGTCCCATCTGTCTGCGCTCAGTAAATGCAAAAAATTTTTGTAAACAAGACACTTTAGCTATACAGACTATAATAGTAGTTTTAGGATATTTCGCTGTTGGTGACAAATGACGGTCGCGGCTCGCAGATTGTTATGCTCTCGATAACAGCACACAATCGCGGTTTGAGCAACATTCCGCATTCCGCACTTGGATGCAAGTGAGTTAAGTCGTGTTATTCAGCAGTAGAGTGTATATCAGATTCTAGTTTATCTGTTGTTTTTATATTTTAAATTCATATTTATATCCTCGATATGGCAAATAAAAGAAAAATTTGTGAAAATTATAGTGATATTGAAAGTAGTAGCGACGAATTAGAATTTGAAGTTCATGGTGAACATTACAGAAATAACATAGACGCTCTTGGCCGTGATGAAGCAGACAATATTGAACTAAGCCATGAATCAATTTGTAAGAGACAGGAAAACAGTGGCTTACAGAAAAGGCAAAACCCTAGTTCTCGCATGGAAGGACAAAAGGATTGTCACTTTGTTAAGTACTCGTAATGAAGCGGGTTTGACATCGGTTGATAGAAGAGTACGTGGTGGTGAATTGGTCAGAATACAAAAACCTAAAATTGTTATCGATTACACAAAAAATATGCGTGGAGTAGATCGGGCCGACCGATAGAGAATACAGTTACACACCAAATACGGAGGCCAGACTCAACAACCACCTACCAAGAAAGATTGTGTAGTGTGTTCGAATAGAAAAATTCCAGGCGAAAGACGGTAGACCCATTATCTTTGTGATACCTGTCTAGAGAAGCCAAGATTACATATTGGCAATTGCTTCGAGAGATATCACACTTTGGAAGATTACAAAATGTAATAATTTTATAATTTTTTTTATATATCCTAACATTTGTATCCATAAACAATTAAAAAAATTATAACATACAACGATGACTTTTCTTTCAAAGCGTATATCATGAACTTACATGTGAATATGATCTTTTCACTCAAATGGCTTCGAGTTGCTGGTAATATGACTCAAAAAAAACTTCGAGTGCAAAGGGTTAATAAAAAAAATGTAGAGTCCGTCTTTTGCTTGTCGTAATTGTGACAACTGTCCGTTCCGTGAACGCATCTTAGATGAAGCTGTAAAAGTTCCCAGGCTAGCAGTATTAACAAACAACGCTCAATACAAATACAGTGGTACCTCGACATACGAGTGCCCCAACATAACTCGTATGTTCTCGTTTCGAGATACGTGCCGACGAGCAAGTGATTTTTTGCTTTGAGTTAGTGTCAGAGTGTAGATTAGTCTAGAGGTGGAAGAGAGAGACGTGAACGAGCTCATCGAGGAGCACACCCAGGAACTGACGACTGAGGAGATACAAGAGTTATTGTCACAGCAGCATACTGAGTTTATGCAAGAAATTGGTTTTGAGAAGTCAGAGGAGGAGGTTATTTCTACAAGTGAGATAAAGGAGATCTTAGGAATGTGGGAGAGAGTTTCACAGTTCGTGGAAAAAAAACACCCTGTGATGTGGAAAAATGTTTAATTATTAAAACAATTTGTGCGCGGAAAATGAATAATTCGCCTACGCGCGGTTGCGCATCGAACCATGGCTCAAATCCGACTCTCGAGAACTCCAACGGCCGCGGGCGCACGTGCTGCGTCTTGGCTACCTGCCAAGAGCAAGCAAGAGCGCGTATCGTGCACGCCGTGCGAGTGAGCGGGACGAGTGGGCGAGACGAACAAAAGGTTAAGCGTTGTGACGACGTCCGCGGGAACTTTCACTTATGGCGGCTTCTTATATAGCAATATTATTACAACCCAGAAAAAGTTGCAACAGGTCGTGCATCTAACCTTTTTAATGGCACTTGCCTAACTCATTTCCGGAACATTCTGAGAGGGAGGAAGAAACAAACCTCCTTGGACATGTTTTTTTTCTAAACGGTCTACAGGTGAAAGCGATTAAAATGTAGCGAAAAAGGCAAAGACCAGTGAGGATATCTAATTTATTTCTTTACATTCTCTTTTTTGTCTTTGTGCAATAAATATTTGATATTTATAAATACGTTTTTATTATTCAAAACCACGTAACAAAAATAACTGGGGTGACATTTTGGAGGTTGGAACGGATTAATGGTAGTTCAATTGTTTTGTATGGGGAAATTTGCTTCGAGATATGATACGAGCAAGATTGCGGAACGAATTAAACCACTTTTTGTTTATTGTACCAATTGTACAATTGTACCACTGTACAAGCATTTCTTATTGCCGTTTCGCACGGGACAGTCATGTGGTAAATTTTTCACAACAGTTTTTGATTGCAATTACGATACGGAACCCCTTTCCCGTTTTTGATACCCCCATATCAAAATCTACCTCCAGTAACTTGAATTTTCTTCAAAAACATATGTTTTTTTTTAGTAAAATACAAACACTTCTGTAGAGTTCATACATTTATTATTCAAAATCTAAAAAAGTAACAAATAAATCAAGTTAAGAAATAATAAATGTTAAAAAGAACAATAAAATCATATTAGTTTATTAATAAGTAATTAATCAAAAAATATTAACAAATCGAAGGATTACAAGTGATATTTATGCGAAAAGTAAAGTTTTAATATGAAACTGCAAAATGTAATTTTAACGAACTTTTTTTTTTCTAATAGTGTATTGAAAATTATGTATCAAAAATTAGTTTTTTTTTACTTATTTATTAAAGTAAAATAACATATAACGTATGAAAATCGAAATGGGAAACGAAGTCAAGATTCTGAGATAGTTTTTATCGGAAAATAAAATGCTCACCCAAATCTGTTGAAAGGCATACGGAAAGAGAATGTCTTGAATTGTGGTGGGGTAAATGTGAGTAGAGGAAGAAATTACAGCTATCACTTGCAAGTAAATAGCTATTGTAAATTTGAAAAAAAAAAAATTGAATAGTTCTGTATGGGGTACATTTGTTTATTCTTGTATAAAGGGCGCCAAAACTAGAATCGATTTGCATTTGCTGTGTTACATACAGATTGTTTTGTGCTTAGTTAGCTTAGTTTCTTAGTTTCGCAGCAGAGATGTGCTACAGGCATAAAAACAATGAGTGTTATTCTGCCGTCATAAGAAAGGCCGTAACTAATACCATACTGTAAGCTATACCTACTTATAAAATATCTTGTTGGAATATGAACAAAACTTTCTTGTTACGAAGGCAAAGTTAATAGTTATAGCCGCGGGAGGGAGGGAGGTCAGGCCCAGGGGGCGCCAGGGTTTCATTGCACACGGGCGCTACACGAGCTAGAACCGCCCCTGGTTATGCTTTTATGGACGCCCTAAATAGCACTTCCCTTCATGTCTATAAAGCATATACAATGTTTTTATGTATTTTATTTTTCTGTTTAAAGAATAAATAAATATATTAAATCTGTATAAGATCTGCAGCAGCTTTTCGTATCTTATCTCAGTTCTAACGTATCTACTAATGGATCAGTTTTCAATAAAACTTTACTCCGGTGTGGGTCAGTAAATGTTTTTTTAAATTACATTTAAAGTTACTTCTGTAATCACATAAATGACACGAAAACGGTTTTTCTCCGGTGTGGGTCAGTAAATGTCTCTTTAAACTAACTTTTTGATTACTTCTGTATTTACATAAATGACACGAAAACGGCTTTTCTCCGGTGTGGGTCAGTAAATGTCTTTTTAAATCACCTTTATGATTACTTCTGTATTCACATAAATGACACGAAAACGGTTTTTCTCCGGTGTGGGTCAGTAAATGACTTTTTAAACTAACTTTATGATTACTTCTGTATTTACACGAATGACACGAAAACGGTTTTTCCCTAGTGTGGGACAGTAAATGTCTTTTTAAATCACCTTTATGATTACTTCTGTATTCACATAAATGACACGAAAACGGTTTTTCTCCGGTGTGGGTCATTAAATGTCTTTTTAAACTAGCTTTATGATTACTTCTGTATTCACATAAATGACACGAAAACGGCTTTTCTCCGGTGTGGGTCATTAAATGAAATTTTAAATGACCTTTATGATTACTTTTGTATCCACATATATGGCACGACAAAATATTTTTTGCGGTGTGCACTTTTAAATGTGACTCTATGTATCTTTTGTTAGTAGTTGTGAACTTGCACATATCACAAGTAAATATCTCCTCTTTAAAATTAGATTCTTTTCTTTCGGGCTGCATGGGAAGTTTTTGTATGGAATTATTTGTGATACTGTTACATTTTTTAAGAATATGTTGTTTTAAAGCATCTTTTTCAACGAAGCTAAGACTGCATTTATCACATTTAAAATTGCTTGGACTGGTTTTTGTACGTTTTTTTGCGTTTTTCATTACCTTGCCCAAATCTTTTCTAATGATTGTATGTTTTAGAATCTTTTTGGGGAGGTGTTGAAAAGTCACATTCGTTTTATTATTCAAATTAGTATGTATTTCTGGTGTATCCTTTTTATCGTCGTTTTCTATTTTATCTACTTTGGTGTTAGTTAGTGGTTCGGCGGTAGCAGAAGTTTTTTCGAATTCTTTCATAGTATTTCGATCTGAAAAGTGAAATTTTTTAAAAATAAATCTAGAACGGTTTAGTTCTAAGATAGTCAAGAGAAAACAATAATATATATTGTAAACAGCATTTACATCCTATAAAGTTTTACAGAGAAATTAATGTCATGATTTATATCGGAACATTCACCTGATGCCAAATGTCCTGTGTGGGTATATCTAGAAATTTGAAGTAAACAACCTTTATTAAGTTCCTGTTTATTTTTCGGAGGTAGGTTTAAGTCTTCCAATACCTTCACATGTTTAAGCTGGTGTCGGAAAAATACTAAAGACAGAATTTTCCTTTAAATCTTGATATAATTATGTTAAATTTTACGGATTCGTACCTAGTCAAACTAGGGGCTTAAAATTTTGTGTGAGTTTAGACAGTGCTGGTTATGGTGGCTTGCTCTCAGCTGCGAGAAGATCCTCAACTGGAAACGGATATATGAGAACTCTATGTCTTTAGTCTTTAGCCTTGAGTAATAATTGACTCTTGTTACGCTCTTTCCGTTTGTTTGGATTGAGATATTCATATTTATCTCTATTTAGTAAAACTTCTGTTTAAATTATTTAGACAACAGCTTAGAAAAAAAACTCACCATGTATATTTTGGGTGGAGTTATATAAACTCAGATTGACACCTAAGGAGTTGGCGAATTCGCTGCCGTAGTACACCAGGAGTTCAGTGAAGGGAGGTATAATTTTGATTGTTCTGTAATAAAGTTTATTCCATGTCCACCGAAATGATTATGATTATAGATTCTTATGGGCTTAATTGTGGAGATATTTCTATTTATTATCCATTCTACCAAAAACGATCTTTTATGCATGAAAACGTTTAACTTAAAAACTATTTTACCGATCAGTTTTTCACGGAACAGGTTTATTTAATATCTTCGTTGTTTTCTCTTATTGTTCGTCTCATAAATACGAAAATTGGTAGCATAGATACATAGTATTTTGGTAAACATAGTTTATATATGATGGTTGTATTCGCCAATGTTTTTAATTAAAACAAAATTTTTATTATTCAATTAATAATAAACGAGCATCACGAAAAGTGGGGTAATTGTAATCGACTCAAAATAAAAAATAAAGATAACGAATAATAAGTTTTTCGTTTCAAAAATTGCTCAAGTGATATAGAAAATCGTTTAAATACAATACCCGGCGATAAATATTGCACATCGACTTTTGGGAAGAGACAATCGGGTAATTTCGTTATTTCTGTTGCACGACTGACAAAACATCACATAGGTAGTGTGGGACAGAGACAATGTTCTATGAAGCCGAAATAAGCCGATTGTCTCTTTCTAAAAATCGATGTGCAATATTTGTCGCCGGGTACTGTAATTTGCTGTCTCACAGTTCACAACATCCGACCACGGGCAGGAACATTGTTGAATTTGTCTTATGTAGTCAAGAAGCGAACAATAATGGGTAGGAAATAAGAAAGGTTGACAAGAAAAATGTTGAACCTGTAATATATTTGCCCTTTGTACTGATAAGCCAGGAGGTTCTGTTCGCTCCAATGCCTCGAGCAGTTGACGTAGCGCATCCAATTTGAACGTTCCGCGTCACTCGCGTCCACCACGTGTTTCGGTTTGTTGTTACCATCGTATATCTATAAGCGAAGGGTAGGAAATAAAGCGAAAAATAACAGATACTACACTTTGATCTTACCCAAAAGACCGAGGACGTCGGAGAGTGTTATACTGCGCTTTTTTCCAACCCTCTTAACACGTTCACTGCGGCTTGAGGCCGATTCAGCCTCATGGTAGACTTTGCACTGGTGCGGCGCGTAAAACTCGTGTTTTCTCTCTAGTGCGGCGGCTGTTTACACTCAACCGTATGAGATATGACAAAGACAAATATAGCTTTCTTTATGTCTGCGAAGCATTGACTCAATATTGTAAAAAAAATGATTGAAACATGAGGCAGAAAAGGCCTCAACCGCACTACTAGGAAGTTCAGCTTGAGGCTGATTCGACCTCAGCCGCACCAGCTGAAAGTTCTTCAAAATTGGGCCCGCAGTGAACGTGTTAACATGGTCTTGGTGACGGATTTCGTGATCCGCTGCAAGTAAGGAGTTGAGGCACTAGGCCATCTCCGTTGAAACTGTGGTAGTGTTTGAAAGCGTTCCCGTGGTTTTAACAAAAAGCGTTCAAAACGACCCTGGAATTTTTTTAGTTTCTTTAGTGGCCCCCGCAGCGGAGGGGTATCCCATGCAGGATTTCCCCACGGAAAAAAAGGATAGGAAATGAAAGTTATTCAAAATGGGATACTGGAAACTTAAATGGGATTCAATTCCGATGCGCTGAGAAATTACCCAAAACATTTCGCTTTATGATTATCATCAATGAATAAAAGACAGATTGAAAGAATGATTTATTATCATTATATTTCAGCCAAAAGATGTTGACTGCTAAACATTGACGTTAGCCAGTTAATAGAAACCCAACAAATCTAGGATCCGCTCGTCGTCCTTGAGTGGGATTGCTAAATGCGTGTTAGTGACATTCCGAGTCGAATTCACCTCTCGGAGGCCCTATGAGGCCATATCAAAGGTAAATATTTTTCATTAAAATTTTGTGGCAGCATTTCAAGTAAGAATAATGAATTTTTTTTCTGTCTTTGAAGTCGTTCCGTGGTATATTTTAATCGAAATATGAAATCACATAACATCTATAACAAAAGTGTAATCTACGTAACAGAGAGTAGTGTTATTCAAGCACCAACGACACATCCTGTGAAATCTTTAATGTTTCCAGTGTTGTTTTACGAACAAGACGGAAAATAAAAGAAACAAGACAGAAGCATATTGGTGCCTTAGAAAATGTTTTAATCTTGCCGTAAGTATTTCTATATTTTCTAGTATCTCAAAACAAAGCGTACCCTCATAGAAATTGTTTAATCTCAAAATTTTAAACACTTTTGTCATGTTGTCTTGTAGGGTAAAGAGAAAAATATAAAACGGAATATTTAAAGGTAGATATATAGTTTCTAAAAAACGGATCAGGTTAAAATCCAATCCACGTGCCTTGACTAGTGGAGGATTTGATGAATGATCATTGGTATGGCCAACTACCATCATGACTACATGAGAAGATGATATTTGTTCACTGTTGCTTCTACGATCTTCCTAGTAAGAATACTGTGGGAGAATATATTCTCAATGAAATCAACAAGAAATTTTTTCGTCCAATATCATTCAGTTCTTCAAGACGAAGCTTTATGAACTATGCTGATATATGGCATTGAAACGTGGTCTCTCACTTGATTAGCAAGTTTATAGTTGCTCGAAGAAGCATCAAGAGCGTTATTCTGGGAATTCTATAGTGGATTGAATTTGGAATGAGAAGATCCGTTGAGGAACGTGAGTAACCAGCTGATCGGCAGTAGGCTGGCCACATAAAGCGTAACTGATGGTGTCTCAAGTTTCTGGAATGGACACCACGGAGGTCCACCCACTAGATGCACAAACGACCTTGATTAGGTCATCGGAAGGCGCTATACGCAGGTAGTTTCCAGATAGTTATTTTGGAAATGGGGGAGGCCAATGACTTGCAGTGGAAGTCCTGTGGTTGAAATGATGACGAAGATATCATTCTAAACAAAATATAGGTAAGTCTCAAAGTAAACAGGAAGTAGAATGAGAATTAAACGTCAAAAATGGTAATCTGTAATAGTAATAAATAGCATTTTATAAGGAGGATACAAATTTAAAATAGTGAAATACAAATGTGATGTTTATATGATATTAGAGAAACTAGGCGAAGGAATTGAAGCGATGAATAAACGGAAATTAGTATGGAAAAGGACGATAGAAAATTGTAGAATGAAAGTAGAGGTGAGATATATCTTAAGAGTAATGACAGAAGAGCATATAAATAAAAAAGGAAATAAAAACCGTATCCCAAACGAAATAGAGGTACGAGAGATTCCCATAAAAAAAAAATTAAACAAACACTTACCTGCCAGCAATACATAGACTCAATTTGTTTGGTTATTTCACCGCGATAGGGACCGAAGCGCACATTGGCCGGAAGGGTGAGGGTTGAAAACACACCAATGCCAGCTCCTAAATTATATTTTAACACGTTCACTGCGGCTTGAGGTCGATTCAGCCTCATGGTAGACTTTGCACTGGTGCGGCGCGTAAAACTCGTGTTTTCTCTCTAGTGCGGCGGCTGTTTACACTCAACCGTATGAGGTATGACAAAGACAAAGACAAATATAGCTTTCTTTATGTTTGCGAAGCATTGACTCAATATTGTAAAAAAATGATTGAAACATGAGGCAGAAAAGGCCTCAACCGCACTACTAGGAAGTTCAGCTTGTGGCTGATTCGACCTCAGCCGCACCAGCTGAAAGTTCTTCAAAATTGGGCCCACAGTGAACGTGTTAACAAAACATATTATTTATTAGTTCATCACAAGGAAACCATGTCTAGTGTAGTTGGGAAAATGTATCGATGAAGGGAGTTTGTCGCTGGTTATAGATTTTGGAGCAATTCAACTTCGGGTTAAAAGTGAACTATTCTTACCGAGTCTATTCCTCTGTAGATGTGACAATAGGGGCTACACACACATTTATTAATGCCTATGTATTAAATACCCAGCAAACTTAAGAATTTTTAAATACAAAAGTATGTTTTAATCTCTGTAGGTAACTATAATTTCGTGAATGCTCATAAATTTATGAATTATATATACATATTTTAATGTTGTGTACAATATCCCCAATTTCCCATTTGTGGACTAAAAATAGTATTTATAATTTCGTACAAAAATGAAATAAACCTATAAGAATTACAAATTCTTTGTTTATGTACAATTAGTGTAGGTCTAGAAGCACGTGTTACATGTTGAACGAGTTACAGCATGTTCTTAACAAACTATTTTTCTGCAGTTAGCGCATGTTTTTCGCGTTTTTCTTTGATTGCATTTGAGTTTTTTTTTTGCATACGTAGCAACTTCCGACGACTGCATAACGCTCTGGCGAATTTTGTCTAGTCTAAGTTATAAAAGTTGTAGATTCGGAAGTAATCGAAAGCGTTAGTTTCTGGCCAAGCACTTTCTGAATTGCAGACATCACACGTACTTTTGATGTGACTGCAATTTTTTTATCTTTCTTCTATATTTTTACCACAAAGTTGTACATTTAATAATTTCAAAAACATTCCATGTCTATAACTCGAGACAAATTGTGGGTGATGTTCCATGTAAATGATGTATGCTGTAAAAACTGCAATGCCACCGATTCTTTCTGCATTTTACGGTACATTAAGCTAACAGTACATTGCCGGCTCCACTTTTGTTTTTATTGTAATATAAAATTATATTTGACTTAGCAGTTTCATCGTATCACTATTAATAACATGTGCATTGATGACAATATTATTGCTGCTTTATTCTTTTTAGGTATGTGGGAACTTTGCTACTTTGACAAAGGCGTAGTTAAAAGAATCTCTCTCTCTCTCCTTCTAAACTTTCATATTTGCAGGAATAAATCATTTATTTATTCTTACTGCTCCAACTAGTTCCATATTTCACGAATTTAAGGAATGAGCTAGTTGAGGAGTAACAAAAACCGTTCAGTAACATTCAGTACTGGATTCTTATATTTATCCACGAAATCTAACATATTGCATTCTCCAACATTTGTTTGACGAAATTACTTGACTTTCGTGTATATATTTGTTCATTTAGGGAGTAAGAATTATTTGCATCACAAGTCCAAAATATTTTTATGCCATACTTTTAAGGTTTCGAAGCCGCCATATCATGGCGGGCGTAAACGAAAACCTTCAGTAATCCAAAACCAAAACAGTAATCCATTCACGAAGCTTGTACATTATATCTAAATTTGAAGTATAGCTCAAATACCTACTGCTTCATCAGCTCAAAAAGTTTAGGACGCGTTACATCATTTTCAAACCTTAGTATCTTGGACACGAAAGCTCGCAATAGTGGTGTTTCTGCAAAGGTACCTGGGTACCTACCACTATTATAAAGGATTACATATATACATATATTTATCACACATATATGTGTTAACACAGGGCGATTTGGCGTTCGGCGTGCCTTTGTCAATGTACGGCTCACTTTGAAAAACGCTGCTTCGAGGGGTGACGGACTTTTTGATACGTGCGCGATTGTCCGATGTTTTCCGAAGAGGTAATAATGTTATCAGGCCAGAATCGGCATACTAAACCAGTATTACCGACCTGTCAAGGTAGAAGCCGGGGTACCCTCGTGGAGGCTTAAGTCTATCCGCTCCACTAGGAGACCTGGGGATTCCCTACCTTAAAGGAGGTTTTAGTAGTTTTACGAATATCTCAATGACAATCATTCTTGGTGACAATCATCTCCGCTTTCATCCACTTACGTTATGTTCTTGGATTTTTGAAAAGAGCAAATTAGTCGAGTTTCTTGCTGCTGGCTCTTGGTGCATATCATCTTTTCGAACTCAGTGGTAAAGTAAAAATATACACATAATTGACGTTTTGTAAACGCATGAAAGCTAGGCCCTATTTTATTTAATAAAGTATTTAAATTGGTGACATTTGTAAAAGCAGACCAAATTAATTGGTGGGATTCTTCCTAGGGCCGGTAGGTTTTGGATGTAATAACAACACAATGTCCGAAGTAGAAGTATGCATATTCACGCTAAGCCCATATTTATATCGATTTAGAACTATGGTAACAATGTTCAACCAATAAAAATCGCCAGCCAAACACGCGTCGAGAAGTATTGAGGAGCGCTATATATATACAGAATTTTATTTCTGTGGGATTCCCTTTTTCGATGCGCCTCTGACGATGACGTAATGTAATTCCTACAAAAATAGACACCGGCTCTGTCGACCAGCCTCTAGTCCATGGATGCACAGACCGCGGCCCGCTGGTCGAAAACTGGTGGTCCGCCGACAGCAAGAATAATACTCTCGTACATTCGAAAAATATTGAATTCTAATTATTATCAATTCTTTATTGTCTTTAATTACCTATACTTCTGGCGGCCGGCCCGCCATCAGTTCATGATTTGCCCGAGTGGCCCCTAGTCTAAATAAGTCTGTGCATAAAATATCCGAAGTTCTGCGGTGTAACTTAAGATATTTTTCAGTTTAGATGCAATGAAAAATCTCTGTTAAATATTTAGGGCTCTGGAAACAAATCTGGTTAAGTTGTGGCAGCTCAGCGCATACGCCGTACGACAGTTACTGAGGACCGGCTTCCCACGAACGCGCATTTTATGCGGCACTCCCTTCTTAAAGTGTGCGAGAGAGACGCCAAATGGAACGCCCTCATTCGTACATATAAATAGAAGTCATTCATGTCCTTCTTCTTCTTCCTTCCCTTTTCCCTTTATTTGGGGTCGGGTCTCCTTATCAATTTGCGCCAGGCCATTCTATCCTGTGTTGTCAAGTTGAAGGGTTTCCAGTTCCTTTCTGATATTAGACCACCACGTAGCTTTTGGACGCCCTCTCCCTCTTGGGAATTCTGGGAGGCTTAAGGCAGTTTTTACCACGTGGTCATCTGGTTTTCGTTGAATGTGTTATTAATGTTATCATCGCAATCTATTTTCCTGTAATTTGCTGGGGATCATTGAGAAGTCATTCATGTTAATAAAGTTAAAAAAAATACAACTCTAACCTGGTATGCTTGAATAATTAAGGTGCAGGAATACATCGGGGATAGTCAGGGCGGCTCGCGGGACGCAGGGTGGGAACTTCGATTTATCAGGAACCTAACAATTGTTTGACTAACATTGCTTAATAAACATATAGTTTTTTTTAATAATAAAGTGAGCAGTGGACCTTGTTCTTTGTCACAGTTTTAGCTTTGCAGATAACCAACCGTCATCATCAGCCGAAACATGCCCTATGCGAAGTATAGGCTTTGCCGTCTTACGCTGTATTCAGTGACTTTTGCGACCTATGTCGTCAGTATACCAAGTGCGGGCATATCCACACCACGTTTACCGGCTCCTAGTGGTACTCAAGAATGTGACCCGCCAATACTGCCACTACAAATGAGCAATTCTTCGTGTTAAGCTGGTAACCTTGCTTCTTTTGCAGATCTTGATCTTTGTATAGCCCTCTGAAATGCTCTCCGAGTGATCTTGAGCCTTTTTTTAAATATTTAAAAGTGAAACGTCATTGATCTCTCCTACAATAGCATCCTTCAACTCAATCATCACCTTCAAAAATATACTTAATTAAAGTTACTAGAGCAATTTATTACTAAAGTTTGTTATCACTTAAGCAATATTTTACACTGCAATAGGTTTTTTATCACCACCATTTCAGCCATAGGATGGAAAGGACAAATATTTAGCCACTTCCGCACATGCAGTTGTAGTCGTGCAACAAAGTTCAACGTCCGACAGCTCGCTACACAGTAACCTCAAATTCCAAACGGTCCAGGAGTTCTTTCAGGCCTGCTCAAATTCTTTGAGTCGGCTTTTTCACTTCCCAAACCCCTTATAGCAAACGCCTCTCGCTACCCCCCCCCCCCAACCTCAGTAAAGGCCTAGAGACGTCCTGAAGACGTACTCCTCACGCCCATCGTAGGGTTCCCACAGAACACTCACCACACCACACCCGCTGCAGACATTCACAACACTGCAAGGGCTAACCTCGAAGCACCACCAGCTACACATAACAGAACCAAACGCCACTCACCATGCCACAACACCCGTTTTTAGTGAACGGCCGCCCGCTCCCTAACCGCAAACAAGAATCGAAAAAAGAACGAAAAAAGAAATCAAACGCGGGCGAACCGTGGTTGGATCCGGATCCCTCTTCGGCTCGCCCGTGGTCCACGCTGCCGTCCCAAGTCGCAAACACACATCAGAAACACATTCTTTCACAGATCTACTCGGACAGACCTCTCTGCTACGTGCACACGTCACCGTGCAACTGGTACGCGCCCTACCAGCTTTATGTTATAGTTTGTATGTTTTTAATTTCACGGACCGCTGATGAAGCTGTAAGAGTCTTAGGGCAGCATCAACATCTACACAGAAAAAGTAAATCAGGTCGAGCCATCCATCTTTTTTTTCTCAATTAACTGCAACCCAAAACAGCCGGTAATCGCAAACTCTGTCCCTTCTGGACTGAAACCCCATTCTTTATTTCGCAACCGTGTATTCAATTGTAATGTACCTCAGATGAAGGTGTAAAAGCCTTCAGGCTAACAGCACGTACTTCAACAGAGAATAAGTAAGTGTTGTAGCGTGCAGTAACCTATGCGCCCGGTTGTTTTTGGTGCCTGTATTTTGTCTATAAATATATAATTATTATAAATAATAATAACACTCACCTTATTATCAGGAATAACAAGTAAAGGTCCGTGTACTGAACAATATTCGAAGACATAGTCCCGGCAGCCGGTGCAAACTGTCACAATGTGAATAAACTTATATAGTCGGTTGGTATTATCATTTGTTACAATATTTGAATGAATCTTAATTTTATTAATGGTAAGCTTGTATGACATCTGTCAAAAATATTTATGACACAAAAAGTCATTGTAAAAATAGCATTGTATTTTGTATGTTCAAAATAGAAAATTCAACTGAAAATCGTCGAATTTTTGTCAAATGTTCATGGTGAACATGTAAGATCAGATTAAAGCATGCAGAAATCGGTTTTTACGATGAAAATATTACACATTGAAAAATAAAGAATGTGGAACATCAAAAAAGTTTGAAAACTTGCTGCCAGTTTTGGGAGGGTGTGTCTAAATACCAGCACTAAGCTCTTGACTCTGTAGAACAGCGTGCTGTACGACTTGTAGTTGATTATGGGTTAGTTTCTAAGAAACTTCCCAGCGTTCAATACCACCGAGTAGCGAGGCTGTCATATTCTTACAGGATTTATTCCAGGAATGCGCTGCAGTACTTGGACCTTATTCCCACCATCCCTGATTGTCTATATGACGAGTAGAATATCGGACCACTACCACTCTTACAAGGTGGAGTTCCTCAGGAGGAGTTCTAAACATTTTGATTCTATGTTTAATCTGCATAGCCTGTGTAAGGAACAATCAGCCGGCTTCCTTATTTCCTGAGAAATATAACTCAGGTCTCTATAAGATCAGAATGAACACACCAAGTCTGCATGCTTTATCTTCAACAACTACAGTGTCTATGCATTGCATAAAAGATTCCAAAGTCAGGATAAATAATAGTGAAAAACCATCAGTGAAAGGTGCTTGAAAAATAGAGAAAATGTTATTTTCTATTTCAAATTGGTGCTAGTGTTGAAAACTGGATTTATTTTGAGAATCTTAAATGCATGCAATCATGGGTTGATCCAGGACAACAAGCAAAATCAACTACAAAACTGAATCATTATGGGTAGATGATGCTGTGTGTTTGGTTGGACCAAAACCAGTGTACTATGAATTTTTGAAACCATTAATATTGTTTGCTGTACAACAACAAAAAAACCAATTTGAACTATGAAAACTATTTGAGACATGAGACATGGTAGAGTAATTTTGCTTCATGGCAATGCACCGGCACACAGAAAAACCGGTTCAGAATGTGTTTTTGACTGGGAAGTCTTATCACATTCTCTGTACTCATCAGAAGTAGAAATATGGTTCTCTGACCGGTTTGTCCTAGAAAAGGAAAAATGTTTTGGAATGGTATCCAGAAATTTCCTGAAAGGTGTTGAAAATGTGTAGAAAGCAATGACCAATATTTTGAATAAAATATTTTATACTTTTCACTTGAAATTCAGAGTTTTATTTTATTTAAAATATTAATAACTTTATAGCTGTACACCTAGTATGAATTCCAAATTGTGGCTTTCAAAGAAATCTACTCAACTAAATATTTCAATTAGAAATAATCAATTTAATGTCATTTTAGAAATTCTTCTAAGTAAATGAATGGTTAACATTATTATTCTTTTAATTTTTGGCTGTCATTTGTTAATAATGGTGGAAATTTGATTTAATTTTAAATAAAATTATTTTCGCGCCAAAACAAAGATTTCAAATATTTTCAGCTATTTGTGCTCTAAAATGAGAACCACTTTTTGGTATGAATAATACTATCTAGTCAAATTAGTTTATTTCTTTTACTTACAAACATAGGTATCCAGTCTGGTTTCTTCTTCTTCATAGTAATCGATTCGTGGCAAATCACGTAGACACATTCCGCTCATTTTGTCGTAAGCAATACGTATGTTCGAAATGTATTAATATTAACAACTAGAAATGATTTCTTGTATAAAATTGGCGCCAAAACGGAATCCGTTAAAACAAATTCTTCTTTCAACGGTTCTTTTACCTATTTTTGTTTTATTTCCACTTTAATCGCAGACTTATAAATTAAAATAACAAGTATAAATGAACTAACTGCTTTAGTTTTATTAATTCGTCTCTAAGATCGACGCCTCTTGCTTTCAAATTCCCGCCAAAACCAACATCGAATATACACTATTTTTTCTTTTTTTTTCCACTTAATTCTTGCTGACTCGTGTAATAACCAGTAAGAAGCGATGAACATTTTTTAGAAATATATAAATGCAAATTTAATTTTAAATAAATGAAATTAAAAAGACATTTTTGCTAAACATTTATTTTAGAGTTCAAACTTTGAAACAATATTAGCTTTGGCTTAATAACATTTAAATAATATTCAAGTAGATAAGTATTCTCATTTTGTACCTTCACTCTTAAATATATTTTATTTAAATTTTGGCGCTTTATAAATTTAAAACATTATGAACTTAATTGCTAAATCTACAAGTGCAACAAATTGTCTATTTATTATAATCCCAAAATATTTTTTTTGTTAAAAAAATCAAAAAGCTCTGCCATATTCACCAAAGTCAATTTTTAAAAATAAAGCACTCATTTAATCAATTTTTTAATGTTATTATGTTATTCTTGTCAACTGTCAAATTCGATCAACTCAAGTTGACAAGTTGTATGCAAACAGAGAGAATAATTTTAAAGGAGACATTTACTGATATAAGATCATAACAAATATTTTAAATGATGTCAAATTGTAGCGTCCGAGGCTGTAAAACTCGTAAACGCGCCGGCGATATTGATATATCTTTCCACAGGTTAATATATCTGTTTATTACTTGCTATATAACTTGTGTTGTTGGAGTGTAGTTTTACTAAATTATACCAATAAAAATGGTAATAAAGCGATTTAAAGTATAAACGAGATTAAAATACGTTTCACTGTTTATTTATGATCACATAATTGTGAGATATATACGTTTTATTCCAGTGTTTTCCCGTAATTTTTTGTATTGTAATTATTTAATGCTGCACAAGCTATGGACCTATTGCTCTTGTTTTCTCTAAGAGATATAAAGTATTATCATCATATGTACATCATCATCATTTTAGCCACAGAATATGAACAACTGGGCATAGATTTTCAATTGGTGGAAGTTTTATGATGTGCTTGGCAATCCATGGTCTCTACTCCAGAACTTTAAGGCTTTATGTTCTGTGAACTTTGTGGACTACACTGTCACTTCCTCTTGCCGCTCTACCAGATAAATTTCAGCCTCATTATATGTTTTCAATGTTTGTATAATGTAACATATGTATAATAAATTATAAAAAGTAAAATCCCTGGTTGCTCACTAAAATAAAAAAGAGAGAAAGAATTCTACAAGGATGTGTACCATGCATGAAATACTAGCAAAAGCTACCCAGTGGTTGTCAAGAGCTCTTGGCTACATCTTAATATGGTGATTTAAACTTAAAAAAATACTAAATCCTTCACAAAAAAATAGATTCATAGTGGAAATGGCTATATTTAATTATCAATAAGACATATCAATACATTGTTGACTGGCAATTTTACTGAAAATATATGTATCACTGGCTAGGTACTGTTTTTGTTTAAATTTTATTGTAACTCTTTCATTTGAGAATGGTGTAAATTGGTTTGCATCACGACTAAATGAAATACACCAATATTAAAAAATAAAGCAGTTACCCTACATATAGTCAGAGTGTCACCAAGTTCAATAGTTGCACTAGGAATATTTAAATAATTGTGTAAGTTTGGTGTAATATCATATTCATTCCACTCTTTCAAATCGTCGTCACTTTCTAATGCTATATTTCTCTTTTGATATTGTGGTGGCCTAACATCAGAGCCGCTCTCTTCTGATGCAGCAACATGTTCACAGTCACCACAATTTGATTCATAATCACTCGGACAATGAGATAAAGCATCTGCATATAATTCATTGAAAGATTCTTCATTACATTCCCTCATCGTTATATTATTTTGGTTTCTTATAATAAAATTTACAACTAAAGATTTGGTAATTTTTATAAACAAGAGAAACAGCTTTTATTATACTGACCAAGGACTGCACTGCATGGTCACAGAGATAACAACAGTGATGCCAAAGAAATCCCATCACAAGTTTACTCTTGGCCAGTCAGCACTGTGTTAAAAGAAGAATCATAAAAAGTATTCATATTTCGAATTTTTAATGGGACTATTAATGGGATTTTATTCACTAAAACAATCATTATTAAAGACATATTCAGTATTATATGTAGCAATACTAAGAAAAATAATAGAATTACATCTTATTTATATGTAATTATATCTTAGTATAAAAAAAATTGTAATAACGAATCAAATTGAAATAAACAGTTTCTATTTTTATTACATTCAGTGTAACTTTTTAAGTTAACAAAGTTGGATTTTGCTAAGTTGAGTGCATACAATGTCATATTTGTTGAAGCAGAAAAATTTATTAAATGCTTACTAAAACTTATTGCAAAATATAGAAAACAGTGGAAAAGCTGAAAAATTATAATCCATGAAGAAATATTACTATATCATATACACAATGATAATATCGTTTTGTCTTTTTTAAATGACTCTCTCTTGTTTCTTTTTCCTTTTTTGTGATTTTTCAAAACAAAATTGTGGAAAATTTTTGTTGTTAATTATGTATCTGATATATTAAAATATTTCGAATTATTTCACAAAATAGAAGTTACACATAAAACTGAGATACTCATATATATCTTCCCATAAATCTGCATAAATAAAGCAGGTATAACTTTGCTCCTAAGTCAAATTTTATTATTTAGACTATGTTTTTTAACACTATAAAGTACTGTAGTTATTTCACAATATGTGTTAAATTTATTAAGAGCCAATTTTGGGACTCTACTTCTAATGTAGAATGATTCCTCTTGACTCTGGTGGGCAGCCATTTCCTGGAGCCTAAGGTAGAACTGCTTCTATCATCATATAATGCTCCTCGGGTTGTTGAGCTGTTTTTCTCAGACAGGATATCGAATATTTACTATCTACACAGCTTACTTGTCAAAGAGATCTGTAAGAAATTCATGTTATCTCTTGATTAGTTTGCCCATAAATTTGTAGTTTTATAACTATATATTATTATTGAAATATTGATTTTCAGATTCCCAAAGAGTGAGCCATATTTCAGTTTGTGGCTGCAGGCATGTGGGCGAGGCGATTGGAGACCACCATCAGTACATGCAAGAGTTTGCTCGAGGCATTTTGAAAATGATTTACTGATAAAGTCAGAGAGTGTAACATTTCTGGCATCTGGTGCTGTGCCAACAAAATTTGTTCATGTAAGAATTCAATATCATTATTATCATTTCTTGAAGCCCATTACTGGACAGGTATACTTGCATATAGAAGTGTTAGTGGTTATCTATTCTGTGCGCTATGTGGCATGCCCAACGGCACTTTTATTTGCCACACTGTTAGGCTATGCCGATAAGTTTTATTTCTCTATGTTCTTGTATTGTCTTTGTGGGTTGGTTTCCTGGATTTTGTATCGGGGGTAATTTCAATTTCTCGAGAAATCCCTGCAGATCCTTGATGTTACCTGCGACCTTGAGCCACCTCGGCAATTCGAGATAAGTTTTTTTTTTATTTTTAATATTGCAAAGTTTTCCTCTAACATAGTCAGAGCCTATATATCTAAATTACAATTTATAGACGGGGGGGAGGGATCCTCAAATGGACGTCTGAGAATGGAGGGCCCAGGCAGTGTTGTCTTACTAACTAAAACCCCCCACCGTCGGCTCTGTTACAATTAAATTTCTTAAAGTTATACATTTCCTTACTATCTAATATATCTATTGTTATTTTACGCTTTTATAATAATTATTTTTATTTGTACAACACTAGTTATTTCTTATGCTATTAACAATGTATTTGCTTAGTTTATGCTTATATGATATTACTTATTTCTATATTTATGTTAATTAATATCTATACATTCGAGATGAGTTGCCCTGTGGGGTGGTACCCCTGTGTACTGAAGTAATATATGGGCAGCAGTCTTGTCTTCTTCCAGGCACAACCTGCATATGGGACTCCGCTAAAATAATAATAATGAATTTTATAACAAACTCAGCGAGTCCACAGATAATATAGACAAGTCAGTTTATTTATATAATTGACAAAGTTTTTACATTACAGACTTCATCAGACAATAATGAGAAAATCACCGAGGTGATAAACACACCTGAAGTTACAAAGGATGCGCTGGATCATAGAGATATGATACAAGTATGTATATGTTTTTATATATATATATTTTAATTTACAGCCTTTTTCAACATACTATTGATAACATATCTAATTGAAATTAAAAGCCACCTGAGACATGCGAGTTTTTTGTTATTTCTGAAACCATTGATTTTTAGACGTGGTGTATCATAATGGCAAAAAAATTAACATTAATCTCACACTTTAACCGCTATAAGCAATCACCCTGTATAACAAAATTTAATATACAATAGTTAATTTATAAATATTTTGTTAGTTTTTATCATAGTCACAGCAATATGCAGTACTCGCGGCGATAAATATTGTACATCGACCTTTGGAAAGAGTCAATCGGCTAATTTCAGCTTCGTAGAGCGTTATCTCTGTCGCACGAAATACAGACATACCGGTATCTATTAAGAGCTGTTACAACAAGTATCATTTGCTTCTTTTGAAAATTATTTTAAATTTTTGTAAAATACACTAAATTTTCTATAAATGGTGGTTTTAGATTGAAACAAAATGTTCGAAAAAGAAGCCGCCAATAGAGCGCTCGCGTTTGATAACTGCCGCCACCGCGATGGCTGGCCGCTTCTGTCATATCATTGTTGTACCATGATGGTCCAAGACTATGCTCTTAGCTGACTCAGGGAGCGCCGCGGTGACTCCTGAGACGGCGGCGCCCGTGTGCATTGCACACCCTGCACTATAGGTTAAGCCGCCCCTGGTGGATAGTGTCGTGTTTGATTTTTGAGCATCGCATGCGTTTTTTCGTGCGGTGAGATATCATCAGTAAGCTCGTGTAAGGTAGATGCGGAGTGCCGGTCTGGCGTAAAAATCAGGGAGGAGTCAATAGCCTCCCTGATAAGCGGAATAGATAAAAACTCATTCATAGCCCTCTGTAAAACAATTGCAAAATGTGCCATTGAAAGGAACAAAACGCAAACACAATAAATAAATAGAAAATAGATAAAAAAAGAGGATAAAATAGAACCAAAGTGATACATAAAACTGTGATAGAGAATAATTATAGGATAAGTAATAATAATGTAAAATAAAAATGTACAATAAAAAAAAATGTAAAACGAAAAGTGTAATAACAAAAGATGAAAGAATGAAAGATTGAACAGAGCATAAGAGAAAGATAGTAGAACTGTAGCATGAAAGATAGATAATAGACCGAAAGAGACAATAAAGTACGAAAGAAGAGAAAGAAAATAAAAAACTATTTGAAAAATAAATTGCAAATAAAGTCCCTGTCCCACCATAAATAAGGGTATGAGAGGCCCCATATAGCGGGGGTCATAAAACACACATAAAACACCCCCCGGGCTAACAGCGACATCAACATATTTAATGGAATCAGGCGTTACCTCGCGGAAGTCCATCCTAAGTAAGAAAAGGTCCAATATTTAGCCACTTCCGCACATGCAGTGGTAGTCGTGCAATGAAATGCAACTCTGTGATGCTTGCTTGAAGACAGGTGTCAAATAACTAGCTGATTTGGTCCAACCTACTGGTGGAACCTACCTTACAAAGTTCCCCCTCCACTTCTCAAGTAATCTGTGATTATGAACGTCCTTCTTAACTTTGTAATGTCTCTAAATTGTTATTCAATAAATCTAAAATAGTATAGAATAGATGAACTCTGCCGCCTTCAGATTCTAAAGTGGATACGGACCAAAAACGAAACGGTAAGTTTAGTGTAGAACGTCCAACCGGAAGGTGAACAGATGAGCTTGTTAAACCTAATTGAAATCTATGGAAGAAGGCTACGTCCAGTATTAAACATCCTATAGATATTTAATGGAATCAGGCGTTACTTTGCGGAAGTCCATCCTAAGTAAGAAAAGAGATTAGTCTGTGTTTGGCACTAATCGGTGTACATAACTCCTATATATGCCCCGTGGAGGGGTGAAACACGTGTTGAGTAATTTGGCGATGGCGGTTGTGTGATTCGCGTTGTTTGCCGCATACGCATTTATCAGCGGGCTGGCGGGCGGTGCATTTCATTGCACGACTAACACTGCATGTGCGGAAGTGGCTAAATATTGGTCCTTTTCTTACTTAGCGACATCAACTCCAGAAACAATAGTCAGTTTCAACAAGAAAGTCAACAGGAAAGGGAACAAGGAGTTAGTCCATTCTTGAACAAGTTATGTTCTAAAAGTGAATTGTTACATATGTTAGCTATAAGACTGGCCCTACTCAACTATCGCAAGTTGTGGATGTTTATTGATGATGTCAATGACAGGTCTGCAGAATTTGTCTGAGGATGGACAGGAAGATGTTCAGCGTGTGTTGGAATAATTTGAAACAGGCCTACGAAAATTTAACCCTTATCAAGGTAAGTTATTGAAATATCCCTTTAATTTTTTTCAGGATATAACTTATTTTATGCCTTTCGAACCTCCATCGATTTAGTAGAAGCCTTTTATTTTAAGTTTTAAATATAGATATCGTAATTAATTAGATATTTAAGTACAGTGAAATATTCATTTGTTACACACATGCGTTAATTATGTTAATATACAATATCTACTATATCTCTGTATTTTTATATAGTTTTAATGGAATAGGCGTTTGTCTTCCATCTCACCCGATGGAAAGTTAGATGAAGACGAAGGTGGTACACGCCCATCCAAAAGAAACCTTTTCACTCTACTCTTAAAGGCTCCAGAGTTCAATTCATCAGGAAAAATAGACCCAGGCAGGTCGTTCCAAATCTTAGCGACTCTTATGACTTGACAACCTGTGGATGGCGATATGGAGTAGGGATGAGGAAGTGCTCGCACCAAGTTCAATTTTAAAAACCAAACATTGTTATGGTATCGTTGAAATAGATCAAGAGAGTAAGATTGCCTCTGTTTTTAAACGGTTTTATTTAGTTCGACCCGTACGGAATTTATTTGGATCAAAATTAGAAATTGAAATTTAAGCACCTTCCCGTTGTCAGATTGATCTGAAATTTGGTACACACATTTAATTTAGATGACAATACAATATAATAAAATCAATAACATTATAAATCTAAGATGGCCGCCGATACAAAATGGCGGATTACGTATTTTTCCTTAACCCCCAATATGGGTATCAAATGAAAGGGCTACACTAGTAAAACACGATGATTATGTCAAAATTTAAAATTCAAGATGGACGCCGTTCCAATATGGCGGACTAGGTACATATTTTTCCACAACCACCACAATATGGGTATCAAAAAACCGTTTAACTTAAAAGTTTTTTAAATGTATTTATTACATTTACGTTTAGTCATTCCAAAAAAAATTTCGCTTACCTTTTTGCGTGTTATAGTTTACTAAATCTCTTTAATCTATTTTAAAGAAGCGCTAAATTTGTTCAGTTTTTTAAATTACGTTGCAATCCCAACACCATATTGCAATCTCTAAGTTGTGCGCATCTATGCGGCATTGATGAACCTTGCCATCGCATCTTGAGTCTAGTCCATGCAATTCACGTGTGGTGGTGAAATGAGATAAGCGGATGCTGTTGTAAAAATTAATTGTTCACACAACCACTATACAAAGGTAGGCGCGTCGGAACGAGAGTTTTGCGGCGCGCTTGCGCGTGCGCTGATGTGCGGCCGGACTGAGAGTGCAGTGAGACGCGCGCGCCGAGCGACCGGGAATCCGGGCTGCTGACTTACGTCAATGCGCTAGGGCGCGCATGTTGCCGCCGCGGACAGGACAGTCCGATATAGTGGGACTGTCCGCTATACACGGACGAGTTTGTGTGACGTGATATTTCTACCACCGCAAGATGGATACTATTGTACAGCTTGAGGGTATGTTTCGAGGGACATCGATGGCCTCGCTCTTCAGCCCCTGAGCCTCGTGGATGGTGAGGGTGTCTGTACTTGTTGAGATGTTAGGTACAGTACCTGTACCTGAAAGAAGTTTCTTTAGGTATCAAAATTTTTAGATAGAAGAGGACAAGAGGCCCAGGATGCTGTGCTGGGAGTGTTCGCACCGTCTTCTCTCATGTGCCAGCTTTATAGGACTAGCGAAGCGCTCGGATTCCTTGTTGAATGACTTGCTTCTTGTGGAACCTTATGTGAGTTTTTATTCAATATGTTTAATGCTATGAGCTGCCACTAAGTTCGTTACTTCACCAGCCTTATAGTCTCCGGTCTTTGGTCTCCTTATTTCTAGATATAATGCATGTGCTGTACCGGTCAGTCTTGCGTCTTGACTATACCGTTGGTCCATCTAGTGGTGGGTTTATTATATCCTTCCCGCGTTTACTGACCTGTGATCGCTACTGTAGAATCTTCATTATCATATCTGCCAGTTGACGTCCACTACTAGGCAATAGACCTCCCCGTAAAATTGCTATGGTGATCAGTATTCTGTTGCCCGTATCTAACGATTTCTCGTGATCTTGACTATGTCGGTCTACGTAGTGATGGGTCTATGGTCGCAGCCTGTGGTCGCTGCTCGAGGATCTCCTTGACCATCATCGTATCGACCAATTGACGACCAATGGTAACCAGACTAGCGCTGCCCACGATCTAACGATTTCTCTCGACCTTCATTATATCACCGGTCCACCTGGTGGAGATCTATCTCGAGAAACTTACATTCATTTAAAAAAAACACAAATAAAATTATAAAATGGTAATTATTTTCACAGTTAACCCCTGAAAATATTAAATCGCTCGACATTGATAAGTTCTACACGACAAAACTTAAAAGTAAATTATTTCCGACCAATCACAGCGACTTAAATATAGAGGAAAGTGAAAGTGAGGCAACATCTGATCAAAAGCATATTGACCCAATACACGACTCAAACGATGAAAACTCACAATCAGATGTTGAAATCAAACTAGAGATCTACGAAGACGATGAACGTGAATCTAACTGCGATCCAGACGTGGAAAATTATGATCAAAACGAAATATTCACAAATTGTTTAAACGTCAAAGAAAGCAAAAGCGTGGGTAGAATGAAAAATAAAAAGAACTGTAAAACACCCGAGGAGTTGGATCCAAATACATTCGTAACCACAACCCTATCAATGGAGGAACAGGTGAAGGAGGTAATACAGAGGAAAGAGACGGAAAATTACAAGAATTCACCGTTTAAATGCGACCAGTGTTACAAAGGATTTCTGGACGAAGGAATTTATAGGAGCCATATGACTCGGCATTCGGATGTTAGTATACCCTTTTTTATTTAGTTAAACCAAGACAGTATTTAGAAATTTTATTAGCACATTGTTTTAATTGACGCTACATTTTTAGTTATTTCATCAAATTCGATATACATTTAATATATTAGGGTATAAACAGTATAATATAAGATGATAATTATAAAGAAAATACGTGTTAAATATTTGAACAATAAATGTAATGTTGCAAAATAAAATAGTAAGGAAACCTAGAATGTAGTGGTTGAGGATGGATGTATGGCTAATGGAATGAAAGAGAAAGACTGGGAAAATTGTAGAATGAAAGAAACAGTACGACAGATAAGATGATACATGAAAGAGAAGAACGATAATAATAAAAAATATGAATAAATTACTAGAAATAAAAAGTCCTTGTCCCACACGAGATAGGGGAACGAGAGGTCCCCAACAGCGGGGACCATATAAAAAAAAAAATATATTAGGGTGACCGGAAAGTAATGTCGCTTTTTCAAGTTAAATTCACACGACTACATTCTTAACAAGTTTTTATTTCTAATCAACAATATATTCACCTTCGTTATCAACAACCTTTCGCCGTCTAGTATACAACATCTTTCAAGTAGTTGATGCTACAAAATGACAATCAAATATCGACATGCGCAGAAACGACATTACTTTCCGGTTCCCCTAAGACATCTTTCTTAACAGGATAACACACTTTCAGCGCAACTTATAAATCACTCTGAACAGTGTCTCTGCGACACCAACTCCCTCTACTAATGTCTCTATATTTTCCTAGACTACCCTACATTTCTAATAATCACTTGTAAGAGTACCCTCTCTTAAGCATGTAATTTTTATGATTAGTATCGACAATAACACAGCCAAATTAACAGTTTGTATAATAAAACGCCGGTTGTGAGATTCGAACAGAACTAACTTTTATTATATGTTCAGAAACATACCTACATTTCACTTTATAACAATGACGGTAGGAACACTATACAATCTATGTTCCAATAGATGGCGGTATATGTATATTAATTAATGATTATTTGTATATAATTTCAACAGTTTGAAGACGTTTTTAGCTTTAATCAAACTCTGTCTTGTAGCTATGCGGCATCTACGTTTGTGAAGTATGCAAGTTACATTTCTTCAACGTGCGCGCTCTCCGTCACCATCTGACGTCGCACACGCACAGGTTCAGCTGCAAGCGTTGTCCGTTCGTCACGCCGAGACGGTGAGAATGAAAATTCATATATCACACGAAACACAAACGAACACACACATACAGACTCTTACTCTGACGCATTCGCAGTTTTAGATGTAAAAGCACTTTGAAAAACCGACTAAGACCCACATGCAAATGTAGATCTAGATATACATGCAAATGTAGATATAGATATACATGCAAATGTAGGTATAGATATACATGCAGATACAAATTCAAATGTAGTTGTAGATAGATACAAATATAGGCGCAAATTCAAAACAATTACTGACTCAGATTCAACTGCAGATGAAGCTTTAAATGCAAATTTAGATGCAAACTCAAAGGTAAATGCAGATCTAGATATAGACACAAATGCTTATGCTAATGTAGATGTAATGACAGACTAAAATTCATAAGCAGATAAAGACTTTGATGAAGATGAAGTGGTTGACTGAAAATCAGATGCAAATGTAGACATAAATACAGGTGCAGACGCAAACATAAATGCAGAAGCAAAGTTACATACAGATATAGAAGCAAATTCTTAAATGTATGCTATGACTTCCAATTAAATATAGATTTAAACTCAATATAGCGATAAGTTGAGATGCACGATGTGTCTTCAGATTAAGACACACAGACGTAGATTCGGGCGTACATGCAAACACACAATTCTAACAAAGTATCTAATGGTTTCGAGGTATATGCTAAATCTATGGCTTTATTCGTTTCCCTGTACTATACATTCACCCCTTTCTAAAATATTGAGATACTGGACAAGAATATAAATTCAATCCCGGCAATAATAATACCTCTTGATTTGAGGTTGATAGATTAATAATACCTATTGATTTGATATCGAAAGATTTTATAATGGCCAGAAATTCACTGAGTCTGCGCATACTGATGGATTGTCTTCCACCAGTATGCTTAAGTCTCCAGATCCTGAGTTTAAGATAGGAATAAGTTTAGTTTTGATCTGGACGAAGGTCGAGACCAGTGATTCCCAAAGAGGCCTAGGGGTCTATGACAACCTGCAAGGGGTCTACGTCAGCGAAAAAAAATTCGGGGGTCCATGAAATGAAAATGAGGGTCCACGATAGTGGATCTCAACACATACACTGATAGTACCTATTTACTCGTACTAACATCATATTATCCTATAATATCAAAACATTTACATTACTTATAAAAGTACCTATGAAGTAAAAAAATTGTAGGTTGTTGGTATAATAGATTGGTTTAGGTGGTATAGTAGATACAAAATTTTATTTTGAGTAGTTTTAATTTAAATTCAATTAATAAATGTATCAATTAACATGTGTTTTCACTTTAAGTTTTTAACACTAAACTTCACTACAGTTAGAAATTTACAGTAAATCTATATCAGGTAAGTAGGGGGTCTACTCAACACGGAAAAACATGGCAAGGAGTCTACGACACAAAAAAGTTTGGGGAACTCTGGTCTAGAGTGTAATTACTTGCAGGTACGCTGCGAAACTACACAACAAGTATCACAATGGCACGCGTTACAACTGTTCGCAGTGCAACGAGGACTTTGGGTATGTTGCAGTATCCTTTATGGTTTACACCAGTGGCGTAGCTATGGTATTTGGGGCCTTGGGCAGATTGGGGCTTGGTGCCCCCCCCCCCCCTAAAGAGTAAATAGTTTCAAAATTCAGAACAGAATGTAGTTAATATATATTTTTTTGGTTCAAAATAATAATAAATTTTCAAAATCAATAGTGTCGACTAGTTCATGTTCTATTGACATTATTGCAAGATTATTTAATCTATTTATCATTAAATAATCTTGCAATAATGTAATAATTTATTATTTTGTCATTTAGGGCCCTTTTATAAAACACTTTGTGTTTTGCGAATGAAAGGCTTATTAAACACTGTGTATATTATATTTTTGTAACTGTTTACTTTTTTTTAATGTTCATATTATTTAACAACTTTTTTAGCACATTATTTACCTTAAATTATGGTTTTCATTTTTCTTTTAACATTTCATTATTCATCATTCAAAAAAAAATTAAAAAAAAATATTTTCAAATTTGGTGTCCCCTGCTTGTGGTGCCTAGTGCAGCCGCCCCGCTCGCCACCCCCTAGCTACGCCACTGGTTTACACCTATCCCCCGATTTACACGGTACTCGTTTTACACGTTTTCGCTTTTGCACGGTTTTCCAAATAAGTTTTGTTTTTATCGCACTCTACTAAATGCTACTGTGATTGAACACGTGTGCTGTGTACACATTTCACGGGGAATCCCGAACTTATGTACTGACTTGGCTCAATATGAAGAAGTTTACAAATCTCTTACAAAAATTCGAAGCAATTGTTGATAACCGATTGCATTACCATCTCTCATAATGTAAATATTTCTGCGTCAAACATCGAATCGGCACAAATAGCTTCGAGTGATGAAAGTGAATTCGAACCTTCGATTCCGAAAAAAAGAATGAGAGCAATTTCTGACTGATAAAGGATAATAAAACACCTTTGGTTATATTATTTGTTCTTCTGTTTAAATAAAATAAAACAGTATTTCCGTAATATATTAAATATTTAACTTCTCAATGCATTTTATAATTATTTCTGTGTACATCTTAAAATATTGAAAAAAATCGCAACTGTCAAATAGCAAAATTATGCATTTTCTGCAAGCTTTTCGATTTACACGGTTTTGACTTTAAATTTTTAATTTTCGATTTACACGTTTTTCCCAGGAACGTATCTACCGTGTAAATCGGGGGATAGGTGTATTTTTATAATTTCATTTTTGTAAGTGGCAGCTTCACGTGACACTGCTATGTGGTCGGTCGACCTAGTCACAGATCTCATTTTTGGCAAGTTGTCAAGTATCATCATCCTTTCTTGTTATTTTGTGGATCATGGCCGTCCCCAATTGACAAACTTCATTTCTTTCCAGAAAGTTCTCCACATACATGAGCCACCTTCGCATCAAGCATCCCTCGGACTTTGTCTGTGAATTGTGCGGGCACTCGTTCGTCAGCACCAAGGGTCTTGCGCTACATAGGAGTTTAAAGCATCGCTTCGACCAGCGTGTGGTGGGTACATATTCTTTTCTCATGTATATCAGGTCTTCGTCGTTTTAGCCGTAGGATATTTCAACCTTTAAAATAAACCATCTAGTCCTCCTCTTGTCTTTTGGTTCTCATTCACTGCTGAGGGTCGTGATCCTTTGGACACGGAATCTTCATATTCATTATGCTGAACCATCTCTTCCAGTTTTTCGCGTCATGGACTTTCTTGAAGATTGATGTCAAGCATCGAATGGATTTGGTTCGACCAACTGATTAGTCTACAACTTCTCGGACGTTTTTGTTGGAAGTCGTTTTTTACGTTTAAGGTTATGACAGTACTTCTTGACTACCTTCTAAATCCTCTGTATTGTTGTGCAATACAGAGACAGAGGATAGGGTCTTAAAGTTCTAGAGTGGAGAACACTAGAAAATCCATCCATAAAGGGGACATATGCTCGATGCTGACAGTTTCCAATTGGTCCCATTGAATATCTAAGGGGTAGGTCTATGTTCAGCAGTGTATATGCTTCAGCAGAACTAATGATGAGGAAATAAAATGAATAATTTATTGATAATGTCACAGTTTTCTCTAATTAGGTGACGGGCAACAGCGTGAAGTGCGAAGAGTGTAATATCAACTTCGTGTGTGAGGAGGCACTGCAGCAACATCGGAAGGTCTCTGCGAAGCACAAGGACGGGTGAGGAAACCAGCAAGGCTTCTTTAATGAAGCCTTCTGCAAGGCATAACCCCTCCCCCCCAGAAATCGCCAGGTCCCCACAAGTAGTCTGTCCACGTACGAGTCCACCCACGTGGCGTCTACCAGCTGCCGCGATTGCCACTCGAGAACCTTTCGGCCCAGCGGCTGTCGATTGCACGAGCGATGTGCCACCACGCCCACTGCCACTTGAGACGAACAGTTCTTCGAGCTACGCCGGTGACTTTGGTTATGTGGACCTGATCATTTCTTAATATACTTATTTTATCAATATTCTTAGCTTAACACGTTGAACGCCAGACTAAAAATCATGTTTAGTTCAGTGGGCCGCGACGGACACCATGTGACTGCCATCATGTTGGGTCCAAGAGGCCGCGTCGGACACCATGTGTCCGCATGCCCTCGATCACTTCAGAAGCCTCTAGGGAGCCAACGGACAGTGTTTCAACTGTTTTTACCAAGGCATGTGACCCGCGCGGCCCCGCTGAAAAATAATGGGTAAATCGCTGTTTCCGCAAGTCGCCCATTATTTTTAAGGGTTTTACTGACAATATTTGCAAAACACCTTGACGATTTTTTGACGATTTTTGATTTAATGGTGTGGCCCCAGGGGACAGTATTCTGTCGGACACATGGTGTCCGCCATGGCGGTAATGAAGTGAATTTTAAAGCAACCTTCAAATATCAACTAAACCTGCATCAAGTGCGGTAACTTAGAAAACTTGATTAGATTTTTTGTCTGAGGCAATTTCGACCTAATCCAAAATTTTTTCTTAAAGGTTACCAAAAATGTTTTTTTTGTCTGTTTTTTATTTTGTATTTTAAATATTTCTATGCTATGTGCCTTCACTAAAAAGACCCGTGTACAAAAATTTTTTTTTTTTCAAAAGATGTATGTTATTAGACAGCTCTGAAGTAACAATATCAATGGAAGTATACTATTTGCGAACAATTGCATAAATTCACGAACACTTTAAGACAGTGTTTACCAATGTGGGGCCCACGCCCCGAAAGTAAGCAATTTGATAGTTAAGGGGTTGCAATTTGAAAATAGACTTGATACTGATTTAACCCTTTCGCTATTGTAAAATTTATATATGTCACAAAGGGGGGAGGGGTGAAAATTTTAGAGGGTGGAGCATAGTACATAAGTTTCATAAATATTGCCCCTAGTTTATCGCTAGCGTGACGTCATATTAAAAACTCCCCCGCTTTCCTCCTTCTATACTGCAGGCAGGTAATTTTTAGACGCTGGTTTGAGGAGGTGGGTGTAAGAAACAATAAAGCCACCTAAAATGTAATCCTTTATTTTAGTCCGAACTATAATAACCTGCAACTTTTTGATGTCGCGCCGTCAGCCCCGATTGGCTCGTTCGCAGAATTAGTCCTCTGTTCTCGGCGGTCTAATTTGTGCGGGATATTTGAGTGGTCGTACACAATATTAATAATACTAATATTTCAGGCAATTAATAAGAACAAATAAAGAAACGAAAGGCTTTAACTGCGAGTCTAACGAAAGAACAGCAAAGAAGAAGGTAGTGAAAACTTTAAAAAGATTGAGTAGACATAAATCAAAGGGACCTATAATTTGTGAACAGGTAATGTATATTTCTTGAAAAAGATGTGTTCCAAAGCCTTTTCGATCATAATTATTTTATACTATGAAATCCTATCAGGGCATTTGATATATAGTAACACCGTTGGTTTCCAGTGCGACAAGCAGCTGCCAAACGCATTGGCATATCATTGGCACTTCCGCAACGCGCATCCAGATAAAAACCGCACGAGATACCCCGCCAAGCCACACCGCTGCATGTGTGAAGTATGTGGGAAGATGTTTCAGGTGACTACAACGCCCTCACAATAACATAATTATATTATCTGTTCTTCATGCAATTGAATGTACCGGTCTTTGAAATTTAGTGTATGTTTGTCTGTCATTATCTTACATATATATATATGTATATATTATAACGTAAATTCGAATAAGCCCCGGCGCGTGAGACGTTACATAGCTGGTGAACGCAACCGACACAAAGAGTGTGCGTCGGTGCGTGAGACGACACCTAGCTAGTGAACGCGACCGAGCCAAGGGTCCTTTTTCCGGGTAATCGATGTAAACTGCTGTGGCCGGTGCGCGGGCGCATTGGAATGTTTATTATAAAAACAAAGGTCCGCCGATATGTATCCAGGATCCCATGCCACTTGAGATATACCGTGCCCCAACATGTGTTGAAATATTTGTTACTGTATTAAAATTTTAATTTAGATATATGAAACACTAATATGCAACGTATAGATAAAACCTTTGTTGACTCAATATATCTGGATCCACAAGTTTTAGGGATTTTAAATTATTATTTTTTTATTATTATAATATTTTTTTGAATCGAGTAAAATCAATATACTGTGTTCCGATAATATATTTATGATTACATTAATTTTGATTAAAAAAAATGATAGGTGTTTTTTAATTTAATGACTTTTTTTAAAAAGTTTGTATATATCGATTTCACCCGTTCAATGCTGATGCCAGATATATCGATATTACTGAAGAACAACATAATAAGCTAGATCATGTACAGAATTTTTGTATTAGCTTCATATTTGGTCTGCGCGAATATGACCAGGTTTTTAAATTTCGTTATAAGCCCAAGTGGTTGCCGATTCGACTTCGACTAGAATATTTGCATCCTTTTCCTTTAGTATCTTGTTTAATCTGCTTTCTCCCTCTTACCCTAAATCTAGATTTCGTTTCTTAAGTTACTTCATAAGTTGCTTAGATCATCGGAGAACTTGAAATTGACTATGCCTGCTCATTATACTATGTTTATGTAGAAATCTTTGACTGTTGTCGCTGTTAGGTTATGGAATGACCTACCAGAAGCAATAAGACGAGCTAAATGGCGGTCAGTTTTAAAAAGATGGTAAAAGAGCAGTTCCTTGGCCACTAAAATAGGATATTGTACAGCATTTATATATTTACAATTTTTTGTACACCATAGATAATAACTAAAAAAAAAGAAACGATTCATATAAAGGTACAAGAGGCGGTGTTATCGCTCGAGGCGATCTCTACCAGACAAACTTTGAATGGAAATGAGAGATATGGAAGAGAGGGTAATTTAGGATATATATACTATTAAGTACTGTGGGTTCTGACTCGAAATGAACCACTGGTTCACAAAGAGTCCTTTATTCATAAATCAGATGGTCACCCTACTTTAACACAAAGTATACTTTCACTTAGTTCAAATTACGCTTTCAAATTGCTTAAGAAATTACTGTACAAATAACTTACCAAATAGTCACTTTATATCACTGATCGTAGATCTTAATCTTATAACTTGAAAAACAACACTGAACTTTCGACATGGGGAGTACACCTATTTATACTACGGAGAAGGTTCTAGTAAGTTCGAGATAGTACTCGGTTAGAATTTCCGAGAACCGTACACGATCTATAAATAACTTCAAGGTCACGCATGTTTACGGCGCTTCTTGATCTTAGGGTTCCGTGTTTATTGTTTATAGGGTTCTGTATTTCGTGCTTTGTAACCATATATACTAATACATTCATCACTGTACACACATAATTACATATAAATATTACTATATAAAACACACTACATTACATAACACAATTGTTAACAGCGCCATCTATGAAGTGCAAAGATTAAACAGACACTGCTTTACCGACATTGAACAAGCGCGGCACAATGCAAAATAGAATTATTTAAGAAACTAGTTTCTTTACATATATATACTGTTTTGGTGCACATTGAAGTATAAATATGGATGTTTTAAAATACCGCCCAACGAACGGTCAAAGTTTTTGTTGGTTCTTCACACAACAGGGAGCGTTTGGAACTCTCCTATAGCTACAAGATCAAGGATGCCAATATAAAGTAAGAAAAGGACCAATATTTAGCCACTTCCGCCCATGCAGTGGTAGTCGTGCAATAAAATACACCGCCCGCCAGCCCGCTGATAAATGCGTATGCGGCATACAGTGCGAATCACACAACCGCACCCACACAATATTGGTCCTTTTCTTACTTAGGATGGACTTCCGCGAGGTAACGCCTGATTCCATTAAATATGCCAATATAAAGTTCATTCTGATTCTATTTTATGATTTCCATGATGATGATTGTAGATTAAAAATGGATGACGTATGTGTGTTCAGAGCCTAGCGTTGCTTCATGACCACAGCTGGAGTCACACGGGCGTGAAGCAGTTCCAATGCTCGCAGTGCCACAAGACATTCGCCCGTCGGTATAGGCTTATAGCTCACAGGCGTCTCCACGCTGCAGACAGGCGCCGGCACCCGTGCTCCGTGTGCGGGAAACTTTTCTCCACCCTCAGTAACTTGCAGCGACATAAAGCCGTTAGTGCTTATTTGATGCCTATTCGATTACAGCTAATCCTAAATCTATTTGGACACCAAATTATGTTCAATTTCTATTTGGCGTCTATTTCATATTTACTTGAATCCTATTTGGTGCCTATTTAATACTTCGTGCTTGTTTAGTATTTACTTGAATCCTATTTGGTGCCTATTTAATACTTCGTGCTTGTTTAGTATTTACTTGAATTCTATTTGGTGCCTATTTAATACTTCGTGCTTGTTTAGTATTTACTTGAATCCTATTTGGTGCCTATTTAATACTTTGTGCTTGTTTAGTATTTACTTGAATCCTATTTGGTGCCTATTTAATACTTTGTGCTTGTTTAGTATTTACTTGAATCATATTTGGTGCCTATTTAATACTTTGTGCTTGTTTAGTATTTACTTGAATCCTATTTGGTGCCTATTTAATACTTCGTGCTTGTTTAGTATTTACTTGAATCATATTTGGTGCCTATTTAATACTTCGTGCTTGTTTAGTATTTACTTGAATCCTATTTGGTGCCTATTTAATACTTTGTGCTTGTTTAGTATTTACTTGAATCCTATTTGGTGCCTATTTAATACTTCGTGCTTGTTTAGTATTTACTTGAATCCTATTTGGTGCCTATTTAATACTTCGTGCTTGTTTAGTATTTACTTGAATCCTATTTGGTGCCTATTTAATACTTCGTGCTTGTTTAGTATTTACTTGAATCATATTTGGTGCCTATTTAATACTTCGTGCTTGTTTAGTATTTACTTGAATCCTATTTGGTGCCTATTTAATACTTCGTGCTTGTTTAGTATTTACTTGAATCCTATTTGGTGCCTATTTAATACTTTGTGCTTGTTTAGTATTTACTTGAATCCTATTTGGTGCCTATTTAATACTTCGTGCTTGTTTAGTATTTACTTGAATTCTATTTGGTGCCTATTTAATACTTCGTGCTTGTTTAGTATTTACTTAAACCCTATTTGGTGCCTATTTAATACTTTGTGCTTGTTTAGTATTTACTTGAATCCTATTTGGTGCCTATTTAATACTTCGTGCTTGTTTAGTATTTACTTGAATTCTATTTGGTGCCTATTTAATACTTCGTGCTTGTTTAGTATTTACTTGAATCCTATTTGGTGTCTATTAATACTTCGTGCTTGTTTGGTAATTAGAGGTTTTTGTGCCTATTCGTCATGTCAATATTACAGCCAGTGGAAGCTCTTAGATTTCAAATAGGACTGGTTAAAAGTGGTTTGATCTTCTGAATAGGCCTGTACCTAACAGTGGACATTAAGGAAGTGATCGTGTTGAAAATGTATAAAATTTTAGTTTGTATTTTCAGACCCACAGCGGTCTGAGGCCGTTTAAATGCGAAATGTGCGGCAAATGTTTTAAGCACGCGAGCTTGCTGAAGGACCACGTGAAGTATGTTCACATGAAAGCGCCGTGGCCGAAGAGAACGAGGGGGAAACATTCAGAAGTGCGGGTAGGTGGACATTTCAGCAATAAGTGTGTGGGTAGATGTAAATTAGATATAACAAGTGCTTGAATTCACAATATTATACAATACCCGGCGATTAATATTGCACATCGAACTTTCGAAGGAGATAATTGGCTAATTACGGCTACGTAGAGCGTTATCTCTGTCGCACGAGTGACAAAACACGACATAGGTAGTGTGGGACAGAGATAACGCTCTACGATTGTCTCTTTCCAAAGGTCGATGTGAATTATTTATCGCCGAGTACTGTAGTTGCGGCGATCACAGATAGCAGTGGTCACATCGAAATCTCTTACTAATGTATTACAGTGTTCTCGCTAATTTAAAAGATTTTTTTAAATGTATAAGCTTTTTTACAGACTACCCTCTCACAAACTACTACCGCAACTGGTGCGAGCGAGACGAATGCGGGTCTTATATGGGACGGCTGAATATGGATCACACTGTATATACAATTATTTAATATTTAAATAAAAAAAACATGTGCAATATACAATCTTTTATTTTGAACCCGAAGAATTTTTTTCAGATTGGGGCCGAGATGATTTTTTTTTTTAAATAAAATTCGTTTATTCTACATTGGACTGCTTCGTAAGGTTAGTTGTGAAGAAAAAGCAGGAAGTAATTCCACAATAATACATCTTTTAATAAAGTTTAATAATACAAATTTATACATACACACTTTATAAGATATAGCCTGAATGAAATAAAAATAATCAGGCGACATCGCTGCCAAGGATTCTTGTCATTTAAATATTCGTGTAATGAATGATAAGTCTTTTCCGTCAATTCATTTTTAATAATGATTTTGTAAATGTTAGCCCAGTAATGTTTTGCGGAATATTATTACAAGATTTGGTTCCGTTTATTACAAAAGGTACGCACTACGGTCAAAACTTTGGTAGTCAGTTTTTCACGGTGCCTTGTAGACTTTACAATTTTTTTCTGTCACTTCCTGTGTCGAGAAGAAATATAAAAGAAAATGGCAGCGATGTTTCTGCGACGGACAATAGTTCGAATAATCCTTTTACCTGCAACATTTACATAAGATTAAACATTCCCATTGGTGTTATCAGCTCTGTGGTATCCCTCACTCTCAGGTTCAAATAAAAAAGTGTAAAATTAAATTGGCAAAATTGGCGGTAATTTTCTCATGGTAAACAGTAATTTATAAGCACAGGCTCTACCAAAGCGTATATTAACCTTTAAAGTAAGTTAACAATATAGGTGTATGGAAATGAATTGTTTTAATTTCAAGGAAAAGGTAATTGTTTGTGGCGTTCATTAGAACGCACCCAAATTTATTATCTGTTTTTGCATGACCCTTCTTACACTCGGTACATCTCGCCCTCTCTCTGACGCGCCGCGCTACCGAGCGGACGTGTCGCTTCAACCGCTGTTCAACAAAGGAAATACTTGTAACTCAGATTGAGATTTATTGTTCTGTGATATTATAAGTTTAACTATCCGGCAAGTGTTTTTCTTTACATCGAATTATCTATTACGGGACGAGGGGCCCGTACCAACGACCACCCCTCATGTTAATACAATCATTTAAAATTGACAAACCCCATTTTGTAGTTTTCAGCAGGTGACGCGACACGAACTAACGTAAATTTAACTTTAATCTGACAATTATAAATTACTGTAATTACGTCATATGACAAAACTATTAATAAAAACATGCGCACAAGTCTAGTGAGTAGAAATCTTGCATAAATCTGATACTGACCTCACTTCAGGGGAAGTATCTTGAACGTAGATTTTTTCCGCAAGCCAACAAAAAGAGATCGAATTTGTTTTTAACTATAATAAACCCTTTATATTCTTTTTATCCAATGGACGCTCACTGCTAAGCTTTTCCAACAAGCATCAGCAAAATTTTAAAAGTGTTCTATGAGAAAAAAGTTTGGGAACCTATGACTTAGATTCTGGGAAAATGGTTCCTGGTCAGAGAGCTCAAAACGACACGGACAATGGTTTCTCAATTCTTTATTAAAACGATGTCACGTAATTTAGAAATCTGACAATGTTGTACCTCATTTTCCGCCGATGGACATCCACTGCCAGGCATAGGATCACCCGTATCCGGTGACCTTTCGCGACTTTTACTATCTCGTCTATGTGTCTATCGTCTCGTGGTCGCTATTCGGAAACTTTCCAACTCCAACGGCTATCGGTTGCACGAGCTATCCTTTCTAACTAAGAAAGGGACTAATACATAGCTACTTCCGCTATGCAGCAGTAGTCGTGCAATAAAGTGCACCGCCCGCGAGCCCGCTGATAAATGCGCGTGCGGTAATCAATGCGATACACAACTACCGCCGTTTATCTATTTTCTTAGTAAAAGAGTTTGTTCACTGTCCCTGCAGATTTAGAATTAGAAAAAAATTAATGTAATATATTTAAAAGTGATCACTATAAATGAGCATTGAAAATGAGTTGAAATTTCCATAGCTTTTTTGCAGAAAAACGAGTTCATAATCAAACACCTGTCTATATATTTTTGAATACAACTAACCTATAACCTGTATATACATGAATTGTTTACTATTTCAATCGGCATCTACAGAAACATCTACAGCTAGAAAAGAAATTACATTAGTGTGAAAAGTAACTTCTCAGCATTCCATGGATTCCTTCGGGTGTTGGGTTCATCGCGTTGTAGGGGGGCCTGGCATAAGGAAGAACCCTTGTAATGCTTTGGCAGACTTTTCAGCTGAAAAAGCTTACTGCAAGGCATATATCTCGCTCAAAGAACGAGGACTAGTCTTTCGCTGCCAGCATCTAGCGACTTTAAACATGTCGTCGGTCCACTGGTGGGAACCTACCCACGCCGGGTTTACCGGCTCGTCTCCTCTCCTTACCTAACCAATCTTTAATAAGGCGATGGAAACGTGGCGATGTACGAAAGAAAAAAAGCGAAATTAATGGAAAATATTAAGGATGATGACCAAATAACAAAAAAAACACTTTAATGTCAGAAACTAATTAGTTACTATAGTTATATTAAATACGCCAGAAATGACCTGATGTTCTCTTTAGATAGGTCTAAAAGTTCCAGCAGGCTATAGATATTTCGTTAGAATAATATTCACCGCATACAAATTCACTATATTATTTAGTTTTGGTTACGAAACACTAGATTACTGTTTAGTTTTAGTTATAAAACACTAGATGGCGTCGTAATCATTTGCGAACGTGTTGAACGTCAATTCGTATAGTATTGTCATCAGAAATAAAGGATGGTTTACTGAAGATCCAAATGACTAATAAATAAAATTCCAAATTATTTATTAAATTTCACAGTTTTATAAAACATTAATACTAATTCACAATAAATAGGTTTTTAGTAAATATGCATTTTATTCGACCATTTATATACAAAAAAGCATAAACACAGTACAAATTACAGAGAGCGTTCAATTGTTAATTATATGTACTATGGGCAAATACTACGTAATGTACGAAGTAGTTATCCCATTAGTACAATACAGTAAACACTCACATAGTTCAATTTAGTACCCGGCGATAAATATTGCACATCGACCTTTGGAAAGAGACAATCGGCTATTTTCGGCTACGTAGAGCACTATCTCTGTCTCGCACTACCTATGTGACATTTTGTCAGTCGTATTCTGTGCGACAGATTTATCGCCAGGTACACTAAAATAATATTACATTCCGTTTAGTGAATGCAAAGCTTATAGAGGGTGTTGAAACCATTGAATCAATGGAAAGTTCCTTCCCAGTTGACATTTGTGTCCCAACAGTGAGTATAGACCTTCAACCACGTTCCGAAGATACAAAGAAGAAAATGAGGGTAGACTACAAATTTATTAGAGGGTATTTGTAAAATTCACATGAATCTGCACAGCAAACACCGGTCTACTCACACAAACGTACATTTACACACACACACACTCACACATATATCAGATATTAATACCTTTTAAAGCTATACCTTACATTACTCCGTGCGATATTAGCAGAGGGCGCAGTTGTCGCAATAATGAAATTTGTATCTTCTTAGTTTCTAACATCACCTAGCGGCCATTATATTTAATTTTGATAGCCGCTAGATGGCGTTGAAAACTTGGTGAGGTGAAAAGATAGTAGTAAGTCTCTTGTTATAAGAAATGACCTTCAAACTGTGTTAGCTCCAAGATACCCACGTAGATGGTGCTCATTGAAACTGATCTTCCAGCTGCGTCAGCTGACACCAGCTAGGCGGGCTAGAGTTGTGCCTTGTGCCAATCGCGACGGGCACGAGCGCGCTTTGGCCACGGCTTCTTCAGATGCACGTGCTGCACGTGAGCGCGCTGCTCTCCCGCAGTGGTGAAGCACTTCCCGCATGTCTCGCATCGGAACGGCTTCAATCCCGTGTGGATCTGGTGCACAAGATACATGGTTTATTGATATGGTAACACTTCTCTTCAGCCAATAAACGCACTGCAAGGCATAGGGCGCCCTCCAGACAGTCGCAAGATCGGACACCCTCCATCCCTTAGCGGTAAGAGTAAAAGAGAATGTTATGAAAACGAGAGAGAATGGCAAGAATGTTGATAGAGGGGAACGAGAGGGCAGACCAACTGGCCAAGGACGCGGCCCTGAAGAGTAAAAAACGATCAGAATGAGGAATGCCCCATCATCGAGCCATCGTCAAGCGACAGCTTAGGCTGGGTACGCTTGACGAATGGAATAGGAGGTCCATAAATGGCATCGCCAACGTGGAAGTTCTTCCCGGACGCCTATCGCGCCTATCGCTGCCTATCGCGCGCTCCGCTAAAAGGAGGTTTATGCGGTCTTGGTCCAGCTCTTCACGGGGCACAGGAGGTTCTCTGAGTACCTTCACAGGTTCAAGCTCAAGGAGGACCTCTGATGCTTCTGTGAACCGGGCGTGTACCAAAAAAAATCTGTTTTAAATTACAAATAGAATAGATATAACTGCAGTTTTTAAGGATGGATGAATGGAATAGTTGAGAAAGACAGAATTGTGGAATGAAAGAAAGGAGAAAAAGACAATGAAACCATGGAAAGGGAAAATGAAAATAAAAAAAGTGTTGTGAAAAAATTAATAATAAATTAAAAAACCTTTTCCCATATAAATAGGGGTGGTACGAGAGGTCCCCAATAAACACAAAAAAAGCCATAGGCGTCCGCCGAAGATCGCAACGACCTAAAGTGTGATGTCCGTCCACCTAGAGAGAGGAGAGGGGGGGGGGGGTGGCATGCCGCGTCTACTGGCTCGTGATCACCGCTCGATAACCTAGTAACTATATGATATCCCTGTTACGTAAAAGTCCCTATTACCCGGGTAAATCCGACCTTCAGAAAATTCAAAATGGCGGACGGACTGTGGTTGTTTTTTTTTCTTTTTAAACCGATTACTAGCCAAAAATGACTCGTGATCGGACACTAGATACGGCCAAACTAAAAAATATGTATATTTTATTGTAATATAGAGAAAACGTTGGACGCTTCCTCCTGTCTAGAGGAAGTACTATGACTGAAATTACAATGATGAAACTACCAAACAACCTATCTACCATAAAGTAGTGTATATTGTAACGTTGTAGTACATTTTTTGGATTCTTCCTTGGGCTGGTAGATCGAGGAGGTAATATCTACACGAAGTTCGGAGTAGAACGACTGGCGTCCATATTTATGACGATGTAAATAAAGACTTATATTTCTGTGGAAGGGGAATTCCCTTTTCGATGTGCCGCTGACGATGACTTCATGTCGCTCCTATGTATTAATGAAAATTTATTTGTGAAAGTAGGTACATAAGACGTTGGCCTCTTTCTGTGAGACCGTCATGGTCCAGAAGGAGGCGGCCGAGGACAAATCCAGCTCGGAGACGACGCCGTCAGCGCAGGGACGCGCCTCGCGACGGTCCTCCGGTGAATGGTGCTGCCCTACCATAAACGGGGCCTTCGGAGTCGCGGGAGTTTAGGGTGGGGGCCCTAAACTCCCACTAGCTTCGGCTTCGACGTGGTCTCGAACCATCGTGATAGCACCACGAGGGTTTCGAAGGTAGCGTATACACGCATACCATACGGAAATAAATACACACGGAACATTCCCCCCTCCCCCCCGAAACAAAAAAAAGGTACATAAGAATTTCACCGTTCTCTGTTTACCCTCAACTCATTAGATAATTTAAAACTGTAACAGAGATATGCGCGGCTATTGGTCATTCGAGCCAGGACTATCCCAGCCGCTTGCTGCCTTGGACGCAATTTCCACGCATACAAGTTAAGGCTATTCTTCTTGATTCTAGACTAGTGATAGTGTAAAAACTTATTAAGGGTGTATAGTACGGGATTGAGGATGGAATTCTTCATGCCCACACTCTTGACTTCATGACTCCGTGTACCACTTGCCCAGCATTGGACCACGAACAAAACTACATTTTCCCTTATAATTAACATTTGTATATATATTTATGTTCTATCGGGTATACTTACGAACATGTGGCGGCGTCGGTTGTTGAAGAAGGCAAAGTGTTTGCCACACAGTGGGCACTCGTAGCTGGGCCGCTGTGCGCTGTGCACGCGCAGGTGGAACACCAGGTTGCTCTTCTGGGTGAAACTCTTATCGCAGCTGGAGCATTTGAAGCGCTTCTCTCCCGTGTGCACCCACATGTGGTCTTTTAGTAGCGCCATACTCTGTTGGTGGTGGGGGTACCATTATATATACCACTCTTTGATCCAAGTAAATGAAGGTATGGTGGCGGTGTTTGAGGGAGGTCTTTGAGGTTTGAGCAGTGGAAATTTAATTAAATAATTGTCCAAAAATAAAATCAGGTCATATAAAAAAATTTGCATCTAAACACCGCGATGTAAACAATTATGAAGTTTCAGCGCCATCTAATGGAAAAATCTAGTATAATACAAGGCGATAAATATTGCACATCAACTTTTAGAAAGAGACAATCGGCTAATCTCGGCTTCGTAGAGCGTTATCTCTGTCGCACGAAATACAAACAGTCCGGTATCTATTAGGAGCTGTTACAACAAGTATCATTTGCTTGATTGAACTCTTCCGAAACAGCTCGACTGATTTTCGTTAATCTCAGCGCGCATATCGGTCAGGGCGGAGAATCTGACAACATCTATTTTTGATCCCCTTAAATGTTAAGGGTGCTTCCACCCCAAAATTTTATTTTTCATTTTTTAGACAAAATTTTTTGTTTTTATTCTTTTATGAGACAGCATACAAAAATACATACAACCCTAAATTTTCATCCCTCTACTATCAACCTTATTTTTATCTGTTTTTTAATGTTTCCTAGAAATAACATATATGACAAAAGAATGCCTTGCAACATATATGATATCCCAGTTTCCTCTTTCTTCTGCGACCTTGGCTAAGTTTTCGGTACACACACACATATATATATATATATATATATATATATATATATATATATATATATATGTGTATGTATATGTTACGTACCTGGAATATCCTGCCGCACTGCTCACACATAGCTGGAGTCTTCATCGCGGGGTACTTGGTGCGGTTCTTGTCTGGGTGAGCGCGACGGAAATGCTGCGCGTACAAGCGGAGATCTCGCAGCTGAAGACCACACTGAAAATTAAAAGGTGGGGGGTATATAGGGGAGTATCCCAATAGCCCAGCTATAGTGGACTGGGTCTTGTGATCGAAGGTAGCGGGTTCCATTGCCAGGATACAATCTTATATAATTCACATGCATTAATTATATAGTATTCTCACTGCTCATAAATAAGCTTCCATATGAGTAGCAGTATCCTCTGCGTACCATAAATACCACACTGCGATCGCCAACCCGCCTGACAAGTATGGCGATTATGGTAAATCTCTCTATAAATATCTTTGGGAGAGACCTTTTTGAAGTTAATTAATTTATTTATAAATATCTCATGCAAATACAGTACCCGGCGATAAATATTGCACATAGACTTTTGGAAAGAGACAACCTCATTTTGGCTTCGTAGAGCGCTATCTCTGTCGCACGAAACAAAAACAGTCCGGTATCTATCGAAGCTGTTACAACAAGTACCATTTTCTTCTTTTGATAATCATTCTTATTTTTTGCAAAAAATACACCAATGTTTCTATAAATAAATAAAATTAAAAAACATGTTACACTATCTCTGTCCCACACTACCTATATGACGTTTTGTCAGTCGTTGTATTTCGTGCGACAGAGATAACGCTCTACGAAGCCGAATTAGCCGATTGTCTCTTTCGAAAGCTCGATGTGCAATATTTATCGCCGGGTACAGTAAATTTATTTTACGCCATTATACACATATATTTTTTAAAAGACACTTCACAATGAAAGTCCTCGGCAAGTTTTCGAGCATCCGTTTTTAATTTAAATATTATTATTATTATATAGTTATTATTTATAAAATTAAATCTGAATCATCATTTTATAGTTAATCAGGTTTTCATGTGTTAATTTTTCAAATAATTACCCTTCACTGCACTTAAACGATCTAATTTAGTTGACAAATTGTTGGTTTCTAGCTATCTTTTATAATTTTTGTTTATTGCGCCTGTAATATGACTACAAAAATCTATTCAGAGAGTTCCTTTCGTAGTGCCGATCTCGCGCTGGTGCGTGATTTTTGATTCTCTTTTATTTCAACTACCTTGTATATACAAATGGTATTTAATTAATAACATTCCAATCCTTTTTAGACAATTGAACAACAAAATAGAAAGCTGGCATGAAATCTTATAGTGTTACCTGTTTAATAGTAGTATAAGAGGTAACTGTTTCATGGAAGTGCAATGGAGGGGGGGGACCTGTTTCATGGCAATGGGGGGGACCTGTTTCATTACAATGGGGGGACCTGTTTCATGGCAATGGGGGGGACCTGTTTCATGGCAATGGGGGGGGGGCACCTGTTTCATGGCAATGGGAGGGGACCTGTTTCATTACAATGGGGGGACCTGTTCCATGGCAATGGGGGGGCACCTGTTTCGTGGCAATGGGAGGAGACCTGTTTCATTACAATGGGGGCACCTGTTTCATGGCAATGGGGGGGGGGGCACCTGTTTCGTGGCAATGGGGGGCACCTGTTTCGTGGCAATGGGGGGGACCTGTTTCATGGCAATGGGGGGGGGCACCTGTTTCATGGCAATGGGAGGGGACCTGTTTCATTACAATGGGGGGACCTGTTTCATGGCAATGGGGGGGCACCTGTTTCATGGCAATGGGGGGACTTGTTTCATGGCAATGGGGGGAACTGTTTCATGGCAATGGGGGGACCTATTTCATGGCAATGAGGGGACTTGTTTCATGGCAATGGGGGGGCCTGTTTCATGGCAACGGAGGGGACCAGTTTCATGGCAATGGGGGGGGGCTGTTCCATGGCAATGGGAGGGGGCCTGTTTCATGGCAATGGGGGACCTGTTTCATGGCAATGGGGGAAACCTGTTTCTTGGCAATGGGGGGGGGCTGTTTCATGGCAATGGGGGGGACCTGTTTCATGGAATTGGGGAGGGTCTGTTTCATGACAATGGGGGGGGCTGTTCCATGGCAATGGGGGGGACCTGTTTCATGGCAATGGGGGGGGACTTGTTTCATGGCAATGGGGGACTGTTAAATAGATATATGTGATGGGAACTGGCTAGTGGAAGTCCTGAGGGGTATTTAAATATTTTGAACGTGGTAGTGGGGCGTACCTGCTCGCAGGCCACGGGTCCGGTGTCGGAGCCGCGGTCACGATCGTTGGGCGCCCGCGGGTGGACAACTGGGCGACGCTCGATGCGACGCACTGTCCGCCCCCCGCGCTCCGAGTTCATGCTCTGTGAGTCGTTTCGTATTCTATTCCTGCACAGATAACAAAGTATTTTAGTATAAATCTAAATTCATTTATGAGGTACATATAATATAGTTCTACCCACAGTTACAAAACCGAGATCATATTAGATGAACATAATTGTTTTATAATTATAGTATATGGGGTGAAAATTTAGGGTTGTATGTATTTTTGTATGCTGTATCATTAAAAAATAAAAACCAAAAATTTTGTATAAAAATAAAATAAAAAATTTAGGGGTGGACCACCCTTATCACTTAGGGGTATGGATAGTGTATGGATAGTAGCCGATTCTCAGACTTACTATATATATATATATATATATATATATATATATATATATATATATATATATGTATATATATATATGTATATATATATGTATATATATATATATATATAATTAGTAATATAAAATATAATTCTATAAGTTGTAGTACATATTAGTGGAACCGGAAAATAATGTCGCTTTTTAAAGTTAAATTCACACGACAACATTTTTAACAAGATTTTATTTCTAATCAACAATATATTCAACTTCGTTATCAACAACCTTTTGCCATCTTGTATACAAATCAAGCAAACAAATAAATCACTACTAAACTAGTAAACAAATCAATCGATTTTTCTGTAAAATATGTCGTCAGAAAGAACATTACATTTCGGTCCTTCTAATATATGATTTAATGTTAAACAATATATGGTACAACCTATACGAAAACTAAACGGTTTCAGAAATAATAAATCTAGTTATATTTATGGAGGAGGAAGGGGGAGGATCTATCATTTGTCACGTAATATCTTTGGAAAGGAAGTGCGTAGGGAGATATCAGATCAAGATACAGGATGATTTGATTGTGTCAAAATTTTTAAATTAATAAATATATAGCTCATTTACTGTAGTTTACCGAGCAAACCCTATCATATTCCAATTGAGAATATAATTAAATATTGTAAAGTAAGAAAAGGCACTAATCGGTGTAACATAACTCCTGAAGATGCCCCGTGGAGGGGTGAAACACGTGTTGAGTGATTTGGCGGTGGCGGTTGTATGATTCGCATTGTTTGCCGCATGCGCATTTATCAGCGGGCTGGCGGGCGGTGCATTTTATTGCACGACTACCACTGCATGTGCGGAAGTGGCTAAATATTGGTCCTTTTCTTACTTAGGATGGACTTCCGCGAGGTAACGCCTGATTCCATTAAATAAATATTTTAAAATTATCACATTATACGGTATGATTAAATATATGTATAAAATATTTAGAGATTCTTTACTTCAGCTGACCATTCTATTATGTATACAATTATCCTGTATAAATAAGTTCATCATGATTTCAGATGCATGACGTCTACTAGACATTGGTACTTCAGTCTCGAATAGGACCAGTTGGAAACTGCCTCCATCCAGGGTCAGATGGATCATAACTCTTATCTGATGATGCAGGGTAGTCTTCGAAGTAGACCTGCAGCGTCATGCCAGTTGACACTTACGGATCGTTGTCGCTGCTGTGACGAGAGGACAACTTGAGATGCCTGGTGTGGGCCTCCTCAGATATGAAACGCACCTCGCAGACCTCACAGTACGGACCTTCGAGGGTAATCTGAAATTTTATTTGTTATTAAAATACAAGTCTTTCGCGGAGTAACTATATATATCTTTATGCTATATATATTTTAAATATCGCTTAGGTGTTTGTAAGAGTACATTCAGAGAGACAATGTTTGGGACATTACAATAATTCATACCTCAAATTAAAAATAGAGCATATATACAAACAAACTCTTTCTCTCTATACTCCCACACTCTCTCTCTTCTGCGGCCATATCTATAGCTCCAGCGCTCATTATGTTGCAGTACCGCCCCGAGTATTGCCAAAGCGCCCACTATGATAAGATAGCGTCCCATATATTGCCCAAGCGCTCACTGTGAGACAGTACCGTTCCAGAGTTAAATATAGAGAAGTAATTTCATATGTATAACTCCAGCGCGCATTATAAAGAAGTACCGTCATATGTACCACACCAGCACCCATTATGGTGCAGTACCGTTCCAAGTAAGTCCTCAGCGTTTATTAGGGAGCAATACCGATCCATATATTGTCACAGAGCCCACTATAATACGGTAGCGTTCCATATATTGCCCGAGCGCCCACTTTAAGGCAGTACCACTCCAGCGCCCAATATGGAGAAGTATGAAGTGTCATCATGTGTATAACTCCAGGTCCCGTCATGGAGAAATACCATCATATATATAACTACAGTGCCTACTATAAGGCAGTACCGCTTAAGCGCCCAGTATAGAGAAGTACCACCATATATATATCTCCAACATTCACTACCACCATATGTATAGCTCTAGTACAATGATGGTATAATACTTCGCCCACTATTACCCCATGAATACCTCTACCAACCCCTGCAGGGCAGTACCGCCCTCAACATAGCTCCAGCGCCCCCATTGGGGCGGTACCGCCCCGTGTCAGAAATTTAATAAAAACTGACCGTCTTATCATGCAGCCGATGTTTTTTCTTCTTGTGTACTTCTATTCCCTTCTTGCTGACGAACGTATACCCACAGAGCTCGCAGACGAAGTCGGAAACGTGTTTAATCCTTATGTGACCCATATATGTTGTTAGTTTACTGAAATTATATATAACATATATCAATGACGGATAAATACATACTTCGTATAGAATTGAAGTGATGTACGGTATGATTGGTTATAGGTATTAAAAGGTTTTTTTTTAATATTTAACTTTTAGAACTCAGTAAGGCGGAATAAAACGTGTGAAATATTCCTATTAAGCATTTCATGTCTTTGTCATAAAGCACAACAAATATAAACGCGTGCGCGCGTGTTGTTCCGAAAATCCGTAGTTTACATTTTTTAATACAAACATGCAATAGCTATCCGTCTCTCTTTTACGTGTAAATTGCTATATAAGCCCATCTCTCTCTAACTCTGAAGTAGCCGCAACTCGTTACAAGTATAAAGATATAGATATACAATTGCAACGCGCGCGCTGGAGAGTGATTATATCTTTTACAAAGATATATATCTTTCCTGTCTTTAGCTCTGTTTTTTTTTTTTGTATATACTCACTCGAATTCACATGGACAGTGTGGACATTGGTATTTGGTTCCCGCGTGCCATTTCTCATGCTCTCTGGCTACACCCCTGAAAAAACAATTGTTCGTTGTTTTACATAACACTAAAATAAATATATTCAGTTTTTGTTTTAAGATTTTAGTAATTAGATTTTACTCATCTGTTGATTTTAGTACGGTGAACATAAAACTGCTTTGAAATTATTTTGTATAATATATCAGAACTGTAATACGACCAATATTGATGTATGGTTGTGAAGCTTGGATACTTTGAAAGAAGAACAAAAACTGCTAGTGACGGAACGCAAAACCATGCGGAAGATCTTGGGACCAGCGAGAAATCAAGACGGATCTTGGAGGCTCCGAAAGAATGCCGAAATTGAGACTTTAGTAGCACAGCCAAATATCATTGGCGAATATAAAGCTCAACGAATCCGCTGGCTTGGTCACTTGGAGCGAATGGGTTCGGAGCGTGAAGGTAGCGTACCTGGAAAAACCGAGGGGTCGAAGAGCAGTGGGTAGACCCAGGTATCGCTGGATCGATCGCGTTGAGGCAGACTTGCGAATTGAATGTCAGCCAATGGCAGACGATGGCGCAAGATAGAGGAAAGTGGAAGTCTCTCGCTTCGGAGGCCAAGACCCACTTTGGGTCACTGAGCCAGCGGAGTAAGTAAGTAAGTATATTAGAGACTACAGCTCTCATTTTTGGTTTTATTTCAGGATGCATCTGGTAGTCTGATAAGGTATCGGACTTGACAAATAGCTTCAAGCAACCGTTGTATTCAAAAGGTTATTGGCGACCACAGGCTGGTACACGCATGGATAGGACCCTAAGTGAAGAGTACATCGTTAAGAAAGCAGGAGATGTCATGAAGATGTCTGATGAAGTCAAGAGAAGGAAGGTTACAACTATATATACCCGAAGGCTGTGAGGGTACCAACGAGAGCGACACGAAATCAAAAGTATAGTAAATATAATTTTATGTAATTAAATGTAATTATATACGAACCTGTTCCTCGTAACAAAAGGACATCCCTTGCAGCTGAACTTCTCAGTGTGCTGGGCAGTTAGGTGCTTTCGGAGAGCCCTTCCTGTCTTCAATCTCGTCTTGCATATAAAGCACTCGTATGCACCACTTTGCTGAAGCAAATGTAATTTTCAGTTTTGTATTTCGAAACACCAAAGTAAATTTATTAACCTCGTCAATAAATTATGGTTCAATAATAACTATTGTAGATATACGAAATTAATCAACAAAATTAGAATTACTACTAAATTATCCGGCGATAAATATTGCACATCGATATTTAGAAAGAGACAATCGTCTAATTTTCGCTTTGTAGAGCACTATCTCTGTCCCACACTACTTATGTGACGTTTTGTCAGTCGTATTTCGTGCAACAGAGATAACGCTATACGAAGCCGAAATTAGCCGATTGTCTCTTTCCAAAGGTCGATGTGCGATATTTAACACCGGGTAGTGTACTTCTATATACAGGATGATTAGTTATAAATGTAAAATGTAAATTAATATATAGTAAACCCTATAGAAAAAACAATGGATTCAGAAATAATAATGTAAAGTTAATATAATACAAATAAATCGATTTCAAAATATATATTACTACATATTAAAATTAATCATTGTTTACTTTTGTCTGTCAATGCAGACTTGTATACAGATATATTAAAAATAACTAGCTGATCCCGCAAACGTTGTTTTGCAAAAAAAATTAAAGTTTTTAATTAACAAATGTAAGATAAGGGTTGATCGTAGAGGGGTGAAAATTTAGGTTTGTATGTATTTTTGTATGCTGTATCATAATTAAATAAAAACCAAAAAAATTATCTAAAAAATTAAAAATAACATTTAGGGGTGGACCACCCTTATCACTTAGGGGTATGGACAATAGATAGTAGCCGATTCACAGACATACTGATTACGCATGTAAAATTTGGTAAAAATCGGTCAAGCCGTTTCGGAGGAGTTCAAGTTCGAACACCGTGACACGAGAATTTTATATATTAGAAGATGTAACATATTTCAGAGAGATCACATTACACAGGGTGATTGAAAATAGATATAAAAGTTTTAAAACTTTTTTCTTTATTCCGACAAATGATTTATTCATCCAGTACGTTTAAAGTTTTTTTTTTTAATAGTTTTACGTGGTTTCTCTAACATAGAGCCTTAACATCTATTTACAATTTCTAGACGGAGAGGGGAAATCCCGCATAGGAACGTTTAAAGCAATGATTTCCAAAGTGGTCTATATCGACCCCTAGGGGTCTATGACAACCTGCAAGGGGTCTACGTCAGCGAAAAAAAATTTGGAGGTCCATGACATGAAAATGGGGGTCCACGATAGTGGATCTCAACACATACACTGATAGTACCTATTTACTTACATCATACTATCTTATAATATCAAAACATTTACATTATTTATAAAAGTACCTATGAAGTAAAAAAATATAATATATGTTTATAAAATTGTGTAAGTTGTAGGATGTTGGTATAATAGATTGGTTTAGTTGGTATATATAGTAGATAAAAAAATTATTTTGAGTAGTTTTAATTTAAATTCAATTAATAAATGTATAAATTAACATGTGTTTTTAATTTAAGTTTTTAACACTAAACTTCACTACAGTTAGAAATTTACAGGAAATCAATATCAGGTAAGTAGGGGGTATACCCAACACGGAAAAACACGGCAAGGGGTCTACGACAAGTTATATATATATATATATATATATATATATATATATATATATATATATATATATATATATATATATATATACTTTAAAGTTATAACCAATCACCCTGTATCATTGTAATGTATACAAGACGGGATACAGGTCGATTCTAACCGGTCTTATTTGAACTATTTGGGAAAGGATGTCCAACAGTGAACATCGAAGGTGGACAAACAAGGTTGCTTGTTAATGTCTGAAGATTTTTGAAGCGGGCCGCTTATTATCAGTCCTATTAGAAATCTATGGAGAAAAGATCTAAGTCCAGCTGTGGGCTACCTACGGCTGATATAACGATGATGATAAAGAATAACTACAAATAGTGTAATATGTCCAACCAGAAGGTGAACAGAACACCTTGTTGAGATCGGAAGGCGCTCGATGTAAATGTTATTGGAAATCTATATAGAAGTACACCAATACCTCACTTTGCGTCGTGGTTACGTTCCGAAAAAAAACACGACGCAAATTGAATTAAGATTTTCTATGGCAAACCTTGTAAAGATCGAAGATAGGTTCAAGGGTCACGAAAATACTACTTTTTAAAAAGAAAATTGAACAAAGTAAACATTTAAAAAACAAAAATAATATAACTCTGCCAATAAATAAATTGGAATAATATTTACCTTTTTTGTAACCAGAAACAACAAATAAAAAAAAAAACAAAGTGAAAATAAAACTGTGTTAAAATTGCGTTGATTTAAAGTTAGAAAGGGCATCCCCGAGTTTTGATGGCATGGCGCGATTAGAAACAAGTGTTGCCATATTTTAGAAAAAAAGAAAATTAAAAGACGAACCCAAAACAACGCAATCTCGAAAATCTAACGACGCGCAGTGAAAATTAGTACTAATTAAGCAGCGACGCAATTTCGAAAACAATAACTCAAAACGAAACGACGCAAAGCGAAGTATTGGTGTATGTCCAACAGTGGGAGTCCAATAGCTGAAATGATAACAGATGATGATAATGAAGGACTGTAATGACCGGGGTTCTCCTTAGATGGACAAGCGACCTTGGCCGAGTGGAAAGTTGAAATAATGGTGATGAAGTACAAAACCTTGCGAAGGATGTTCACTCACATGGTGAACAGAACACCTCGTTAAGATCGTAAGGCGCTTGATGCAAATGATATTAGAAATCTATAGAGAAGAATATATAGCAGAGAACGTTAAATAGCTAAAATGGTGATGAAGATGGTGAGGAACTGCAAGAGCTATGTAGTCGTTCACCCTATTTGGACATACGATCTTGTTTTCGGAAGATTTTGGATAAGAAATGCTTCCAAACGGTCTGAAGACCTATGTCCAGGTGATATGATGAAGCACTGACCTCACTGTGCCTGACTATATGCGCTTCGTACCGATCCTTGATGGCGAAGCCCCGATAGCAGACCGTGCATTTGAAGGGCGCATTCCTGTATGTAGCCGTATCTTGACGCCGCGTTATCTCTTCTATCTGTTCATCGTATGTCAGGGCCGAGATGGTGAAGAGTGATTCGTCCAGACCGTCATTAGGCTTCCTTCGTTTAACATCGGAGCTTTTATATCTGAAATACATTACTTATAGTTTGTACTGCTGAAATAATGGTATAAATAATTACCCCCCCCCCCCACCCCATCATCTTTTTCCATAAACCTCCTACTTTTAGCATGGGATACAGTTCTAGTGGTTGCAGAATAGTTCATTATATCATAAACTAAATAGCAGATGCAATGGTTGCACTGATGGTTCATTATATCCCATACTAAATAGTAAATCTTTGCCCCACCACCTTTTGCACTAACCCCCCCCCCCCCCTCTTTACTTCCAGTTCGGGCTCCAGCTATGACAATAATAAGTTTTACTACCTTTGCTTTCGTGCACTAACATCTGGAATTGAACACTTAACTAATGTACAGCTGAAATGTGTGCAGTGATGGTTTATTTATATCACACAATACATTATATATATTTGCTCCCCTACATCTTTTGTCCTTATCACCCTACTTTTAATATAGGCTCCGGTTACAGTGACGGCAGTATAGTTAATTATATCATAAATTTAATAGTAAATAATTGTCTCCATCCCTCTCTTTTCCCCCCTCCTTTTAAAGTGGGCTCTAACTGCATCAAAGCCTTAAAACTTGCCACCCAAGCCTTTTCTTTCAGTTCAGGCTGCAACGGCGACCATAGGAAAGTTTCCTATGTTTGATATCTGAGCTTTTACATTTAAAATTGAACAATTTACTGCTTATATGTACACAGATAAAATTATTACAATAATGGTTCACGGTATAGTATCTGCCATTCTCATTTCTTCTTATTGCATCTGATATACATCTTTTTCTCTTTCTGTATAATACCATACCAACGATGTCTTTGCGACACTAACGCCCTCTTTTACTATCCATATTACTTCTCATACTTTTTCCAAGATTCATCATCGTCTGTAACAATAGTCGCCCACTATAAAAGGCCTTTTCGTTAGAACACCACGTTATTCAGCGTGTTCCCACGAGTTCTACCATGTCGGTCCACAAAGTGGGCGGCCTACCCACGTCGCGTCTACCAGCTAGTGGCTCTCACTTGAGGATCTCAAATGAAACAATTCTTAGACTAACATAGGTGACCTTGGTTCTATATATCTTGTAATTTCTGATTCGACCTCGCACTGCTTTGGTCTCTGGGTTACCTTGAGCGTTATAAGGCCAACCATAAGCTATAACATCTTGAATCTGCAGGTAATCACTGACAACATTCTGGTCAAAGACCTTCGCCTTAAGGCACTGTGGTTTTTAGTCGAACAGGTGTTTCAGAATTGAATCAAAAGTACAAAGGTTTTCCTATATGAATAATCACATACAAAAGTACTCACAATTAACATTAATATATATTAATATATATGTTAACATACTTATCCATGGTGGTAGATGGGCTGTCGTCCGTATCTCTCTTCTTCACGGTCTTCCCATTTTTCACTTTCTTCTCAACTTTCTCCTCTTTCAACTTCTTCTTTCTCACTTTACTCTTCTTCACGTACACCTCGCTTAATTTCTTATCGTCGTCGCTATCAAAATGGTCGTACTCGTGGAAGAATATCTCGTTAGTTTCATCTTTTATTTCTACCTCCATTATCGGTGCGACTGCTTCCACTTCCTCTTTCACCGCGTCAACGTCGCACGCGTCGATTGTGTCGGTGACGTCATCGATGACGTTGTAGTCGCTCGCCTCGGTTTTCAGCGGTGCGTCGTCGTCGCATATTTGTAGATCATAGTCATTAGCGTCGTAACACTTTTGGATCAGCGTCGTCTGGAGTCCGTGAGAGATTCTATTTACCGATTTGACATCGCGTACTGTTATCTGTGAAGAAAATAATATATGTATATATATATATATATATATGTATATATATATATGTATATATATATATATATATATATATATATATATGAATAAAACATAATAATATAATATACTAGATGGCAAATGTTGATAACGAAGGTGAATAGTGCAAGACATATCATTGCGGTTTTTCTGGAAGGCCTATAGATGTATCCCTGACGAGAAAAGAGTGATTTATATGTCTTCCATCTTGAGATATAAATCACTCTTTTATATCTTTAACTCATTAACTCATCACGGCTCAGAGAGAGAATAAGGCATCTAACACTAAACATATATCCTTTATACCTTCGACTCTTTTAGCTCAGACTTAGAACTTAGTAAGGCGGAATAAAAGGTGTGAAATATTCCTATTAAGCATTTCATGTCTTTGTCATAAAGCACAATAAAGCTAAACGCTCGCGCGCGTGATGTTGTCGTTTCGAAAATCCGTAGTTTACATATTAATTCAAATATGCAATAGCTATCCGTCTCTCTTTTACTTGTAAATTGATATATAAGCCCATCTCTCTCTAACTCTGAACGAGCCGCAACTCGTTATAAGTACAAAGATATAGAGATACAATTGCAACGCGCGCGCTGGAGAGTGATTATATCTTTTGCAAAGATATATATCTTTCTTATCTTTAGCTCGCGAGCTACCCATCTCCACAATCGACTGTCATGATAATGATTGTGGCGTGCATATCGCGCGCCACTCGCTATCCGCTCCGCCTTTGGACCGCGCCTCGAAAAACGCGTTGCCTAGCAACGAGCTCTTACCCACGTGTCCAGTCGATCGCATCGCGGCGGCGTCGTAATGAAACGGATAAATGATAGATGGCGCCACAGTAGACGCAACAAAAGTTTGCATCGCGCTGTTGAGAGTCTCCGCGCTCATTATAACTGCGAGCGGAGGTGTGGTCAACATTAACAAGAAGCTATAGTACTACCACCACTCTTACATGATGATATAAATGTCAACGCAGAGTAAAAAAGATCATCGAAAAATGATGGACGCCGTCCAAACTTTTGGGAAATCTATAGGGAAGATCAAATGTTCTGTGATGAACTTCCTTCGGATCGAAGTGTAAAATATATGTATATATCAATATATCTACTATGTCTATTGTATGTAATGAAGTAATAAGATATACATACGTATCGGTCATTGACCAAAGCCGCCGTCATCAGCTCGTGGCTGGTCAGAGCACGGATCCTGAATCGATGACAGGATATCAGTCTATGCGTGCACTCCCAGCATAGTTTCTGCGGCAGCTTATCGTCCTCGCATGGCTGGAATTTAAAAAAAAATAATTTGACAGTGTTACCATTCTTAAATATTAGTCATGTCAAATCAACTGGCAACTATGTGCAGTATTTTAAATCAAAATTAAAATATTCTTTATACGAATAAACTATACCAAGCACTTCCGTAAATCAATATAAAATGTCGGCATTGTTTTCTATACAGGAAGCTACCACCAGCTATGAAGGCAGTTCTGCTGAGAGCCGGCGAGAAAATCAACAGTTGCTCTTTATATAGTTTTATAAAGCGACAATAATTAACTTCCTGCGCACCCATAAGATTTAATTCCACGCATTAGGTATGGTATTCCAGGATTTAAAAACATATGTTTTTCAAAAATATTTATTATTTTGGTTTATTATTGGTTTCAAATCTCCAGTGACATATCTGAAAAAAAACTGTGGAATTTCATTGTACATATGTACAATACACGGCGTTAAATATTGCACATCGACCTTTGGAAAGAGACAATCGGCTAATTTCGGCTTCGTAGAGCGCTATCTCTGTCGCACGAAATATAGTGTGTGGGACAGGGATAATGTAGCGCCTGATTCCATTAAACACACTTTATTTGTATTACAGGGGGGTTCAAACTGATTCTAGTTTGTATCAGATTAGGCAGGCATAGTTGTATGCAGGTGTTAAAAGACTTACCAATAATCCAGTTAGCTGTTCATATATGCCGTCAAGTCTGTTCTCTGTTATATGGTATAACTTTATGTCCATCGCCAGACATATCCTGCACACCTGAAAATATAAGATTACTTAAAGTATCTGTGGATTCAGGGTAATATTTAATGGAATCAAGCGTTATCTTGCGGAAGTCCATCCTAAGTAAGAAAAGGACCAATATTTAGCCACTTCCGCACATGCAGTGGTAGTCGTGCAACAAAGTGCACCGCCTGTCTGCCCGCTGATGAAGCAAACAATGCGAATTACACAACTGCCACCGTCAAATCACTCAACACGTGTTTCACCCCTCCACGGGGCATCTTCAGGAGTCATGCTACACCGATTAGTGCTCTGTGTTGACTCTGTGTTTGGCACTAATCGGTGTAGCATGACTCCTGAAGATGCCCCGTGGAGGGGTGAAACGCGAGTTGAGTAATTCAGGGTAAATTAATTTTTTTAAATGGTCTCCCCCTCTTTTAAGGGGAACCCTTATTCTCCCCACAATATGTGAGGCAGGGATGTTACAGTTAATCCATTTTTAAATTTTATTATAAATCTCCTTTCATCCTATACAATCTCTTATATGACAAATCCCATATGTCATTCATAATCTCCATCTTTCTTGACATTAAAATCACCTCCCGTGCATCACCTTCCTTCTCTCACCTTCAATCCTAAACCACAGTTTGCTACATTATTATAGTTTGACACACAATATCACCACTTGATAAAAGCACAGATAGTGAAATAGAAGTAACTAATTATTATTTTTATTACGATGTCCCATTTTAACAATAGGTATATGGTATGGTGTTTATTATGTACAGTTGTAATTTTCCTAAATAATTAAATAAGTAAACATAATGTGAACATGTATTTTAATTCATTTTACCCCAACCTAAAGCCACCACTTATAGAATAATTGGTGTATTTTATGCAAATAATAAAAATAATTATCAAAAGAAGCAAATGATACTTGTTGTTACAGCTCCTAATAGATACTTGACTGTTTGTATTTCGTGCGACAGAGATAACGCTCTACGAAGCCGAAACTAGCCAATTGTCTCTTTCCAAAGGTCGATGTGCAATATTTATCACCGGGTACTGTACACTCGATTTCCCTATGAGATTGAGTCAGGAATGAATGTAACTAACATAGCTTAGCAGATTGGCAAGTTGGAGTCATATCAAACAAGCCACATATCCTGATGATCTTTGAGACCTTAAGGAATTGAAGACCATGGACAGGTAACCATAGGAAGTCAACCCACAATATAGACAGATGACTTCGTTAAGGTATGACCACTTCTGGATGGATTCAGGCCACTTCCAACCCTCAACACTTCTTATGTAGGAGACTATGATGGAGCAACACCAGCAGTCAAGACATAAAGGATGGTCGCAAAGAGAGGGCCAATGATTATTGTAGTCCATAGCCATATAGGCTCTTCAACGTCTTCACCTTCATATCTATCTATCTCCCTCTCCAGACTATACCTCGTGTAGTATGACTCCGCTATATTGAGTAAAATCTCACCCTTAAGGCTGCAGGTGCCTCTAGATCTTCACTGGTTTCCTGAAAAAAATATTATTCAAATGAACCTTCAACAAAATCATCGACAACATCAATAAAAATATAGTCACCAGTGTAAATAAATAGATATAATTGATTGTAACTAGTGGTTATTTTATAATAAATAATTTTAATAAAACATGTCCAATATATCTGGCCACAAAATTTACATGGAGATATGTTAAAAAAATAGATTGGCATGTTCCTTCTTTAAAATTTAACTTTTATTTCAATCATATTAAAGACACTAAACAGTGACATATTAACAATAAAAAATGTTTATACAATAGTGTAGTCACAATAGACAATAATCTTAGTTCTAAACTCTTTGGGGTTCCACCTTATTGATGTGTTATAATGCATGGTCAGAAATTTTTTGTCACCTCGAAATATTGAAATATCCATGCGCTCGTACATTTTCTTCTGAACCTTTTTATTTAAAGTAGTTAGTAACACTATAATCATTTGTTGTATATATATTTGAATGCGTTGACAAGGTTTATTATCATTTTATAAGTTCATCAAGTGTTGAAATTAAAAATTTTTAGAGGTCCAACCTTTTATCCTTATTTAACATTATAATTTATTTCTATGTATGTAAGTAGTTATTTTATTGTAAATTAAAGAAAATTAGAAACTTTAATTTAATTTTTTTTGTTAATGAAAGTGTGTTAGGACTTGCTAGGATCCCACCATGCAACTTAGAGGATAATAAATATAAACTCGTTTTTAAATTATCATTTACTTTTTATTACTAAAACTAGAATTTTAATACTATTTGTAATATTTTATCTTCTGATTCAAGATAAACAAAAATACCTTGGATTTTAAAGAGATATTTTTAGATCACATTTCTATCACTGATTATGAATCTGTTTTATTTACCCCATCGGAAAAAAGGATTCAACTACTTTTTACTTCAGATGAGTCTATAAAATCTATACACTATCTTCCTTAATTAATTAATGTAATAACACTCTATAGCAATGTGCACCTCACATTTATTGAACTGAGTCTTGGCAAAAATAAGGTATATATTAAAATTAATTATTGTTTATCATTTGCGCCTAACTAAGTAAAATAAGGAGCTTACTATCCATTATTCCTCTGTTCACAAAAAGTTAAAAAGCTAGATGATGGTCACCTACTTGTTGGACTGATGCAAAAACAAAAGCTAGCAACATTACTGAGCAAGGGTCCATAACTCTTTCTGAAAACAGCGAAAAGTACCTACTACCTCTATTCATGAGAATGACTAAAAGGAAAGCCGATATAAACCCGAAAGGTACTAGACAAAAAGTTTTAAATACCTGCATTGTCACTGGAATGGCTCCATTTTTAATTTTTCTTAATCCACATTTAGTTTGATAGAAATCCTCGTTGCGGAAGTGTTCGGAGCATACGGTACTGCGATCTTTGGGCTCCCAGTCTATCATACCAAGAGCTTCCATCCAAGATGCCCGAAGATTGGGCTCCTTCGGGAACCTGAAAATATTAAATTTCATTTGAAAAAAATAATTATAGGTCCCAAGTTACTAGATTATTTAAATACATGTATTCATAACATGAACATAAAGTAAATTAATAAATAATGGGTTCATAAATTCGCAAGTAAACAAACTTTTTAATTATTGTGACTTACATATGAAAAGTGATTCCATGACTTTTGGTAGTCCGTTTCGTATCGTTGCTGCAATTTTGTACGCTACACCGCATTTTCGCTTTAATTTTAATATATAAATTATAGTTAAAACTACACTTATGTTTACTAAACTTTAAACCGTATTTCACTCATTTTTAACATTATATTTTGAACAAAACTGTTAAGGTGAAAAAGTAGAAAGTATAATAATATTATTCATAATCTAATCGAGCGTAATTTATTTATTATTAACATGTTTTTATATTATAATTTCAAAGGTTCATTGACAAACATGACATGAGCATTGGCTTCACTACTGGATACGCCATTCCGAGTACATAACACAGATCTATAAGACTTTTCTATTCCATTACATATTTATTAATAAACTAGGTTTTATTTATTTTGGAAACGATGTAAATTTTGTTTTCAAATTTTATGTTAATTTTACTTTTAATCAAGATTAAATAATGTTTTATCGAGTTTCTCGTATTAAATCATGACAAAACATTGATCCTCAAAATTTGATTTAAGTTCATAAAATTAAAATTAATTTCTAGTACTTACTACTTATAATTTTAATATCTTTTGATAATATATCATAAATTTATAATGAAATTATATATACATTAATACAGATTTACTGTACACTTCTCAAATGTTTTTAGCAAAAATATTCCTGTAACAATAAAGGTTTTTTTTTAACATGTTTGTATAATAATTAAAATAATTGAGCAATTATTATTTTAAATTCCATATAATATCAGCCAATAAACACCCACTGCGGGGCATAGGCCTCCCCGTAAGATCCACCTGGATCTATCGACTTCTTAGAATCTTAACTATGGTGTGAATTCACTAAGGGATCTAAAAGCCTCTTTTTGATAATCTTTCGGCTTGAACAGCCGTCGGTAATATGATTAATAATACTATAGAACTATCTATGATTTTTACCTTTTTTTTAAATTATTATATTCACCTTGTAATTGTAAATCTAATTTTTGTTTCAATGATTTAGACTTTAAAAAGCATGAAGAATTTTTTTAATTTATAAATTTTTTAATATTGACGATAAATCTTAATTAAGAACATTAAAGGTATAAAGTACATTACATATTTCTAAAAATCAATGTAATAGTAATGTATGTCTCTGTATTTATTAAAGATTTTATCTTTGAGCAACACAGTATACTGAAATGAATGCGACTAAACATTGTTTATACTTATGTATACATACATAGTATTAATATTCGGCTAAATGGGAACGTCATTCATTATATTTGTGAACCCATATTAGACTTTTGCTTTTTTGTACATTTCAAATAGTACGGGTAATAATCTAAGAAAATAGAATTTGACGTACTGTCGTATATAATGTTTAAAAAAGAGTATTTCATAGATTTTTAAGTAATAATTAAGTTACGTTTTTATTTAGAAAAGTTAAAATTTACCTCTGTATATTTGTGGACGACATTAATGACGTGCTTATATAAAATTATATCCTTAAATACGCAGCTTTAATATATGGTTATGTTGTGTTATTCTTGTTTGAAAACACAAAAATGCGTTGCTGTGTTTCCAATTGTAAAAACGACTCGAGACATTTATCAAAATCGCAAGGAATTACATTTCACGTGTAAGTTTCTCAAATTATTTTTATAATTTTACTTTCTGTCTATAGTTCCGGTTACTTGTTTACCTTCGCTATATATTCTTTAATTATACTTATATTTTGTACTTCGATGTTTGCTTCCTATATAATTAACATTGTATGCGATTTTATAATACGATATTCCATTACAATTAAGCAAATTCTGTGGAACTATTCATACGCTTACAAGCACTAACAAACTTTATACATACGTAAATACATTAACGTATTTACAATTAACAAATAAATATTGCTTTTCGCATAAGTAATATAATTTTTAACTTGAGTTTAAACTGTTTAAATATATATATATATATATATATATATATATATATATATTTATATATATATATATATATATTTATATATATATATATATATATATATATAAATATCTTATTAAATTAAATATCTAAATAAATAAAATTAAACATTATTTAAGTTTTACTTAATACAATTATTTTTTTTTATTCAAAATATACAGAAGAATTTTTAAATATGATTCACATTCAAATGAAACTTATGTTTAAGAAGCAGCAGTCTGCTATCTGCATCACCATTTAGGCACAGCATATCCCTTGCTAAACATAAATCTCCTCTATAGGGTATCAATAGGAACACATTAATATCAATAAATCAATGATGAAATCATACACCATTACCAGAGGACCTTAACAAGGATTTTTGTCCACTTTGTTTGTGGTTGTTTTTTTGTTTTGTTTTGTTGTGGCTTTGTATTGCCTTATGTTTTATGGCTGGTTTCCACAACCAAGGGGCACTGCACTCAGTTTGCTTTAGTAGCAGCCACAAATACATGAACATTTATAGAATAAAATAAAGTATAAAATAGACATTATTTAAAATAAAAAGATGTCCAATTCATGTCTGGTTTCTTCATAGATTTCCTAAGGAATGATTAGGAATGACCTGCATTGTCTTCATGACTTTAACATGGTTGTCTATCTATCTTGTGGGTGGAAGTCATATATTGCACTTGTTGCTCTGTGGTCTGATCTTCAGAACCTTAATGCCCTGAAGGTCATATGTACTGTATGCTTTGGCCGGTCACTTCAACTTGCCATTATGAGGGGCTATGATTGTTACTACTCTTTGTTCATGGATATGGTCATCTCATGTTGATGGTCTCCACTCAAGGATCTGAAGGAAAATGTGGATATGATGATGAATTAATTGATTATTATTGTTCACTGTCTTACAAGGGCAAAATTGTTATAAAATTTTGCAAGTAATAATTTTACAGAAGAGGACAAATTGTTTCAGCTTCCCCATTGAACAGTCACTCCGAGAATTATGGTTGAAGGCACTTGGAAAGCAGTCCTGGGAGCCGAAAGATAGAAGTGCTGTGTGTTCGGAGCACTTTCTCTGTGATGATCTCTATGAAACCAAGAGCGGGCTGAGGAAGGTCAGACCTGGTGCTGTTCCTGTTGTGTTACAGGTAATTTTTGTATACCTTTTTACTTAAATATATACTTTGACTGCTTATAGATGTAAAAATTTAAAGGAGTTAATATGTAGCTAATTCATCAGCAAAGAGCAAAACTCTTACACCAATTTTCAAACACCCTGTACAAAGCGGTCATTCATAAACTCTACAGGAATGCAACAGGCCAATAACTTCTCATGGTACAAAGTCCATAAGAACAGATAGTAAACAATACTATTAATTTTTACATCTGAAAATCAGAATTTTAAAATGCTTGCTTTTACAATAATATCATTAGATTATTTATGATGACTGTAACTAGATTCTTGGATAAAATGTACTATATTACTAGGATTAAAAAGTAAGAGGATATTGTCACTTAAAATTCCCATGCCTTAGGGAGGCAGGCGTGGCATATTTGCCAAGCATCTTTTTGTCAAAAGTTGGAATATCGTTTGGCTCAGTAGTAGTACCATATTGAAGGATGTTTTCTGTCTCGAACACTTCAAGTTTTGTTTGGTCAATGTCATACTGAATTCATTCTTTATGACTTTTTTGCTAGAAACCAACAAAACCTGAATTGGCTTCATGCGAATTTTGGCTACTGAGCAAACTTTAAAAGCCAATGTGAGGATGCCATTTAGACACGATTGAGGAATTAAAAGCCGAATTGAAGGTCTTGAAGGCTGTACCGAAAAAACACTGTGCCAATGTTTCGAGGATTGGAAAAAGTATTTAATGGAATTAGGCGTTACCTTGCGGAAGTTCATCCTAAGTAAGAAAAGGACCAATATTTAGCCACTTCCGCACATGCAATAGTCGTCGTGCAACAAAGTGCACTGCCCGCTAGCCCGCTGATAAATGTGTATGCGGCAAACAATGCGGATTACACAACTGCCACTGTTAAACCACTCAACATGTGTTTCACCCCTCCAAGAGGCATCTTCAGGAGTTATGTTTCACCGATTAGTGCCAAACACTCTGTGTTTGTTGCACCACTACCACTGCATGTGCGGAAGTGGCTAAAAAATGATTAGAAAAAGCTTTGGCCAAAGTGTGTTATAATGGATGGAGTTTATTTTGAACGGGATTAGATTGGTTTGGAAGAATAAATGAAAGATTTTACATTATATGAACAAATTCACTTTTCTTTTTTATCTCTATTATATTAATTGACAGGAAATTAGCTATACATTCAACACTTTAAAGTTTTTACATCTATGACTACTCACCATTATGGGTTTTCGGCTGTGTTCTTTTATATTTTTCTCCTATTCCAATATTTTACCATGTGAAATATATGCACAATACATATCAGTTCATGTATAATTAGATATTTTTTTCTGTAACATTTATATACTAGTTCTATCTATCTACAAATTATGTCTTCACCGCCTTGAGTTGACTGGTAGAGAATGTCTAAAAAAGTGAATTAATAGGTATGTATAACATTTGTTTCAGGATAACTGTGATGAAGAATCAAGAAACTTAGAGGTAACCACTTACAATATAATTTTTCACATCATCACCATTTTCAATGAGGAACCTTCAGTCATATCATCATCAAAATTTTTCATGAGCAACTGTTTATGGTAGTAGCAATAGATTTCCACCAAAGAGCGCCATGATGTCAGGTCTTGCACTGCATATAGCGACTTCCAGCTAATTTGACCATTTCAATTCACCTACTGGGTTTACCCATGCCATTTCCATTGTCTTCTTGATGTCAATAGATACCAGAAGAAAACAATTTGAAAGAAACTAGAATGAATATGTGCTCCCATATAAACATCTACATAAATTTTAGCCATAGTATGTTCACTGCTGGGCAAAGTTCCCTTAGATTTCCAATAAGACCGGATGGAAGCTGTCTTCATCCGGCGTGATTCGACGATATTAACAAGGTCAGGTCCGACTTGTGTGCGAAAGTCCTATGGTGCCAGGTCTTGGCCCAAGAACTAGAAGACACTTATTGGTAATCTAATATTTTTCCAGGTGTGCAGGATATGTCTCGCAATAGACCATAAACTGTATTCGATCAGCAAGTACAAAATGGAGCAGGCATTTCAACATTTGACCGGATTAAATGTTGGTATAATATATGCATTATATATTTGTAGAACTAATTTTATTTCATAATTTATCTTACCATAGATAATATATATATTGTTTTATTGGTAGCATATACGGCTGTAAATAACACTACTGTCTGGTAGCAGATTTAAAGGAACAATGTGGAGGCTTAACCTGATATGACATCGAAAGACCTTAGGTGACTACGCAGAACAGACTAGATAAAGATGAATATTTACCATAAACTTAAATGTCACTTTAACCTAAATAAAGTCGTCCAAAATAACTTAAGTTTCAATGGAACTGTTTAGTTCAGTATATTCCGGCTAAATGTATGCTAATGCCAAATGTATATATAAGTGTTTCGGTATTTGATGGCCAAATTTAACTATACTTCAATGTATTGTTGCCAAATGCAACTCTATTTCAATGTATTATTGCCAAATATAACTGAATGTCAGTGTTATATGGCTAAATGTAACTGTTTTTCAGTGTATTACGGCCAAATATGACTAAATGTCTATGTTAGATGGCTAAATGTAATTGTATTCCAGTGTATTACAGCCAAATAAAACCATTTCAGGTTACAATGGCCAAATGGAGTTGTATTTCAGTGTATTATGGCCAAATATAACTATATTTTTGTGTATTATTGCCAAATATAACTAGATGTAAGTGTTGAATGGCTAAATGTACCTATATTTCCGAGTATTACGGTCAAATGTTACTGTATTTTAGTGTAAGACGGTAACACGGTAATTTTGTTCTAATGTCTGCTAGGCAAATGAAGAAGAAGGCTTTCGGCCTTGAATCTGATGACTAACTGCATTTCAGTGTATGATGGTCAATGCAACTGAATTTCAGAGTATGACGACCAAAGGTAATTTGGACGCTGCTCCGATTAAATGGCTCTTTCTATTGTATTTAACTAAATTGTAATTTATAATTGCCAAAAGTCATCCGGGACTAATGGCATTGTGCCAAATATCTTTAGGGGCCTGTATCTGTTGGCAATGGCCAAAAGTAGTTTCTGTCTAGAGTCTGCCAGCAAAAAATCACTGGCGTTCTATTTTTTGGGCAAAGTCACTGTACCACAGTATATGACAGCGAAATATACTATCGGTCTTTAATCTTTTGGCCAAAAGTCATTTCAGTCCTATGTCATTCAGGATGCTAATATATTATATAATCTGTTACAGATATGTATGGATGAGTTACCACAGAAGTTGTGCGCGGAATGTGCTGTCAGACTGATGTCTTTTCAGCGGTTCAGGAGTAAGAGTCTACGGGCACATGATCTGATGATGGAAATCTTTGGAAAACAAGGAACGGTATGTCCAAGTTTAAGACTAAAGTCCAAAAATTCAACATTAGGATATCTGTGTTCCTGCATAATTTGTCTATTGTAGATTACAATAGAACCTGTTGGAAGCTTGGTCAGTCTAAGGTCTTTAATCCAGAACCTTAAGGCACCAGCGACCATCAGTTCTGTATGCTGTCCACTGTCACTTCAACTTGTCAATTCTTTGGGTTGTGTCAGTTATTTTCATAGAGAAATCCAGAGCATAGCCGTCTCCATGGTTCTTCGAGAGACCGAGGGCCTCTCAGTGAGAGACCATGTTTAAATTGTATACATCGTGGATGCACAGACTGCGGCCCGCCGGTCGAATACTGGTGGCCCGCTGATAGCAAAAATAATACTCTCGTACATTCGAAAAATATTGAATTCTATTCCAGAATAAAACCAAAAAAATTTAATTACCTATACTTCCGGCGGCCGGTCCGCCATCAGTTTATGATTTGTCCGAGTGGCCCCATAATCTTAATAAGTCTGTGCAACCATGGTATACAGCTCACCATACTTCTAGCTCAGGTCATCCAGAGAGCAATGAAGAGAACTATATCCTTCAGCTTTACTGCGAAATCGAATCACAAATGAGATCCGCAGAAGAGTCAGTCAGTGACGTAGCTCGAAGAATTGATCATCTGAAGTTGCAGTTGGCACACGACTCTTGCAGCGTACGGCATTTGGTGCCAAAAGGTTCTCGAGTGGCGGTCACGAGTGGTAAGATACGACGGGGATAGGCCACCCTCTAGATGGAAGAACAATATAGTTAACTTCGCGAGATGTCGCTGGCAGCTGGCAGTGAACGCTCTGGCTTGAACTGAGCGTCTATCAGCTGAGATGATGATTAGTCTTGGAAAAAGTAGTATTGGGGATATCGATAGTAAAAGAGGGCGTTAGTGTCGCAGAGCTCGCAAGAGAATTATCTTAGTGACCTTTCGTGGATGCTATGTCTATCGCATTATGACGGGACCTTTGTAAATCTATCCCAACAGTGAACGTTGTTATAATAAAATCAGAAACTATCTATATTCTTTTCAGATAACAACACACAGTATCAAAACTATAAACAGAGAATATAACAATCTTCAAACGAATCTCGCGCCGAAGATCTACCAACCGGACCACTTCGACTTCCACCTACAGCATACGGAAGAAAAAAACCTGGAACCGGAAGTAAAGCAGATAGAGATGGATTCAGATATTCCAGAAGTTGAAATAAAAAATGAGATATACATAAACGATGATATGGATATAAAAGAAGAGTTGACGCATTACTCATCAGACGATAGTATACCACTTGAGAGGAGAAGGAAAAAGAAGAAAGCGAAGGAGACGTTAAAGAAGAAGACGAAAGATCCTAACGAGCCGAAAATCGATAGGAGAAGAAAACCGTTCCTGAACGACGATCTGAACGAGACACTCTTCACGATCACGGACCTCACATTTGAGGAACAAGTCGCGGAGATACACAAGAGGAGGGAGTCTTCGAACTATAAGAACTCTGTTTTCAAATGCACCGCCTGCTTCAAAGGTTTTCTGGACGAAGACGCATACAACAGTCATATGACGAGACATACCGATGTAAGTATGATATAGTTAAACATTAAACCTAATTTAGTGTGTTGCTGGTGATGACTTACCTGAGACGGGGTCGTTTGTGGCTGGCTCTATAAGAAGTCTCAAGTTCATCCAGAAAGCAATAGAGGAGGTATATAGTGTAAATAGCCCTTTCCATAATAGGTGACTTTATAGCCTATATCTATATACGCTATAAACTTCATAGTCTATATCTATATAGGCTATTAACCGCATAGTCTACATCTATATAGACTGTAAACCTTTTTTTTTTTTTTTTTTTTTTTTTATGACCCCCGCTATTGGGGGCCTCTCGTACCCCTATTTATGTTGGGATAGGGACTTTACAAGCATTAAATTTATTCAATTCATTATTTTATTTTCATTCTCTTCTCTTTCATTAGACTGTAAACCTTATTGCCTATAACATATAAGAAACAAACCTTCTAGCCTATATCTATAGGTTATAAACCTCATAGCCTCGACTTCGAGTGCCGGTCGGGCGTAAAAATCAGGGAGGAATCAATAGTCTCCCTGATAAGAGAAAAAACAACGAAGGATGACTTCCTCTCGTTTTTGTAGAGCAATAATTACCAAAGCAATTTACAAAAACAAAAGTTAAATAAGTTTAATAAAATTGTAAATAAAAAAAAGTAATAATAGTAATAATTGTAAGTAAATTTTAATAAATTAAATTATAAAACTAATGTGAAATAATTGTAAAATAAAAAGAATGTAAAACAAACAGAATCAAAATAAATAAAATGTAAATGTGTAATGAGAGGGGAATGGAAAGTCATAGAGCGAAAGAGAATGAGAGAAGGGATGTGGAATGAATATCGAATGGAAGAAAGGTTGTGAAAAATTAAATATATGTAAACAAAAAGTCCCTGTCCCACACCAGATAGGGGGTACGAGAGGCTCCCAATAGCGGGGGCCATAAGAAAAAAAAACTCATATCCTATATCTATATAGGCTATAAACCTTCTAGCCTATATCTATATAGGCTATAAACCTTCTAGCCTATATCTATATAGGATAGGAAGTCACCTATTCCTATTACTAAAAAAATGTCACTGGGACTAGCCGAGTAAAGTTTTTTGAATGAGTTTTTTGAAGTCTTATTAAAGCTTGAATGTTATTATTTTTGGGCGTATAAGTTGTATTTCTTGTCACCCAGAGGATGGGAAGGGTTGTGAGATCGAACTAAATATGAGATCCTGAGCAGAAGCAAAGTTACCGATGTAGCTAAAAGAATTGCTTGTCTAAAGTGGCAGTTGGCGTGGCATATCGCCCGTCAAACCGATAGCAGTTGGGTTCGAAATGTTCTCGAATGGAGACCACTTGCCAGTAGACGTGGCGTGAGTATGCCCCCGGTTAGGTGATGAAAGTCATGGTTGTGGGAAGTCGGTGAGAGAAGCGCAAGGCCGGACATAGTGGTGATCTCTATGAAAGGCCTATGCCTAGCAATGAAAAGAAGATATGTTTCTAAGAAAAGCTATCAATATATATATATATGACATATATGTGTGACATATATGCTTGTCAATAAGTTTCTTAATTACAAAAGAAGTATTATAAATAAAAAATAGTGTACAATTAAAATTTTATTAACAAGTACAATCTAATATATAAAATTCTCGTGTCACGGTGTTCGAACTCGAACTCCTCTGAAACGGCTTGACTGATTTTTACCAAATTTAATATGCGTATTTAGTAGGTCTGAGAATCGGCTACTATCTATTTTCCATACCCCTAGGTGATAAGGGTGGTTCACCCCTAAATTTGTTTTTTTATTTTTTAGACAAATTATTTGGTTTTTATTTTATTATGATACAGCATACAAAAATACATACAACCCTAAATTTTCACCCCTCTACGATCAACCTTATTTTTTATTTGTTAATTAAAAACTTTATTTTTTTTTTGCAAAACAACGTTTGCGGGATCAGCTAGTAGATATATAAAATAAAAATTTAAATTACGAGTTAAAATAAACTTTGCAAATATTCACTGGTACGTGATAAGATTGCAAGTTTATTATGTAGTGGACCAAAAATGCTATCATCAATAAATAAGTCTGATATATCCAACGCCACTGTTGGGGTTTGATCACCTTTTAAAGGTGTTTTGAATTTGAATCTTCGGTTTGTTTCAGCAATGTGGACAGTACGAATGTGAGATATGCAAAACACATTTCAAGCATCCCCACGCGCTGCGGAAACACGTGACAGCGCACCACACGCAGCGGTTCAACTGCAACCAGTGTCCATACGTCACCACCCATCGGTGAGTGACCTGTCCTCTGGTGGTAATCACCAGAAACAGGATCATTTTGGTACAATTTGGTAACGCCATGGCTAATGCTAAGATATAACATACTGCTGGGCGAAAATGCGGTCATTTAACAGGTTTTGCAATACAAAATCTTGCTTCATCGCTTTCTGCTTATATTTCTTCCTCTCCTCAATATCCTTTCACCTTTGCGATTACTATATCTTTCTTCCTATTGTTCCCGTTGTCTCTCTTTTCCACTTCGTTCTTCTTATCCTTTTCCATATCTTCCCCATATTATTCTCTTTCTCCCTCTATTTCTTCACCTCTCACCTTATCTTCTCTATTTTTATCCATATTCTCCGAATCTCTTTTGCTCTCTTATTCCTGTCCTTTTTCCACATCCCTCTTCCTCTTTCGTTGGCGCTGGTTCTCCTTCGTTCTCCTTATCTTTGTCCCTATCTTTTTGTGTATATTCTACAAATTATTCCCTGTCTTTCTTTCTCTCTCTCACTCTAGTTCTCTACCTATAACCCCATCTTCTCTATCTTAACCCTCTCCCCTAAATCTCTCTCCTTCTGTATACCTCTCTCTACTCTCTATTTCTCCACATTCTTCTATCTCTTTTTCTAATGCCTATTTCTACAATAAGCATAGTATTGACTTGTGCGTTTATGTGCCAGGCAGACGGCGAGGCTCCACGAGCGTTGGCATAAAGGAACGAAGTACCAGTGTCCTCACTGTCAAGACGAATTCGTGTGAGTATGTGTTTGTTAGAAAACTCGTCATTCCTTATTCTCTTCATCGTCATCATGACAGGTGATGGATGTCAACAGCAAGGCATACGCCTCCTCCAAAAGATCGCCACGATGTTTGGTCTTGTGCTGTCAGCATCTAGCGATTTACCATCTCCACCTAATGGCTTCTTACAAAAAAAATGGCTTCCATATACCCCACGCTGCGTCTACCGACTTTTGGTCGTCACTTGAGAAACTACTCCCCACTTGTTCTTCTCTCTCTCTCTCCGTCTCTTTCTCTCTCTTACCACTTGCCTATGAAAGCCCAGCGTGGCTAGGCCGTGGTCCCATGCTGAGTGTCCGTTTGCACACATACACAAAACAACATAACTCGCATACACACACACACACATACACATAATAAAGAAATATATTTTTTATACAGAATGTTTGGTTAATGGTGTAAAAAATTATAATCTTTTATATAATTTCTCTGTATATTATGTATTTCAGCAAGTTCACGACATATATGGGACATATACGTATAAAGCATCCATCGGATTTCGTCTGCGAGCTATGCGGGTATTCCTTCGTGAGCGAGAAAGGGATAGAGCTACACAAGAAACTCAAGCATCGCCTAGAGAGTGACAAGGTGAGACTATACAATTCGATCATTAGGATAATCATTGTATAGGGTGATTGGTGAAGAGATTATTTATCAGATTAAATCTTCAAAGATATTACATCTATTAAATCATCCTATATTTACATATAATCAATCATCCGGTATTGTTATTGGAGATTTGAAAGCAAATTCAAAATTAGAATATCATTATTCAAGAAGAAATTTACACAGTTTTGAATTGTGGTTTATTTTATTTTAACATTATAATTAATAAGCTAGCATCTGCTCAACAGCTGCTCATTTTAAATGAAAGTTTTTTAAATGTTTGATGTGTATATTACAATATCAACCGTATAAATGAGTCTACTGACCAAGTTCCTCACTCTCTCTCTCTCCCTCTCTCTCCCTCTCTCTCCCCCTCTCTCCCCCTCTCTCTCCCTCTCTCCCCCATCTCTCTCCCTCTCTCTCTCTCCCCTATCTCTCTCTCCCTCTCTCTCTCCCCCCTATCTCTCTCCCCCTCTCTCTCCCTCTCCCTCTCTCTATCCCTCTCTCTCTCTCTCTATATATATATATATATGTTTATAAATTTTTTCAGGTACCGGAGGACGGTCCCTACTGTGACACGTGCAGTGTTCGATTTGTATCACAGGACGCATATAGACGACACCTTATGGTCTCAGCGAGACATGGAGCGGGCGAGGGGTGAGATATCTAATATATTTCATGATTTCAGACAAAACACATTCGCTGCTAGACATAAGCTTTCCTCAAACCAGCCATATTTTCCAAGTGGTATATACTAAAAGAGTTTAGGAACCTATCTACCTAGGTCCTCGGGGAATGGTTCCTCATCAGAGAGCTCTAGGAGACTCAAGGATAATCGCTTCTCAATTCTTCTTTAAGAAAGATGTTTTGGTAATCCAGACATCTGCCAATGTGCCTCCGTTTCAGTTGGTAGACGGTCATTGCAAGGTATAGGCTTCCATATCTAATGGATTCTTGTGTTATTTTGCGGAAGTCCATCTTAAGTAAGAAAAGGACCAATATTTAGTAACTGTGTAAACTAATCGGTGTAACATAACTCCTGAAGATGCCCCGTGGATGGGTGAAACACATGTTGAGTGATTTAATGGTAGCAGTTGTGTAATTCGCATTGTTTGCCGCATGCGCATTTATCAGCGGGCTGGCGGGCGGTGCACTTTGTTGCACGACTATTACTGCGTTGGCGGAAGTAGCTATATATTGGTCCTTTTCTTACTTGTATAGGCTTCCCTCATAGGTCGCCACAATGACTGGTTCTGCGCTTCCCGCATCAAGCGACCTTAAGTAAGTTGTTTGTCCACCTAGTGGGGACCCACTCACGCTGCGCCTACCGGCTAGTGGTCGCCACTCTAGAAACTTTCGTCCCGAACGCCTATTGGTTGCACGATGTGCCACGCCCACTATTACTTCAGATGATCAATTGTTCGAATCATTCAGAAGAACCAATATAACCAAGTATCTTGGTTCTTCTGATTTGATCTCGCAGCGAAACTCAGAGCATAGCTCTCTTCATGGCGTTCTGGGTGACCTTCACCACTTCTTGGATCTCCATGTCATCATCGGACAACGTACATTGGTCAATCACCTTCAATGTTGTACACATGTCCAATATTTCTTCAAGGCGTGAGAGTGAAACTCGAATTAAAAAATGTCACTTGTATTTAAAATATGTATTTATTCACGGCGTCGAGGTAACAATAGCTTAAATACTGGCAGGTAATTATTTCATAGCGAGGGATGCACAATAAACCTGTACTTGTTTAATATCGCGCCGTCAGCCCCGATAGCTTCGTTCGTATAATACCGAAAGAGCCCAATTTAATAGTAATTAGAATTTAATATCACTTTTTTTTCTCGGGCGAGTTTTTTTGTGCTTATTTTTACAATATCCTTAATATTGTATATATATCTAATATATAAAATTCTCGTGTCACGGTGTTCGAACTTGAACTCCTCTGAAACGGCTTGACTGATTTTTACCAAATTTAATATGCGTATTCAGTAGGTCTGAGAATCGGCTACTATCTATTTTTCATACCCCTTAGTGATAAGGGTTGTTCACCCTTAAAATTTATTTTTCATTTTTTTGACGAAATTTTTTGTTTTTATTTTTTTATGATACAACATACAAAAATACATACAACCCTAAATTTTCACCCCTCTACGATCAACCCTTATTTTTAAATTGAAAATTAAAAATATTTTTTTTGCAAAACAACGTTTGCGGGATCAGTTAGTATATATATATGTCATGATTGTTATCATTTTAATGAATTTGTTTCTGATGTGTTTTCTAAATAAATAATCATGTTCTAATATATATATATATATATATATATATATATATATATATATATATATATATATATATATATATGTCATGATTGTAATCATTTTAATGAATTTGTTTCTGATGTGTTTTCTAAATAAATAATCATGTTTGTTACAATTAACAGAGATTCGAAAGACCCCGATAAGCCGAAAAAAGGTAGAAAGCCAAGAGAAGTGAAAGAGAGAGACAAAAGAACTAGAGATAAAAGCAGAGAGCCGAGCGAGAAAAGGAAGATGTATCCGAGTCAACTAAGGAATGTCGTTGGACCTATACCCTGTGAACAGGTAAGATTGTAATTTGAAACTTGAACCCAGATATATATACATATGTTTATATATATATATATATCCATATACAGCGCAGTATTCCTTTTATACATTTATTAACGATGAGCGCCATCTAATAATGTCGCCCGAAACTACACAGTATAATAAATAAGGTATTGAAACTGCAACTTAGATCAAATAGCATGTTAATGTACTCTTGGAAAAGGTCAAGATAGATAATATTGCACATCGACCTTTGGTAAGAGACAATCGGCTAATTTCGCATTCGTAAAACGTTATTTCTGTCGCACAAAATACAACTACTGATAAAACGTCACATAGGTAGTGTGGGACAGAGATAATGCTCTACGAAGCCGAGATTAGCTAATTCTCTTTCCAAAGGTCGATGTGTAATATTTATCGCCGGGTACTGTAACACTTATTTATAATCTGCAAAACTATATTTAAAATAAATATTAGAATAAAAATATGTGAAATTAACAAAAAAATTATATACATATTTAATACATAAAAATGGCGTCGTATTCATATTGAATGTTTGAATGAGTCGCTGTGAAAGTAACTCGTCACAAAGAAATTGTTTTGATTTATTATATCATAATAGTATTGTATTGATGGGAAAAAATCCACATAAACATATTTAAATGTTCAAAGGTATGGCTATTCCTGATCTAATATATAGGGGGGACATTTTGAATAAACTTAATTTTTTTTTAAATTCTCCATTAAATAAACTAGTAACTAGTAATTAGTATATGATTAAGTCTATCATTGTTTATATAGAAACAATGTTCGTTCATAATAAGGATTTTTCTGCGCAGTGTGGCCTTCAATTGGAAGACTCAAGGGCCTACCACGGTCATTTCAGGAGGATGCACCCGGACAAGAATCGAACCAACTACCCGTCTATGAAGTCGCCGTGCATGTGCGAGCTATGCGGACGCATGTTCCAGGTGAGTTCACTAGAAATAAGGCGATAGCACGGCAAGAGACGCACATGAGATAGTTCAGAACAGACCACTTATGTTTGTTCATCTAACCCGCCCTGCCGCTCGCATATCTCTGACAGTGTCACTGAGTGCGCTATTGACAAGACGCACACGAGATATTTCAGAACAAAAGGCTTTACTTTTATCCACCCCCATTGCCATGCTTCTTACATACCTCAGAACGTGTCTGTAGTATGCGCGGAAGTATTAGTCGCTAAGTTCGTTATTGACTTCAGAACAAAAGGCTGGACTTTTATTCACCTCCCCCGCCCTGCTGCTCACATACCTCAGGCATCACCTACTTTGTACGCAGAAATATTGGTATCTGATGATTGACAAAACGCACACAAGATATTTAAGAACATATGGCTTGACTTTTATCCACCTTGGTTGCCATGCTTCTCACATCAGAAGGTGGTCTATAATGTGCGCGTAATAGTCTGTCTCTTAGGTCGCTATTGACAGACGCACATGAGATATTTCAGAACAGACCACGTACGTTTGTTCACCACCCTTCTCCTGCCTCTCATATACCCTAGGAGGTGGTCTTAAGTGTGCACGGAGACGTTGATCACTAAGTGCGTTATAGACCAGATGCACATGAGGTATTTCAGAACAGACCACGTACGATTTTTCACCACCCTTCTCCTGCCTCTCATATACCCTAGGAGGTGGTCTTAAGTGTGCACGGAGATGTTGATCACTGAGTGAGTTATTGACAAGACGCACATGAGATATTACAGAAAAGACCTCATGCGTTTGTTCACCGCCCTTCTCCTGCCTCTCATATACCTTAGTAGGTGGTCTATAGTGTTCGCGAAATATTGGTCACTTAGTGTGCTATTGACAGACGCACATGAGATATTTCAAAACAGACCACGTACGCTTGTTCACCACCCTTCTCCTGCCTCTATACCTTAAGAGGTGGTCTTTAGTGTGCACGGAGTTGTTAATCAGAGTCCGTTATTGACAAGACGCACACGAGATATATCAGAACAAACGATTTGACATATGTTTATCTACCCTGGTCTGGTACTTGAGTATCATAGGACATGTGCGTTTGTTAGTAATCCTAAGGTATCTAAAGTAAAATAATATAATAATTTATTATATTAATTAAAACTATGTTTCTAACACGGTTATCCGAAGATATATCCGTAAAAATCTCATGTGCGTTTTGTCAATCGCTATATCTCCGGTCTAATGCTTGCGGTAGAATGGGATAGGTAGTCAAAACGTCAAGCCGTATTCTCAAATATCTCATGTGCGTTATGTAAATCTTCCTCTTGTCCTCCTTATCACACTAGCAATAGATTTATTTGTGTAAAAGGACATAGATTCTACAGTGTGTTTTGTAATGAAAAAGACCAATTGGTGACCAAAAGACGGGAGAGGGGGGGGGGTACCTTTTTAAAAAAACGGGTTTTTGTTGACTTAGCTTATGAAATTTCAGAAATTCATATTAGTTCAAATGAGCATTTATACACAATTTTGTATCATCGCTGAAAATTGGTCATCTATTCTAGATCTTAATTCACTGGTTTATGATCTATGGTCAGTTTTACAGAGTAAAGCTTGTTATTAACGCTATGATAATATGTCCCTAAAGCAATCCCGACGAATACTTACTTACTCCGCTGGCTCAGTGACCCAAAGTGGGTCTCGGCCTCCGAAGCGAGAGACTTCCACTTTCCTCTATCTTGCGCCATCGTCTGCCATTGGTTGACGTTCAATTCGCGCAAGTCTGCCTCAACGCGATCGATCCAGCGATACCTGGGTCTACCCACTGGTCTTCGACCCCTCGGTTTTTCCAGGTACGCTACCTTCATGCTCCGATCCGATCCCATTCGCTCCAAGTGACCAAGCCAGCGGATTCGTTGAGCTTTATATTCGCCAATGATATTTGGCTGTGCTACTAAAGTCTCAATTTCGGCATTCTTTCGGAGCCTCCAAGATCTGTCTTGAATCCCTACGATTGGCGGTAAAGAATTTTCCCATAGAGTGCGTGCTGCTATTGATATGGACTCAACGTAAGTACTTTATTTCAGCCAATGGAGACCACTTAAAATAGGCTTTATATATTTTTAAAGGCTTTATATTAATATATTAAACTAACTCACTGTAATAGTAATAAATGTTGTTTTTATTTGTAACAATATTAATGGTATGTAACAACTACGGTACCCGGCGAAAATTATTGCACATCGACCTTTGTAAAGAGACAATGGGCTAATTTCGGCTTCGTAGAGCGTTATCTCTGTCGCACGTCTGACAAAACTTCTCATAGTTAGTGTGAAATGAGCCGATTGTCTCATTCCAAAGATCGATGTGTAATATTTATTGCCAGATATAGTATTTATATCAGTGTTTACCAACCTTTTTTATTCTAGTCTTTCATAAAATTCATATGTCCCACCATGTAACATATATAATTTTATTAAAGTAGAATGTTTAAACCAGCCTCGAGTCCATTTTCAGATTGCCCCTATTAACAATCAATTTGCCCACCTGTGGGACGTGGGTGTTTCGAAACACTGATTTAGATCCTTGAAGGATTGGTTAAACAAAGCAAAATTTAGGTGTTATCTGTTTATTTTTACTTATTATATATATAATCTCCTGTAATTTTTAAAAAAATTATAGGTATTTATTAATTACGGAACATCCTGTATGTTTTATTGTTTTTGGCAGAGCTATGCGCTACTAAAAGACCACCGTTGGGTGCATACGGGAGAGCGACCATTCGCATGCGAGGCGTGTGGGAAGTCGTTCCGTATGAGACAGCGTCTGGTTGCCCACAGACGTGTCCATGCCCAGCGTCGGGCAACGTACGTGTGCTCGCTGTGCGGGAAGCACTTCTCGACGCATAGCAATCGACAGAGGCATATGTTTGTAAGTCAAAAACTGCTTGACTTTAAAAAAGAAATTTAGTGAGACATGTTTTTGTGCGATTTTTATTTGTACAGTTTATAAAATAATAATCAAATTAGAAGGATATTAATGCAGTTCAAAAGGATCTTATAAATTTGGATATCGAGAACAGAGTGTAGTAATACTGTACTAAAGTGGATTACAGAAGTACAATCTAATAAGTGCGAGGTAGTCTAAGTCAAAAGTCAAAACCAAAAAGTCCTCGTATTATCGGACTATATAGATATTACAGTTTTGACTTATCTATGTGAGGCTTTTTGTGGTTTCTATATGTATAAAACCATAGACCTCCACTGAAGATATCTATTTGTCCGTCTCTCTTTTTTACGTGTGAATTGCTGTAAACCCATCTCTTTCTCTCTAACTCTGAACGAGCTGCAACTCGTTATAAGTATAAAGAAATAGAGATACAATTGCAACGCGCGCGCTGGTGAGTGATTATATCTTTTGCAAAGATATATATCTTTCGCAAAGATATATATCTTTGTTGTCTTTAGCTCGCGAGCTACCCATCTCTAGAATGAAGTGAGGGAATGAATGAACGGATATTAGTATGGAAAAGAATGAAAGAAGAGGAAAGATTTATCTTTAAGAGGAATGACATAAGAGCATAATAATAAATAGGATGTGGAAAAATTAATAAAAAGGGAGTAAAAACCCTGTCCCAAAATAAGATAGTAGTACGAGAGGTCCCAAATCGCGGGGGCCATAAAACAGATCATGAAAAAAAATGTTATCGACATCTGACTTTCTTCCTATCTCTACAAAATCCGTTCTGATGCCGCAAAATAAGAGACGCGAGTTTTCTAATATAAAACATTCGTTATTAAAATGTGTTATGTAAAAGAAAGTTTTAAATGATATAATGTCGATAGATCTACACGGGTTTGAAGCACCTATCTCTAGAATGAAGTGAGGGAATGAATGAACGAATATTAGTCTGGAAAAGAATGAAAGACAATTGTAGAATGAAAGAAGAGGAAAGATATATCTTTAAGAGGAATGACATAAGAGCATAAAAATAAATAGGATGTGGAAAAATTAATAAAAAGGGATTAAAAACCCTGTCCCGAATAGCGGGGGCCATAAAACAAAACATGAAAAAAAATATTATCTTTCTTCCTATCTCTATAAAATACGTTCTGATGCCGCAAAATAACATACGCGAGTTTTCTAATATAAAACATTCGTTATTAAAATGTGTGATGATATAATGTCGATAGATCCATACGGGTCTGAAGCCGTTCGCTTGTGAGATGTGCGGCAAATGCTTCAAACACGCCAGTGAGAAGCGAGCCCACGTCGCCTATGTTCACCTCAAGAAACCCTGGCCCAAGCGTGCGCGTGCCAAACGTACCGACCGTCAGGTAAGGACTCATCATATCAGCTGATAGATAATCACTACAAGTTGTATTAATCTTCCTCTTGTCCTCCTTATCACACTAGCAATAGATTTATTTGTGTAAAAGTACATAGATTCTACTTGGTAGATATACAGTGTGTTCCGTAATGAAAAAGTCCAATCGGTGACCAAAATAAGACGCGGGGGGGGGGGTGCCTTTAAAACAACATGTCTTTGTTGATATTCACTACAAGGTGTAGAGCAGGGGTGGCAAACACTTTGATATTGCGAGTTATTTGTCGAAATTTAAAATTTATTTCGAGCCACAATTACGCGTTTAAAACACGCAAAAGAATGTTTTTTTTTTTACAGAAATCATACTTAATAAAATCATTTAAACAAAAGTATAAAATATGTGTATTAAAGTTAGATATATGCACACGTATATGACAGCACTCCTAACAATACTCAAGACGCCGTTTAGTTCATTACGATCGGTGTTTGGATTTCGCTAATTCTATGCTGGAATAATAATAATAATTGTTCACGCCAGTAATTTGTTTCGATTTCCCAGCAGCTGGCATGGGTAATATAGATTTAAATATTAAAATAATTCGACAATCAATCGGAGCTAAAAATAATCGTTCAAAGAGCCGCATGTAGCTCGCTAGCCCTAGGTTGGACACCACTGGTATAGGGTTCCCCCAAAGATCGCCACGATGACTTCAGAAGGAGACCTCTGGCTTGCTGTAGGCGTATATTGGCTAAGATGATGATAAATCTTGAAAAAAGTACTAGTGGAGATATTGATAATAAAAGAGGGCGTTAGTGTCGCAAGTTAGACTCGCAAGAGCGTCATTGTTATGGACACCCCCTATCTAGCTAGTATAGGCTTCCCCCAAAGAACGCCACGATGACCTCAGGAGAAGACCTCTGGCTTGCTGTGGGCGTATATTGGCTGATATGATGATAAATCTTGGAAAAAGTACTTGTGAGGATATTGATAATAAAAGAGGGCGTTAGTGTTGCAAGTTACACTCGCAAGAGCGTCATTGTTATGGTCGCCCCCCAATCTAGCGACTTCCCACTATGTTGTCGGTCCACTTAGTGGGCATGTAGTGGGCCATAGTCGTAACTCTAGAACCTTTCAGCTCCAAAGGTTGTACAAGCGATGTGCTTCGCCTAATGCCACTTTAAGCTAAACATTATTCAAACTATGTCTGTATGTATCCTTGGTTCTTTTCTGATTGCTATGTGATTTTAGCGTTGTTTTCAAGCTCAACGTGAACTACCACTTATAAGATCCTTAAGTCTAACTAACATACCATCGTTATCTGGGGAAGACAGTATGGAGTTCCTATCCACTACAATTGTAATGAGATCTTCAGAAAAATAAAAGTAAACATACCAAGCGGATAGGCGATTTAAAGTGGCAGTGTGTGTCATATAGCGTGCAAACATCTGCTGGGTGTAGAGACCATGTGACTGGCGCAGCTTAGGAGAGATATTATGGTGGAAAGGCCTTGTTGAAGATGCTGTGATACAGGCTTCTACCAAACGGTCCTATTAGAAATCTAAGGGGGAGGGGGGGAAATCTTATGACGATGAAGAGAACATTTAATGGATTGAATGGAAGTGGCTAGATATTGGTCCTTTCTTATTTTTGATGAAGAGAACCCCAAGGTGGTCATCTTCAATATCAGGGTTACATAATTTTAAGAGAAATGGCAGACAAAACTATAGTATCAAGCGGTACTAACTAGACTTCCCTACCTCTAAAGAGGTTTTAGGCCAAGCTTTTTCGCCCTGCTGCAACGAACCTGCAACTGCCACTTGAACCACTTTGAAGAAAATAAAATAAGGAATGGTAATGGAAGTAGTAAAAAAGTGATAGAGGTGTTAATTTTTTTTTATTTTAGATAAATCGTAACTCTAAACTTTTATATAGATTAATTTATTAGTGAAATAAGTATAGTTTGATCGATGGACAGGGACAGATGCCGGGGCAGGCGGCTTTGCCGGTGGGTGCGAGCGAGATGGACACAACTCAGCCGGTCTGGCCGTCGTGTGAACAGAAGTTGAACGACATGAACATGATAAGCGATAAACCTATGTATTATAATATGAAGATATAGTGTCACGTGTATCACTACTTCTCCCTTCTCTATTCCACTCTTCTCTCTCTCTTTATCTGCCTTCATACGTTTTCCCTGATAACTCCGGTTGAACAGTTTTTTGGTTACAGTGATACGTAATTTTGATATGAAAAATAATTTAAAAATGCAAAATCTTGATGAACAGGTTTTGCAAGTTTCGTTCCTATCTTTCCATAGAGTCACGTTGGCTTTATCTGCCTCAGGATCATAATAATGCTGTTCTTTAATAGTCTCCTGGTGAATGTGGTGAGGAACATCGCTGGAACCTTTTGAGGATTTTTTCATCAAAATATCGAGCATCCATTCTGTAATATTTGATTTTGTAGTTTAAAATTCGTGGAGAAACCTTTTATGGGCAGTATGTCAAATATAAATGAAGAATGTCATAAATCATGTCCCTCCATTTCTTCATCATCACGCCAGGTAATACGAAGCCCACTGTAAGGCATGTTATGCCTCCCTAAAAGATCGCCATGCCTTGGTCAAGACCAAGCTTCTATTCGTTGGACCACCTGATGGTTGGTGGTTCATGGTTGCCACTTTAAAATCTTTCAACTCCAAAGGTTGTACAAACGATGATCCGCCCTATGTCACTTGAAACTAGCAATTCAAGCTATGTCGGTGATCTGGGTTCTTTTTCCTTATTTCTGATTGGTAAGTGATCAGATCTATAATTCATCACCGACAACACACTGGTCAAAGACCTTTTTCACCAGTCTTTACTTCTCTCATATTCTTTATCTCTTTCACTAATCTCCAGTTCCTTCCTCTGGTAAGTTTCCAGTATCCTTGAAACTAATATAGTGTTTTAATTATAGATATAGTACGTCGAAGTATTGTAGAATAACTTGATATAATTAAATATAGGAGAATGCAGCGTATGTGTGGAAAATTTATTTTAATAATGTATTTATTGGTTGTAATAAATGTGGTAATATATATTGTTTTTTTATTTGTATACAATATCCCTTATAGTTATGTAAGAATAAATAATTTAATGAAGAAAAAAAATGCCTCGACGGCGGACGCGATGTTCACTCGACCGCTGCTACGTTGTGACTGAGAAAATCCGCACGATCAGCGATTCCAACGCCACCTACCGCCCTACCCCCGCACCGTTTATTACTTTTTATAATAATCGTATTTAAGAAATTAAATCGGATACCAGACTTCCTGTTTAAAGGGTGACAGCAAATAAAGTTTTCTTAGCTAGTTAGTGGGTAATAGGTACTGAGTAATAAGTAGTGGATAGTAGGAAGTGATTAGTGGGTAGTGATAGAGGGTATTGGGTAGTGCGCAGTCCGTAGTATGTAGTCGGTAGTGGGTAGTGGGTATTAGGTAATGGGTAGTAAGTAGTGGCCAGTGAATAGTGAGTAGTGGGTATTAGATTGTGAGTAGTGGGCAGTATTTATTGGGTATTGGGTAGTGCGCTGTCCGTAGTGCGTAGTCTGTAGTGGGTCATTAGCAATGAGTAGTGGGTATTAGGTAGTGGGTTGTGAGTAGTGGGTAGTAAGTACTGGGCAGTATTTAGTGGGTAGATATAGTGGGTATTGGGTAGTGCGTAGTCGATAGTGAGTAATAGGCACTGAGTAGTGGGTATTAGGTAGTGGGTTGTGAGTAGTGGGTAGTAAGTACTGGGCAGTATTTAGTGGGTAGATATAGTGGGTATTGGGTAGTGCGTAGTCGATAGTGAGTAATAGGCACTGAGTAGTGGGTATTAGGTAGTGGGTTGTGAGTAGTGGGTAGTAAGTACTGGGCAGTATTTAGTGGGTAGATATAGTGGGTATTGGGTAGTGCGTAGTCGATAGTGAGTAATAGGCACTGAGTAGTGGGTATTAGGTAGTGGGTTGTGAGTAGTGGGTAGTAAGTACTGGGCAGTATTTAGTGGGTAGATATAGTGGGTATTGGGTAGTGCGTAGTCGATAGTGAGTAATAGGCACTGAGTAGTGGGTATTAGAAAGTGGGTTGTGAGTAGGGGGTAGTAAGATCGCTTATTTACGATCATATATTGATTATGCATACATTCTTTTAAAATTTAAACTGGTGTAGTTTACCAATCACCGTATATAGTATATAGTATTTTTTTACCTCGCTTATAACAATGTCGACTTCAAAACGTGTTATTTTTTACACCGCCTTCAACACCAAGTTCGTCATTACGCAGTGTTACAAACGTAAAAAAATATATTTCTTTTACAGGGTTTTTTTGGGAAAATAATTAGAGATTAATTGTTGAATGAGTCCAAAAATATTTTTGCAAGCTTTTAAGGTTTTTATGGAACGTATTGATTTTTATTTATTTACACTTTATTGTACACCATAGGTAATAACTAAAAAATAAGAAACAAATCATATAGGAGGTACATGAGGCGGTCTTATCGCTTGAGGCGATCTCTTATAGACAACCTTTGGATGGAGATGAGAGACAAGAAGGAGAAGGCAGTTTAGGGTGTACATACGTACAATACTATACGCAGATACATAGTACAAAAATTGTACTAAATGTAGTAATAATATAATTGGTAAACGGAGTGTAAGATGATTTCTGGAAAACGTATGAATGAAGAATGAGACAGATGGATGAATGCGGGAGTATAGTTCTCTCTCTCACGACGACGCCGTCATTGTGTTAGACGTATTAAGATTTCCTCTTGAATAAAATTAGTTATAATACTAAATTGTCGTCTTTCATTTAGACCCACTCCCACAAATATATATATATATATATATATATATATATATATATATATATATATATAAAATTTCCACGTCACAATGTTAGTTGCCGTACTCCTCCGAAACGGCTTGACCGATATTTACTAAATTCTATATGCGTATTCAGTAGATTTGAGAATCGGCTACTATCTATTTTCCATTCCCCTAAGTGATAAGGGTTGTTCATCCTTTATTTCTTTTTTTAAATTTTTGACGAAACTTTTGGTTCTTATTTTTTTATGATACAACATATAAAAAAAAATTTTCACTCCTCTATGAGCTACCCCTATTTTTTAATTTGATAATTAAAAACTTTTTGTAAAACAACGTTTGCGGGATCAGCTACCTATATATATATTACATAAATCTACTTCTACTCTAAATTTTTATTATGCATATATATATATATATATATGTTTATATATATATATATATATAATATATATATATATACATAAATATATATATATATATATATATAATATATATATATATATACATAAATATATATTTTTCTTTTTTTTTTCATTATTATAAATTTTCGTGGGAAAAGTATGACATAAATACGAATAAATAATAAAAGATTGTATTTGGCCGAAAACATTCTAATCCCAAACATGTTATCTTTTTTCTTCCAAATATGAAAACAGATACATTTTGTGTTCAAAAAAAAGTTGTTCTCTATCTACTAAAACATTTATCCCGGACCTAAATATGTTCTATAACAATATACAACAAGAAATACATACATAGCCGCAGGCTATATATATAAAACCAGTTAGCATTATATGCAAATGTGAGTTGATGCAGTAGTATGGGCAACTTGACGGTCGAGATACGTCTTGTTACAATGTCATTATGTATATATTTTAAATGAATCTACACACTTGAGTCATTTGAAGGTTAGTTTTATTAATTATTATTTAAATTATTATTAATTATAGTTTCATATTTATAATAATTCATGTAAATAATATCTTTTATTACGTTACATTTACGTAATAAGGATACAGTGATTGAGTTACATCGAAATTCTTTTTAGCTAAATATTATTCAAATTTAATAAAAAGCTAAATAACAATATAGACATATATAATTAATATACTTTTGTACAGTATCCGGCGATAAATATTGCACTTCGACTTTTGGAAAGAGACAATCGGCGAGATAATCGGCTTTGTAGAGCGTTATCTCTGTCGCACGAAATACGATTGACAAAACGTCACATAAGTATTGTGGGACAGGGATAGTGCTCTACGAAGCCGAAATTAGCCGATTGTCTCTTTCAAAATGTCGATGTGCAATATTTATTGCCGGGTACTGTAATGTATATAATTAATGTATGGTATGTAATATTCAAAAATAAATGGTTTCTTTTCTAAATAAGAATAACTACATAATAAAATTATTTATTGTTTATATAAAATATATTTTTTTAATGTTTCTGTCCTTGTACACCGAAGTTATTTTGCTATTATATTCTAGGAAATAAAATAAATTAATGTATCTTATTTTAGTATGATCACTTTATACAGGTGATTGATATCAAAGTCTTTTGCTGATAAATGAGCTACGTATTAAAACTTTTAAACTATAATCATCCTGTATAAATAGGTGGGGTAGACGCGACCTACTTCACTGTATTTCCATTTTATAGTTGGACATCTTGGTTCCGTACTAGAGATTGGCAAAATATATCTTTTCGATCTTGTGCTATATATCACTCTTTTATATCTTTAACTTATTTAGCTGACTGCGGCTCAGAGAGAGAATAAGGCAGCTAACACTAAACATATATCCTCTATATCTTCGGCTTTTAGCTCAGACTTAGAACTCGGTAAAGCGGAATAAAATGTGTGAGATATTCCTATTAAACATTTTGTGTCTTTGTCATAATGCGCAAAAGCTAAACGCGCGCGCATGTTATGTGCCGAAAATTATCCAGCCTATCTCTCTCTCTCTCTCTCTAACTCTGGAAAAGCCGCAACTTGTTATAAGTATAAAGATATAGAGAAACAATTGATACCCACGCGCTGAAGAGTGATTATATCTTTTGCAAAGATATATATCTTTCTTTAGCTAGCGAGCGAACATATCTAGTCCGCAGTCTTCGCTTCAAGTCTCTGATGGCCTTCTTATGCCCATCGCTGGGATATGTCTGATACTTATATTCGTCTAAGAATCTTTTCATTACTTTTTCGATCTTGTTAAGAAATCCCGAATACAATCCTCACCATGGTTTGTTATATAAAGTCTCTTATACTTGTGTTTACTAATCCTTATTTCAGACAATTAAGAAGTATATACACAAGTTAATTTTCATTTTTATCAATTTCTAGAACCAGTTCTAAAATCTTTTGGGTTTTATTACTTTAAAAAAAAGTTATTGATTCATGTAACATATACATTATTTTTTTATAAAATCATATAAACACGATAATTTCCAGACGAATGTAATTTTTTTAATAATAAATACATTTAAAAAACTTTTAAGTTAAACGGTTTTTTGATACCCATATTGTGGTGGTTGTGGAAAAATATGTACCTAGTCCGCCATATTGGAACGGCGTCCATCTTGAATTATAATTTTGACATAACCATCGTGTTTTACTAGTGTGGCCCTTTCATTTGATACCCATATTGAGGAGGTTAAGAAAAAATATGTCCGCCTTTTTGTATCGGCGACCATTTTAGATTTATAATGTTATTGATTTTATTATATTATATTGTCATCAAAATTAAATGTGTGTACCAAATTTCGGATCAATCTGTCAACGGGAAGGTGCTTAAATTTCAATTTCTAATTTTGACCCGAATAAACAAATTCCGTACGGGTCGAAATAAATAAAACCGTTTAAAAACAAATCGTATAAGCATTTGTCTGTAGCGATACATGCTATAAAAGATAAATCTAATCGAAAGAAATCCTTTGTAAATTTATTATAATTTTACAGATATTTAAGATAATAGACTTGAGGTTACTAAAACTGTATATATTTGTTACGGTATTGTGTGTATATTTTTGTGCTGTGAAATAAATATCATCTATTGCAATACCGCCTTTAATAGCCAAATTGAAAATATACAATTTTCTCGGTGTCTTTGAACTAACTTATTTTCATTTTGTGGTAATTTTTTCGATTGACTTCTTTATTAGTATTTCACAGTTTAATAAAAGAATATCAATAAATGAAACATAATTACGTGTGAGTTATAAATGAAACAATTTAGTCTACAGCTTAATGCATAGATTAAAAAATATACAACGCGCATTTTTTATTAGGGGGACCGGAAAGTAATGTCGCTTTTTAAGTTAAATTCACACGACTACATTTTAACAAGTTTTAATTTCTAATCAACAATATATTCACATTCGTTATCAACAACCTTTTGCCATCTAGTTAGTGGCGTAGCTAAGGTATTTAGGGCCTGGGGCAGATTGGGGCTTGGTGCCCCCCCCCCCCCTCATAGAGTCTAAATAATTTCAAAATTCAGAACAGAATGTAGTTAATATATTTTTTTTGGTTCAAAATAATAATAAATATATATAAAATAACATTAGATCTCAATAAAATTGATTGGGAAAATTTAAAAAGAAAATTCCTCGCTTTTTGGCCTGCAAAGTCCTTAATCACATTTTCAAAATCAATAGTGTCGACTGCAAGATGATTTAATCTATTTATCATTAAATAATCTTGCAATAATAAAAATTTGCAATTTATTATTTTGTCATTTAGGGCCCTTTTAAAAACACTTTATGTGTTTTGCAAATGAAAGAATTAAACACTGTGTATATTATAATTTGTAACCGTTTATTTTTTTTAATGTTCATATTATTTAACAACTTTTTTAGCACAAAAATAGTAAAATTCCCTATTCTTTTTATGTTATTTACTTTAATTTATGTTTTTTTTTAACATTTCATTTTCATTTTTCTTTTAACATTTCATTATTCATTATTAAAATTTTTTTCAACTTTGGTGCCCCCCCTGCTTGTGGTGCCTGGTGCGGCCGCCCCGCTCTCCACCCCCTAGCTACGCCACTGCATCTAGTATACAAAATCAATGCCGGAGCTGTAAAGTCAATAGATTTTTCTGTAATATATGTTGACAGAAACGACATAACTTTCCGGTACCCTTAATATATAAAATATGTACATGATTTCAGTCTTAGAATGTTCACTGTTGGACATAGGTTTCTTCCAATAGCACTGGTGGGAAGGACCATTTATTTTTAGACGAATTTAACAAGTTTTGTCGGTTCATCCTAAATCAGTGATTCCCAAAGTGGTCTATATCGACCCCTAGGGGTCTATGACAACCTGCAAGGGGTCTATGTCAGCGAAAAAAAATTTGGGGGTCCATGAAATGAAAATGGGGGTCCACGATAGTGGATCTTAACACATACCCTGATAGTATCTATTTACTTACATCATACTATCTTATAATATCAAAACATTTACATTATTTATAAAAGTACCTATGAAGTAAAATAAATATTATATATGTTTATAAAATTGTGTAAGTTGTAGGATGTTGGTATTCGCTTTGTGGTCGCAATGCATTTTGAACTTGTAAAAACCTGAGAGTCGCAGTCTCGTGTTTATTTAATGTTACGTATATTTTACATAACGGATATAAAATTATATTTTGATTAGTTTTAATTTAAATTCAATTAATAAATTAACATGTGTTTTTACTTTAAGTTTTTAACACTAAACTTCACTACAGATAGAAATTAACAGGAAATCAATATCAGGTAAGTAGGGGGTCTACCCAACACGGAAAAACATGGCAAAGGGTCTACGACACAAAAAAGTTTGGGGAACTCTGTCCTAAATCATCATCGACCATCTGCACGCTTATTGGCATCACTGCAAGTTAAACCTTCTAATTCGTACGAAAATGGATATTCGCATTTCTTATTTGATTTCTTATAAAAATCCCAAGCATAGCTCCTTCCTTAAAGAAGATATAAAATAATATTTAATATCTCTTTCCTTATATAAACAATAGTGCCTACTTCATTATGACTCATTTGATAAAACGAAACCGGTTTCTCATACGAGGGTCGTCTACTTGGAACGCTTTTTGTCTAAAGGAACGATATCAATAACAATTATTTATTTGATTTTGTTATCTCTGTACATATAATTATTATGTTAAATCTTTATATGTGTTGGATGATTTAGTTTTAATTATTTTTTTTATTTTAAATACCATGTTTATATACAATAACCGGCGATAAATATTGCACATCGACCTGTGGAAAGAGACAATCGACTAATTTCGGCTTCGTAGAGCACTATCTCTGTCCCGCATTACCTGTGTGACGTTTTGTCAGTCGTATTTCGTGCGACAAAGATAACGCTCTACAAAGCGGAATTTAGCCGATTGTCTCTTTCCAATGGTCGATGTGCAATATTTATCGCCGGGTACTGTATTGTATATAATTAATGTATGGTATATAGTATTCAAAAATAAATTGTTTCAGATATATTAACGACATACTAATATAGTAACAGGTTTTTTTTCTAAATAAGAATAAGTACATAATACAATTATTTATTATTTACTATCTGTGCATGCAGACTTTGAAGTTATTTTACTATTGTATTGTATAAGATAAATGAATGTAATATATTTCATAATGATCACTTTATATAGGTGATTGGTATGAAAACCTTTTGCTGACGATCATCCTGTATAAATAAGTGAGTTGAGAGCGACCTACTTCACTGTACTTCGACGATTTTTACATTTTCGTATGTCCACCTCATCGTTTGACGTCTTGGGTACGCGATAGAGATGGGCAAAATGTATCCCTGTAATCTGTCGAAATTAGCCGATTGTCTCTTTCTAAAGGTCGATGTGCAATATTTATAGCCGAGTATTGAAACGGTCGGTGCCACGGCACTTTTCGAAGATTTTCCAATCAGGCCGCGTGGTGCGTATACGACCCACACTTTAAAAATAAATATAAAATACTGCGAAGCTGTAATTAGTTGTAAAAAGTTATAAATTTCAATATGCATTACGTTCGACATCGAGTGCTGGTCTGGTGTGAAAATCAGGTAGGAATCAATAGCCTCCCTGATAAGAGAAGAAAAAACCAAAGAAGAGTTCCTCCTACTCTATAGAAAAATAATAAGTATTACTATACATAGAAATTAAAGCTAATAAAAATGTAAACAACAAAAATAAAAAAAATGTAAAACCAAGTGATATTGTAATAATCCTATATAGAAATAAAATAATAAAAATGTAAAAGAGTAATGAGGGATGTATGAAAGGTGTTACAGAGCGAAAGGGAAAGACAGAAGAATTGTGGCATGAATGAAAAGAACGAAAGATCATACGATGTATGAAAGACGATAATGAAAATAAAAAAAATATGTGAAAAATTAAATAATGTTGAATAGTCCCTGTCCCACACAAGATAGGAGGTACGAGAGGCTCCCAATAGCGGGGGCCATATAAAAAAAATACATTACGTACGTGATGTGAAGTTATATATATTCGAACCTACAATTCATTTGTTTAAGAATCCCTTGTTCTTCAATGAGAACTGCAAATGGCCTGAACGGAAAGTGCAGCGGGGGTCATATACGCCCCGCATGGGATGGAATGTGTTAATAATGAATTTTCTCATTTATTTCCAGAGATAACAAAATTCAGAACGATATTGATTTAAAACAAGGGGACATGTTGAAAATTTTTATAATATGTTTGATGGTCCGCAGTCTCATGGCAGAGTTGAAAGGTATGTTATTTTGAATTTTTATTCTTAATTAAATATTTATGTAACCATTATCTTGGTAACTAGAGATGGGTAGCTCGCGAGCTAAAGACAAGAAAGATATATATCTTAGCAAAAGATATAATCACTCTCCAGCGCGCGCGTTGCAATTGTATCTCTATATCTTTATACTTATAACGAGTTGCGGTTCGTTCAGAGTTAGAGAGAGATGGGCCTATATAGCAATTTACACGTAAAAGAGAGAGACGGATAGGTTTGTTGAAACGACGTCATCACGCGCGCGTGTTTAGCGTTGTTGTGCTTTATGACAAAGACATGAAATGCTTAATAGGAATATTTCACACGTTTTATTCCGCCTTACTGAGTTCTAAGTCTGAGCTAAAAGAGACGAAGATATAAAGGATATATGTTTAGTTTCAGCTGCATTATTTTCTCTCTGAGCCGCACCAAACTGAATGAGTTAAAGATATAAAAGAGAGATATATATAGCAAGATCGAAAACATATAATCGCTCTTTTCTTGTCAGAGATACATTTCGCCCATCTCTATTGGTAAATATCGGAAGATTTCAAACGCAACATTAGAAGATAAATCCTGCTAAAGAAAGAACTATCAATCAATTTTATCTGCTTCAAATTATTATTACCATTTCATTATTATAATGTCTCTGACATAAACTTTTTCTACAGTTTTCCAAAAATATTTTCTGAATGCTGCCCTTATTTAGTGTATTTTATTTTTAGATGACCCTAACAAAATCGTTTAATGTATTTGTAATATTACAATGTTCGAAATGAGCTGTATATTAGGGGTAAGGAAAAAAAAATATGTGTAAAAGTTGTTAGTATAGAAATTAATGTATGGTAGATGAAAGATCAAGGATGCAGATTGAAGTGTTGCCCATTTAACACGTTCACTGCGGGCATAATTTTGAAGAACTTTCAGATGGTGCGGCTGAGGTCGAATCAGCCTCAAGATGAACTTCCTAGTAGTGCGGTTGAGGCCTTTTCTGCCTCATGTTTCAATCATTTTTTTCAATATTGAGTCAATGCTTCGCAGACATAAAGAAAGCTATATTTGTCTTTGTCATATCTCATACGGTTGAGTGTAAACAGCCGCCGCACTAGAGAGAAAACACGAGTTTTACGCGCCGCACCAGTGCAAAGTCTACCATGAGGCTGAATCGGCCTCAAGCCGCAGTGAACGTGTTAAAGTGGCATTAGGTGTGGCACATCGTTCCAGCAATGTTCGTTGGGACCGAAAGGTTCATTGGCATTTACGAGACGGTAGACGCAGCGTGGGTAGATATCCTTCTAGGTGGATCGACATAGTTGAGATCTTTAAATGTTTAATGGAATCAGGCGTTACCTTGCGGAAGTCGATTCTAAGTAAGAAAAGGACCAATATTTAGCCACTTCCGCACATGCAGTGGTAGTCGAGCAATGAAATGCACCGCCCGCCAGCCCGCTGATAAATGCGTATGCGGCAAACAATGTGAATCACACAACCGCCACCGCCAAACTACTTAACACGTGTTTCACCCCTCCACCGATTAGTGCCAAACACAGTGACTCTGTGTTTGGCACTAATCGGATCTTAGATTTATAATGTTATTGATTTTATTATACTGTATTGTCATCTAAATTAAATGTGTGTACCAAATCCCAGATTAATCTGACAACGGGAAGGTGCTTAAATTTCAATTTCTAATTTTGACCCGAATAAATAAATTCCGTACGGGTCGAACTAATTAAAACCGTTTAAAAATGAAAAACTTATTTCAATGGTCGAGTTTTTAATAATCAATTGTTTGATTCAAGAGGGTGACAGCTGCGTGAATGAACACACCAACATACTGGGGAAGTGTACACCACCAGACAAGTGTATGACCGCGAAGAATGACTTCCAGTAAGTAACCGCTGGTCATCGTCATCATTTAGTAGTACATCCACTTGAAATGTCAAGTGGATGTACTATTATATATACGCATTGGTCTCCCCTGCAGATTTCCAATACCTGTTTGCTAGAAGAACAAATTATTGTACGGAATTGTGATTAAACAAATTGTTGGAGAAGCAGTTGGAAACTGTATCAAAATCATCCTGTGTTCTTCGCTATGTGCTGGTCTGTTCCAATCGGTCCTATTGAAACGACTGCCTCCGGCAAAAATGAAAATATCAATAATCAACAATTTGTTCTGTATTTTCAACAGTTTGTTCTACGTGTTTTCAACAATTTGTTCTATGTTTACAACAATTTGTTCTGTGTTTACAACAATTTTTTCTGTGTTTACAAAAATTTGTTCTGTATCAATACCTTCACAGATTCAATGGAATACGTCCAACGTACTGCGTGCATTCCTTTGACCAGCTCCTCATCTGCTGCAGGGACGGGAGTAGTATTCTTCAAGCGGCCTGGGCAGGCAGTGTGGGGTGAGTTCTTGTTGCAAACAGAACTTTATAACCGCATATAAGTATTTTATATACAGGATGGTTGGTAATAGTTGTAAAAGCTCTAAAAGGTTGATTGTATAGATCGTTTGTTAATAAAAATCTTTTACATCTATTACACAATCACCCTGTATCAAGTGATCACTATGTAGTCCGTACTATAGCGTGTGTGTGCCTTTGTTTGTTTCCTCTTTTGCTCTTAACCTTGAGTGTCATGGTGTTTAATTATACAAACGGAATGGCCGGTTGCAGAATTTGGATTTCAAATTAAAAATTATCTAATACCATAAAACAAGCGAGCGGGAGAGAGATAGCGGTATCTGTGTTATTGATGGGGGTTTTATAAACATGTCGTATTAGATTAAAGATCTACCGGCGTTCGCAATCAAAGGCCAATCATTCGTCGATCGTTTTTTTTTTAATTTGAATTTGAAATTCGAATTCTGCCAGCGATACTCAATATTAGTGAATAAGATACCCAAAGTTCCTTGTTAAACTAATTTTAAACCAAAATAATGTATTTTTTTGTGCTTTTTCGTATTATATTCTGAAACTTTTACGTATATACGTCCAAGGAAATTGTCCAGTTCGTTTGATTTTAACACAACGGTAAATACGACCTCTCCCTCGTACCTACTTCACACTACACACCCACAGTTTTTTGTTATTTGGCCCTGGACATTACATATACGGGTGATTATTTTTAGTTAAATATTTTACATTCTCCTTCTATTCAGCATAAATCCTTTCCCTTTCCTTCTATATATCTTTCTATCTCTTTTATATCATACAGCTTTCATCACCTTCCTTCCCCCATTTTCGCTACTAGATCACCGGTCATTTTTATTTAATTTATTTTTTTATTTTTCTTTCTTACATTATTTACAATTTTACTTAATTTACTTGCCTTAGTGTCTTGTTCAACCCCTGTTTTACTCTTGGGTCTTGTTTTTACTTATTGCATACTGCACTACCTTTCTGCATAAACCTAAGAACAAATCCTCAGGTTTTATTTCAGTATCTGTGCAGAGATCGCTGATACGTTCCACACCTCTTTTAGAATCCTACAGGACAATACCTTCTGGCAGTATAAAGTCTTTAGGAAGAAATAGTAAACAAATAATTAATTTTAATACGTAGTAATCAGAATTTTTAAAATTTATTCTCTTACTACATTATTTATTTTAGGTCTGTAAACAATTTCCATGTTTATTTACGGATGTATGAAGTTCAACCAATTAACATAGAGATTATAATGTTCGCAGGTCTGAAAGGAAATTGTCCACAGACGGAAGAAGAGTGAGCGAGAGAAGTGAGTAGATATATATATATATATATACATATATATATATGTGTGTGTATGTGTATAATATGTATACTAATTTTATTGCGAATTTTCTTTTAAGTTTGTATCAAATTTAAATCAATCTATTTCAAAGTTCTCTGTTTCATTTATTTTTGCTACTGTTTGCGTATTTTCGTTGGTTTTTGAAGTCAGTTGTAAACAGGTCTTCAAAATTTTAACATATTGTTACAAAACACGAGTTACAGAACCCTATAAACAATAAACACGGAACCCTAGGATCAAGAAATGCCGTAAACACGCGTGACCTTGAAGTTATTTATAGATTTTTGCGTACGGTTCTCGGAAATTCTAACCGAGTACTATCTCGAACTTACTAGAACCTTCTCCGTAGTATATGTGTACTCTCCATGTCGACAGTTCAGTGTTGTTTTTCGAATTATAAGATTAATATCTACGATCAGTGATACAAAGTGACTATTTGGTAAGTTATTTGTACAGTGATTTCCTGAGCGATTTGAAAGCGTAGTTTGGACTAAGCGAAAGTATACTTTGTGTTAAAGAAGGGTGACCATCTGATTTGTGAAGGTCTCCTTGTGAACCAATGGTGTTTCATTTCGAGTTAGAACTCACAGTACGTAACAATATCATAAGCTTTCTTGGCATTTTTTTGCAATTTAACACGAAATTTTATATTAGCGTGTTGTCAAAGTATGTGACTAAAATATTAGAGGGATCGGAAAGTAATGTCGTTTCTGTCGAAATGTACAGAAAAAGCAATTGATTTGTTACCGCTCCGGCATTGATTTGTATACTAGACGGCAAAAGGTTGTTGATAACGAAGGTGAATATATTGTTGATTAGAAATAAAAACTTTTTAATAATGTAGTCGTGTGAATTTAACTTAAGAAAGCGACATTACTTTCAGGTCCCACTAATATATGACCACATTATGCTGCTTTTAGTAGCTGATAGACAAGTTATAACTTGTTCAAATCTGCTAGAATATTTCAATAAATCAGAATATATAATCTATTTATTCAAACTGACATAGATACTCTATTTATTATTATTTTTTGCTGTAATTATTTCAAGGTTTAATACGAATATTGCGGCATAGTAAATGTCAGAGAAATATCAACATTAATGTTCTTTTCAAACTTAATTTTAAAACAAAAAGCTTGGTCACACTGTCACCCAGTGGTGGATTTATCCAAGACACACCTGCTGACTCGTGATCACTATCAGTTCAACGAAGTAACCATCGTAAGATACGATCATAAACCAGCTTACGGAATTGTAACGCCAAGGGAATAATTTTCAGAATGCGAGGAATATAGCAAGGCTGCTGTGAAAGAGGTGGAATTTATTCCGCTGGAACTCGACCCTGATGGCTCCAAGACGATCAAAATACCATACTGTCTACACTCAAGCGTGGAACTGATAGTGGGTGGACAGGTTGCCTTAAACGGGGAATTCCCACATATGGTATGTTTATTAAAGTATTGTAAATTACTTTTTCGTATTTCACTTGTTATATAAGGATTAGTATTGCTCACATTCAAGTTTCCAGAGGATAGGCAGCAGAGTTTTCTGTGTACCATAGTACCACAAACTGCGATCGCCATCTTGTCTACCAAGCGTGGCGATTATAGTATATTCCCTCATAGATATCTTTGGGGGAGGTGTTGTAATGAATGTTTATGGGCTCAAACGAAGATATATTCTAAGCAAGAAAAGGACCAATATTTAGCCACTTCCGCACATGCAATAAAATGCACCGCCCGCCAGCCCGCTGATAAATGCGTATGCGGCAAACAATGCGAATCACACAACCGCCACCGTCAAATCACTCAACACGTGTTTCACCCCTCCACGGCGCATCTTCAGGAATTATGTTACACCGATAGGTCCTTTTCTTGCTGAGGATGGACTTCCGCGAGGGAACGCCTGATTCCATTAAATATTGAAGATATATTCAATTACAATTTAGTTATTTATTTAAATTTCAACTAATTCAATGTACAGAGCTAGATTGGATCAGAAATAAATAATTACATAGAACATCCAAGATCAGCGAAGTAAATTTAAGAATTGGTCGTCTGAAGTTTCAGTTGGTCGGAGTATATCGCTTTTTTAGTTTTATTTTTATGCTATAATAATTTATATTGGCATTTCTAACACTTGCAGGTTATCATATTCTTTATTAACCTTTCGGTGTGGGTAAGATTGCAACATGACACCTGTCAGTTTCGGGAACTTTTTTTAATTTTTTTGAAATTGTTTGTAGAATATCTAAAGCGAGTGATTTTAAACTGTATTTCTAATGTAATTCGATATAATGCAGCTTGTTTCCCTTCGGGCAAAGTTGACCCGTAGGCACCCATAGGGTAAAAAAAGGATCAATATTTAGCCACTTCCGCACATACAGTAGTAGTCGTGCAACAAAGTGCACCGCCCGCCAGCCCGCTGTAAATGCGTATGCGGCAAACAATGCGAATTACACGACTGCCACCGTTAAATCACTCAACACGTGTTTCACCCCTCCACGGGGCATCCTTAGGAGTTATGTTACACCGATTAGTGCCTGACACAGAGTCTGTGTTTGACATATATATGTACATATATGTACAAAGGCAGTTGATAGGTTAATTTTTAGCTTTGATTTTTACAGTGATTAGAATTTTCAAAATAAACATTGATTTCAGGCAGCGGTCGGTTGGCCGGATTACGATGGTGGGTACAAGTTTGGCTGTGGTGGAACTCTCATCAGCCCCCGGTTTGTCTTGACGGCTGGACACTGCGCACGCGACCCTCGGGCCTTTGACCCTCGACCAGCGATTGTCAGGCTCGGGGATCAGAACATCGACCCGTCTGTGAAGGACGGTGCCAACCCAATAGATGTGAGAAATATTAATTGCTTGCACATCACACACAAATACACACACACACACACACACGTACGCACACGCACACGCACGCACGCACACGCACACACACGCACGCACACATACACGCACTATTGAATATATAATATGCAACTATAGTTCACTATCACAAGCATATATGTTTTCGTGGACCCTTACGAATTGTGACCCCTTATTTTATATCGTTTGAAACATTTTGATATATGTAAACCGATGCCCAAGCCAAGGATCCTTCAAGAAAAAGCCTTCAAGCTTCTCTACCTTAAAAGAAGTCTTAATCTAGTCGCTATCTGCGCAGGTCCAAATAAAATATGAACACTGTTCGTTTGTCATTATATGGTACAGGTGTTTAAATAAATAAATAAAATCGAGTTCATTAAGAAAAGGACTAATATTTAGCCACTTTCGCACATGCAGTGGTAGTTGTGCAATAAAGTGCACTGCCCGCCAGCTCGCTGATAGATGCGCAAGCGGCAAACAATGCGAATCACACAACTGCCACCGTCAAATCACTCAACACGTGTTTCACCCCTCCACGGGGCATCTTCATGAGTTATGATACACCGATTAGTGGAAATCATAGAGTCACAACATAGTGGCGCTAATCGGTGCGGAATTGGCTAAATATTGGTCCTTTTCTTACTTCGGATGGACTTCCGCAAGGTAACGCTTGATTCCATTAAATAATCGAGTTAATGTTTCAGGTGCCCATAAAAACAATTTACACGCATCCGGACTTTAAGCCCCCGAAGAAATACAACGACATAGCTCTGTTCGAGTTAGCAGCTGACGTGGACATCGAGGAGAACATTCGGCCCGCTTGCCTCTGGACTAGACCGGATTTCTGGAACCACACGAGGGCGATCGCAACTGGATGGGGTATCTTAGATACTGGTAAGTGCTACTGATCACGGAGGCCATCTAAGCCTACCGCGTGCTTCACAGTATCGAGGTGGACACGTTTTTGGTCCAGTTTTTCACAAGGCACAGGGGGTTCTCCGAGCACCTTCTCTGGATTAAACTCAAGGAGGATGGAGCACCTGGTAGCCCACTGACCCAGAGGACCTTTGGTTGACTCCGAATGCTAGTGAGGCATGAAAATCTGCGAGGAGTTAATGGCCTCGCTAATAAAGAAGGAGGAAAGAGACGAATATTCCTCGAACTTTGCAGGAAATTTGCAGAAAAAGTAGTAATAAAAGTTAAAAATAAAAATAAGTGATAACAATAACATAGAAAATAAATCAAAATAAAAATGAAATGAACAAAATGTTTAAAATAAAATAAGGAAATGGTAAAACTGTGAAATGAGGTGAGGAGTGAAAGATATCGAATGAAAGAGCAGAAGAACAGCAAGTAATTACTTGCACCACGATCTAGTCCACCGCTGGGTCAGAGATGCAAGAGGGATTCCCTTTGGCCAGACAGTTCAGTACCACCACCACCAGCTACCGTTGTTGTGAAGAGTGGTTAATGAATAGAATCAATTGTTATTCCAGTTTTACGTGAACCTTCAAAAGAGCTGAACAAAGTTTCACTGCCACTGCTGGAGAACGAACCCTGCGACAAACTGCTGGCACCAATCATACACAGACACTTTCCACGGTTAGCTTCGACCCAGATCTGCGCTGGGGAACTTAGTGGAGGCAAGGATACCTGTCAGGTACGACTCAAGCACCTTAGTTTTTCTATTTACATATTATTTATAGGTGTAAGGCTTTTCCAGCTTCGTCGATAAAAGAGAAGGAGGGTCCGTGAACTACACTAAAAAAATCTAGCATCGTGTTTCAAAGGCTACATATGACATTTTGACGGATGTGAAATTGTAAAAGGTTAGACCAATGAATGTATAACTCATTTTTTCTGTTTAAAATTTTTTTACTCCCATTTACAATCACCCTGTATAAAGCGATTATTTCTAAATATCAAATTAATTAATTTTTTTGTATTGTAATGCGACTGGCCAATAACTTGTCGCAGTACAAACTACGGACAGATAAAAAATAATTAATTTTAATATGATATCGGAATTTGGAAATCGATTATCTTACTACATTATCGATATGTTATTTATTATTTCTGAAACCGTAGATTTTACGATAGGATGTACCGTATTAACAGCTAATGGGTATATGTTGACGATCACTCAAAGTAACGTAATTTTTATTTTCGCATCTTATGAATTTTAAATACACCTATGAGTTAAGTGGGGTCCCAATGCCTTAAAACGCCCTCACTGATCGCTCTCTGTGCGGCATGAGAGACTCCTGTTTTTCAGTTAGGACCTTTTTTATTCTTCTCACAGTCTCTCAGGCTGGAGCAGCTCTAGCTCGTGTAGCGCCCGTGTGCAATGAAACCCTGGCGCCCCCTAGGCCTGACTCTCCTCCAACCTCCCCCGCGGTTATAACTACCAACTTTGTTGTCGTAACAAGAAAGTTTTTTCATAATCCAACAAGCTATTTTATAAACAGGTATAGCTTACAGTGTGGTATTAGTTACGGCCTTTCTTCTTATGACGGCAGAATAACACTCATTGTTTTTATGCCTGTAGCACATCTCTTTTGCCGCGGCGCCTGTGTGCATTGCACACCCTGCACTATAGGTTAAGCCGCCCCTGCTACCAGGCTATACTATTTAGGATAGCAAAGTATATATATAATTTTGTCAAATGCCATGTAACTTCGACAAGTACAAACAAAGATATTTTGTATGGAATAGCAGTTTGCATAGCTGTGAGATGCGGAATGTCACATTGAACATGACAACACTTTAGGAGTTGAAGACGTTTGGATCAGAGGATTACTTATTCTAATTGAAATAAAAGAAAGTTGTGTGAATTTTCGCCTTTGCCGGTCCGTCATCTGTTTTGGCACTTGAGACTCTATTGTTAGCAATTGACCGATAAAAATGAGGGTTGAAGTGGCAGGTATAACTTAGTGCCCAAGTTCTCAAAATATTTTAATGGAATCAGGTGTTACCTCGCGTAAGTCCATACTAAGTAAGAAAAGGACCAATATTTAGCCACTTCCGCACATGCAGTGATAGTCGTGCAATGAAATGCACCGCCCGCCAGCCCGCTGATAAATGTGTATGCGGCAAACAATGCGAATCACACAACCGCCACCACCAAATCACTCCACACGTGTTTCACCCCTCCATGGGGCATCCCCAGGAGCCATTCTACACCGATTAGTGCCAAACACAGAGTCAAACACTTAAAATATTTTTTTGTACTACCCTCAGGGTGACTCGGGAACACCGCTGCAAGTGACTTCGTCTGACAACCATTGCATCTTCCACGTGCTGGGGGTGACCTCCTTCGGGAAGAACTGTGCTCTCAGGAACACACCATCGATCTACACACGAGTCTCCAGTTATTTGGATTGGATCGAGAGTATAGTGTGGCCTGATGAGGTGTAAACAATGTCTTACCCACAGCTGGGCAATGTACACATTTTTACAAGGATTTTATAATAAATATCCTTGAATAGAACCTTTTAATTTTTTTTTTAACTTAGCCTAAGGATGGATGAAAAAAACTCATTATATATATTTATCGCGTAAAAAAAATTTAATGGGGACGAATAGTGAAATCTATTTTTTAGAAGAAATAAATCCTATATTTAAGACAACATTTTACATTTTAAAGAATACAGGCTTTCTGAATGAAATGGCAATATTGTGTCATATTGTATTATAGAGTAAAATATATTCATCATCATCAGCCTCTTGTTTAAGCCAAGATCGTCATTCGCTGCGCCTGCCTTGGTCTGTACTTTGTACGACCTACATGACGTCATCGTCGCATCGAAAAAGGGAATTCCACAGAAATATAATTCCTTGTATACATCGGGCCAAAGAGGTCGCTCTACAGTATTTCTTGCGCTTACCGTGGTCACCACTCTGTATGAGCTACATGAAGTCATCGTCGCATCGAAAAGGGGAATTCCTCAGAAACATAATTCCTTATATACATCGGGATAAAGAGGTCGCTCTACAGCATTTCTTGCTCTTGCCGTGGTCACTACTCTGTATGAGCTACATGACGTCATCGTCGCATCGAAAAGGGGAATTCCACAGAAACATAATTCCTTGTATACATCGGGCCAAAGAGGTCGCCCTACAGCATTTCTTGCGCTTGCCGTGATCTCCACTTTGTATGAGCTATATGACGTCATCGTCGCATCAAAAAGGGGAATTCCACAGAAACATAATTCCTTATATACATCGGGCCAAAGAGGTCGCTATACAGCATTTCTTGCGCTTGCCGCGATCTCCACTTTGTATGAGCTACATGACGTCATCGTCGCATCAAAAAGGGGAATTTCACAGAAATGTAATTCCATGTATATATCGGGTCAAAGAGGATACTCAACAGGATTTCTTCGCTTACCGTGGTCACCACTTTGTATGAGTTACATGACGTCATCGTCGTATCGAAAAGGGGAATTCCACAGACACATAATTCCTTATATACATCGAGATAAAGAGGTCGCTCAACAGCATTTCTTCGCTTACCGTGGTCACCACTTTGTGTGAGCTATATGACGTCATCGTCGCATCGAAAAGGGGAATTCCACAGAAACATAATTCCTTGTATACATCGGGCCAAAGAGGGCACTCTACAGCATTTCTTGCGCTTGCTGTGGTCTCCACTTTGTATGAGCTACATGACGTCAACTTCGCATCGAAAAGGGGAATTCCACAGAAACATAATTCCTTGCATACATCGGGTCAAAGAGGGCACTATTTCTCGACTTGTGATTGGCTGATGATTATTATTAGTCAAACATTGTTTTAATAATTCTAAATCATTATAAATATGTGCTGAGTTTGAATATGTGCATATTCCTTAGTTCTTTGGACTTGGTGTTGTTATTATCTCCAAGATCTACCGGCGCTATGAAGAATCCCTCTTGTGCGACTAGAGAAGAAGATGTGATGATCATAGTTGTGATGTAAATTATAGATCTTTATCGAGAGCCGATAGACGCCTTCTGCAAGCCTTAACCTCTCAAAGATTACAAAGATGACCAGACTTGTGATGAGACCAGCGAATCTCCACGATTTTACTTACAAGGACACAAATCGTATCATTAGGATATTTTATTTAATAAAACAGGTTTGAAGCAATACAACATAATTTTATTTACAAAAACATTAAGATATATAATATTTAACATACATACAAACACAGTTTAAAATCAAACTATAATATATATTTATGGTCTAATATACAATGAATTTGGAGTTTCTAATAACTTGTACACCAATGCTTCACTTTGGTTACGTTCCAAAAAAAAACACGACGCAAATTGAAACGCCGCAAAGTGAATTAAGATTTTCTATAGCAAACCATGTAAAGATCGAAGATAGATTCCAGGGTTACGAAAATACTACTTATTAAAAAGAAAATCGAACAAAGTAAACATTTAAAAAACAAAAATAATATAACTCTGCCAATAAATAAATTGGAATAGTATTTACCTTTTTTGTAACCAGAAACAACACGTAAAAATTTATATAAATTTATTATTTTTTTAAAAAAAAAAGCACAACACACTACATTACAACACACTATGTAATTGAAACTGAACTATAAAATTAGCAAATCAAAGTGAAAATAAAAATGTATTCAAATTGCGTTGATTTTTAGTTAGAAAGGGAATCCCCGAGTTTTGATGGCATGGCGCAATAAGAAACAAAAGTGTTGCCATCTTTTCGAAAAAAGAAGAAAGAAAATTAAAGACTCGAACCCAAAACAACGCAACCTCGAAAATCTAACGACGCACAGTGAAAATTAGTGCTAATTAAGCAGCGACGCAACTTCGAAAAAAACGCAAAACGAAACGACGCAAAGCGAGGTATTGGTGTAATTCCAATTAGTGACTAGATAACTGGAAGGTATGTTGCAAACAATTGTCAGAACAGACAGGAACAGTGAAGCTATAGGTGTAAAAGTTTTAAAAAGGTGAATGACTGAAAATGAATGAAAAGCTTCATTTTATGAGTGACGTTATAACAAAGCTCATGATCACCTACAGAGCAATGGATAGGATTTTATTTGGACCTTCAGGATCGAAAAAGAAATGAGGAGTTACCTAGAACCAAGGTCACAGACGCACCTTGAAGAATAGCACGACTAGCAGTTGATCATCGCTTATGCAACTTGCCGTTGAGTCCAAAATTTTATGTAAAGACCACGCTATAAGGATGATATAAAGTGATCTCTAAAATATCTATAACTCAGACATATAGTAAACAATAATACATCTTAATATGTTGTAATCTGAATTTTAAAAACGCTTTTTCATACTGTATTATCATTACATTACAATTTTTTAAACATACATTTATCAACAGCAAATGAGCTATACGTTCACCCCTTTAAAACTATTATATCTCTAACTAATCATCCTGTAGAATACAACCTATAGAAACATGAGAAAGAGCAACAAAGAGAAAGAGAGGAACCGTTCATAAAATAAGTCACGTTCTAAACATCTTACCTCGTCATTGTCACGCTTCGGTATACTTACCCCCCCCCCCCCCAAAATACGTGAAAATACTTGACCTGATGAAATATATCTAAAATTAAAACAAATAAATAACATCCTAGTTTTTTAAACGCCAAGGGTTTTTAAATATTCATTCTTGACAGTCACTGACGTAGCTCGAAAAATTGCTCGTCTAAAATGGAAGTGGGCGTGGCACATCACTTGCCAACCAATGGCCGTTGGGGTCGAAAGGTTGACGAGTGGCGACCACGAGCTGGTGGACGTAGGAAAGGCTAGCCTAGTGACCGATGACATAGTCTAGATCGTGAGAAGTCAATAAGGGCAACGCGAGACCTGTCATAGTTGTGATATTTGAGGGGGGGGGGTAAAGCCTTGCAGTGGGCGACATCATATCACATTAAACGACACTCCCTTGAAGGGGGAGCCTTTCAAAGCAAAAAAAATGAAAGGCCCCAGACAAAAATGATGACAGGTAACATGGAAGCAGCATTTTTGTTCTCACTTTAATCTGTGAAATCTCATTTTTTGTCACACTAAAGTAGTCCCATCGCGTCTTCCGTTGATCCCTGGTGGTCATCTGGATCACTTTGAGGGCCTTTTGAACCAAGCGATCATATAAAGACAAAGTATTTTATAAACGGTCCCAAAGTAACAATGTATCTATACTAAAGAATCATAATACAACACAGTATGTCTATATGCAGGTTTCATGTACAAATACAAATTTGCAACTACCCTCGGTAATACCAAAAGTAGAAATATGTAAAAGTATTTGCTTAAAGGTGGCGTATGTCCAAAAGGATACAACCAGAGACCTCTACGGTTCGCATCCCGGACGTGGTGGCTCATGTAAGCCAGTACCGCCATGAAAGTTAATGTATATATATTCAATCTCTTTGTTAAATGTGATAAGAAAAGCGAAATAGCGGTGAGAAGGATCCATAGTGTGGTGCAGTGTAAAATGCCACGTTGTTTCAAATGGACCAGGTCCTGTAACAAGGATAACACATTTGATTTATCGTACAATAAAATCTAAAAGACATCATACAAAAACTAGTAAAATATATCTTCTAGTGAAACATAGTTGAGATATAGATAGATATAGATATAAATCAGTTAGAACAAGCCTGTGTACCAATTACAACCAATTGTGTCGGTGACTGTGTGTTACAAAACTAGGAGTGTTTGATTTTAAATAAACCAATATATATATCTTTCTCTGCAGCATCTTCCATCGCTCTCACACAAACAACACTTGTGATTTACAAAGATTGAAATTGGTTATATAAATAAAGTTAGTTCTAGGATTAGTTAAGATAACTTTAAAGTTTGGTATAAATACAGGGTCTCTGCAGATAAAATTTTATAGTTCACCAACCCTTGCTGCTTCGTAAACTTATGTCAGACAAAGCTGTAAAAGCCATTTACATCTTCGAAACAATAAACTACAAAACAAATAAAATTCAATCCGTTCTCTGCATTCGAGTTTTACTTTTATCTACAAGAGTCACCTAAACTATTATCCAAAGCCTTCTGACCATCCTGGTGGGTGGATATGGCCTTTCAATGCATTTGCTGACCTGTGGTCCTGAAGTACATTAAGGCCCCTGCGGCTATCATGCACTTTGTGGCCTGCCCAATACTAGTTTAACTTGTGAATCTGAGATATACAGGGTGATTGCTTATTAGTAAAAGCTTTATATTACATCTTCAATTGCCATTTATAAAATAAACACTCTGAAATAAGTCACATTATTTTTTTCAATTGGAATATGAAAGGCTTGTAGCTCCTGGCAGTATAGCCTGCAGGCACAGATAGTAAACAACAATTAATTTTAATATGTTGTAATAGGAATTTTAACATTGTTTATTATTTCTGAAACCATTTATGTTTGGATAAGGTGGACCATATGTTAATTGACAACAAATTAGCTAGACATATACCCCTTTTACTACTTCTATACAAGTGTTGACTATATACTAGATGGCCACCGGTGAATGTACACAACTGGCTTTTACCTGCCATAACACTGAGCTCATCTTGATCTTAAGCACATTTGTGATTGGATTGTTTTTACATTATAAGCTGATACAGATATACATTACATTAACTTAATGTTATTACAAAGAACTATAATTGTAGAGATAGATAAAAATTTATTGGTTGAAAACTAAAGTCAATGCTTGGCCGTGTGTATTGTTTTTATGGCCAACAAACAGAACCCAAAGTGGTTAAAGTGTTTACATCTATTTCCAATCAACCTGTATATGATTTAAAAGCATAATATACATATTATATATAATTGCTGTTTTTATGGAATAAGTAAATGATGAAAGCAATGAATATGCTTCGCAGCATCCAAAACTTTTTAATTAAGATATTATTTATTTGAATATGTTCACATACAATGGATTATATCACGGAGAGTCTTATACCTGTTTGTTCCGTGATATAATCCTGATAACACCAGTCAAAATAAAATCGGTGTGAATAAATATTTTTTAAAAAGCAATCTAAAATTAGACATTTAATAGATATTGAAATAGCCTGGTGAATGTGTCATGTCATCTCAACATGTGCGTTCTTTAATAAAGTCATTGACTGTGTACCTTTAGCACATATACATACTTTGTATTATTTTTTAATCTAACAATAAATACTTTTTGTACATTACATTATCTACTATCCTGTTATAAATTAAAATATTCTATAATCAAAAAGTAAGATGAAATGAAATGAAATTGTTTATAAAATATAAATTCTTTATTTATTCTACCATTAACACATGGTTGCATCAGCAGTCTTTTTCCAGTACAGCCTTCAAAACCTTCTTGGATTCCGTTTTTATCTCCACAGTCCTATGAAAACTGCAGATGTTATGACCAATTTGTCTAATGAATAACTTTCTTAAATATTAAAGCATTTCTATGCTATTCTAATTTTTTTTGTTTTTTAGAGGACATTTGTAATTGACTGAATTACATATAATATATTAAAATTAGTAAACGGCGAATGACATACATAAATTCAGATTAAAACCGTTTCTACAGTAGAACTAAACATAGTTTTTGTTCTTTATGAGGATAGTCTATTATATTGAGACTTAAGGAGCATGCATGTTGAGTGTATACTTGATTAATGATTTTAATTATTTAGTATATAGCACATAACATATAAAAGGTTTGTTTCATTTACCTTTAATTTAAAAGACTTGGCTGCAATAAAATGGTCGATGTCTATCAAAGATGAGAGGGCAGTGCAAAACATAACGTTGTATAAACGCGCTTGATCACTTAATCCTGTTTCATACGTGAAAAACAGTAAAGCGGAGAGAAGCCCAATAGCCGCATGAGTACTGCTATCAGAAATCGCCCGGAAAACTTGCGAATCCGAGTATTTAGACTTAAATACTACAAAATCTCCAATTAAGGCGGTGCAACATATTAAAACAGTGAGTATTACACTAATTAATTTCATTTTTTCTTTTGTTTCAATCAACACATTATTTGTTATTATCTAGACATTGTTACTTTTATATCGCTTTTCGTTTTAATTAATAAATATTTACATTATAATAATAAAGGTTTTTGACATTAGCGTTGCGTTCGGTAACGAAACTACAATCTTTGAAATTTTTAAACTATCTGTAATAATTCCCATAATTAATATAATTTAACTTATTAATAAGTATTAATAATTTTTAATTGTTATTTAAAATTTTAATATGAAAATACAATAATATGTAGTATTTGAAATTACATGATAAATACTCACAATAAATATTTTTACATAATAGAAAAAAGAATATTAACTAAATAATACTTATAAAAGTTTGAGTTAAATATAATATTCTTTAAAATGAAGTAATTTTTGTTGCCTTTACTTAAAAATGTTTATAAATTAGTGTTATATATTAATAGTGTATTGAAAAGAAGACTAGGTTTTGTAATTAAGTATGCAATGATATGTATAAAAATATACTTTGTATTGTATAACTATACTTATCAAGGTACACACGTAACCGATTTAATCGCATTATTCCGATTTGTCACATTATCCAATATTATTAGACCCCTCCTAAGTAACATTCAGTCAGAATCGAGAGATCAGTTAAAAGCACGTTTTAGTCATTCTTTATCCGCGCCTGTGTCGGTTTACTACGAATGGGTTGATAACATTGATAAAGTTCGATAACGCCGATAATACCAGGCTTTCCTCGGTCAATCATTGCTTTCAAAAGTATGCGTTAACATTTATCGTTAAATTTAGTTATTACGCCAGTGTTTTGTGAGTGTACCATCAAAATGCGTGAAATTGTGCACGTACAGGCTGGTCAGTGCGGAAATCAGATTGGATCGAAGGTGAAACTTTTTTTTATATAAAAGAACACAATAGACGTTTAACATAAGCTATATGAACTTCATTGTTAACCTAAAGTTCGTTAAAATACATTAATTTTATGTTAAATATTAATGACTTGTTTACTAGTAAATTATGTTAAAGGTTGTGATGAGAGGCTGTCGAATGTTATAATTTGTTTGTTAATTAATAATAAAATTCACTAGCGACAGACTTTGATAAGTGAAGTGCAGACTATACTCACGAAGTAGCACATTTTTTTGCTTTTACTTAAATGACAGTGACGGTCGACTTTCACTTTAACACGAAAAGAAAATTACGGTTTCACCTCAGAATTATGTAAAAGTAATTGTGCGCAATGCATCTTCTCCATAATTTTGTTAAATAGACGTTTAGTATTAAATCTGAAGTATAGATTGCATCATCACAAAACGTAATATATTTTGAATCTTAGATAATCTTTTTAGATAAATGTGGAAATAAAGTAATGAAAAAGATGAAATAACAGATTTTGATAAAATTGCATTAAAAAGTATATTATACGTAAATCAACTGAAATACAAGAATTCGTGAACAATACAACAAATGTAATAATAACAAAATATTGTTTTATTTTCTTATCATTTGTTAAAATGTGAAATTGTATGACAAAGATTTTTAAATTATAGCCTGTTTGTGGTTTGACGTATTTCTAAATTAAACCATTTATTTTAAAAAAATTGTTCATTTTTTACTAAGTAAATAAAAATAAATAATCATAAAATAGTTATTTTAATGTAAAATCTAATTTACATACGAATGTAAATAATATATTGTAACGGCAGATTCTATGTTTAAATATAGGATGCGGTTGCGGTCGGTAAGTCGGGTAAAGTTACCTGGATCGTTTTCTTTAAAAAAAAAAAGTTAGAAACGTCAACGTTCCCGCGAATAGAATCATAATTATATATATTATGACAGACAATAATAAACATTTATAAAAAAAAAATGACAATTTTTAATATTTAAAAAAGATTGTTTTTAATATAAATTTAAATAAAGATTTATATTAAAAACATTCTTTTCAAAAACCATTGTTAAATGAGTGATTCATAAATACTACATTACTCATATTTTTTTTGAGAATACACATATCTTTTCTTATCTGTTTGTATTTCGTTTTCCTGATATGGACCTACATGTTGTGTCCTTAAATACTTCTAAAATCGATGTTTACTATAAGCTATCCTCGGAGTAAAAATTTAGTTTGCCTTTAAATAAATTTCTTTTTGTATTCCATTTTTCTTTTACATTGTAAGGTTTTTTAAATATTATTTAATTAATCTATATCTTTACTATGGTTATTAGCTTAACTCCGATTAGACAATTATTCATTATTCCAACCTAAATAAAATAATAAATAAATATCTGTTCGCCTTTCGACTCTTCCTACACAACACATAATCTGATATATAATTCCATAGAAAAGCGAGTCATTCGTTCCGATCTGTTAACCACGAGGGCAATGAACCCTATGACAGTGACGTGGCGGGAAATTCAAATATGGCGTGGTGAACATTTTCCGTTTCTTTCTAATTGAAAAATTGGAATAAATTGAATCTTTTTCTGTGTTTCTATTGTATATTTTTATACAGAATAGGTTATGGGTAATCATTTGTCAGCAAAAAGCTATAAAACTTTTACACAAATTTTTAATAAACTTACATAAAGTGATCACCATAAAATACATTACATTCTTAATTTTTTTTCCACTATGCCAACAACTCCTGACATTACAAAGTCTGCATGGACAGATAGTAAACAATAATTCATTTTTTATTTAATAATTCGTATTTGGAAACCTTTACTTCTTATTATATTATCATAATGTTATATATACATTAATTAAAAAAAGCACATACGCTATTCGCCCATTTAAAGGTTTTACACATATTCCGATAATCTTGTATAGAGCGGTAGTTTTACTTAAAACAATATGAATGCTTATAAAACATGCACGAAATTAAAATGGCTGTTATAAAATAAAAGAAAAGGATGAATTGATATGCTAATGTCATTCTAAATTCAAAAGTTCTTGTGACATATTTAGATTAGAACATTTTTTTGCTGTACCAGGAAAGAACGAAAATAAATTTTATTTATTTATTGATAATTATTTATTTCAATTTGATTGAATAGTATATACCTCATAAATATATCCTTATATATTTCAGTTGTGGACAGGTTCTTAACAGAAATCAAACGGTTTTATGCAGAAAAACTCGTGTCTAAATTTCATATTATTATGAAATTCTTTTATTGACAAAGGTACATGCGGTAATTTTAGGCATGAAGGGTTCCCACAGTCAAGACCGGAGTCACAGACCGGCGAGCGTAGCATGGTACTTCCACAAGGTGGACAGGTTATTTGTTAAGGTTTTTTTTTATTTTTTTTACTTGTTAAGGTTTTCAAAAATCTATAGCGGAGGCGTATGTTTAGTGGATCTCCAGGAGCTGATGATGAACCTTTCATGGTATTATTTCTGCTGCATGTAACTTTGTTAATAAAACCTTTCCGTTTTGAACATCCATACGGTTTAACTTGCACAACAATGCCAAATCGTTTGAATTTGAATAGAGAACTTCTATGCTTAATTTTTAAATTTCGATCGTCATATTTCTTTGTTTTTAAGGAAACATAGACAATAATGACAGATGTCAAAATACTTATATGCGTTTGGCGGGTTGTCACGTATTTTTTTTCTCAAATTCGATCTAAACATAATGGCAGCAACTCAGAGTCGAATTAACGCATTTAGCCGCCTTTATACAGAACCATTCAGAAATGAAAATATATATTTTTTAATTATACCGTGACTGCTGATAAAATTTTTTGCCCTGCAGTGACTATCTTAATGATGGCTTCTATATTCAAATCGGCGTTCGAATATGATTTCGAACGCGTAAAAATAATTCTATATTTAAAAGTATTGTGGCTGTACTGGCCAGTAGGCCACAATACTTCGTATTACTATACGAAGTAACCCATATTTAATGACTTTGAATAAGTACCATAGATTATATCAGTGATTTCCAAAGTGGTCTATATCGACCCACAGGGGTCTATGACAACTTGCAAAAGGTCTACGTCAGCGAAAAAAAATTTGGGGGTCCATGACATGAAAATGGGGTCCACAATAGTGGATCTCAACACATACACTGATAGTACCTATTTACTTACATCATACTATCTTATAATATCAAAACATCTACATTATTTATAAAAGTACCTATGATGTAAAAAAAAATTGTTTATTTAATGTTACGTATATTTTACATAACAGATACAAAATTTTATTTTGATTAGTTTTAATTTAAATTCAATTAATAAATGTATAATTTAACATGTGTTTTTGCTTTAAGTTTTTGACACTAAACTTCACTACAGTTAGAAATTTACAGGAAATCAATATCAGGTAAGTAGGGGGTCTACCCAACACGGAAAAACATGGCAAGGGGTCTACGACACAAAAAAGTATTTGGAACTCTGGATTATATTAACATTTTGGTTACAGTTTTGGGAGATCATATCGGATGAGCATGGCGTCGATCACTCTGGATATTACAATGGAGAGAATCCAATGCAGCAGGAAAGGATCAATGTGTACTATAACGAAGCATCATCAGGTATTATCTGACTCGACTGACTTCATCATCATTATCCGTAGTACGTTCTCTGGACATAGGTCTCCGCCATAAATTTGCTAAAGGGCATGTAGGTATCGGCCTGTATCCAGGGGCGGCTCTAGCTTGTGTAGCGCCCGTGTGCAATGAAACCCTGGCGCCCCCTAGGCCTGACCCCCCCCCCCGCGGCTATAACTATTAACTTTGCTGTCGTAACAAGAAAGGTTTATCATATTCAAAAAAGCTATTTTATAAGTAGGTATAGCTTACAGTATGGTATTAGTTACGGCCTTTATTCTTATGACGGCAGAATAACATTCATTGTTTTTATGCCCGTGTTATGTAATATAAATAATGTATAATAAATATAAAAAAGTACAATGGGGGATTTTATTACACAAGGCTCAAATATCTAACAGCCAAACATAGTATGGAAACCGAAGGATAAGTAGGGGGTAGTCAATATTTACATATATAAGTACATTTATTTGTAGATTATAATTATTTCTTTTTTCACGTTATTTCTTAGATAATCGGAGAACCTGAAATAAAACCTGTTCATTTTACTATGTTTGTGGAGAAATGTTTCACTGTTGTCGCTGTTAGGTTATGGTATGAGATACCAGAACCAATAAGATGCTCTAAATCGCTGTCAGCATTTAAAAAGATGATAAAGAGCACGTCCCTGGCCTCTAAAATAGGATATTGTGCAACATTTGTTATTTATTCGTATTTATTTAATATCTTTTACACACACACACACACACACACACACACACACACACACACATATATATATATATATATATATATATATTGTACCTCTATATTGACTTCTTCTATTCTTATTATCTATGGTGTACAATAATATACTGATGATGTTTTTAATGTCCAATATATTTTGATTATATAGGAAAGTACGTGCCCAGAGCCGTATTGGTAGACCTGGAACCAGGGACAATGGATGCCGTACGTTCAGGACCTTATGGCCAGCTGTTTCGTCCTGATAACTTCGTGTTCGGACAGAGTGGAGCTGGTGAGACCTAAATATTTTTGGTGTGATGGTATTTATATGTGATGATTGTGATATTTATATGTGATGTATGTGATGGTATGATTGATTGTAGGTGTAAAAATCTTTAACCTTTTAAGTGCCATGAGGACCGCCGGCTGCCTCACGATACCCAACAATAGGTGCCGTGAGGGCCGCCGGCTACCTCACAGTTTTTCATCTGTACATCTAAGGAATATTATTTTTTTCCGACCCGCCGGTAATTATTAGCTTCATTAGGCACCTAGCAACTGGATCACGGGATGGTATACGATTTGCAGCATGTTTTAGAAGCGGTGAATGGGTTAATTTATAACTCATTTGCTGACAATTATTGTATTTTTAAAAATACAGGCTTCAGATATAAAGCGGAGGACAGCGCCATCTAGTTGCGTCACTTGCATGTAAATAGAGTTGTCGATACCAATTATGTAAATTAGCGCCATCTAGTGAATTTTCTGTAATACTATTTACATCATGCAGAGTTCGAAAAACAAATTGTATTAGACGTAAACGACATCGAAAATACACTCTGTCCCACACTATCTATGTGACGTTTTGTTAGTCGTTGTATTTCGTGCAATAGAGATAACGCTCTACGAAGCCGAAATTAGCCGATTGTCTCTTTCAAAAGGTCGATGTGCAATATTTATCGCCGGGTACTGTAAACTAATTTGTAGCAGAGCAAATAAACCATCGGAGTCGGCAACAAATATATCCCTAACATATAATAAATAATGCATTTTCTTAATTATAATAACGAACGAATAGTAAAAAGGCTTTTACAAAATACGTGTTACTAGATATTAAAACTAATAATTGTGTATAATCTGTTCCTGTACACTTTGTACAGCCAGAAGTAATTAACTTGAAGTATTTTATTAGAATAAATAAATATTTCAGACCGATCACCACACAGGTGATTTATTATAGATATGAAAGCTCTGAGGGGCTGTATATATAGATATTTACTGTAAATAAATATATAACACACCGTATCCAATGGTTTAACCCAGTGGCGTAGCTATGGCATTTGGGGCCTGGGGCAGATTGGGGCTTATTGCCCCCCCCCCCCAAAGAGTAAATAATTTCAAAATACAGAACAGAATGTAGTTAATATATAATTTTTTTGGTTCAAAATAATTAAAAAAAATTAAAATAAATTATTTTCAACTTTGGTGCCCCCTGCTTGTGGTGCCTGGTGCGGCCGCTTCGCTCGCCACCCCCTAGCTACGCTACTGGTTTAACCAAAGTAATTTTTTTTACTTGTCATATTCCTTTAGAAAAAATAATGTGAATTATTCGTAGCGACTCATTTATATAGTCTGGAATGGTTATATTAGATCTATGTGATGTTTGAATGTATGTCATTTTATATTATTTTTTTAACTGACATGAGACAAAGATCGCAACGATACGTCCACATCTGTCAAACTCAACTATTATTTAAGACGATTAATATATATTGTTACTATTTATTTTAAAATTTAGTTTTAATTATTTAAATTAGTGTTGTTTTCAAAATTAGAAAAAAAACAGTTGAAGATTATTTAGTTTGAATTAGTTGTTCGAGTTAAATTTAATTTTTTTTTGTTCAGGAAACAACTGGGCAAAGGGCCACTACACAGAAGGCGCTGAGCTGGTGGACGCTGTGCTCGACGTGATTAGAAAAGAGGCGGAAGGTTGTGACTGTCTGCAAGGTAAACTTTTTATTAATCATCTTAACAGAAAAAAATTATAAAGAGAAAAAAAGCAGGCAAAGGTATAGTCCTCCCTTTCAAAGGTCATCACAACGACACGTCTTGCGCTGCTTGTATTGACTTCTCGTGAACTAGACTATGTCGGTTCAACTAACGAGGGGCCTATCCACGTCGCGTCTACCGGCACGTGGTTGCCACTTGAGACACTTTTGACCCCAATAGCTGTTGGTGGCAGTGATGTGGGTCACTGCCACCAACAGCTGGTGAGACCTAAATATTTTTATTGTGATGGTATTTATACAGGATGATTGATTGTAGGTGTAAAAATCTTTAACTTTTTAAGTGCCATGAGGACCGCCGGCTGCCTCACGATACCCAACAATAGGTGCCGTGAGGGCCGCCGGCTACCTCACAATTTTTCATCTGTACATCTAAGGAATATTATTTTTTTCCGACCCTCCGGTAATTATTAGCTTCATTAGGCACCTAGCAACTGGATCACGGGATGGTATACGATTTGCAGCATTGCACTTCAGACGAATAATCCTGCTACTTTGGTGATCGGTTCTTCATCGAATCTCCTCAATTCAGACCTTAGACTCGTCAAATATAAATAATATTACAATTGGGTTACTTTTTACTAGGGTTCCAGTTGACTCACTCCCTGGGCGGTGGCACTGGCTCCGGACTTGGCACGCTGCTCCTCAGCAAGATCAGGGAAGAGTATCCGGATAGGATCATGAACACCTTCAGCGTCGTCCCCTCTCCCAAGGTACGTATTTAAAGTTTTTTTTAATGTAGAAGATTTGACAAGATTTTTACTTTTATTAGGACCTTCATTTAAAAGTCATCATCAGAATTCCAGCCAGAAGGCGTCCACAGCTGGACATAGGTATCTTTAGGCAGCTTTACACAGTCCAACGAAGATCATAACAAGGTTGTGTGTCCACCTTCGGTCGGCCACTACTGGTTTTGTGTTGCCCACATAAAGCGAAGTCACGTGATGTGGACTATATCGACGGTCCTCCTAGTTGGGGGGGGGGGGCAGTGGTGGACAACGGATCTAACAGCCGTCTGTTGCACTAGCGAAGTGCCTTGTCCACTGACATTCAGATGCGCAGTTCTTCGACACGAAGAATTTTAATTAAATACACCAATACCTCACTTTGCGTCGTGGTTACGTTCCGAAAAAAACACGACGAGTATTGAAACGCCGCAAAGTGAATTAAGATTTTTTATAGCAAACCATGTAAAGATCGAAGATAGGTTCCAGGGTTACGAAAATACTACTTTTTAAAAACAAAATTGTACAAAGTAAACATTTAAAAAACCAAAATAATATAACTGTGCCAATAAATAAATTGGAACAATATATACCTTTTTTGTAACCAGAAACAACACGTTAAAAATTTATATAAATTTATTATTCTCTTTTAAAAAAGCACAACAAAAGTGTTGCCATCTTTTAGAAAAAAAGAAAATTAAAAAGAAAAATTAAAGACTCGAACCCAAAACGACGCAATCTCTAAAATCTAACGACGCACAGTGAAAATTAGTACTAATTAAGCAGCGACGCAATTTCCAAAAAACCACAACACGAAACGACGCAAAGCGAGGTATTATTGTATCCTGTTTGTTAAATATAGTTCCAAACGTTTCACCACCAAAGGACATAATAATTTCGTATTCCTCAGGTGAGCGAGGTGGTGTTGGAGCCGTACAACGCGACCCTGTCGGTGCATCAGCTGGTGGAGAATACCGACATGACGTTCTGCATCGACAACGAGGCCCTCTATAACATCTGCTTCCGGACCCTCAGGCTCAGCAGCCCTAGCTACGGGGACCTCAACCACCTAATCTCGGTAATATATATACAGGATGATTTGTTATAGTTTAGTACTTAGTACCTTAAAGGGGGGGAGTTAGGGGGGGATATGTGACAGCATCTTCGTATCTAGATAAATAACTTTCCCTTGCCAAAGCTTAACATTTAAACACCCTATATAGTTGTGATGTAACTTACTACTTCACAAAGTGCGTGAGTATTGGCAAAGGGTATATTCCTTTGTGCAAATTTATACGCAGAAGCATTTTTTTGAGTTGGGAGAAGTCTATTAAGATCGTTGTGTATGAGAGAATTGTGTCGGGTAAATATATATATATATATATATATATATATATATATAGGGGGGACCGGAAAAGAATTTGATTGTTATTTGGTACCCCATTACATACTTGGAAGGCGTGATAATGAGATTTTGAGGTTATTGTATCATTTTGCATATGTATATAATATGATATATATGTACATATATATATATGTATATACGAGAATGACGTTGGCTACACCTTTCTATTTTACCTTTATCTATCATGCCTCCTTTTAGCTCACGATGTCAGGTGTGACCACGTGCCTCCGGTTCCCGGGACAGCTGAATGCGGATCTTAGGAAGCTGGCGGTGAACATGGTCCCATTCCCTAGACTCCACTTCTTCATGCCTGGTAAGAATCAACTGTATTCTAATTTTAAATTTGTTGTTTGAATCTGTATAGAAAAAAAATGTCTCAATTTTTCTATACAAATACAGCATGTAAATACGAAGTTTCCGTGCATCATAATAAATACAGGGTGATCAATTCTAGGTGCAATATCTTGTAAAACAGTCAATGTTTAGATCTTTTTTGTGCCTATTAATGGTACGTCCCTAGAAAAATCGATGATTTCGAAAAAAAATAACATAATGCCGGAAGCCTTTTAAAATTCATATTACTATATGTCAAAATCAATTATTGTTTACTATTTGTCCCTGCAGGTTTTGCAATTCCAGATGTAACACAATTAATTAATGTGACATATATCAGAGTACAGTAATACCCCGCTTTACGCGAGGGATACGTTCCAAAAAAAATCGCGTTAACTGAAATTCGCGTATAACGAGGTTTATGATTAAACATACGTCAAAAATTATTACAAAAAAGTACAAATCATTTTAATCAATCACTTTAATTCTAGGAACACATTATGCAATACATACTACTTATTTTTTACGGAAAAATACATCTATAGTCTTTTGGGTAACGTTTTGTTTACGTTCTTGTAAAATACGTTCATAACACCCAACACTGTTTTTAATTGTTTGACAGATGGTCAAGACACCATAGAGAAGTTGATGACTCATTATATTTATACGCACTCTTTCGCGTAATTCGAGGCATTTGAGCGCGAAATTTGCAATTCGCGTTATAGTGAAACCGCGTATAACGGGGTCGCGTAAAGCGGGGTATTACTGTATCTACTTTATCATTTTAGTAATTTTTCTGTATACTTCCAAAATGGGTAATACACAAGTACAATCTGTAAATATATTATTTGGCCGACATGAGAGATACGTTCATCTCCTATATACCAATTATCAATCACCATGTATATATTATATATAACATATGATTCTTATTAGTAAGTCAATTCTGAGACAATTAGGCGGCGTTCTTTTTGACCCGTGTCAAAAGATAGCGCGAGGCAATATACTACTAGCGACATCTATCAGCGTCATCCGAATTGACAACATTCCGATATATCAACAGAGTAATTGGAAATAGGTGTAAAGACTATGAATACATTACTCATTTGTTGGCTTTAATAGCTATTTCCAATCATTGTGAATACTTTATATATTGATTCTTATTAGTAAGTCAATTCTGAGACAATTAGGCGGCGTTCTTTTTGACCCGTGTCAAAAGATAGCGCGAGGCAATATACTACTAGCGACATCTATCAGCGTCATCCGAATTGATAACATTCCGATATATCAACAGAGTAATTGTAAATAGGCGTAAATACTATAAATATATTACTCATTTGTTGGCTTTTATAACTATTTACAATCATTGTGAATACTTTATATATTGATTCTTATTAGTAAGTCAATCCCGGACAACTAACGGTGTTCTTATATTGACCCGTATCAAAAGATAGCGCGATGCAATCCACTACTAGCGACATCTATCAGCCTCGTTCGAAGTAATAGTTCCCATATATAAACAGTGTAATTGAAAATAGGTGTAAATAATGAATGTATATTTGTTTGCTTTAATCCCTATTTACAATCACCATGTATAGACAGACAGATCCAATTTATTTTAAACATACCAGATTTTTGAAGATATAATTCTCTTCGCAGGTTTTGCACCACTGACAGCTCGTAATGCCTTCAACTACCGCGCCCAGACAGTGCCAGAGCTGATGAGTCAAGTAAGTGATGTGAAGATATGTAATCACCTTTTCATTACTAACATATCCAGTGCTCATCACTCGGATCCGAGTGGGTCGGGTCCTCAGTAGCAGTGCCTGTCATTCGGATCCAAGTAATCGAATAAACTCATTAATATTCCTGATGACAAAAAAATCTTCATATCAGTCAAGGCCCCCCTGATTTAACCCTTTCACGACCACGGGGACACCGGTGTCCCAAGCAAAAATCATGGATTAATTAAATATTTACGTAACCATTGTAAATTATTTTTTTGTTTTAATATTTCGGAAAGTACCTTTTTATTATTTTTTACTGGCAATATAGGATAACTAACACCGTTTATTGTTTATCGTCATCGGAACGTTAGAGTTCTTTTGGCGCGAATGATCTGCTGTTTGGAATAAATAATTGATATTGTAAAAGTGCTTTTCAAGTTTTTACAGTGTCAAATTATCATTACCTGTTAAGTAAATTGTTATTCTAAATATTCAGTAGTAATGTATTTATGTTGTATTCTGTGATATATCGTTATAAAGATTATGGGACACGGATGTCCCTGTCGGCGTAAAGGGATACTTTTTATACGGAATTTCTTAACTTTTAGCCTGGTGATATACCAAAATGCTATCATTTTCTTATTCATATTTTTCTCAGAATATGTTTCGTAAGGGACGTGGAGTTTTTGAACTTCGAAAAAATAAAATTCTTCAAATTTTTGTGGGCGACAATAGCGATGAGGAAGATGACTTAGCGCTTGATGACGAAGACCAAAGACTTCTAGTACAGGATGATGACCAAGGGGTATTTGATGTCGAGGTTGAAGAGACGACGACTCTTCAACGGCAAGAATCACCTGAACCTTCAACGTCTCAAAAAAACAATCCATCTAATCATTAACCAATCATCTAACAACAGGAATTGTTTCACCCAGTACCACAAATAACTTGCCCTATTATATTTATATTATTCATAAACAAGTAAAAAAAGTACACTAAGTAACAAATGTACATTATTTACAACAAAACAGGCTTACCAACAAGTAAACCAAAATTTGGAGTTTAAGTAGAAAGTAACCCTTAGCGACCATAGGGACATATTTGTCCCATAAATTTCCAAAAAAAATGTAAAACTTTTTTGAATTTTTAGTATAAATTATGTTTTTAGGATGCCTATTAATTCATTACATCTAGCTAAATTAATTAAATAAGGTACCGTAACCTTATGGTCCTGAAAGGGATAAAATACCAAAAATTAAAAAAAAAAAAATCACGTAAAGATGTACAGATGATTAGTAATTTCTATATAGTAATTGATAATAAACAATCTAGAAAAAAAACAGGAATAAATGTACAGTACTTGGCGATAAATATTGCACATCGACCTTTGGAAAGAGACAATCAGCTAATTTCGGCTTCGTAGAGCATTATTTGTTTCTATAGGTGGTGGCTTTAATCGTTAAAATGAGATATTGAAATAAAAATAAAAATAGGTACAGCGGTGTTTATTATATACAGTTTTAATTTTCCAAAATAATTAAATACGCAAACATAAGGTGATTTTTTATTTTATTTTACCCCAACCTAAAGCCACCACTTATAGAAAAGTTGGTGTATTTTATACAAAAAATAAAAGTAATCAAATGATACTTGTTGTAACAGCTCCTAATAGATACCGGACTGTTTGTATTTCGTGCGACAGAGATAACGCTCTACGAAGCCGAAATTAGCCGATTGTTTCTTTCCAAAGATCCATGTGGAATATTTATCGCCGGGTACCTTATAAGCGTTGATCGCACAGGTAAATAAGAAAGTAAATACAGATATGAATTTTAAAATAAAAGGTAAATTAAAAAAAGATATATCACCTATATGAAAGGTGCTATGGCGGCAGAGAATGTCAGGTGACTTAGTAATAAAAAAAGTGAGGGATTTACCCACGAAACCTCCATCGGCTCATAAAGCCCAAAGATAATAATAATAATATATGTACTATTTTTAAAACAAATATAATGTATTTATAAATCACTACCAAATAAACTCGTAAACACCAAAAATTTATTATACATGAGAAACAAATAACCTAATTTATGTAATAAATTCCATTATATTAAACCTACAGGGATTATTTATATATCAAATCAAAGCTTTTTTTTCTTTTTTTGTTTCTTTATTCAGAAAAATATCTGAGTTATGATGGATAATAGAATTTACTGGAATTAAATTTAAATATCTTTGAGAGTAATGTATTTTACAATGTTATTCCAGTGAAATTTCATATCGACCGTATGGCAGCAATACGATATTGTTCATGTGTACATCTCTGCCAACTTCATCGCAATAGTTTTTTTTTTACAGTTCTACGCTTTGTTTGTAATCGATTTAAATTAGATTCTGGTGATGATACTACACCGTAAATATGTTCATAAAAAAATTGATCCACCAATGGAAACTTCTAGAACCTTTTTCCTGAATTTAATATTCGCTCTTACGACTCTACTTGTGAGAATTTCGATTACTTTATTTCACGTTAGAAATATGTAGTGTAAATATGTAATGTAATACTACCTGTATATACCGAATCTGATAGAAACGAAATAAGTCCACAATAGTACAATACTATGTAATAGGGTTTATTAGGTGCTGGCGATGAAATGGTGTGAAATATATATATTTATATATATATATATATAGTATTCTTAGTATGTATATGTATATATACTAAGAAAAGGACTAATATTAGTGACGGTCGGTGTTTGGCACTGGTCTAACATCTCCTGAGGATGCCCCGTGAAGAGGTGAAACACGTGTAGAGTAGATGAAAGGTGGTAGTTATGTTTCACATTGTTTGCCGCGCGCGCATTTATCAGCGGTCTGGCGGGCGGTGCACTTCATTGCACGACTACTGCTGCATAGCGGAAATAGCTATATATTGGTCCCTTTCTTACTTAGGATGGACTTCCGCGAGGTAACGTCTGTATCTATTAGATAGATATATATGTGTGTGTGTGTATATATATTTATATATACATCGAAAAATTGACAGAAGTGGTTAACTTTATATCAATAGATGGCGCTATATTTAATTTCCGCAGATGTTCAACCCGGGTAATATGATGACGGCTTCGGACCCACGGCATGGCCGCTACCTGACTGTAGCCACCATGTTCCGTGGCCACATGTCCATGCGGGAGGTCGATGATCAGATCCTCGCTATCCAGAACAAGAATTCAAGGTATTATGTACATTTTTGTAGCCCTTTATTATTATTTATTCTCAAAAATTATTCAAATAATTCACTAGTGTGTAAAATTTATTTTTTTAACAATATTTGTATATTTATTAGTAATATTTTATATTTGTAATAATTATTGTGTTTGGCACTAATCGGTGTAACGTAACTCCTGAAGATGCCCCGTGGAGGGGTGAAACACGTGTTGAGTAATTTGGTGGTGGCGGTTGTGTGATTCGCATTGTTTGCCGCATACGCATTTATCAGCGTGCTGGCGGGCGGTGCACTTTGTTGCACGACCAAGATTTAGCCACTTTCGCACATGCAGTGGCATGTTTGAAAGTGGCTAAATCTTGGTCCTTTTCTTATAATATATATATAAGATATTTATAATAAATATCTTATATATATTTAAATATATATAAGATATTTATTCGTTTATTCATCTCTATATTATATATCAAGACTAATGTCACAGATGATGTCAACACTTAGCCTGTGGACTTTTACAGGTTTATCATAATTAAGATCACGGATCGGAAGGGTCCTTGCGGCTTCTGAGGTCACTAGTTACTGTAACCTGGTTGTTTCCAGTTATTTTGTGGAGTGGATCCCTAACAACTTGAAGGTGTCGGTATGTGATGTTCCACCGCGCGGTCTGAAGATGTCGGCCACCTTCATCGGTAACTCCACCGCTATCCAGGAGATCTTCAAGAGGATTTCGGAGCAGTTCTCCGCTATGTTCCGTCGACGGGTGAGATCTCCAATTCTTCAAACCTCTTACAATTTTAAATGCGACATAAATAACACTTGAATTTAGTCGTAGGAGCATTGGTCGAAGCGATCCAAGACTTAGGCGGTCTACTAACCCGGAGAAATAGTATTGAAGACTTTAATTCTGGCTCCTTCGGGAGTCCTCGAGCTTCTACTTCTTCCATCCAGGCGATGGACGTCCATTACAATGCACAGGCCACCTCCAAAATTCGCCAAGATGACCAGTTTTGGACTGACCTCAGCCATGGTAGCAATCCACCTACTGCCTGTCTCACCCACATCGCTTCTACCGTACCGTGGTCATCACTCCAAACTTGGCACAGCTTTCTCCATTGCTCTCTGGGGGCTTTTAAACCTTAATAAACCAGTAACGCCTAAATATCGTCATAAAAAAGTTAACAAATACTTCACGGGTTGTATGCATATATAATAAGGTTCCACAAGATATCTTAGATCTTTTGCTTTATAGTTTATTCTAAAATTAGAAAGTATATTATGGTGGAGTTTAACAGGTTAGGTAGGCAATGTTAGAGACAACACCTAGCGAGCTGGAGCACAAAAATTAAAACGCTCGGATGTAAGATAGACACAGTTTATTTTAAAAGTCATCCGCCTACAACTTCAGACACACCAACGCCGCAATAAATTATTTGTCATGCGTATTAAATAATTTTATATAAAACTTTCATCACTCATTTGTAAATATTAAATATTGATTCAAAATTGATATATAGTAGTATTTAATTACATATTCCATCACAGCACTAAAGATTTAATACAAATTCACAAACAACACATATGTCACTTGACGCTGTTCGCCATTATTATATTTCATAATATTTTTCGGCGTGAGACGCGGTTTTGACAGCCGCCTACAAATCATACGCCGCGCGTCCTTACATTTTGCGCATGCGCAGACCGATGGATTGACAGATAAGCGAAAGCATTTTGACAACTGTGATTATTTCGTTACAATATATTTAAATTAAACCTATTTATAGCATTCAATAGTTTGTAGTTGATCGAAATACGTGAAACTTGGTTTGTTGACTTATTTACATGATTTATATTAAGCAAATGTTCAGTTTCTGGAGCGGCTCTTCGCAACAGGTGTTTAGAGCTGGTTGCAGCTTTCTACTGTGTAAATACTTATTGGCCTCTAACTTTTAGCTTTGCTGCCTTAAAAGAGGTCTAGGTGCCTTTTGTGCCGATTTATAATATAACACTGAAATAACGATACGAAATGCAAATTGTTTTCAGGCCTTCCTTCACTGGTATACCGGTGAGGGTATGGATGAGATGGAGTTCACAGAGGCTGCGAGCAACATGGCCGACCTCATTTCAGAATACCAGCAATATCAGGTACGTACTTCTGTAATTTTGGTACGATAGCTCTCGTATCAACTGTAATATTTTGGTATTAATAATCAAAATTAAAAATGAAAACTGTAATAATTTTAAAAAGAACCTATTGTAAAATTCTGGGAGCGGAAGCGAAGGATGTAAGAAGACGAGTAAGCTAGAAGAAAGCTAAACATTGTGATGAAAGACAGAGAACGAATGAATGATAATGTAACGAATGTAAGGAGTAGAAAAAATATAAAATAAAAAACATCCTGTACCTCACTAGATAGAGGTGAACGAGATGTCCCCAATAAAAGCATTTTAAAAAAAATATGTTGGTAATATATAGCTTTGACGATTTGAAGGAAAGGATAGAAAAGTAAGTTATTATAAAATGGCATGACAATCAATTATTATTATAATGTAAATAGATCCCCCCTTTCCAAAGATCAAACCAATTTTTTCTCAATTTTCCTAGTAATTTGTAAAAGATTCTGAAAACCACTGAACAGTAAGCAGAGAATTGACTACAATGTGGACATATGACAGATTACCTTGTTCAGGTGATAAAGCACTTGACTTAGACCTTCAAGAGGTTCTATTGTAAATAAGAGAGCTTTACGTTTTACAGCTGAAACGATGATAATGATAATGAACTGTATTCATTAGGTTCTAGAAAGGCGCTTCGATAGATTACCTAAGATTTGTTATTGTGTTTGACGATTACCGTTATCGGGGCTGACGCCTCGTGTACTTGGGTTAGGGATGACTCTTTGCAATGAATTGGCGTTCATATTCACCAATCAGGCTCATACTTAACCAATTGAAATGACCACGATGATGTTTAATGTATTTTATATCATCTGCCTCCCAGGATGCGCAGGTGGAAGACGAAGAGATTGAGTTCGACGAAGAAGAAGAAGAAAGGGAACAATATCCAATTGACGCTGCTCAGTTGGCGCGCTGAATTCATATAAACGATTTTTTTATTAATAAATAATTTAATATTCTTTTGTTTTTTATATCCCACTTATCTTTATTTTTCGTACTATAGAATATGAAGAATGTAATATGAGATATAAAGACTTTCTAAAGAGAAAAGAGAAGTAAGAATTATAAAAACACATGATCAATATACAGGTGATTAGTTAAAAGTTTTAGAATGGTAAAAATCAATTTACGGTATATTTTGTTCATGTTCATTCAATGGTTTCATAAATAATAATTAACGTAATGTTAATATACTAAGAAAAAATAGTTTGAAAAATCGGGTTTATTATATATTAAAACTAGCTGATCCCGCAAACGTTGTTTTGCAAAAAAAAAATTGATATTTTAATTTACAAATAAAAAATAAGGGTTGATCGTAGAGGGGTGAAAATTTATGGTTGTATGTATTCTTGTATGCTGTATCATAAAAATAAAAACAAAAAATTTCGTTAAAATAATTTTTTTAAGTGTGAACAACCTTTATCAATTAGGGGTATAGAAAATAGATAGTAGCCGATTCTCAGACCTACTGAATACGCATATTAAATTTGGTAAAAATCAGTCAAGCCGTTTCGGAGGAGTTCAAGTTCGAACACCGTCACACGAGAATTTTATATATTAGATTAAATATTGTTTACTACATGCAGACTGCACTGCTGGAAGTAATTTGCCTGTCGTATTCCATTAGAAAAAATAAATTAACGCAACATATTTACGATCGATCATTTATACAGAGTGATTAGAAATATCATATATTTTTAATTTCTGTATAGCAGAAGATATTTAGAATATATCATGAGAGACTTAAAAAAATTCTCTGATAAGAAATAATTACGAATTATGAAGTATGAATTGAGATGTATAAAAATACACTTAACAAGGAAACTTAGGGAAACACTGGCATTTACGTGGTTCCCTAACGTGCGGCCCACGCCATACAGGGTGGCAATTTGATTGTTAAAGGTGCAATTCGAAAGTGGACCTGACACGAGTATGTATATATGTATGTTACATAGGGGGGCTTATGAATTTTAGAAAGGCTAAGTTGGAACCTCATAAACAGACTCAAGGTCATCTAAGCAACAGAAGGGTTTAAGTTCAGAGTTTCGCTGCTTGATTCAAGATCACCGACGTATCTCGAAGAATGAATCTACGGGCGTGGTACGTCGCTGACCGTTGGAGCTGAAAGATTCTCGAGTAGCGACCACGAGCCGGTAGATCTAGCAGGTAGTAGTAGTAGTAGTAGTGGTAGTGGTAGTGGTAGTGGTAGTGGTAGTGGTAATGATATTGGTAGTGATAGTGGTAGGTAGGTAGAAGCATATATTTTGTATGTTCTTGTAATGCGGATTACAAAACTACCACTGTTAAATTACTCAACACGTGTTTCATCCCTCCACGGGGCTTTTTTAGTGCCAAACACAGAGTGGCATGCGCATTTATCAGCGGGCTGGCGGGCGGTTTTGTTGTACGACTACCACTGCATGTGCGGAAGTGGCTAAATATTGGTTCTTTTCTTACTTAGGATGGACTCCCGCAAAATAACGCCTGATTCCATTAAATATGTAAATAGAGATACCTAGAATGTAGTTGTTTAGGATGGATGTATGGCGAATAGAACGAAAGAGAAAGAGAGAAAATTGTGAAATGAAAGAAGTAGAAAGACAGATCATGTGATTTGAAAGAAAAGAAAGATAATAAAAAAAAAGAGCGTGAATGAAACAGTAAAGACAATAAACGACCCTGTCCTTCCCAAAGACAGGGGTATAAGATGCCCCTAATAGCGGAGCCGTTATAAATAAATATCCTTCATTATATAGCTATATATTTTCAAAGAATATAGCCTACATTGTAGTTATAAAGTGTATGTAATAGACATAAATCCTGTAATGTTATTCTGCCGATGACATAATGAAAAACATTGTGAAACAAGACCGACGGGAACAAAGAACGAATTCCACGAACGACACTATCGGGGCTGACGGCGCGATATCTTAAAGATACAGTGGGGGTTATTGTGACAATAAAAATATGCTGGATCTATTAAACGTTACTTCATCGCATCTTTCACAGTAGCTGGATGGTATTAAGATTGAGGAGTGGTCGTTAGTACGGGCCCCTCGTCCGGTAATAGATAATTCGATGTAAAGAAAAACACTTGCCGGATGGTTAAACTTATAATATCACAGAACAATAGATCTTAATCTGAGTTACAAGTATTTCCTTTGTTGAACAGCGGTTGGAGCGACACGTCCGCTCGGTAGCGCGGCGCGTCGCAAAGTGAGCTAGATGTACCCAGTGTAAGAAGGGGCATGCCAAAAACAGATGCGTTCACAGATAATTTGGGTGCGTTCTAATGAACGCCACAAGATAAAATAAAGTATGAACTACAATAGATGCTTCCAGACCCGGCATTGAACTGTCTAGACATTAAAAGGAAGGCAGGAAGTTTCTCGTCTGACGTCTCGTCAGCGATACGAATCGATAACAAAGCTATAAATGAAACATTACAAGGTGGAAAAGTACCAGTGTTCCCTTTGTTACGAAATTGTGCACTAATAGAGATTATAGTGATCCATTGCTATGATTAAGTTTGGTGCTGTAAAATAACACGTGTCGTCTCACGACACGTTGAGTATAAATGGAATTACAATTCAATCTCCACCCTGATACGTAACAATATGATTTAATATCTCTATTAGCATACCCGATATTGTATATTGATATTCACCTAACAATTTATATCGAACTCCACCAACCCTTTTTGGAGATAAAGCGTGAGGATATATACATCATAGAGTTACATCAATGAATATAGAAGTGTGCACATTTCAAGGGCAACACAAATGTCCTTGGCTATTAAAGTTAAATAAGCGTATCCTGAAAGGTTGGTAGCATACGCGATGCGAAGCGATAGCGGACAAATTTGCGAGAGAAAAAACGTTTAAAAGTTTTACTATCAATATGAAATACTTATTATTATTTGTTTTAAATGCACCAGGCCTTTAGCACCTGGTAGTACAATGTCTGTAATTTTTATGTTAAACGTTACGTATATCTACCTCACATGTCTACCTCGATGACATCGTTTGGTGGTTACCTGGTATCTACCTTGGATCCATCGACCATCTGTTCTGCGGTATAAAGCTTATCTAATATCACTTCGACTTATCAATTCACTAGGCTATGTATACCTTCGATTGTATTGTTACGTACTATGGGTTCTGATTCGGAATAAAACACCGCTTGTTCACAAGGATTCTTTTATTCACAAATCAGATGGTCGCCCTACTTTAACACAAAGTATACTTTCGCTTAGTCCAAACTTAGCTTCCAAATAGCTCAAGAAATATTTGTCCAAATAACTTACCAAATAGTCAATATATATCACTGATCGTAGATATTAATCTTATAACTCGAAACACAACACTGAACTGTCGACATGGGGAGTACACCTATTTATACCACGGAGAAGGTTCTAGTAAGTTCGAGATAGTTCTCGTTTAGAATTTCCGAGAACCGCACACGAAAATCTATAAATAACTTCAAGGTCACGCGTGTTTACAGCACTTTTTGATCGTAGGGTTCCGTGTTTATTGTTTAGGGGGTTCTGTAACTCGTGCTTTGTAACAGTATTAATTTGTTTTGGGATCGAATATATTCGACAAAAGTGTTGTATTTTTGTATTTAGATGAAAGGTAATTATCACGAAGGAAATTAACGTCAATATAGCTGTCACACAGAAAATGTTTAGAAAAGATTCAAGAAGTTTCTATGACTGAAATCAATTAGAACGAGTATCTAAATTATAGTTTTCCTACTGCAAAGGTTTAATACTACAGTTGGCTTTCAAGAAAATTGACAATGTCATTAATTTTACACTTTCAAATATCAAAATTATTACTTACCAGAATACCTATTCAACATTGTTGACGACTATAAAAGCCGATACTGGAGGCATTCTAAGCCAGTCTACATCCTGAAGAGAAGTGAGAGACAAGAAGACTCATAATAATAACCATGGAAGGAGAAGGGCAGAATCCCTGCCAGTTTCGTTGCCCGAACTCTAGATCAGGGTTTCTTAAACTTTTGTCATTCACCACCCCATTGATGATTGCGAGTTTCTTGACGACCCCATACAAATATAAAAGAAATGTACCTAGCCACCTAAGAGTAATAAGATGATGGAAGGAAGGTGATGAAAGCAAGAAGGAATGAAAGAACAAAATGAAAGATATTGTGATGGAAATAAGGTAATAATAAAAGAAATTGAGAAGTATGACAGTGAGTGAAGACTAAAGATGAAAAATCTGAAAAACTTATTTGTAAACGAAGACCCTGATCCCAACTAATTAGGGGTACGAGAGGCCTCTCTCAATAGCGGGGGCCATTAACAAAAAAAAATGTAAAAGAAAAAAAATAATAATTTGTGATGATTTATTTATTAGGTAACAATATACATGTACATATGAAAATATATAGTTTTAGAATTCGTTTTGAAACACAAAAATCTAAAATTAAAAATTACACAAAAAATTATAAAATTGTATTTATATTAGTTTAAAACCTTCAAGAAATGCGTGTGTCTAGACGCTGTAAGTTCACTGTATTCCGTCAACTCTAGTGATGTTATAAAATGGTATATACAAATATTTGACATTAAAATCTCTCGACCCCAGAATTTTGCTACGCAACCCCATTTGGGGTTGCGACCCATAATTTAAGAAGCCCTGCTTTAGACCATTAAAAGTCGTATTTTTATTGAGTCTACGTTTCCCTATCCTCAATTCACGATTGAGCATAATTAATACACAAAGAACACTTTCAAATTTGGAATTCATAATAACGCTATCACGCATTCCATTTTCAAAATTCAAAATTATTTTTTTTAATATTACTTTTAAATTTCGAAAATTCAGTGTTTATCGTCTACCTAAAAGGGAGGCGGAATATGTAAGATGTATGCAGCTTTTGTCCGGTCATATTGGATAGGGGATCCTATGAGGGATGCCTAGAAACAGTAGTGTAAGCAGGGGCGGCTCTAGCTCTTGTAGCGCCCGTGTGCAATGAAACCCTGGCGCCCCCTAGCCTCCCCCCCCTGCGGCTATAACTATTAACATTGCCGTCGTAACAAGAAAGTTTTGTTCATATTCCAACAAGCTATTTTATAAATAGTTATAGCTTACAGTATGGTATTAGTTACGGCCTTTCTTATGACGGCAGAATAACACTCATTGTTTTTATGCCTGTAGCACATCTCTGTTGCGAAACTGAGCGGCGAACCGCGATAGTTTACGTTCCGTCTTGTGTTTTAAGTTTTATGGACAGCGGAATACAAGCGAAATGTATTGAATTTCTTTTTCGTGTGCATTATACACCCTGCACTATAGGTCAAGCCGCCCCTGATTGTAAGTCTAATGTCTGGTTCAAAAAACAATTAACATAATTTAATTTATTTATCGCTTTCATTGTGACATTAGCTTTTCGCATTGTGACGTGTATTCGACATAATACAAGTCTCTCGTGATTTTTAAAATGACATTGAGGTAGGTCCCGGTGTGCATAATGCATGAAGTCTGGAGTTAGGCTAACTAAATTTTTCCATCTGATGATAAGCTTAGGCGTGCCGCACACGGGCCTATCACGTCACCATCATGACATTGGAACGACCCGTCATACACCTAACATATGGTCTAGCAGTATAAAAATAAAAATTAATGTGAAAAAATATATTGTATAAAAGGTCCCTGTCCCAAAATCAGATAGGGGTACGAGAGGCCCCCAATAGCGGGGGACATTTAAAAAAAAAAAAAAACATATGGTCTAGCCACCCTGATAGGCGGTGATGACAAACAGGCGTTCATATCCCTTCGTAAAGAGATCGCCAAAAGGGCGATAGAAAGAAATAAAACAGAGTATAAAAAGATAAACAGATTAAAAATGTAAATAGAAAACAAAACTGTGATAGAAATAATTATAGAATAAGTAATAATGTGTAAAAAAAAATGTAAAATAAAAATATAAATCAAAAAATGTAAAAAGAAAAAGGGAAGAATGATAGACGAACAGAGCAAAAGGGTAAGAAAGAAGAAATGTGGTATAAAAGAATGGAATGAAAGATCATGTGAAGAATGGAAGCAGAGAACGGAAATAAAAAAAAAAACTAAGTGAAAAAAATAAATTGCCCAAAAAAGACCCTGTCCCACCACAAGATAGGGGTACGAGAGGCCCCCAATAGCGGGGGTCATAAAAAAAAGCATATGGTCCATGCATCAAGTTGGAAGTATAGAAACCTTATAGCTCATTGTCTAGAACAGTGATTTCCAAAGTGGTCTATATCGACCCCTAAGGGTCTATAACAACCTGCAAGGGGTCTACGTCAGCAAAAAAAATTGGGGGGTACATAAAATGAAAATGGGGGTCCACAGACTGGACATCATTAGCCGAGGAGATTAAAGTTTAACCCTTACAAAATTGACGCCAAATGTTGATAATTTATTATTAAAGCATCAGGTTCATCCTTCTCACTAAAAATACTGACTTTTTGCTTATGTTATTTTATTTATAGTTTATGTTTATTTAATGTTACGTATATTTTACATAACAGATACAAAATTTTATTTTGAGTAGTTTTAATTTAAATTCAATGAATAAATGTATAAATTAACATGTGTTTTTACTTTTAGTTTTTAACACTAAACTTCACTACAGTTAGAAATTTATAGGAAATCTATAACAGGTAAGTAGGGGGTCTACCCAACACGGAAAATCATGGCAAGGGGTCTACGACACAAAAAAGTTTGGGGAACTCTGGTCTAGAAGAAATTGCCTCGTCCAAGACTGTATATTGTAATTTCTCTTTACAATTATGCATAAATGTATTATAAATCAAAATTTTGTATCGTGTACAATATACAAATAATAAGGCACTGCGATCTGGCGTATTTCAACTAATTTAACAAGATCATTCCGTCTACATTGTAACTTGTATTATGAAAATTAACTATTAATATATATTACCAGATATAGCTGTTCAGTTCAGAACATAAAACAATTTAATTATTTAGTTTTTAATTGTAATTTATTCTATAAAATGTTATGTAATTCTGTCAACACAGACATTTGCAGTAACACTGACAGCTGTCATTTTTGCTTCTCTTATTCTTGCTTGATAACGCGACGCGTGTTTTATTTTAATAAATCTATATTTATTGTTAAAATTTAAAAGCAGTTTTATTAAACAATAGCTTAGGGCATAAAGACGTGGTTTCTTACCCTGAGCCTCATTCATCTCCAGTCTTCCTCAAAGATGGCCACGACGTGCGGTGTTACGCTGACTGCATCTAATTACTTCCTGCGAATTTACCTATATTTTCGGTCTACCTATTGGTCTTAATGGCCTTTCAATAAAGTTAAGATGTACCGAAGATAAAGTGAAGCTTGCAGTAAGTCTTTGAACGCAAGCAGCGCAATGTCATAGTGTAGATATCTTTGGGAGGCATATGCCTATATATAATAAAAAAAGATTCTCTTTATTGTTTTAATTTCGCTCTATTATTAGGGGTACAGGAAAGTAACGTCGTTTCTGTCGACATATTTTACAGATAAATCGATCGATTTATTACCGCTCCGGCATTGATTTGTATACTAAACGGCAAAAGGTTGTTGATAACGAAGGTGAATATATTGTTGATTAGAAATAATTTTTTTTAATAATGTAGTCGTGTGAATTTAACTTGAGAAAGCTATGTTACTTTCCGATCCCTCTAATAAAATACAAAACAAAATATGGAAATATATTGTTTTATTTTAATTTTAAAACTCATGATGTTTTTTCGATATTTTTTGTTGATTATATAATAATTTAGAAATTCACTTTGATGTATATATGTGTTATAACAAAAAAAGTCCTGAGTATATTGCAATTAAATTCGTTAGATTATTTAAGTTTGTATTTAAAGTTATTTACTTGACTTGTAGTTAAGTATTATTGTTGTCTAAAAATAATCTTTTCATACTTTTCACCAGACTACATAAGATTACTAACACTTTTGTGTACAATACCCGGCGATAAATATTTCACATCGACCTTTGGAAAGAGACAATCGGCTAAATTCGACTTCGTATAGCGTTATCTCTGTCGCACGAAATACAACGACTGACTAAACGTCACATAGGTAGTGTCGGACTTTTTGTTTAAAAAGCTTAAACTCGTGTCAAGTCCACTTTCGAGTCTTCCTTTACAATGAAATTACCTCTCGTGGGCGTGGGCTCCATGTTGGGCAACACCGATGTACAGAGTAAATTTGTTACTAAAAGCGAAGTAAAGATATTTATTTTATTTATTTAATATTCTTTATTGTACACGATAAGATACATAATATACAGATACAATAATATACAGAAAAGTACAATGGGCGGTCTTATCACACAAGGCAATCTCTTACAGACAACCATAGTATGGAAAAGATAAAAGTACTTGTAAAGGATAGTTCCCGTGTACAAAATAATACATATTCACAAACAAATGAACATAAATATATATAAACACACATAGACATACATACTTAAACATACATACATATATAACCTATATACTTATAATAAAAGATTTAATACATATTATAAATATAATACAATAATAAATAAAAACATCTAACTGACTTCGATCAGTATTGGTTCGATCGCACTTGCCTCAGAAAGAAACAGAAGAAGAAAAAGAAATTAACTAAGAGATAGATAATTATAGGTCTAGTAAATGGTTCTTGACCTTTTTCTTGAAAATAGGTAGTTTATTCTAAATATACATTAGCTTATGGAACATCACCAAATTAAACACGACATTTTCCAAATGAAACTGTCTGTGACGTAAAAAAATTTGCATACTTTTCCACCGTCAATGTTCAGCGGAATTCGCATTACAATAAATAAATATATTTATAATACATTTTTTTATTAACACGATTAAAGACATCGATATCAGGAAGGTGAGACAATTCTGTTTTATTCATGAATGTTTATCATATCGTATCCCTTTTGGTATTTTTACACCGCTTGATTTATTTCAACCAAGTGCACACCGGATGTTATAGAAGTGATTCATATTAATTTATTTGCGAACAACTTCATTTACATCAAGGATCTCGCAAAATTCCACGGAAGACTTGATCGCGGTCTTGAACTGCGGTCTACGTTCAGGTAACAAAGAAATGGAAGTTTACAATTCGTAATCATTTGACCTCAAAAAATTCATCTCCTTTTTTATTATTTTTGGGAGGATATTTAGACCTCTGTCTCGACTGATGTTAGTCAATCTTGAAAATGTTTCAGCCTACCGCGTGCTCCGCAGTATCGAGGTGGACGCAGTCTCTGCCCAGCTCTTCACGGGGGTTCTCTGAGTACCTCCACAGGTTCAAGCTCAAGGAGGACCCCTCGTGCTTCTGTGAACCGAGCGTGGACCAGACCGTGATCCACCTTGTTGCCCGGTGTCCCGCGGGGGACTCCGGTTCGACTTCGAGTGCCGGTCGGGAGTTAAAATCAGGGAGGAGTCAATAGCCTCTCTGATAAGCGAAAAAGAGACCAAAGACGACTTCCTCGCATATTGTAAACAAATAATTAAAAAAGTGATACACAGAAACAAAAAGTAAAGAAAATAATAGAAATGTAAATAGATAACAAGAAATGTAAATGTGATAAAATGTTATATACAAAATGTGATATTAATGTAAACAAACAGAAATAAAAATATAAAATGTAATGTGTAACGAGATAGGAATGAAAGGTCACAGAGCGAAAGAGAATGAAAGGAGAAATGTGTAAGAAAACTGAATGAAAGATCTTAAGAAGTATACATGAAGAGAAAGAAAATAAAAAAAGATGTGAATAATTAAATAAATTTGCCCGTAAAGTCCCTGTCCCACAAAAGCTACGAGAGGCCCCCAATAGCGGGGGGCATAAAGAAAAAAAAATCTTGAAAATGATCGGTCCTGCCCTGCCCGCATTCACGTAACTTCATGTGACCCTATGTTTTGAGTCCATCTAGTAGAATGTCTACCTGCGCAGGTCTACCAACCCGTGATCACCACTCGAGAAACTTTCTGTCCATCTCGCCATTGGTTGCAGGAGCGATGTGCTCCGCTCACTGCCAATTCAGACGAGAAATTCTTCGAGCTGGTCCTGGTTCTTCTGCGGTTTATTTCTGAGTCGATCTCGCATCGAAACTCCGAGCATAGTCCTCTCCATTGCTCTATATAAAGTACATTCTTGCTCCGAACAGGAACCTCCTCACACTTAAAAACTATCTAGTTATATTTGGCTGTAAACAAACTTGCGTATTCCATATTCAGTAGCTGCAGGAGGTCCAGAATCTGGAAACCCCAGGTTTAACTCCGCCAATAAAGAGATTTCCGTTTAATAAAATTGTTGAATCAATTATGATCATTGGTTTTACGAGTCAAGTGTATTAGGAGTCGTTGCAAGAACTTTGTCGTCGTAGAAGAACTCCCAGTTATATATATATATATATATATATATATATATATAAATATATATATATATATATATATATATATAAAAATATATATAAATATATAAATATATATATATAAATATATAGTATGATTCGTTACAGTTGTACAAGTTATAAAAGTGATGAATGTATAGCTCATTAGTCAACGTAGAGTTTCGCACTTATTTCTAAACAACCTGTATAAAGTCATCAGTCTGAAATATGTTACATTAGTTTATTAAACGGTTTTATTTAGTTCGACCCGTACGGAATTTGTTTATTTATTTGGGTCAAAATTAGAAATTTAAATTTAAGCACCTTCCCGTTGTCAGAATGATCTAAAATTTGGTACACACATTTAATTTAGATGACAATACAATATAATAAAATCAATAACATTATCAATCTAAGATGGCCGCCGATACAAAATGGCGGATTACATATTTTTCCTTAACCCCCTCAATATGGGTATCAAATGAAAGGGCTACGCTAGTAAAATACGATGATTATGTCAAAATTTAAAATTCAAGATGGACGCCGTTCCAATATGGCGGACTAGGTACATATTTTTCCACAACCACCACAATATGGGTATGAAAAACCGTTTTACTTAAAAGTTTTTTAAATGTTTTTATTTTTATTGCGACATGCCAGTAACTTCTAGCAGTACAAAGTCTGCACGGACAGACAGTAAACAATAATTTATTTTAATATGTAGCAATTCGATGTATGAATTTAAAAAATGATAACATCTTTATTTAAGTATGTATTTATATGCTTTTAAATCGTCAAATATTTTAATATTACAATCTACCAACAGCTCTATACGCTGTTCTGTTAAGAGCCGCCCTAAAACAAGACAGTTTCATTTTTAAATTAAAATTAAAATTTTTTATACACCATCATTCATCATTTATTCCTATGTCCCCAAGATGGGGAAGAGTGCGTCCACAGTACGTCGCCAACCCGAGCGGTCTTAAACCTCGCGCTTTACTTCGCTCCGCGTCATTCCAACTGCCTTCACTTCTGCAGTGATCATCCGCCAGGTTTGCTTTGGGCGGCCACGTCTTCGCTTTCCTTGATGATTCCATTCTAGCGCTTGCCTCTGTATGTGACCAGGGTCCATTCGTGTGGCCTATCCAGTTCCACTTGCGGCGTTTGATCTGCTGGTCGATCGACATCTCACCGCAGCGTTTCCAGAGGTCTACGCTAAAGGCTTTCTCAGACCAGTGTATACTGAAAATACGTCGAAGACAGTTGTTAACGAAGACTTAGAGCCGACGAGCGATATCTTTGGTAACCTACCACGTCTCGCATCCATATAGCAACACGGTTTTCACATTGGACCGGAATATTTTGAGCTTAACTCTCCTAATCAGCTTCTGTGATTGCCATACAGAACGGAGCCGTGCGAAGGCTGTCTTTTCCTTAGAGATTCTCGAAGCGGTGTCATCTTCGGTTCCTCCTGATTTCAATACTACGATTTTTACATATACATTATAATATTAACTTATATCTGATAGCATTGACTTTATATAGAGTGTACCATTCATCACTTGAAAGCAAATGAAAATACATTCATCTTTTTTAAGTTTTGAAACCTTTGAGGAATCGTCCTGTACAATGAACATGTATATCAATTATAATTCACACTTCTCTTTTCTCTTAGAAAGTCTTTCGTGTATAGTATTACGTTTTGTAAAATGTTAAATTGAAATTTAATATGAACACGTTTATATAGCAATTACTCTGTATATATGTTATTATGTATTTGTTTGGGAATTCTCTGCGAAAACATATCATATTATATCGGTGATCTATGTGGTTTAGCGAAGCTCGTACCACTGAAAAGGTGATAATAATATCTCCTACCCAACTCTCTTTGAGGATTCAGGCTTAAAATCATCATCACCAGAGTTGTATACACATAATGATCTAAATATCAAAATTGTATATATTATATTTGAAGTTGATCAACACACATTGTCCCAATTTTTTTCACGTTGTTCGCAAATATTCTGCTGAATATAAATAAATATTGCGTTAGTTATATATTTTTATGAAGCTGGTACAGTCAGTTTTTACATAAATATTGTTACAAATACATTCATTTTTTTATTGTACGTAACATTTATTACTATTACAATGTGTTAGTTTAATACAGAGTTCCCCAAACTTTTTTATGTCGTAGACCCCTTGCCATGTTTTTCCGTGTTGGGTAGACCCTCTACTTACCCGATATTGATTTCCTGTAAATTTCTAACTGTAGTGAAGTTTAGTGTTAAAAACTTAAAGTAAAAACACATGTAAATTTATACATTTATTAATTGAATTTAAATTAAAACTACTCTAAATAAAATTTTGTATCTGTTATGTAAATATACATAACATTAAATAAACATAAAATAAACTATACATAAAATAACATAAGCAAAAAGTCAATATTTTTAGTGAGAAGGATAAACCTGATGCTTTAATAATAAATTATCAACATTTGGTGTCAATTATGTAAGGGTTAATTTTAAATCTCGGCTAATGATGTCCAGTCTGTGGACCCCCATTTTCATTTCATGGACCCCCAAATTTCTTTTCGCTGACGTAGACCCCTTGCAGGTTGTCATAGACCCCTAGGGGTCGATATAGACCACTTTGGGCAGTGATTCCCAAAGTGGTCTATATTTAATGGGTCTATGTTTAATACATTGATACAAAGCTTATTCGTAGTGGTTCCATTGGCTGCAATACAGTCCTTACGTTGAGATCAGTTATCAATAGCAGCATGCACTATTTCTATTGAAAAATTCTTTACTATCAATCGCATGGATTGTTTTAGGTACTCCAAATTATCATGGCGTTTATAGCAAGCCTTACTCTCTGAAACTGATCATAAATTATGATCCATGGGATTAAAAATATATCTAGATAATGGCCAGTGTTCAGCTCTGATGAAGTACAGAACTTTTGATTCTAACCAAGATTGGGTGGATCGAACTTTATGACCCAGCGGTTCGGCTCTGATGAAGTCCAGAACATTTGATTCTAACCAAGATTGGGTGGATCGAACTTTATGACCCAGCGGTTCAGCTCTGATGAAGTCCAGAACTTTTGATTCTAACCAAGATTGAGTGGATCGAACTTTATGACCCAGCGGTTCAGCTCTGATGAAGTCCAGAACTTTTGATTCTAACCAAGATTGGGTGGATCGAACTTTATGACCCAGCGGTTTAGCTCTGATGAAGTCCAGAACATTTGATTCTAACCAAGATTGGGTGGATCGAACTTTATGACCCAGCAGTTCGGCTCTGATGAAGTCCAGAACATTTGATTCTAACCAAGATTGGGTGGATCGAACTTTATGACCCAGCGGTTCGGCTCTGATGAAGTCCAGAACATTTGATTCTAACCAAGATTGGGTGGATCGAACTTTATGACCCAGCGGTTCGGCTCTGATGAAGTCCAGAACATTTGATTCTAACCAAGATTGGGTGGATCGAACTTTATGACCCAGCGGTTCGGCTCTGATGAAGTCCAGAACATTTGATTCTAACCAAGATTGGGTGGATCGAACTTTATGACCCAGCGGTTCAGCTCTGATGAAGTCCAGAACTTTTGATTCTAACCAAGATTGGGTGGATCGAACTTTATGACCCAGCGGTTCAGCTCTGATGAAGTCCAGAACATTTGATTCTAACCAAGATTGGGTGGATCGAACTTTATGACCCAGCGGTTTAGCTCTGATGAAGTCCAGAACATTTAATTCTAACCAAGATTGAGTGGATCGATATTTATGACCCAGCGGTTCTGCTCTGATGAAGTCCAGAACAGTTGATTCTAACCAAGATTGGGTGGATCGAACTTTATGACCCAGCAGTTCGGCTCTGATGAAGTCCAGAACATTTGATTCTAACCAAGATTGGGTGGATCGAACTTTATGACCCAGCGGTTCGGCTCTGATGAAGTCCAGAACATTTGATTCTAACCAAGATTGGGTGGATCGAACTTTATGACCCAGCGGTTCGGCTCTGATGAAGTCCAGAACATTTGATTCTAACCAAGATTGGGTGGATCGAACTTTATGACCCAGCGGTTCGGCTCTGATGAAGTCCAGAACATTTGATTCTAACCAAGATTGGGTGGATCGAACTTTATGACCCAGCGGTTCAGCTCTGATGAAGTCCAGAACTTTTGATTCTAACCAAGATTGGGTGGATCGAACTTTATGACCCAGCGGTTCAGCTCTGATGAAGTCCAGAACATTTGATTCTAACCAAGATTGGGTGGATCGAACTTTATGACCCAGCGGTTTAGCTCTGATGAAGTCCAGAACATTTAATTCTAACCAAGATTGAGTGGATCGATATTTATGACCCAGCGGTTCTGCTCTGATGAAGTCCAGAACAGTTGATTCTAACCAAGATTGGGTGGATCGAACTTTATGACCCAGCGGCGTCTTGCTGAAACAACCATTCGTAGTTATTAAACATGGTGTTGTTGAGTAACTGTTTTTTCAAGAATGGTATATTGATACACTTTTGCCGATGTTTTTAACTAAAATATGGCTCAGTCCCTCTTTCATGGCTTACACCTGACCAAGCAGACTAGATATGAGAGCTCGACGCAGGGTCTGCACACTATAGGACTCATCAAGACACCTTTTCATTTCACACAACAACAAACTACTAAAGAGACACAGGTACTGCAAGTACCTGCACCGTTTTAAAAACAATCGACGATACTTGCCCATGTGACGGCTCCACAGTACAGACTTTTCACCACATACTCAGACACTGCTCCCGAATCGAATCCAAAAGACGTAACCGCGTGACCTTATGTGAAAGCGTTAATATAACTCCGTTCAACTTACCGGACCTTCTCAAGAAAAAATCTACAGCAGAATCTTTTGATGAGTTGGCCCGGCACATTCTCCTAAATCTCAAGGCATTTAACGGTCTGTAGCGCTTGGGCAGCGACTTGAAATAATATAATGTATCAATTAATGTATAATTGAGTAAAATTTCAAAATTATATTTTTCACATGTATATACATTTAGCTGTATTTATCAATAAGCAAAATTGTAAATAATGATAAAACGCAGTCGTAACTACCAGCTGGGAAAAGATAGATCCGTATCAAATACCGACAAAGCCTCTTCCAACTGTCTGCGATCAATAAACGAGAAATAAAATTTTGTAAACAAAACAGAAATAATAAAAAACAGCCCACCAAACCATAACAGAAGTCAGATAATGACCACGTTGTACTCTATTGACTAAGTAAGAAAAGGACCAATATTTAGCCACTTCCGCACATGCAGTGGTAGTCGTGCAACAAAGTGCACCGCCCGCCAGTCCGCTGATAAATATGTTACACCTATTAGTGCCAAACAACAGAAACTCTGTGTTTGGCACTAATCGGTGTAACATAACTCCTGAAGATGTCCCGTGTATTTATTGTACTTTATGTAATGAAATCGCAACGATTCGGTTCTTTTTCTCACCCCACACCGTTTTAATATCACAAAATATTTGACAATATATTGGCGCGAAAATAAACACAATGAAAATTCATATAAAATTGACAGATTCCAAATTCAAAAGTAATGTTTTGTTTATTTTTAATTATAACAGTATTTATGGCCAGAGTAAGTATATAATGACATAAGTGTTGACGATAAGAGAATGTTTAATTTGAAATAAATACAATGTTTATTTTTAAATACAAATTAGAAAATTCTTTATTTAACATACGATGTTTTAAATCTTTTGTTGACGTATAGATAAATCAGTTTGTAAGGATGAAGACAAATTTTGTTTAGATCGTCAGAACTCGCTAGATGGAGCCCGCTTCAATCAAAATAAAAAAAAAACAAAATCAATAACCAAAATCAAAATATTTTTATTTTAATAGATTATTACAAGCACTTTAGAATCATCAATCAACATAAAATCTCGGTATTGTTGTCCCTACAGGAAGCTACCACCAGCTCTGAAGGCAGTTCTGCTGAGAGCCGGCGAGAAAATCAACAGTTGCTCTTTACAAATACAGTTTTATAAAGAGCGAGCCACAATAATTAGATTCCTGTGCATCAACAATATTTAATTCCACGCATTAACATCAGTATAGTATTCTTGGTTACAATAATATACTTCTTTTTATAATATTTTTTTTAATATTGGTTTTAAATTTCTTCAGTGTCATATCTGAAATCGAAAGTGGAATTTTATTGTTCCTATACCTTGTGCTATAAACGATTTGTTTAATTTTTTAAAACGAAAGCTGAGAGCATATAGATTATTTTTATTCCTTGTACACATCATGTCTATCTCTGGTTTGCTTTATATAATTACTAGCTGATCCCGCAAACGTTGTTTTGCAAAAAAAAATTGATATTTTAATTTACAAATAAAAAATAAGGGTTGATCGTAGAGGGGTGAAAATTTATGGTTTTATGTATTCTTGTAGGCTGTATCATAAAAAAATAAAAACAAAAAATTTCGTTAAAAAATAAGATTTTTTTTTAAGTGTGAACAACCTTCATCACTTAGGGGTATAGAAAAAAAAAAGTAGCCGATTCTCAGACCTACTGAATACGCATATTAAATTTGGTAAAAATCAGTCAAGCCGTTTCAGAGGAGTTCAAGTTCGAACACTGTGACACGAGAATTTTATATATTAGATGTATTATATGTTTTTGCAAACAAAATATTATTATGCATGTATTGCGATATAACCATAAAAATACAAGGTGTATTAAAAACTTCTCTTAAAGGATTCCTAGTTTCCATGCAATATATAGCCTGAACTATATCCTTTCATCTTTTGTACGGCCGACCAACTTTTCTTTTGCTTATTGGACCTTTTTGCTATGTTGACAGCAGTCAACGCCCATCACCATTTTATTATATAGCCTGTGTGATTGCATCGTGGAGGTTGGTGATGTATCTTAAAAAATTGAATTTATTATACATATAATAACATACTTCTATATAAAGCTACGAATGTAATAAACTACTCATTTATACTTATGCGGTTAAAATGCGTCTAAGTATTTTATAAAATAATTTAAAATCAAATTGTTTGATAAATATTGAAATAGCTTGCAACAATAATGCATATATGTATATATATATACATATAAATATAAATATATATATTTATATATATATATATACGTGTATATGTATTTTAATTAGTCTTTATAAATTAATATGGTATATATAATGATATTAATTTTCTTTTTATCATATATATATACTCTATCATCTCGTATATTGTACATGCTGATTTCTTACTACTAGATTTACTTATATTTTTATACTATGTTTATCTGTTCAAAATCGCTTCGAGTAATAAGACAGCCCATAGTAATTTTTTACTTATAACTCTGGTGATGTCCGCTAGCAGAATTAGTATTTTTAATGCAAATTAAAAGAAAACTACTACAGTTATATATTTATTAAGGTGAAAAATAAATAGAAGAATAAAGTGGATTTAATTTTTTAACTGTGTTGTCTAAATGCAGATCATTCCGTCAGGAACACTCTTAGAATCTGACATCGGTATTTCATATTAAAGCACTGACCTCGCAAAAGAAATGATTTTGAGGTTTATTTCATGGACTGTACCCTTAAGATATCACCACAAAAAAGCCCATGAGGATGTGATACGGTGATTATATTTATTTTTTCTTAATCATTCATTCATCTCAGCTGTTAGACCCCAATTACAAGGTTTAGGCCGCCCCCAAAGATCGCCACGTCGTCCGGTTCAGCGACTTTCCCAGACCTCGATTTCGAAATGCAAGCAATTATTCGTGCTACATCCCTTACCTTAATTCTGTCGCAGATCTCTTGATTTGTTTCTTTTATTTTTAAAATAAATGGTAATTAATAAAAAATGACAATCTAATAAGACGGAAACGCGTTCAGATTTTATTATCTTTGTTAAATATTTTTTTAATCTGTCGTCTGTGTTTTAAGCCGTAACAGGAGAGGTATTGGCTTGTTAAAATCGTCCGAATTGTCTACTCCCACAAAGATTTCTAATCTGTGTTATTGTTAATCTATGAAGTTATGATAATTATAAAGAAAATATGTGTTAAATATTTGAACAATAAATGTAACGTTGCAAAATAAAAAAGTAAGGAAACCTAGAATGTAGGGGTTGAGGATGGATGTATGGCTAATGGAATGATAGAGAAAGACTGGGAAAATTGTAGAAAGAAACAGTACGACAGATAATATGATAAATGAAAGAGAAGAATGATAATAATAAAAAAATTGAATAAATTACTAGAATTAAAAAGTCCCTGTCCCACACGAGATAAGGGAACGAGAGGTTCCCAACAGCGGGGACCATAAAAAAAAATCTATGAAGTAGCCTGATGTGCAGCTGTGGGCGTCCCACGGCTGAATGATGGTGGTAAATTTTTTCTATCATTTTTATATAGGGTTTTTTTATTTGTGAGACGAAATAGTCCGCCATGATGATGATGACAGTTCAAAAATGTCAGGAATTTATTGACTAAATTATATATCTTCAGGTCATTTATACTGAATATTTGTCTGGTGAAGCTATAAGAGTCTAAAAGCATGTGTCTAATTTAAAAAGGTGCGATACGGGATTGTTTATTGCATTTTTAAAAAGACAGATTCTTCCATAAAAAACACGGGTAATATTGTTGTAGTATCTTTACAGGCTAAAAACGTATGTGGTTACTTGTATAAATATGATTCAATGTAATTAAAGGAATATTTAAAAGTGCCATTGCTTAGAAAACTATACTTAACTATTTTTAGTGTGCGTAAAAAAATTAAAACAAAACATTAAAATAGCAAAATACTATAATTTCAAATTCTAATATACAGTCTACAGATCACAAAGATTTTTCTATTTTACTAATAACTATTTATTTAAAATAATACATAATAAAAATTAAATTCAGTTGACAATGGTTTTAAAAAAAAGTTACGTTTACGTAAATTTTGACAAATGAAAACGCGGGAAATCATGATTTAAGGTTATCAAAGTTTTTTTTTATAATAATGGCGTTTAAAAACCCATTACATGTCAATTGTTAATATGTAGTTAATCTTTTTCGTAACCATTTTTTACAAAATGTGCAAAGAATGTAGATAAATATTATACAAATTATAATATATATACTAAAATTCAAGACTTAGGAACCTTTAATAAATGCCCATATAAATGCATTGGGAATAAGAATGATTTAAAAATTATATAATCTACATTCTTTAAAGAAACTATTGATATATGAATGAAATAAAGAAATAGATTAAAAAGGTTCACGCCGGCACGTTCATAACAGATAAAAAATAAAAATTAATCGATATCCACTAAACAATATGCAGTCGTTTTAAATTAAATTATCTTTTTTAATTATAAGTTCTTTTTAGCGCTCGATGCGATGTGGTGAGGCTGTATATAAACTAGAAATTCAATTACTTCGAAAATAAATAACAGTTTGAGCGAATCTCCACGGCCATACGGCATCGGTGTATATAGTATCTTCATTGAATTAAAAAAATACAGATTAAAAACAGTAACATACAGAGCTATTTAAAAAAAAATGGATTATTTATCGGAATAGATTCAAGAAGATTAGCACCAAAAATATCTACATCTTTTCCGTATGGCCAGCCATGTTTATCTAAAAGTAAAACTACTTATTTTCAATGCTTTCTCGGTAAGAGGTATAAATTGAAGGTGTCTTTTGGTAGGGCAACGCAAGCGGGTTTCTGCTTCAGATCTTCCAGGTTTTCTGCAGCGACGTCGAACTCCTGGATGATGTTTGCGAACATTACAAAGGTCATTGTTGTGACCAGGGTCTGGCCTATACACGTACGTTTTCCAATGCTGAACGGTAAAAAGTGTGGGATGTTCTTCTTGACGCTCACTATCTCCTTCTCTGTCTCCAACGCCTTGTTCAGTGGTCTGGATCTCTCGCTGTCTGACTCCATTCCAGAATCGCATTGAGAATTACGACGCACCCTCATCTTGGTGCGTTCTAGGAATCGGCTGGGATCAAATTTCTCAGGTTCCTCCCAATACTTTTCTGATTTGTTCAGTTCATAGTTATTTATGAAGACAACTGTTCCCTTTTCTACACCGTAACCAGCCACTGCGGCTGTTTCTGTCGCCACGTGCGGTACTATGGGAGATGATGCATACCTCAGGCACTCTAGTACAGTAGCTTCAGTGTAAGGTAAGTTACTCCTATCTGTTAGCGTGACTGCACGTTTACCTTTAGTTACGCTGTCAATCTCTGCTTTGATTCTCCTCCCAACATCTCCATCTCTAGCCACGGCCGCTAAACACAACATAACCAAATTGCCAACCGATGAATGACCACCTAGAAAATCTTCCAACATGAATATAATTGTGTTCCTGTCAACAGTCGGATCATCGTGAAGCACTCTAAGTAGACCATCCAGAAAATCTTTCTCAGGACCTTCCGTGTCTAAATTAGTCTCCCTCTGTTCAACGATTCTGGATAAAATGAAGGAACGGATATCCTGAGACCAGTTTGCGAGTTTGTCCATGTGTTTCTTGTAGAAAGGTGCCAGCCATGGTAGAAAGTCGACAGCGTAACCCTGGTTGATCTCCCAGAAAATTTCGTCGAAGTGATCGACTATTTTTCTGAATTCCGTATCCGATTCAGAGTCGAAGCGAACATTGCACATGTAGTTGGAGAACATGTTCATTGCGCTCATCATGAGGAGTGGCTTCAAGTTAATACTGGAGTCAGTGGTCCTGGTGATATGTTTGAGGGTTTGGATCAGTTCTATTGATTCGAAAGTTGCAACGCTGCCGATGCGCGAGAAATTGTCGGTGTGCTGCTTTGGTCCGCAGTGACGTCGCGCCAAGTTCCGTCGGCGCAGTTGCAAGTTCGACCAGTCGCAGAGTGCAAGAGCTGTGAACAAAATACAAAAACATTTAATACAATATATAACAACACAGAAGTCATACTTTGAGACTGTCATAGTCCAGATCCTTCTATGAGACGACACCGTCAGCCCAGAGACGTACTTCTTGACGACTTTATAGAGAATGTTGTTCCTCTACCAGGAACGGAGTCTTTGGATTCGTGGATGTTTAGGGTAGAGAGCTATTCCCTCTGGGATCAGAGGATCTGATATCAACAACGTGCGTGGTGTGAGGGACTATTGCAATATAAAAAAGTTCGTAATGGAGATACTACAACAGCGCACATGGCGACCATCGAAGGCGTTTACATTATCATCACCATCATGTCATAGACGCCCACTGCTGGGCATAATGTCTCCCTAAAAATTGAAACTATGATTAGTTTTGCGCTATCCGTATCCAGCGACCTTCACTATGTTGTCAGTCCACCAATTGGGCAACCTACCAACGTTACAGGGGGTTTTGATAAGTATGAATAACACAACTCTCATTCTTTCAAAAAATATTTCCCCTCACTCTTCTAAAAAGCTAAAAAAACGTTTTTCTGGTTCTATTGAACCATTTTTAGGATTCTTTAAGGTTATGTTCATAATTAGTTCACTAGGTACAGTAATATACGAGTGTGATGGCCAAAGTCTCGCATCTGAGCTGTCGTATAAAAAATATATCACGCTCCGATAAATTTAAAACATCGTGATGTAACTCATGTAAGAAGCAACGATGTACAGCAAAAGAAATTGAAAATGCAACGTGCGACGATGCGTGCAGCCGATGCAATCAGTGAGCCGTAATAAAAACAACACGTGATGGGGCGGGGTGATATGTAACATTTATTTATGGCTTAATAATACCATAGACAAGAATAAACCGGTTATAAAAGCTAGAACATACGAGAGATAAATAGAAAAGTTGTGTAAAAAAGGTTCATTATAGTAATTTTAGAAGCACAACTTCCACAGCTGGACATATGCCTCTCTATTTGATTTTAGAATCAATTTCAAGTGACTTATTTCTTGCCGGCCCAAAGGCCTTATGCTGCACTATTCTATCTGCCTGCAACCATCATCATTTCTGGCGTTGAAATCAGGGAGGAGACAATACCCTCCCTGATAGGCGGAAAAGAAACCATGAAAGAATTCCTAAGTTATTGCAAAAGAATTATACAATATGCAATAGAAATAAATAAAAGTTAGGCATCAACAAACAAACACAAAAAAGATATGTAATAATAAATAATATTAAACTGTGATAAAGATAAAGATAAAAATGTGATACAACAAAACTAGAAATTAAGAAGATGTAAAATGAAAAGACGATGAAAGAATGGTAAAACAGAGCAAAAGGGAAAGAAAGCAGAATTGTGGTATAAAAGAACAGAATGAAAGATTATGTGAAGAATGAAAAAGAGAATGAAAATAAAATAATTAAGTGAATAAATTTAATGCTAATAAAGTCCCTATCCCACCATAAATAGGGGTACGGGAGGCCCCCAATAGCGGGGGTCATAAAAAAAAAACCATCGTCATTTCTACCGTTAAACGTCCAAAGCTAAACACAGATCATTAGATTTTAGATCCCGTAGAGACAATCTTAATAAAGACAACTATTGTATTCATTCTAGAATTACTCTATTATAATTATTGTAAAAACTACAAGATGAAAGAAGTGTCTTTGATATAACCTTGCATCAGATTGAACTTTTATATAATATTTATACAAGGTTTCAAAATACGTGTTTATCAAAGAACCTACAATAGATTTACAGTTTTTTTTCTTCACGATTATATTATCTGTATTTATAATGAAGTATATTAAGTCGATTAGATGTAGTATTATCTGATTCTTGCGTCTGTACGAGAGATGTGTGTTAATAAGCGTATCCGTGTTTCAGATCGCGGTTTAAGTTGCAATACAATGTGTAATCATATGCCTGTCTGTTATGTGCATTATTTAATACGGATTCAAGATAAAGTAGCTTCTTGTTTATTGCTTAGCAACAGATTTCCAGTAACTAGTTCAAATATATGATAGTAACATGTACATTTTTTGGTAATTGTTTATTAAAATTGGAATTATTACCAGAAAGAAGTTTTTTAGGCACTGTTATTAGATCTTCGTTGCTCTTGTGGAAGTACAGGGTCATTTCTTTTCGTTTTAATTTTTTTTTTCACATCTTATTTTATTTCAGCACTTCTACATCAATTCATATTAAGTTATTTCATTATTTTTATTACTTTCCACATTTCGTCTGCCTTACCCTTTCATTCAATATTTATTGGAATCAGGCGTTACCTTGCGGAAGTCCATCCTAAGTAAGAAAAGGACCAATATTTAGCCACTTCCGCATATGCAGTGGTAGTCGTGCAACAAAGTGCACCACCCGCCATGCCATGCTAAACATAATTACTTGTACGATTAGTGCAAAACACAGAGTGACCTGCACTAATCGGTGTGACATTGGCATGGCTCCTGAAGATACCCCGTGGAGGGGTAAAGCACGTTGAGTGATTTAGCGGTGGCAGTTGTGTAATTCGCATTGTTTGCCGCATACGCATTTATCAGCGGGCTGGCGGGCGGTGCACTTTGTTGCAAGACTACCACTGCATGTGCGGAAGTGGCTAAATATTGGTCCTTTTCTTACTTTCATTCAATTTCCCTCTTTTTCGATACCTTTCTTCCGTCACCTAATTCCTCACAAAATTTTGTTTTACAGTTATTTTGTTTACAAAACAGAAAGAATTTAAAAGATTGTCACATTCCAATAGAAAAAAAATATACTTTATATAATGCTTTTAGCTGACGAATATGCTATATAATAACTTCTTAAAAGCTATTACGCCTTTGACTAATCGTCGTGTATTTAATTAAAAAAAAAATTACGTCAATTACGAACTTCGGCTTCATGACATTTCATGCGATTTACTTTTTAATATCACGTATATATTTGACAGATGATTTTGTATTAGCCAACTTCCGGCGAGTTTAATTGAAAATTCATGAAGGTTTTTGTCCAACTGTGGGCGTGTTAGATTTAAATGATGATGATTAGTCGATAAAATGTTATATTACAATGTAAATTAAATATTATTTATTTCAGACGCCACGTGTAATGTTTTCGTATAGAAAAAAATGTGTGCTATGTGTAAATTGACGCCTGACGCCACCTCGTGTTTGACAGTACAAGCTGATTCAGTAAATAGGAAATAGAAATAGAATGTAACACGTATCAGATAGCTTATTTCACGACATATATTTTCGTTTCTCGCTTTATATTTTTATGTTCCCCTGTTATTAATAAAAAAATTCTTGACAATGTAATTTATTTTTTCATCTTTTATTTTTCATAAATTTTCAAATATCAATACTACAGCTCTACTCGAGTAGAGCGGTTTACTACGTGCGAATGTCTTCGTACAACTAGAGTATCTGTTCAGCTTCTGTTTTATTTTTAAGTTCACGGACCCTTCCGCTCCGTGAACTCAGTTCCTATGAAGCTGTAAAAGCCTTAAGGCTAACAGCATCAACTTCAACCGAAATCAAGCACAAATCCTTTCATTCATCACTTTCATCGCTTCCCGTTCCGTCGCATTTCGTTCGAAATTATTGAGTACACACAATACAATTTAAACCATTATATAAATATATGATATAGATATATAAACAAACATAATATAAGTATATAAACCATAATCTTCCCTGTTTAGTAATGTTTTTACTTGTTTTGTCATTGTTTGACTATATATCATTAAATGTTCTCAGTGAGATAGTTATAAGGTAACAATTGTAACTAATTTTATATGTCTAAGCTTCTAGTTTTGTACTTTCTTACTGCCTTTTGTTACTGTTTATCTCCAATAAAGTAAATAAATTCCCACAAAAGTACACCTACAAAGTTTACTTTTTGTTACGTGACATCATATTTATTTATTAACAAAAAAATCTGTTATGAAATGAAATTTTTGTGATAATAAACACCTGGGAATTAATTTCTCTAATTCAATCACCGTCATGTCAGTCGATGGTAGTCCACTAGAAGACATAGGGCTCCCCCCAAAGATCGCAAACGACTGGTTCTATGTTGCTCGCATTCAGCGACTCCCCACGACTTCCCCCGACTTCCCGCGACTATCCCCGACTTCCCAAGACTTCCCACGACCTTGACTATTCCGATGTATCTAGTGGACCTACCCACATTACGACTCGAGAATTTTTATTCTCTGATTCGATCTCGCAGTGGACCTCCGAGCTTTCCCCATTGCTCTTAGTGACCTTGAGCCTTCTTGTAAAGTCCATCACATACTACCACATCTCAGATCCTTAAGCTATCACCGGCATCGCAGACATTTAGTACACCTTCGTTAATTTCATTTCATATACTTTATTATACCCGCCAAAAACATATAAATAGTTTAATAATAATGAACAAAACAGTACAATGAATGAAAAAGAGCACAAAGAAAATCAATTTTGTGTATTGCTTCGGATCTAAATTTGAAGGTTAGTACTAAAAGGGAGATCATTTTGATTGCATTCGGAACAAATTGAACCTAAATATAATAACTAATATTTTGTTACCAAGGGAATATTAAACTATTATTGTATATCTATGCTATCAGATACATATATATATGTTAAAATTTACGAAACATATATATACGCATAGCACCCAGTTCGCTGATGCCGCGAGTTTCACGAACTAGGCTGTGACACGAATCAGGTTGCGTAAAAAAACCCACGCTGCAAGTCTATAAGGCGCTAGTGCGTATTGTCTAATTATAGTGTCAAATTACAAGTTCATCGCGTGCGGTGTAAGCCATAAGCGATTAGCGGGTTAAAAATCGCTTATAAAATTATTATATAAGTGTTTATTTGTCTGCTATTTAGATGAAGAATTTAAAGTGGTGACCCAAGTTAAAGACCCCGAGGTAGCCCATGACCTTTAATACTCAGTTCTCATAGACTTTACCTAATTAAAACGAGCAGTGAATACCACCAAAGGCACTATATTAGTGTTACTTCTATTTTGTTAAAACATTCAAGTTAAATGTTAAAAAATGATAGTAAAAACACGTTCTAAAGTAACCGATATAGCCTAGTGGTTTCTTAAATCAAAGTGGCAGTATTCCGCCCGCCTAGCGTGTAGAACACATGTCCGCTAAAGCCTTTAAGTACAGGAATGTAGAATGTCTGTTCAGGTCGACTGACGGCCTTGTTAAAGACGTGGGAATTCGTTGAATACCGGCATTTTACTATCGCCATTACTGTAATTATATATACTGCTGAAATGAAAGGCTTTCCTGTCAGTCTTATTATAATTTTATCTGTCTTATTATATTATAATGACTAAATGATTATAAAAATCAACAATAAAATTTAAAGAAATTATATACATAATTGTTTTATTTATTGAAATTAAAATAAGTCAAAATTACTTCCAAGAGCGAAATAGTGAACAAAAAAAATATAATTAAAATTTAACCCGCTCCCGCTTGTGATATAGACCGTGGTAATATTTTAATGTTCCTGGTGTAAAGTTCACAAGGCTATGTTCTATGTTATTAGGTCATATAGGGATCGTTTAGCGTGTCGATCATTAAGTTGTAAATTGAGATACGTTTTTTTTTTGTTATAAATTAATATACGGAACAATTATAATTTATTTGAATTTTTTGTTTTTCGTGTTGTAGATTTTTTATTTTTATTATCATCTTTGTCGCAATGATATACATACTAAACACAAAACGTCTTGGCATCGCTTCTTGTCTTATGAAACAACATTGATGATAATTATTATTGAATGAATTATCTTATATCTTTTATAACAATGTACAGTATTAAACATAAATCTTATATAGATTGATCGGATACAGGTGCAAAACTATCAAACCTTTGAATTTGTTGAATAGATTTTAATGCGTCGCAGAAAGTATACCGCGGCGTGATGAGTGGGCGAAGTGTTTAAACAAATAAAACTTCACGTGTGGTTCCTTTCCTTATTGTTTCTATAGGTTTTATTCGACAGGTTGATTGTTTACAGATAAAAAAACTTTAATAGGGTAAATATATAGCTATATATCTAAATATCAAATAAATAACGTGGTAAGAAAATGAGATTAGTATGTTTTAAAATAAATTATTGTTTAATATCTGGCCATGTAGACTTTATTCTGCTAGAAGTTGTTGGCATGTTTCAGATCAATTACTTTATATAGGATGATTTAAAATAGGTGTATGGGCTTTTAAATATTTTGCTGACAGATAACACCAGAACACTTTTAAAGAAACTTCAATAATAGATCAACCTGTATATTTTCGTGGCATTAATCTAGTAAGATATTTTTAAGGTAATCCAATTTAGTAACAAGTAAGAATAGATTCTTACTTTATATTTCTTTTTTCCTGTAGAGATTTCTACGGGGCAATTTATAAGAAACAAATGGCATGTAAAAACTCTTTTGTTTGACGGTTGAAAATATATTTACTTTTTAATCTGTTTATGTTCGTTATTCTAATTCCAATTTTAAAAATATTTGTACAAATAATCACTTTTCTAATTAACGTAAATTCGAATTTATTATTTGATCGGATGAAATATCTCAGATGTGCCTATATTTTTTAAAATAATATATAGCATTAAATGCTAAAATAAACATTCGAAATAGACTGAAAGCGGATATATTTCATATATGTTTTTTTTTTAATTTGTAATAGGCAAAGCATTTGACATCTGTCTTGCTTCATTTAACGAAGTCTTTGAAGGTTCATGATTGACTTGAAGAAACCTGTTGACTCTTGATGTAAAGCCTTCTAAGTTATATGTAGCTGGGAAGAACGATGCCGATAGGTTTTTTTTTGTGAATATTTAAGGAGTTTCAACCATGTATTGATGTTCAATGGAAGAAAGGTAAAAAAAGTCAGAAACTTTAATACACGAACGTTCTTTGAATTTTTTTGAATCTGGCAATGGAAAGTTTCTGAAACTTTTCCTCTAATGTATACAAAATTTATTTCTGCTTCATGTATTTCTGTTGTGTATGTAATTGAATGTTGGTTTTAAAGAGATGTTTATACATGTTACTTTTTTAATTATATAGTTTTAGTGTATGAGTGAGGTACGCTTGGGGGGTTGGGAGGGGAGGGGTATATCTCGGACGGCGTTGTCAGTTATTGTGGTGCAAGACCTTGTGCATGTTCCATAGTCGATATTGAAAATTTAAAAAAAAATCGCTTTTAATTGTAACTGATATCTAAAGTTTTCAGTTTTTTTAGTTCGTACATTATTATGTGATTTTACATTACAAGTTGTGTGTGTATATGTGAACATAATTGTGATATCGAAAATGGTAAGTATTATTTGTAATATATCTATTTTTAATTAATTTATACTTGGATTAAGACCTGTTTGAATTTTCATGACTTGAATTTAAGTTTGGGAGGACAATTTGATTTCAGTTTATATCAAATTAAACACTCACACATCCATCTGTGATCACAAAAAATATTCGAATTGGACAAAATATAAATAAATAAATAGAAAAATTAATCTTCAATATATCGACTAACGTAATTAAAATCAATTGAAATTGAAAGGTTTATAAATGAAAACTATTTTAATGGTTAAATAATTCGTAAGAATATTGAAACATATATTTTAGTATTTACAGTAATATGTACTATATCTTAAGGTTTAAACTGTTTTGGAGGCAACTGTGTACCGGTATTTCATTACATATATACATTTAAGATATTTATTTAAAATAAACTTGTAAAAACTGCGAAATATTTTTAACAGAAAATAATAGTTTAGGCAAGGAGTAGGGATGTTATAAAATTGACCATAAAAAACCAGCCTAAGTTAGTGTTATCATTGTGCGTTTTTTACACTTATATAAGTTGAATAAAGTCTTAGGAGTTCAACCTGAATGTAGTTCTAAACTGTACAATTGTTAATAAATTCAACTTTTCTCACATTCTTATAAAGTACACTTGAATTGAAGTTATTTTATATCAATATATATAATCGAATATTTGTGAAAAATAGTTAAGAATAAAAGAAATTGCTTACAATTATTCCGATCGCCAGCGAAGAGCTGGTGGAACCTCAGGAAATCGGGTCTGCCACCGAAGAATTTTCCGTTTTGATTCAGGACCTCTCTAATCAGCTCGAGGTTGTTAACAACTAAACACTGGGTGGTACCCAGTTTAATGCTGAATATATCGCCATAGCTCTTCGCCAGTTCGGTGAACGCCTGGAACGGTGATTCGTGCTTGCCGAGAAGGTGTAAACTGCCAATCACAGGCAACGGTATTGGCCCCGGAGCCTCTCTCAACTCCGTCACTGCCTCGTCCCCGTATTTACTGGACCTCTTCAACGCTATGGTTTTTCGCGTGAAAAGCTTATAAGCCACAAGGGCCAATACGGCGAGAACTAGAAGCACACTCATTTTATATTTTCCTAAAAAAGAAATTTTTTATTCGAGTGGCAACACTAGTTTGACAGGAGTTTTGGAGGGAACAAGGAGCGTTCTCCGTCCGGCACTGCGTCAGCTGGGAGTGCGGCAGCCATTTTATACTCACGCCATTTGCATTTTAGGCCTGTACACCGTTTTGTTACTTTACACCCGATACGCTGCAAATTATACCTTATATCTATAACCATAAGGCGTTTAAGACTGCATCCTGTGTTTAGCAGACTTGTACCGTATGAAGCATATAATATACGGAGATATTTAACTTGTTTTCGTTAGAAAATAATATTGGATGCAAGAGGATATACACATTCATTCTAATTCATGCTTCTGTTTATAAATAAAATATCAAACCATACATAATATTTAAAGGATAAATATACAGGGTGATTGCTTAAAATAAAAGCAACAAAAGTCTATATTTGTTATCAAAAATCTTTTAAGTTTTTACAACTATTTCCTTTTGTTTATAAAGTGATAACTTTGTAATATGTAACATTATTTTTTCCATTTAACAGATAATACAGGGACCGATTGTAAAAAAATATATTTTAATATGCAGTAATTTGAATTTTGAATTTTTATATTATCACTAGCTGTTCCCGCAAACGTTGTTTTGCAAAAAAAATATATGGTTTTAATTAACAAAAAAAATAATGGTTGATCGTAGAGGGGTGAAAATTTAAGGTTGTATGTATTTTTGTATGCTGTATCATAATAAAATAAAAACCAAAAAAATTGTCTAAAAAATAAAAAAAAATAATTTAGGGGTGGACCACCCTTATCACTTAGGGGTATGAATAATAGATAGTAGCCGATTCTCAGATCTACTGAATACGCATATAAAATTTGGTAAAAGTCGGTCAAGCCGTTTAGGAGGAGTTCAAGTTCGAACACCGTGACACGAGAATTTTATATATATAGATTACGTAATTAATATATTTATCAATGGTAGCCAAGCGGTAGAGTGAGACTTGCACTCATAGGTCGCGGGTTCTATGCCCTGAATAGAATTATACGTAATTCACACTTTGTGCATTATTTATATATGATTGCCACTGCTCACAAACAAGTTTTCAGATGATGGGCAGTTATATCCTCCACATCTCTTCATCACACTTTGATCACCTGCCAGGTGTGAAAATTATGGTATATCCTCCCATAGATATCTTTTGGTTAGAAACGACAATTTATTATATATAATATGTATGTGAGTACATATCTATATCGTATCGTATCTTGTAAAACTTTGTTGCTCATCCTGTATATGCTACAGTGATTATTGAGTAACTTTCTTCTATATAGGATTATGATCCTTTTGCACACCCTCACAATCTAAATAATGCTAAAGGCGGAAACTTGTCATGACTCCTTGATGTATAAATCGTCAGTTAAAATCAGTTTTAAGTTTTCTGAACGAGTAAAAAAAATAAAAATAAGTTTTTTTATAGGTACATACATTATTTGACAACAAATGAGCAATACATTCGATCCTCTAAGGCTTTTATATCTGTAACTTATTTATACGTACTTTAGTTAAATACGTGAATCAATATAAATTCGTATTGATATGTGTATGTCTTCTATATGGAAAGATTTTCTATTTTAAAGGCCTTTTATACGTATAGCATTACAATTAACGGGTATTATTGATGAGAGATAGTTCGTCAAGGTATCCTTGATTCTAATAACAAAATAACACCCCAGAGAGCCTTCATCGAAGTGATCAAACAGCTTGAAAGCCTCCTAATCCAGTGAAATTGTAGTATTTGTCTTTAACATCATCAGAGAATCTGAAATTAAAAATGCCGGCACATTCTTTTTCGTTTATATCAGGGCTTCTTAAACTTTTGTCATTCATGACCTCATTTATGATTACCAGTTTCTTAACGACGCCATACAAATATAAAAAAAAAATTTTTTTTGATGATTTATTTACTAGGTAACAATATGCATATACATATGAAATTATACAGTTTTAGAATTCGTTTTAAAACATACGAAAATCTAAAATTTAAAATTGCACAAAAAATTATAAAATTGTATGTATATTAGTTTGACATTAAAATCCCCCGACCCCAGAATTTTGCCATGCGGCCCCGTTTGGGGTCGCGACCCATAGTTTAAGAAGCCCTGGTTTATATCAAAATCTTTTACAGCACATGTCGTTCGATTGTGTAATGATTTACCGTTGAATATAAGACGTGATAACTCACTGCCTATATTTAACCCTTAACAGCCTGATTTACGAAAGTGATTTTTTTTAATATTACTGTGTTTGCTTGCGGGTCTAGATGAAGGGAAAAATAGACTTTTTTTTAAATTTCGTTAGAAAGAATATTATACAACAGTAAAATATGTACAGCCAACCTATGTAAAAAACTAATAGTAATGTAAATATTCGGTTTAAAAGATTGGTATCAAAATTGAAACTCTAGGCTATTAAGGATTAAGAAAAGGGTTAAGAAAATGTTTAAGAACAATAGTTCTCAGTATATATACTAGACCTATGATTATTTATCCGTTAGTTCACTTCTGTATCTATCCATGTTTTATTATCCTTTTTTAAGGCAAGTGTGATTAAAATCAGTTTGGTGTTTTCATTTATTTTTGCATTTATTATGATACATAAAACATTATTTTTTGTAACTATATATGATATATACATATGTATGTATGTCTATATATGTTTTGTACACGTTAACTATGTGTTATTCATACTTCGACTGTTTCCATACTATGGCTGTCCGAAGAGATTGCCTCGTGCGATAAGACCGCCCATTGTACTTTTTTGTATGTTATTATGAAATTTTTTAAATGTATCCTTACGTGTACAAGAATATTAAATAAATAAAAATATGTAGCGTCCCCAGCCGAGGCTTTCTAGGGAGATCTCGAGCCTTGCTACCTTAACACGATAATTGCAGTATAGAACTTAATAGAACCTTTTTTATTGCGACATGTGGTTATATCCGCCCACAGACGATGTTTTAAATTGACTCTCAGTAAACAACGCATTTTTTTTAAATGGTCCCCGCTGTTGGGGTCCTCTCGTTCCCCTATCTCGTGTGGGACAGGGACTTTTTAATTCTAGTAATTTATTCATTTTTTATTATTATTATCATTCTTCTCTTTCATATATCATCTTATCTGTCGTACTGTTTCTTTCATTCTACAATTTTCCCAGTCTTTCTCTTTCATTCCATTAGCCATACATTCATCCTCAACCACTACATTCTAGGTTTCCTTACTATTTTATTTTGCAACATTATTTATTGTTCAAATATTTAACACGTATTTTCTCTGTAATTATCATCTTATATTATACTATTTATTAAACTATTTTTGGTACTACTATATTCCTTTTATTTCCATATTTTAGTGTTCGTTTTATTTTTACCTATTGTATTTATTACCACCTTCCTGCAGTAGCTGAGGAAGCATTCTCTCTCCCCTTCGTCTTGCATGATGGCCGAGATATTCCTTTCCTCTATCAACTTTTTATCTAAACAACGCATTGAAATGTCATTGTTTTTAATACATAAACATAAATAAATGGAATTGTCATCAATCACTGAGATATTACTGCCGCAGTGAGGGAGAGTACGTTTATTTTCTCTAAGTAAGAAAAGGACCAATATTTAGCCACTTCCGCACATGCAGTGGTAGTCGTGCAATATAATGCACCGCCCGCCAGCCCGCTGATAAATGCGTAAAACACAGGGGCTCTGTGTTTGGCACTAATTGGTGTAACATAACTCCTGAAGATGCCCCGTGGAGGGGTGAAACACGAGTTGAGTATGGTGGCGGTTGTGCGATTCGCATTGTTTGCCGCATACGCATTTATCAGCGGGCTGGCGGGCGGTGCACTTTATTGCACGACTACCACATGTATGCATGTGCGGAAGTGGCTAAATATTGGTCCTTTTCTTACTTAGGATGGACTTCCGCGAGGTTACGCCTGATTCCATTAAATATTTATTTTCTCTACACATAATACAAGGTATACGTAGGTCAATATGATTGCGTGAGGCAGTAACAGTGTTAAAATAGGTTTTAAAATAAGCGCCTTCAGCGCTCTGCCCACTCGCATCCACGAAATATTCAAACGCCATTTGGGCAGCAGGGGAAGTCACATAAAAAGAAATAGAACAGCTGTTCCATGGTAAAATATATATAAAAGAACATACTTAACTTAAACAAAAGTTTCGTAAACTAAATAAGAATTAATAAATACATAGTAAATATATTCTCCTTTATCTTATCTTTGTCTTGGAAGCTCCGAAAGAATGCCGAAATTGAGACTTTAGTAGCACAGCCAAATATCATTGGCGAATATAAAGCTCAACGAATCCGCTGGCTTGGTCACTTGGAGCGAATAGGATCGGATCGGAGCGTGAAGGTAGCGTACCTGGAAAAACCGAGGAGTCGAAGACCAGTGGGTAGACCCAGGTATCGCTGGATCGATCGCGTTGAGGCAGACTTGCGAGAATTGAATGTCAATCAATGGCAGACGATGGCGCAAGATAGAGGAAAGTGGAAGTCTCTCGCTTCGGAGGCCAAGACCCACTTTGGGTCACTGAGCTAGCGGAGTAGTAGTAGTAGTATATTCTCCTTTAACATCACTGTAACGAAAGTATGTAATATTTTCTGTTTTAATAAGTTATCAACATATGTAAGGCATGTACTACGACTACAATTAAAACATATTTAATTTTATACTTTATACGAGATTATTTCTCTTACCGATACACATTCACTACAAGGCATACACCTTCCCCAAAAATCGCTACAATGATCTTGCATAACTATATTGTCGCTTCATATACTTGGTTTACCAGCGCTAAATCCACAGGCCCGTGGTCACCATTTAAGTACTAAATGTTATGATGTAAGCGTGGACCAGACAGTGGTCGACCTAGTAGCTTATTCTCCCGCATTCAGAGTACTCCGGTTTGACTCCGAATAAAGATTAGGCAAGAAGATAGAAAAAGCAACCATCGCCTCCATCATGTTAAAAGAAGAGGAAAGAAAATCCTTCCCCAACTACTGTAAGAAGGTAACCAAAACAGCAATAGAGAGAAATAAAACACAATTATAGGCTCAGATATTGTCAGAAAGGAAATTAAATATTAAGTAAGCAATAAACTGAAGAAAGAAATTAAATAAAATTTTAAATAAAAATTTTGCAATAACTAAAATAAAATATAAAAACTGTAATAAATATATGTAAATAATAGAATGTAAAGCTGTATAAAGAAAATTGTGAAATATATCTAGAATGTGTAAAATATATCTAGAATGTAGTAGTTGAGGATGGATGTATGGCGAATAGAAAGAAAGAGAAAGACTGAGAAAATTGTGGAATGAAAGAAGTAGAAAGATAGCTTATGTGATAAATGAAAGAAGTAGAAAGATAGCTTATATGATGAATGAAAGAAGTAGAAAGATAGCTTATGTGATGAATGAAAGAAGTAGAAAGATAGATTATGTGATGAATAAAAGAAGTAGAAAGATAGATTATGTGATGAATAAAAGAAGTAGAAAGATAGATTATGTGATGAATGAAAAAAGTAGAAAGATATATTATGTGACGAATCAAAGAAGTAGAAAGATAGCTTATGAGATGAATGAAAGAAGCAGAAAGATAGATTATGTGATGAATGAAAGATAAATTATGTGATGAATAAAAGAAGTAGAAAGATAGATTATATAATGAATGAAAGAAGTAGAAAGATAGCTTATGTGATGAATAAAAGAAGTAGAAAGATAGATTATATGATTAATGAAAGAAGTAGAAAGATGCTTATGTGATGAATGAAAGAAGTAGAATGATAGATTATGTGACGAATGAAAGAAGAGAAAGATAGTGATACAAAAAAGCGTGAAAAAATAAATAAAGAAAATAAACGACCCTGTCTTTCCCAAAGATAAGGGTACGAAAGGTCACCAATAGCAGGGGACATAACATTCGTAGGTCGCGGATTCGATGCCCGGGATACAATATTATATAATTCACACTTTGTGCATTGATTATATAGGATTACCACGGCTTACAGATAAGTTTACAGAGGATGTATAGCAGCGCTCTCTGCGTACCATAATACCATACTGCGATCGTCAACTCGCTATTGTCTATTGTCTCGTGTGAAGTTTTTGCTTTTAGCCTTGCGGCTTTTACAGCTTCATCGGAAACGAGTTCACGGAACGTAGGGGTCCGTGAAATATATAAAATTTACAGGATTCGAGCTTCCGAACCCGCATCAGTAGAGGAAAGGAGAGGAGGAAGTCACAAGGGTAGTGGCCGCGAGATAGAAGCAACGGGGCTTACCCAGCCAGCCCTCGAGGACACAAACCCAGCGTCCCAGACGGTCGGAAGAACTCGCGGCTAACGCGCGTGTCTGGTTAGTGTTGCTGAAGTGTACTGAGCGAGGAGTTAACACATTCACTGCGGCTTGAGGCCGATTCAGCCTCATGGTAGACTTTGCACTGGTGCGGCGCGTAAAACTCGTGTTTTCTCTCTAGTGCGGCGGCTGTTTACACTCAACCGAAACATGAGGCAGAAAAGGCCTAAACCGCACTACTAGGAAGTTCAGCTTGAGGCTGATTCGACCTCAGCCGCACCAGCTGAAAGTTCTTCAAAATTGGGCCCGCAGTGAACGTGTTATGTGTGTATAGAAGCGTAGACCACTCGGCAATCTAAGGAAGGATACTGATCCTACCTCAGATCGACCACGCTGTTCGCGGCGACAGCGTTGGAAGGCCGACGCCGTTTATGTAACGGACGGTAGAAAGTGTGGTGAGTGATTTTTGTGCATCGCACGCGTGTTTTCGTGTGGTGAGCGGTCGCCAGTTGAGTGGTTGTTGTAGATGGTGAGTTGTGGTCTCGAACCATCGTGATAGTACCACGAGGGTTTCGGAGGTAGCGTATCCACGCATACCCCGGGACGGGCTATCGAAAAACAGCACGGCGCGAGGGAAGACCGCGTGGCGATCCCTGACCGGGAGATACCGTGGTCCCCCGTTTAGCGCAGAGGGCGACCACCGAGTGGGGTTTTAGTGGGTAGGAATCCTACATACCCCTGTCCTCCCCCCAGAGGCAGGGCATTTTGAATACCAGAAGATTTCCCCAACCGAAAAAAAAAAAAAAGATGGTGAGTTATCGCTTGCAGTGTGGTAAGTGTCTGAAGCGTGCGGTGTGTGGTGAGTGGATTGTCGGAACCCTACGATAGGATCAGTAAGGACGTCTTTAGGACACCTCACGAGGTTTCTGAAGGAAAAGCCGGGGGTGTAGCGAGTGGAGTTCGCTATGAGGGGGTTTGGGGTCAACCCGCTTGCAAAGAAATGCTTTTATATCCCCCCCCCCCCCATAGATATCTTTTAGGGTAACAACAACAGCCTTCCTGTTAACCTTCGTTCTTCCAAAACTCGCAGGCGAACTTATCTCTGCAGTATTTCCTAAATAAAACATTTATTAAAGGGATCCACTGTTGAAATCGATTTCATATTTATTTTTCAAAAAAGAACTTTGCGGACGAGAACTTAAAAGCTAGAAAATGTCGAAGAGATGTTTTTAAATAAATTGATATTCTAACGGGTGTTTCTTCAATAAATATTTAATATTGTTTATGCGGAAAAATTTTATCTAATATATAAAATTCTCGTGTCACTGTGTTCGAACTTGAACTCCTCTGAAACGGCTTGACTGATTTTTACCAAATTTAATATGCGTATTCAGTAGATCTGAGAATCGGCTACTATCTATTTTTCATACCCCTAAGTGATAAAGGTTGTTCACACTTAAAAAAAAATTTTTATTTTTTTTAACGAAATTTTTTGTTTTTATTTTTTTATAATACAACATACAAGAATACATACAACCATAAATTTTCACCCCTCTACGATCAACCCTTATTTTTTATTTGTAAATTAAAATATCAATTTTTTTTTTGCAAAACAACGTTTGCGGGATCAGTTAGTTTATATATAATATAGTGACAGACATATGATAAATATAAGATATAATAATATACTTGTGTCGATTTAAGTTAATAAATCCTTCATGGGTCTGAGTGTACGTATATATAATAAAGTTCCACAAGGTATAGACCTTTCGTATATTACTAAATAAATCAAGCATTAGACTATTAGATTTTAGCATTTAAGAGTTTTTTTTATTGAAATGTGTGAAACCTACTTGACTAAATTTCGGGGTTGTTATTCATTTTAAAAGTCGCCATACACCTCTGTGACAGAGAACTTGTATTACCAATTTTTTTTTTAAATTTCTTAATAGGAAAAGGACTAATATATAGTAGCTATTCCATTTCTTACTTAGGATGGACTTCCGCGAAGTAACACCTGAATCTATTAGATATTTAAATTTCTTACTTACCATATCAAATTACTTAACCCTATCACTTATCATTTTTTGATGTTTATGTATGCGTGTCATCTATTTGTCTAATACAGGGATGACCAACATGCGGGCCACTTGCGACCCTTTGAACATGTTTAAGCGGCCTAGCATTTTAAAATTTTGATTTACTTTATCGACATTCTCCCATTTATATTGTTATAATAAAATGGTAGTATATACTAAAATAAAACAATTTATTTGACTTGTTGAAACATACAATACGCGATTTTTTTTGTTTTGAATTTCTATAAGGAAACTATTTTTTTAAATTTTAAATATTTTTATTCTAATGTTTATTACAAATTTAATTTTGTAGATTATTCATAAGTGATTATGTGCTTCCCGGCATACGATTTAAAAAATTTAAATTGGTCTGTTGAAAATGTTGTTCACCCCTGGATTAACAAATATCATTTAGCATGATGGTACCTATATAGATTATAATTTATTTTTTTATTTCACTTATCTACACTTAATAAAGATGTTTTCAATTGATTTAAGCGCTATTTTATATAAAATTAACAATAGATTTATATCTTACATACTAATTTCTTATTTATTTATGTCATATTATTTCTTACTGTCCTATTTATACAATACGCTGCCTCATTTGATGATGCGGCAGCGGCGGTCGCCTTAGTTCCGTTAGAAAACGTCGCAACATTTTATTATATATATACATATTAAGATATAATCCTGTGTTAAAACAATTAAAGAAATCCAATATCAACCTCTAAGCACAATGACGTGTAGTGTATTGCCGCATGCCACCTTTATCATTTAGGTATATAAAGATAGTAATAATAATTTACGGTATATTTTCAGAATTTATGACAGCATTCAAGAGTTTTCAGGTGGTCGAAATGCACCGAATTTAGTTGATATTATAATGTATAAATCAAACAATATTAAATTTTCTTTAAAAAAACCAACTGTTAAGTTTCAAGCAGGCTTTTATCAGATCAGCATTCCGAGACAGTGGTAGCTTAATGCTTAGATGCCTACATAATATACACCAATACCTCACTTTGCGTCGTGGTTACGTTCCAAAAAAACACGACGCAAATTGAAACGTCGCAAAATGAATAAAGATTTTCTATAGCAAACCATGTAAACATCGAAGATAGGTTCCAGGGTTACGAAAATACAACTTTTTAAAAAGAAAATTTAACATAGTAAACATTTAAAAAACAAAAATAATATAACTCAGCCAATAAATAAATTAGAATAATATTTACCTTTTTTGTAACCAGAAACAACAAGTAAAAATTTATATAAATTTATTATTATCTTTTAAAAAAAGCACAACACACTACATTATAACACATTACGTAATTGAAACTGAACTCTAAAATTAGCAAATCAAAGTGAAAAGAAATCTGTATTCAAATTGCGTTGATTTTTAGTTAGAAAGGGAATCCCTGAGTATTGATGGCATGGTGCAATTAGAAACCAAAGAACTGCCATTTTTTAGAAAAAAGGAAAATTTAAAAAAAAATTAAAGACTCGAATCCAAAACAACGCAACCTCGAAAATCTAACGACGCACAGTGAAAATTAGTACTAATTAAGCAGCGACGCAACTTCGAAAAAAAACGCAAAATAAAACCACGCTAAGTGAGGTATTTGTGTATTTTGAATTTTAATTACTGAATCCGCACATAAAAATAATTTAAATCGGTCAAGCCGTTTCAGAATATGTAGGCTACTAAAATTGTAACACGAAAAATTTATATATGTGTACCTGTATATAAAATTGATTTTGCCCTGTTGTATTTAAAATACCCCATTAAGATAAATACATCTATTAACGATTTATATGATTTCGGCCTTATTGTCGATGCATCGGAGATTTTTGTATTAAATTATCATCAACATATTTTATTATGAAACTACATATAATAAACAAACATAGCGTTTTATAGCATTATGATGATGTATAACTTTCTGTAAATAATAAATAAATGAGTAATTAATAAATAGTTAAATACAGAATAATAATAATATACTAAATTTTTAAATTATATAATAAGGTATGTAGGTAAATAGATTTTTCATTGATGTGTTTTTCAATTTTTTTTACCAAGCGCATGTTGTGCCTGTCATACAATTGTAAATAGTCTTGTATTTTTAATTACATCGAATTTATATGTAGTATTGTTATTTTTGTTGGAAATTCTGAATCATCAGACATAGCTAGCTGCATTCAGCAATTTACTGTGACTTTAGCTATATCGACGGTCCATCTAGTGAGGCGCTTATTCACGCCCCGTCTAGCCATAATTAAAACGAATAAAATATATCTATATTTTATTCTTTTCATATATACAACTTTTCGATAAATATTATCACGGAAAATAAATTAATTATCGTTTGAATTGCTTTAAAAGTTTGAAAAACGGCACATACTATAAAAGAACTAAATGTGGTAAAAATTAAACATTTCTTCTTTCTTATATTTAAACATTTAGAAACGTGATTATTTTTGTATACTTTAAATAATAATTTATAATCCTAAATAAATTAATAATAACCATGAAATAACACGTCAATTAGAAATGTCTTTGAGAATTTTAATGAAATGAAAGAATTGTACTTTTTTTGTTAGTAATTATTTCTCTTTGTATTTTTTTCTGATGTGTACATTAAAAAGTTTTAAATACACCAGGATGATCTTACATAACGTTTTATAGTTTAATATTCATTATTACTTAAATACGAAGGTCTACGACTGTGTGTTACCGGTGATGACTTACGGCACTTAAATATGAAATTTCGTTTCGAGTTGCATTAACAAAAACACGGTCGCTCAACGACCCACATAATGGACTATGTTCTAGATTTCTTTGTAAGATTGAATCAGGGTTTAAAAGTCTAGTAGCCGTAGCACACAGAACAGACGGCCACACACGTTAAGGTTTTTTTTATTGGCCCCCGTTATTGGGAGCCTCTCGTGCCCCCTATCTGGTGTGGGACAGGGACTTTTTGTTTACATTTATTTTATTTTTTCACATACATTTTTTATTTTATTTCTCTTCTTTCATACTTCATATTATCTTTCATTCATTTCTTTCTTTCCACAATTCCACTGTGTTTCCCTTTCGCTCTGTATTGCCTTTCATTCGTTCCTCATTACTTTTAGATTTTCTTATATTCTATATCACATTTTTTACTTATATTCTATTATTATTCTATATCACATTACTTTATTTTGCTTTTATTTTATCTTTGTCAGTCTTATTTGATTACAATTTTTTAGCCTTTATTTTTCTCTATTGCATTTCTTATTATTTTTTTACAAAGTTAGATGAACTGTTCTTTGGTTTTTTCGTCGCTTATCAGGGAGGCTATTGACTCCTCCCTGATTTTTACGCCAGACCGGCACTCGAAGTCGATCACACGTTAAGGTTAAGAAGGGGGAGTACAGTCCACATGGTAGACACGACTTTTAAGGTAGACGGAAAATGGGAGAAGCAGACAGCTTTCAAGTGGACCTATTGGAAAACTGATAATTTATTCCTCTATGTCCCCAAGATGGGGCAGAGGGCGTCCACAGTACGTCGCCATCCCGAGCGGTCTTGAGCCTCGCGCTTTACTTCGCTCCGCGTCATTTCAACTGCCTTCACTTCTGCAGTGATCGTCCGCCGGGTTTGCTTTGGGCGGCCACGTCTTCGCTTTCCTTGAGGATTCCATTCTAGCGCTTGCCTCGATATGTGATCCCTTCGAAGCGTGTTGCCTATCCAGTTCCACTTGCAGCGTAATTTTAAGTCCTGTCTCCAAAGCCTCTCGACGTAGGTCCAGTTTGGCTTGCATATCGGAATCTATGTGGCTCAATAGACAAATATCATCAGCATTGTCTAAATCTTCCAAGATATTGGACAATCCCCACTCAATGCTATGGCCCTTGCTTGCTTCGGTATGTGATCAGGGTATCTTCGGATCTTGTGGCCTATCCAGTTCCAATTGCAGCGTTTGATCTGCTGGTCGTTCGGCATCTCACCGCAGCGTGCATAAACACGTAAAGGGAGATATTGTTTTCGCATATTTATGCTCATCAAAGTATAAGATCTTGCCTATAGTGAATTTAATATAAATTATTCGTGTCTTATTTAGATTGTTTTATAATATCGTTTTGTCTGTTTGATTAAGTTAATAAAATTTTAATTAACTAACATAACTTTTGCACGGGCTATGTTCGTCTACGTGACACTTATAATATATTTTGCGGTTGGCGTGCCTATAGAACATAAATAATATGCTTTTCATTTTTTTTCTTAAATTAAAATAGAGGAAGATATAACATCTTTTCAATACATATTTAATGACACATTGCTTATATATAAAAATTTAAATATTTTCATAAAAAATGTGACTTACACAATATAAATAGAAGTTTTTTTTAAAAAAAAAAGGTAACAATACTTTCATGGGTCTGTATATACAAAATATCATAGACCTTCCTTTTCTTAGTTATAAATCAAAAAATAAACGTATATCTATGTATAAAAAAATAGAATCGGATAGTCTGTTTGTAATAATATTACAACAGCTTTTTACTAAACGCACACTTACATGTAGAAACATTAAATTTTTTATCTGTCTGTCTGTTTGTTCCGGATAATCTCTGAAATAGCTGGTTCAATTAAGACGGCACTTATACTGGCTGGTAGCTGATGTAATAATAAGTAACTTAGGCTACTTTTATTTTAGAAATATTCTTTAACGAAAAAAATACTAAATAAACTAAGTAACTTTTTTTAAAATTGCATTCTTATTAAGCAAAATCTTATTATAAAATTCAAGCTTTTTTAATTGATAGAAATGTGTATGTACAACATGATTTAAATTACTTTTGTGGTTTATTATTAAGTAAAGTAAATATTGATAAATAAAACAAGTTTATTTAAAAACAGAAAGTGTCGAATCTCGTCGACTGTTGATTAAGAAGTCGTCTGAGTTCGTTGTGGGCTTTCTTCAGATCAGATGTGTTCCAAACCCTGGTACTTTTGAGTTGGAGGATGCAATTACAGGAGAGTTCAATTTGATTCTCTGTCAAATTGTGGTAATCTAGCAGCTATCTTTTTCACGTACAAGAGTTATAACGTACTCTTCTTTTTCTTCTATTTTAGAAGATGGACGTCCACTAGAAGGCATAGGGCTACTTCAATGAACTCAGATGACCTTTCTGCACTGCCTGCGTCCAGCGACTTTCTGTGACCTTATTACTTATTACGGTCCAATTATTTACATACCGTGTTAACCTTCTCTAAAAGCCGTCGGTTGTATAAGTGATATATTCCGCCAACTGACACTACAAACGAGTAATTCTTCGAGCTGCGTTTGTAATCTTCAGCGTATCTCTTCATTTTTGATATTTAATGGAATCAGGCGTTATTTTACGGAAGTCCATCCTAAGTAAGAAAAGGACAAATATTTAGCCTCTTCCGCACATGCAGTGGTAGTCGTGCAACAAAGTGCACCGCCCGACAGCCCGCTGATAAATGCGCATGCGGCAAACAATGCGAATTACACAACTACCACCGTTAAATTACTCAACACGTGTTTCACCCCTCCACGGGGCATCTTCAGGAGTTATGTTACACCGATTAATGCCAAACACAGAGTCTCTGTGAGGAAGTGGCTAAATATTGGTCCTTTTCTTACTTAGTTTATAATAATTATAATTATAAACTTAGGTCATGTGGTGATATAATCTACTTATAATTAATTATAGATTGAGTTATTATATTTAATATTCTTTATTGTATACGCTATAAAATATATAAATAGCTTCAAAATAGTAAAGAAAATAGTACAATAGGCGGTCTTATCACACGAGGCAATTACTTCCAGAAAACCATAGTATGGAAATAGAAGGATTATTAGCAGATAATGTATATACAGACAAACATACATAATAATTCAATGCAATATATAATTATAAATATAATCATAAATTAAAAAAACTTGTATCGAATGATAATAAATTCTGATTTGATCTATGTTTGTAAGTGGAATAAGATTCATGATCTAAAAGTTAAAAAAAATCCACAAGATATATAAGAACTTCTTTTACTTAGTTTTGATTTAGTTCGTCTTGTTAAAACTCCTGTTCTTTCAACACTTGCTCAGCAGTCTTTCAAAATTTAGCGGAAATATTATACGCTATTTTATTATAGGGCTGTACCGCAGAAGTTTATTTCATATTTATTTTATAAAAATAAAAATACTGTGCCGGCTATTTATAACTTAAAAGATAGAGATTGCCTGAGACATATTTTTTAAATGAATTGTATGCATTCTAACGGTATTTGATATAAAAATAGTTATATACATATAATAAATAGAAGATATAAAAATATACTTATATCGCCTTACGTCAAAAAACTTAACAAACCCTTTCCGAGTCTGAGTGTATATGTAATAAAGTTCCACAGGGTTAAGTTAGACGTTCAGTATACTATTAAATAAATCTTGTTACAGCATTCATGAGTTTACATTCGATCGAAATGTAAGCAGAAAAGTCAGCCGTGATGTGATATTATAAAATACACATGATATATTGTTAATTTTAAAAGAGCATATGTTGAGTTTTTGGCACGCCTTTCTAAACATATCAGAGTTTATATCCAGTGGTAGTTTGGTACTTATTATGTTAAAATGATTAACAGTTTAATAGTGAATTTACATGCCTAGTTTTATAAAGAAAATTTGCCTATATTTATACATATATCCCCTTCTGATTGAAAATTATGGACTATCATCGTCAATAAAATCCCATTGCAAGGTATAGAGATCTCCGAAATTTAAAGGGAGCTACATATTTTTCTTCCAAAAGAGATGGTAGACCATATAACTTTGCGATTGGTTGTGTTAATATCATCATCAGGCATTATGAACAACACCACAACCAAGCAAGCGCCGTAGCATTGAGTAGACTATCCAATATCTTGGAAGATTTGGACTATGCTGATGACCTATGCCTATTGAGCCACACAGATTCCGATATGCAAGCCCATCTTGACCTACGTCGAGAGACTTTGGAGACAGAACTTAAAATTACGCCGCAAGTGGAACTGGACCACACGCTCCGAAGGGATCACATACCGAGGCAAACGTTGGAATGGAATCCTCAAGGAAAGCGAAGACGTGGCCGCCCAAAGCAAACCTGGCGGCGGACGATCACTGCAAAAGTGAAGGCAGTTGGAATGACGTGGAGCGAAGTAAAGCGCGAGGCTCAAGACGGCTCAGGATGGCGACGTACTGTAGGGCTGTCCCACCTTGGGGACATAGAGGAATAAATTTTCAGTTTTCCAATAGCTCCTGTTGAAAGCTGTGTGCATCCCGCATTTTCGGTCTACCGTAAAAGTCTCCCCTTCTTAACCTTAATGTGTGTGGCTATCTGTTCTGTGTGCTACGGCTACTAGACTTTCAAACCCTGATTCAATCTTACAAACAAATCTAGAGCATAGTCCATTATGTGGGTTGTTGAGCGACTGTGTTTTTGTTAATGAAACTCGAAACAAAATTTCACATTTAAGTGCCGTAAGTCATCACCGGTAACACACAGTCGTATACCTTCATATTTAAATAATGATGAATATTAAACTATAAGACGTTTTGTAAGATCATGGCGACGTAATGTGGACGCTCTCTGCTCCATAGGACTTAGGAATAAATGATATATATATATATATATATATATATATATATATAAATATATATATATATATATATATGACACCATTTTATCACTAAAATAAAACAAAATTATTACACATAATAAATATGAAATGTTATTAATAATTATTTAAATAAATTACATGTTGTTTTTAAATACAACAATCCATCATTATCTTCGTCATATCAGCCGAAATAAGTCCACCGCTGGTCGTTGATATCCTCGATTGATTTCCTATAGAACTAATTGCAAGAGGTCTATATCTATCATCTTCCAACCTAGCAAGGTTGTCTGTCCACGTTGCAGTCCTGATTCGTGGTCTTCACCTCAAAAACTTAAGGCTTTAGCAGCCTTCAGTTCTTGCGCTATATAGCCTGCCCACTAGAACCTCAAATTGCGAAACCGTTTAGCTATATCGGTTAATATAGTCTAAAAACCACCAACAGGTTTATTCTCAAAATCAAACCAACAAATATTGCATGATATTTTTTATTTATTGTTAACGCCTTAATTTTTGATTTACGTCAAATTTGATAGCTACAGATAGGTGTTTTAATTTACTCTGTTTTCTATAAAATATACAGTGATATTGGAGAATATATAACTGATCTGTCAGATTTAAACCTTTTATAACTATTTCCAATCATTGTCTATAAAGAGATTGTTATTAAATACGTTAAATTATATTTTTTTTCTATTAAAATATGACAGTTAATAACTTTTGACAGTAAACATTTGCAGATAGATATTAAGCAATAATTAATTTTAATAAATAACAATCATTTTTGGACAGAATATATCATTATATTAATTTATTTAACATGAGCTATTTATTCGCCATTTTAAAGCATTTACATCCATAAACAATTATCTGTATATAAAGGTTTTTCTCTAAGTAAAAAATTCTCTTGTATTTTAAAGGAACATTAAAAAAATCCGAATTGATTACACCGTTGACGAGTTATATGATTAGCAAATTAATTGATTAAGATATTATATTTAATGATTATATAGTTTTTGACCAAATTTGATTAAATTGTCAAAGTCAATTGCTCGTATGAATTGACAGTAGACGATGCATATTGTTCGTGCAACCGATGGCGGTTAGGGCGGAATGGTTCTTGTTGACCACGAGCGATGCGGCTTGGATAGATCCCACTAGGAGATGCGGTTGGAAGTGGCTGGATACGGGCGGCGTAAGATCAATCATAGTGGCGATCTTTGGGGAAAGCCTTTACCCTACAGTGGGCCTATATCGTCTGAAAAGAAGATAGATAATAAGAATTTAGAATTAGAATTATTAATGTTTTTTTTTGGCTCTTTTTAATAACACATTAGTCCAACTCAATCTAAGTGTTATGGTCCGTGATTTTTTAATTCAATATATGGTATTGTTATTAGAGGTCACGTAAAATCTGATATGCAGAGAGGGGGAGAGGAGAAGAAGGAGAAGAAGGACCTCATTCTCCTTCTCCCCTCCCCTCTCCACCGAAGAAGGGGTGGGTGAAGGGGGAAGGGTTGGAGGGGTAAGGGGATGGGGAGGGGAGGGAAGGAAAGGAGGGGCAAGGAGGAGGGGCAAGGAGGAGGGGAATGGGAGTGGAGGGGAAGGGGAGTGGAAGGGGGAAAGGGGAGAGGAAGGGGGAGGGAAGAGGGGGGAAGGGAGGAGAGAGATTTTGTTCCGTTTTGTTTTTAAAAACAAGAAAATTAAAAAATAAGGGTCAAAGTTGTCTCGCGGGTGATTTTTATAATTTTTTTCATTTTTTATTTTCTTTATTTATAGGAACTAATGTAATGAGACAATATTTAATTCTATTTTACTGACTAGACTTATCAGAAACTTAACCTATACTTATTCTAAGTTCAGTCTAATGTTGCTCGAGTAGATATTTCGAGTATGTATATGTATTTTCGAAATATTATACTTCACATTGGCTAATTTAATTAGCAAAGCAAGATTATACTTAACCCCGAGACACCAGGACCCCGGAGTGTGGTGCGCACGCGCTGCATTTGTCACAGTGTGCGCAGAAACTTTGATAGCGCGATTCAGGAACGTATTTGTCGATCTACCCTCACTTTTTACTGACAAATATACAAAATTATTGTTTTTACTTACTTATAACTTATAAACGTAACATACTTGTTATTTGTTTTATGTGGTTTAACCGTCAAGTCGATGTAATGTAATGAAATATAGACTGAAAAGATTGTAAAGCTGCTATGAATAAAATAAAGATATGTATTCGGGATCGATGCCTTTATTGTTCGACAATTCAACAAATATGCACGTTCCGATGCAAAAGAAATTGCCTCACCTTCCTGTAGATTACACCTGACTCTTCTTTTTACACGGTTTTATTATGAAAAAGCGGATGCCATCAAAAAGAATAAATATACATTATTTACACAGGATTTATTGTTAAAAACAAAAGTTTTCTTCGTCATTGCACTACATTTTAATATCACAAAATGTTTTACAATATACTGGCGCGAAAATAAAAATACACAATGAAGGATAATATAAAATGACAGATTCGAAATTGAAAAGTTATTATTTTAATTTTTAATTATAACATTATTTATGGCCTGACTATGTTAATAATTATCAATATAATGATATCACAACCCCAGTGAGTTTTCCGTGCGTCATGGTATATGAATATATTGGTGCTTGGTGCTGCCCGAAGTTTTAAAGATAAATGCAATATATTCCACGTTGAGGCATAGGTATGGAACTGCCCCAAAGATATCTGTAGGAAGATGTAGGTTTTTCTGAATAACAGGATGATTAGAAAAATAATCTAAATCTAAAACAATTAAAAGTACCGTAAATGAATAAGCTGAAGGTTGGCACCGCCTGGCACTGTTTCTAATACCAAGAAGTTTTCAAAGCCTAGAAGACACTTCTATTGTTTTATTAATTAGTTTATACTTAAATCTACTTTTCATTTACTTATAATAAAGGTCAGTAAAGCTGCTTTACTTTTTTATGTATTATATACAGGATGATTTAAGACGTATAAGCTTTAAAGGAGTTAATATATAGCTTATTTATATATGATGTATGGAAATGAGAAGATCCGTCGAAGAACCACGATCATCGACGTAACTCGAAGAAATACTTGTCTGAAATGGCGGGTGGTGGAGTACACCACTAGCTGGTAGACGAGGCGTGGGTATACCTCCCACTAGATACTTGGTTAAGTTGAAACGGGAGTCGGAGTCTTTGTGGGAAGCCTATGCCCAACAGTGGGCTTCTATCAGCTGAAAAGATCACATGGTATATGCTAACTCATAGGTAGCATAGCGGTAGAGGGTTAAGACTTGCGACCATAGGTTGCGAGTTCGATTCTCGGGATAAAATCTTATATAATTCCCACTTTGTTTATTAATTATATAGGTTTGTCACAGTTCGCAAAAAAGTTCCCAGAGGATGGATAGCAGCCCCTATGTGTATCATAATACCACACTGCGATCGCCCCCCCCCCCCCCCTATGCCTTTATAGTATATTCCTTCATAAATATCGAGAGGCGTATGTTTCACAGTAGACGTCTACGGGCTAAAACGAAGAAACGGGGTAACGATATTGGAATCAAATATACAAGGGATTTGCGACCAATTTAGATTGCTTGGAATATACAATGAATGAAAGAACAAAAATTGTAAGATATTGTGAAGGATAAAAGGAAAGAATAAAAGAAATTGAGAAGTATGAAAGTGAGTGTCGAATAAAGATAAAACTCTGAAAAAATTATGTGTAAATAAAGTCCCTGTCCCAAACTAGATAGGGGGTACGAGAGGCTCCCAATAGCGGGGGCCAAAAAAATATATACAAGGGATTTGCGATCAATTTAAATTGCTTACCTTTCTAGAGCTGTCAAAAACAATTGTTTGCATTTTGTGTAAATTTATGTTTAGACCATGAGTTTACTCACACATTTGGTTCAGATGGGAATATACTTTTATTTTTAATTTAACTTTTTGCCACTACAAACATAGCTTTAAGAGGATTGACAGCAGCGTCCTTTGAATACCAAAACACCAGGTCCACCTTTTGTTGGGAGTTTTTTTAGGTTAACACGTTCACTGCGGCTTGAGGTCGATTCAGCCTCATGGTAGATTTTGCACTGGTGCGGCGCTTAAAACTCGTGTTTTCTCTCTAGTGCGGCGGCTGTTTACACTCAACCGTATGAGGTATGACAAAGACAAATATAGCTTTCTTTATGTCTGCGAAGCATTGACTCAATATTATAAAAAAATATTGATGAACATGAGGCAGAAAAGGCCTCAACCGCACTACTAGGAAGTTCAGCTTGAGGCTGATTCGACCTCAGCCGCACCAGCTGAAAGTTCTTCAAAATTGGGCCCGCAGTGAACGTGTTAAAAAGATTACGACGAGGTTTTATAAAAAACATTGAATTTTAAAAATAATGAAATAATTGGTAACATACTAAAAATTGTATGTTGATATATTTTATAATTTATTACGATTATCTATATTTATGTCGTTCAATATTTTTTATTTACCGCTACGCAGCTACGTTTGCTGTTACCAAGCGGCGAATCGGAGCCGTGTTGGTTGGCTATGTTATTTTTTTTTGGGAAGGAATATTTGTTTAATAATTACGATTTCGGATACAGCGCGCCTCTTATAATGTAGAGATTGACGTAAACGGCCGTAAAACGTACGTAACACTGACTCCATGATGTGCCATAGATTGTAAATGATCTACACGATAATTCGAAATGGCGTCATTTGAAAAAGGAATCAATGGCGGATGTCTAATTTATTTTATGCTACAATTATAAAAAAAAAACTTAATACAATTATACGCATTAAAATAACACATGAAAAAATGATTAATTACGCATTTTGTACATTTTTTTATATAGATATCCTAATATAATTTTATATTACATGTTCCTACAGACCAAAAACAACCAACAAACCAACGATACAATCTCCTTCAACTTATCATGATGGGAAAGGTCGCTGGTAAAAGGAAGGTTGGTAGGAGAAAGAAGTCGTGGCTTCGTAACATTAGAGAGTGGACCGGAATCGCCAGCGCTGCTGAGCTATTACGCAGAACCAAAAATAAGGAAGAGAGCAGGAAGCTGATAGCCAACCTCCACTAGTTGGAGAGGCACTCCAAGAAGAAGAAGACAGACCAAAGACTAATGGATTCCTTCTGGTACACTCTCTCAATAATACAGAATTTTCTCCGGTTATTTTGTATCTTTAACTATAATTATACAGTTTGTTATAATTATTAACTGAAACGGCGACTATGTTAAATTCGTCGAAGGTTGTTGGATGAAGGCAGCTTTCTACAGGTCCTATCGTAAATTTTGACGGAAGGCGTATGTCACGCATTGGGCGTACTGTTTTTGAAATGATCATTCATAACATTTAAGGTTTTAATCCTTAATATCCTGATTTACGAAAGTGATTTTTTTAATATTACTGTATTTGCTTGAGGGTCTAGATAAAGGGAAAAATAGATTTTTTTTTTATTTCGTTGGAAAGAATATTATACAACAGTAAAATACGTACAGTCAACCTATAAAAAAACTTATAGTAATGTGAACATTCGGTTTAAAAGATTGGTATCGAAATTGAAACTCTAGGCTATTAAGGGTTAACACGTTCACTGCGGCTTGAGGTCGATTCAGCTTCATGGTAGACTTTGCACTGGTGCGGCGCGTAAAACTCGTGTTTTCTCTCTAGTGCGGCGGCTGTTTACACTCAACCGTATGAGGTATGACAAAAACAAATACAGCTTTCTTTATGTCTATGAAGCATTGACTCAATATTGTAAAAAAATATTGATGTACATGAGGCAGAAAAAGCCTCAACCGCACTACTACGAAGTTCAGCTTGAGGCTGATTCGACCTCAGCCGCACCAGCTGAAAGTTCTTCAAAATTGGGCCCGCAGTGAACGTGTTAAATGTATCTTTTCTCTTCTTTTCAACTGACGGACGTCCACGGTAAGGCAGTGGGTTCGTGCGAGTGCCGATTTCACTGCGTTGTAAAGGGGGTCGATTACAGTTCTCGGGGCTGACGACCTGCGTTGGTTTACAATGGCCATGTAATTAGCGTTCATCTTCACCTAAATTTAATATGACTCTAACCATGATGTTTTGGGACCCCGTTCCAGGATAAAGATCAGGATAAAATTAATTTATTCAAAAGGAACTTTTATTGATCGTCAACTTATTATTTATATTTTTTCCCAATCTATTTTATATTTGATTCTTCTCTGCTTCGCAAGGCCTTTTAGTTGTGGAGAAGCAGTAGAAAGATACTTCACAATAGAATATGAGCAGGAATGAGCTGATGTTCGAGGGGCCTTTCTTTTAATAGGTTCTTATTACATTTAAAAATGGAAAATCTGGTGATTTTTTTAATACACGTTGTAGTCAATTTCCCCTTCTTTTACGTACCAGTTTTTTAAGGTTATTTGAACGGCTTCTGGCCACTAAAGCCTTACTTGCTTGGTCGGTGATGATCGTTACTACTCATTCAGCATTACCCAGGGAGCACATACAGGGTGTTCACGGTAAATCCGAGCAGCCTTCTAAGATTTAATATACAGGATAAAAATATATATCTTATCATTCTTTGTAAATTATTGACATATTGCATTTCAACTGAAGTAGTTTTAAAAAAAATAAATGAATAAATGTTTTAATATGTTAAACAAAACATTAAAAAACGAATATTCATATTTTTAGCACGAGGCGTGAAGATTCGGATCCCATAAAGCCACCCGTGGACATACCGTTATGTCTTTTTTGGGGTAAATTCGAAATATATCTAGACAATATAACATGACAACACTGACGTAACAAATTCGACAACGCCCTATATTCGTAAACGATTTTGAATTTCGAAGAATCGAGCGATGTTTTGCAGATTAAGGATAATAAAACACTTTTTTTTTCCTTGTGACACGAAATTTCTTTTTGATATTATATGTATAGACAGATATTTAGATAACATATTAGAGGGACCGGAAAGTAATGTCGCTTTCTCAAGTTTAATTCACACGATTACATTTTTAATAAGTTTTTTCGTTATCAACAACCTTTTGCCATCTAGTATACAAATCAATGCCGGAGCGGTAACAAATCAATCGGTTTTTCTGTATATGTCGACAGAAACGACATTACTTTCCGAACCCCTTAAAATACAGATAATAAAATATATTTTAGTGATATCTACATACTCTGAAAGATGCCTATATGTAGCAGTGTACGTATTGTAATTCAAGTAATATTACATATTACGATTTTTCTATATCGATATTTAAAAATGTTTTTACATATGTACCGTCTTTGGTTGCTTAACAAAGATAACTTACGAAGGCTCACGATCACCCAGAGAACAATGAAGAAGGCTGTGATGGTAGTTTCGCTGCGTAATCAAAAAAAGTAACTTAGCTCGTTGAATTGCACGTCTGAAATGGCAGTAAGCGATCGCTCGTGCAACCGAAAGTTTCCCGAGTTGTGTTTCGGGGGGAGGGGGGGATCTTCCAGACGTTCAATATGCCCCGCCTCTGTGGGGAGGACAGGGGTATGTGGAATTCCTAACCACTAAAACCCTCCCCGGTGATCGCCTTCTGCGCTATACGGGGGACCGCGGTATCTCCCGGTCGGGGATCGCCACGCGGTCTTCCCTCGCGCCGTGCTATTTTCGATAGCCCGTCCCGGGTTATGCGTGTATACGCTACCCCAGAAACCCTCGTGGTGCCTACGGTTCGCGACCACGTCGAACTATCGTCCGCCTCAGAGTCGCCGAAGCTAGTGGGAGCTTAGGGCCCCCGCCCTGAACTCCCACTAGCTTCGGCGACTCTGAGGGCCCCGTTTATGGTAGGGGAGCACGAGGTGGTGTTCCTCTTAGTGAACTGATGACGTAGTCACGGGATGTAGTTGGTTGCGAGCAGCATGGGATCAGTCATGGTGGTAATCTTTGAGGGTCTATACCTTGCAGTGGTCGTCTATCTATCTGCTGTCTAGCTAAAAAGAAGACGTGAAATATATTTTAATTAAAAATAAGTTCATTCAATATTTCCTTTCTAAGATTAGGTTTTTGCAAATTTTTTTGTTGTTTAGTTTCCTCTTGTTTGAGGCGGCTTGGCAAATAAGACTCTTAAACTATTATTTAGTAACTATCTGTACACGCGACTTTGTCTGCGCGAAATTAAAAAAAAAAATTTTTTTGGTTTAAGGATTTTTCTAAAATAAAAGTAGCATATGTTACTCCATATTACATAAGCTACCCGCCTGTAATAGTCTCGTCAAAATCGGTTCAGCCATTTCAAAGATTAGCCGGAATAAACAGAAATACAAACAGAGGTACAAAACAAAGTAATTTCGATATATATTTCGTATATATATTAAAACCTTATTAAAATATAAAGTAATTTTTTAGCAATAATATAGCTCTACCAGTGATAGAGGTAAAGGAATGAGACTTGAGATCGTAGGTCACAGGTTCGATTTCTAAGATACAATCTATAGTTCACACTGTGCATAAATTATATAGAATTGCTATTGCTCACAAATAAGTTTCCAAAGGATGGGCAGCAGAACAAAGTAGTATTGTATTAAAAGTAAACTGTGATATAAAAAAATAGGATAAGTAATATAATAAAGAATGAAAGAAATGTACCTAGCCACCTAAGAGTAATAAGATGATGGAAGGAAGCCGATGAAAGCAAGAAGGAATGAAAGAACAAAATGAAAGATATTGTGATGGAAATAAGGTAAGAATAAAAGAAATTGAGAAGAATGAAAGTGAGTGAAGAGTAAAGATAAAAATTTGAAAAACTTATTTGTAAACAAAGACCCTTATTAACAAATTAGGGGTACGAGAGGCTTCTTAAAGCGGGGGCCATAAAAAAAGAAGATGGGAGGCAGGGTCTTCTGCGTATCACAATACCACTGCGATCGTCAACCCGTCGTTATTTTAATATTAACTGAATATGTGATTTTATTTCACTTAGAAATAAATTAAATAGTTCCATTAATTTTTTTTACCGATTTTTCCCAGATCAGAGGCATTGTAGCCGAAATGACGGTCGACATAATTAGAATTCAATAGAGTGTTTTATAATAAATTTTGAATAAAGAATTTTTAGATTTTGAAGTCGTATATACCACAGATGTAATTTAAATTATTCCAATTGACATTATGAAAAAAAAAAAACATTTTTAACCTGTTACCATGCCACAGATAAAATAATACGATCGAGTTTCTCGTGTCCGGTGTTATTTTTAGTTTCGGAACTGCGGAATAACATTGAATAATTCAAATTTATACACGACTGTACGCTCCTTATGAGAGAAAAAAAGGGTACAGTTAGAGAGAGAAGTGTGATGGAAGGATGATAGTACGTCATAAACGTATGTTGTATAACAACCTTACTACATATTCGTGTTTTAATTTTAGGAATTTAAATATAATAACAGAGACAAAGGGGTCAACCGTGGAATTCTCGACTGGGCAGCTGCCTGATGCAGGACTATGTCCAATACGATATTAAGTAAGAAAAGGACCAATATTTAGCCACTTCCGCACATGCAGTGGTAGTCGTGCAATGAAATGCACCGCCCGCCAGCTCGCTGATAAATGCGTATGCGGCAAACAATGCGAATCACACAACCGCCACCACCAAATTACTCAACACGTGTTTCACCCCTCCACCGGGCATCTTCAGGAGTTATGTTTACAGCTCATGAACATGAGGACGGACTTCCGCGAGGTAACGCCTGATTCCATTAAATACAATACGATATTTGCGGTCGTAAGTCGCGAATTCGATTCCCGGAATACAATCTTGTATATTCAGACTTTGTGTGTTATATAGGATTGCCACTATTACAAACAACTTTTCACATGATGGGCACCACACAGCTATCGCCAACCAGCCTGTAAATGCCGATTATGGTATATCCCCACATATATATCTTTGGCGGAGACATATGCCTTGAAGTGGACTTTTATGGACTTAAACGACAATGACGATTGAAACGTGGTCTTCCATTATTGTCTCAAGTGCCTATAATCGCTATGATATATATATATATATATATATATATATATACGAGTATACATATCATAAATTGATTTTGTTGAATTGATAGGCGTGTACTCTCCTATATACTGTTGTTTTAGATATATACATACATACATATACATATACATATATATATTTATATATATATATATATATATGTATCTCCATCAACTGGAAACATCCAGAGAATAAACCTTTTAAACCTAGATTTACTAAGTTAACTATATACAATTGGCAGAAAGGTTGTCATTTTTTATACTTATATATATACACACATATAATTATTATATGTATGTATATATATATAAGTTTATATATTTAATTTTGTCCAATGTTTTTATTACAATTAGTAATATAAGTATACTCAAATATAAAAAAGCACAACCTTTCAGCTAACTGTATGTAGTTGATTTAGCAAACTTAGGTTTAAAAGGTGTATTCACTGGATGTTTCCAGTCGATGGAAATGAACCTATCCGGGTCATAACGGATCGGGTGTCGTCCCATCGCGACCACTATTATGTATTTGGGTTAGAACGTGTGGCGCCTGTGTGAGATCACTCCCGAAGCTTCTGAAAATTCATCTTTACATATAACTGTGTATTTTATTTCTCTAACCTCGTTGAATTGTTCACTGGCTAATGTAAATTTGTGTAAGCTAAAACAGACGACAAGTTTCGACAAAAAATTGAGACTTCTTAACTTAGATAAATATAAGGAAGACAGGAAAGTACTGTCGCTTTTTTAATCATATATAATTCACTCTATTTATGTATGTAGTAAGTACTTATTTGGAAGATAAAACAGACAAGTTTCGACAAAAAATTGAGACTTCTTAACTTAGATAAATATTAGGAAGACAGGAAAGTGCCTTGTGTCTTTTTAATCTTATATAATTCACTCTCTTTGATTTAATTATACAGTATTGTCACTGCTCAAAAACAAGTTTCCTTAAGATATGCATCAGCGTCCTCTGCGTACCATAATAATAATAATCTGCGTACCATAATACCAGTAATCTGCGTACCAATACTGGTGATAACCAATATTTTTTTCAAAATTAATTCAGTTGTCGGTTAGAGGGTGTTTTTTATAGTCCCCGTTTTTGAGACCTCTATTACTTTCTTTATTTTGGGTACACAGGGATTATTTTTGTAAAAAATATTTCTATTTCATCATATTATTTGCGTTCTCGTCTTTTATTCTTCAAAGTTTATTTCACTTATTATTTTCCTAATCCTTTCATTCATCACCTTTTTTTCGTCGTCTTACCACCAGAATACTACAGAATTACATTTTATTCTGTTTTTCATTAACATTCCTTTATAATTTAATTTTTACTTGCATATTATCTTTATATTTATTACAGACATAAGTATTTATTTTGACTAATCTCATACACTTGTTATTCTGCTTACTTTATTTTAAGGGTCTCTTCTATAAGCCTTGTGCAGCACTATAGAAAGATCCCGCGACTCTCCTCGTTGTCCATAAGTGATGCGCGGTTAGAGGGTGTGACACATTACTATGAGTTGGTAGAGATCATAGTATCAAATACAGGCCCTTGTATCTCTTGAGTGTTTTTATGAGGTAAAACTAAAAGAAGCGTAACTTCTCTGCATTTCTTGGATTTGCTGTGAAGCAGCAACCACATCCAGTTTCATTGTGTTGTAGAAAGGTGAGAAAAGGGCCAATATTTAGCCACTTCCGCACATGCAGTGGTAGTCGTGCAACAAAGTGCACCGCCTGCCAGCCCGCTAATAAATGCGCATTCGGCAAACAATGCGAAAGACAGAAAATCTCTCAGAGAATCTCTAGCTTTGTTGTGTGATTTTATAAATAGTCCGCACGGATCATTTTTGTAAAATAAATATATAATTAATTAAAATTAATGGTTTTACAAATTTGTATATACTACAAATTTGTGTAATTGATTAACTAAAACATAATATATATTGATGAAAAAGTCATTGTGTCCAATAAGTGGGCGATATGAGTATATTTTTATATCTTAATATAGAGTGAAGGTAATGTGATATAATAAATAAGGTAGCAAACAATTATAATAATAAACATTTGCAAAAAGCAAAAAAATATTTGCACTACTACCATTTGTACTAACCCCCCAATTTACTTCCATTTTGGGCTTCAGCTGTGATCATCTTCACCTTTAACGTCTGTGCTTTTATATCTAGAAGTAAAAACTTTATTTATTGTGTGTATACCTAAAATGATGATTGGAATGGTGGTTCATTATATCACACACTAAATTTTTTTTTAATTAATTTAATTATCAATGAATTTTTATTATTATTACTTATTGTTTAAACAAAATAAATAACAGATAATGTCTTTAAATCTTCTATAGGTTTATCGAGATATTACGCTTTTTCGAATTAGTTGCAACTGACACGGAGTGCCGGCTAGTATTACCAATATATGTAACAATATATATCTTACATTTTCGTACATCAATATCCTTGTCGTTTCAAATAATAGCCGCCCACAACGAGGAAAAAAAGCCTGTAATATAATAAATTTTTTATACATTTATAAAAGATTACACTGTTCACAAACAAGTGTCCAGTAGAATTGATAGCAGCGTTCTCTGTGGAACATAATACGCCTGCAAGCGTAGCAATTATGATATATACTCACATATATATCTTTTAGGAAGGCCTATGCCGTGCAGTAGGCGTCAGGAAGCTGCAGCGACTAAGACGATGTGAAGATAATAAGAAAATGACAATATCAATTAACGAGAGCTAGGAGGAGTTATAGGAATCAGAAAAGAGTAGATCAGTAGACAAATGAATGTAACCGAAAAAACTTAGTTGATTTATAAGTTCAAGTTGCAATGGTCAGGCCATACAGAATAGTTCGCCGCTATTGCTGAAAGGTTCTAGTAACGATACCATGAACTAGTAAGCGTAGAAAGTCCAAACAAGGCTGCGATGGATTCCGGTCACCAACTACCAAGTCTATTGGAAATCTTACCTTCGTTATTTCAGCCTACTGCAAGGTTTAGGTCTCGCATAAAGATATCTATGAGGGGATATACCATTATTGTTGGGCGGGCGGATAAGCGATCGCAGTATGGTATTATGTACGGAGAGAACACTACTGCACATCCTTTGGAAACTTATTTGTGTGCAGTGGCAATCCTATATAATTATTGCACAAAGTGTGAGTTATATAACATTGTATCCCTGGAATTGAACCCGCGACCTACGAATGCAAGTCAGTGTCATCTATCACTGCTTGATGCATATGCAGTAGTTAAATTAATGTCAGTTTTTCTTTATTTGGAGCCTTTGGAACGTCGCTATTTTTTATAATTTTACTAATACATAATTTTGCATATGAACACACATTACATATAGATAGACAAACACAGGGTGATTAGTTATATATGTAAAAATTTTAAAGGGTTAACATATAGCTCAATAAATGTATGACATACATTGATATAAAAATAAAGATTTCAGTATAAACGACGTAATGATGACATAGTAAGAAAAGACGTTTTTAAAATTCGAATGCAGGTTTTGTATTACCAGAAGTTATTGACATGTCGTGTTACAATAGCAATATATATTAATGTAACTTATGATAGAGTGATCACTTTATAAAGTGTGATTGGAAGTAGCTGTAAAAGTAATTAATTAGTAATTAGTGACAAACACCGATTAGTGTTTGGCACTAATCGGTGTAACATAACTCCTGAAGATGCCCCGTGGAGGGGTGAAACACGTGTTGAGTGATTTGGCGGTGGCGGTTGTGTGATTCGCATTGTTTGCCGCATATGCATTTATCAGCGGGCTGGCGGGCGGTGCACTTTATTGCACGACTACCACTGCATGTGCGGAAGTGGCTAAATATTGGTCCTTTTCTTACTTAGGATGGACTTTCGCGAGGTAATGCCTGATTTCATTAAATAAGTAGCTGTAAATTTTTTTAAAGATTTTTGCTAACAAATGAATGCATAACTTATTTGTTACTTTAATTTGCCTTGGTATACATTTAATTATTTTTTTTGTAATAGCTCTGCTATGGGGTCACTTCGTACTCCTATCTATTGTGGGACAGGGACTTTGTTTTTATTTAATAATTTTTTCATGTAATATTTTTATTTTCGCGCTCTTCTATCGTTCCTACTATGATCTGTCATTACTTTTTTTTCTTTCTACAATTCTTATTTCTTTCCCTTTCATATAAATTTTTACTTTTATTTGATACCATTATTTCTTCTCCTCTTACCTTAACTATTACAATTTCTTTGTTTTTATTCTATATTTTATTTACTTATTTATTTAATTGCCTATTTTTACACTCCATCTACAATTTTTAATTTTAGCTCAACTCTTGTTTCTTTTTATCACGTTTTACGCAATCGTTCTGCACATTTTTAGGATCGTTGGTCTTGTTTCCTTGTCTTTGATTAGCGAGGCCATAGAGTCCTCGCTAACCTTACTGCCTAACCGGCATTCGGAGTCGACTCAGAGTCCTCCGAATGCGGGACAGTGGGCTACCAAGTGGACCACGGTCTGGTCTACGCCAAGTTCACAGAAGCACGAGGGTTCCTCCTTGACCTTAAACCGGTTAAGATACTCGGAGAACTCCATATTTAAATATTATGTCTATAATATAATTATAGACATAATAAATATATTTAACAAAAAAAGTTATCACAATTAAAATGAAACTGATATCGGCGATAAAATGACGATAATTTTTTACATTTTGTGATAATTAAAAAATTGTTACTATATTCATTTATTTAAAAAGTTTTTATTCATATTCGTATAACGGAGAACTTAATGCCGAAAGCTTTTCTTTATATACTATATATACAATATTTATTGTATAGAGATATACAAACTCTCTCCCCCCCCTCTCTCTCTCTATATATATATATATATATATTTATTCCTTAGAACTTAGAGCTTCTCTCAGGTGGGTTGGCACCAGTTGGTATAACCTAACCTTTAGGACCTTTTTGGACATATAGTCAACAAATTGCGAATATATTTCGTTACTGTGATGTTATAGGAAAGAAAATGTGCCTTTGTATATATATATACATAAATAGTATGCCCGCTGATAATAAGAGATTCACTTTAAAATTAATAAAGAAAGATTCAAATTAATGGTTCGTCATAATATGTCTTTTACAAAACTTTATAAAAATGTTAAACTTAATCATGATGCCTAAAATGATTTAGATTATCACGTACTCACACAACACACGCCGGTTTCCGTAATCAAGGTCCGTTTGAACTGTAAACAAGCTTTGTGGGTCGGCACTCTTACAGACGTTTACGAAATCACTGAGTCACATTTCTCAATGACTTTATGTTCAGGGGTGACGCGTTGATGTCTTTTTCATTAACATTCTTACTGATTTATAAACAAAATGAAAATCAATTTGCATAGCCTGTATGGATATATATATATATATATAAATATATATATATATATATACATATATATATATTATATCAAACTATCTACACTATAATCATATTAAACCTTCACAGAACGTCCAAATATATATATATATATATATATATATATATATATACATATATATTTGGACGTTCTGTGAAGGTTTAATATAAAGGTGATAATATAAATAAAAAATATACACTAGGCTATATTCTATTGGTGCTGAATGATAGCCTTTCTGGCTTCTATAGTTTTTTATGGCCTCCGCTATTGGAGGCCTCTCGTACCCCTAATTTGTTGGGATCAGGGTATTTGTTTACAAATAAGTTTTTCAAATTTTTATCTTTATTCTTCACTCACTTTCATACTTCTCAATTTCTTTTGTTCTTACCTTTTTTTCTACACAATATTCCATAGTTTCTTAAAACCTGATGTATTGTATTGATTAATTGATACGTTCCCAGTTTTCCGAGAAAAGCGAGAACTTTTTCTCCGAAGATATTTTGGCTGAATCGATATCATCTTTATCTATTACTAAGGTATACGAGCAGTGCTAACCCAGAGATAAAAGATAGAGAGTTGCGATCCTATGTAATTCATATTTTTCATTTGTCGCCCCACATATTTTGGGTTTCTCGTTCACTCCTTATCTAGTGAGGCACTGGTTCTTTTTATAGCATAAATAAGTTTTCCACATTATACATATATTTTCTTTCTTTCATTGCATTCTTCACAATATATTTCATTCGCCAACTATTTTCCGTTCAATATCTAACGTTCCCTTTCGTATTTCTTTTTGCTTCCTTCGCTTCCGCTCTCAAAATTTAACAGTAGGTTCTAATCTTTTTATTTTACAGTTCTTGTTTTTTTATTTACCTCCTATGTTACTGTTTTTTTTTTGTTAATATTTAAATTTTTATTATTTTCCTCTAATCTGTTGTGCTTTATAACAAAGACATAAAATGCTTGATATGAACATTTCACACGTTTTATTCCGCCTTACCGAGTTCAAAGTCTGAGCTAAAAGAGCCGAAGATATAAAGGATATATGTTTAGTGTTAGCTGCCTTATTCTCTCTCCGAGCTGTACTGAGCTAAATGAGTTAAGGATATTAAAGAGTGATTTATATCGCAAATAAATATAAATATCTTTTTTCTGGTCTATGATATATTTTGCACATCTCAAGGTAACATATCCAGATAATATGGGAGCCAGATTCTTGCGTTCTTGGTGATGTACGGAAAGTGAGATGCCTTACATCTTCATAACTTGCTTGGAGAGCATTCACTTTAAAGAAGTACTGCTGTCAGAGATGATAGAGGTAGATGTACCCGAAATAGATCTCTGCTCTCTGGTGGATGTATTGTACCAGGTAGTATAACCTAACCTTTAGGAACTTCTTGGACAATGTAGTCAACAAATTGCGAATAGAAATACTTTCGTTATAGTGATGTTATAGGAAAGAAAATGGGGCGATCTTTCGGTAGAGAAATTTTTGAGGATGACTTATGTCTTGAGTAACGGCTACAGTGAACAAGGTTTATATAAAAATAGGATAGTAGTTTAATTATAAAATATTAAAAAAAATATTTAAAAATTATCGCTTTCGAAATTGACAACCCTATTTTTTTCGTATGAAGTAAACAGGTGAAATTGGAACGTTCACTTGAAAAGTTTGCTGTAACATTTTATTCTAGGAATAGACTTATTGTTTGTCTCGACCTGGCCCCGAAAAACGGCTAGATCTGATTTGTAGCAACAGATAAATAAATCTATTATTTCCTGTGTGTATACTTTTGTTGAAATTTCTCATAACTTATAAATAAACATTATCGTAATACGTGATGTAGATTCTGTGTATACGATGTGATACAGGATGATTTATTATAGATATAAAAGCATTGAAAAGTTGAATTCATAGCTCATTTGTCAGTCACCTTATATAAAGTGATCACTCTGAAATATGTTACATTTTTTTTCTACTCTCATAAGACAGATCAGTAACAGACAGGCAGTAAAATGTCTGTAAGGACAGACAGTTAATCATAATTAATTTTAATATATATAAATTTGAAATTAGAAAATGCGTTTTTTACTACATACCTTATATAAGAGGGGTGGCCAAGCTCTTTAATAGTGCGAGCCGTTGTTCGAAATTTAAATGTTTTTGCGAACCGCAGTTGAATACGGAAAAGAATGTTTGTATTACAAAAATCATGTTTATTGAAAATATTTAAACAAATGTACGAAATATGTGTATTGAAGTTAGATATAATGGCACACGTATATGACAGCACTCCTAATAATACTTGAGACGCCGGTTAGTTAATTACGATCGGTATTTGGATTTCGATAATTTTATGCTGGAATAATAATAATAATTGTTCACGTCAGTAATTTGTTTTGATTTCCCAGCAGTTGACATGGGTTATAAAAATTTAAATTCGACAATCAATCGGAGCCAAGAATAATCGTTCAAAGACAAGCATGTGGCTCGCGAGCCGCAGTTTGACCACCACTGGCATATACAATAAACTTTAATTGCAATCATTTCAAGTAACAAATAAAATTATAGATAGTTTTTTCATTATTTATACGTTTCAAATTGCAAATTTATATATAAGTACAATAAAAACAGGGTAATTGGTTGTAGATATAAAAGTTTTAAAGGTATTACACCTATTTCTAATCATCCTGTTATAAAGTGATCACTAAGAAAAATGTTAAAATATTTTGTCTGCTATTGGAATGGCTAAAATCAATCAGTACAAAGTCTGTATGAACAGATTGTAAACACCAATTAATGTTTATATATATCTATTCCAATTTAAAAAAATATATTTTTTAATTTTATATATTACGTTATATATCTAGACACGTTGATTTTTCTATAGACGGATACAATATATGAATCAGCTATATATTCAAAGTTTTGTATGCTTTTACAAATATGACCCATTAGCTTATATACTTGAACCATTTGTTAAAAAAATAACAAACAATTTATTAACTAATAACGCTGACAATAACAGGTCTACAAATTTTTGTTTACCGTTTTAAAAACAGATACTTATATTAGTAGATTGATAGAAATTAAACTCCGCAAATAATATTACAAAATATGTGTCGATTGGAGCAATATCGAAAACTGCAGAGCATCGAGACAATGTTTTCTAATTGCAATTAATCTATCTATATTTGCTTAAAACATGTATGTTATATGACACTTCTTGAACTGCCTCTCCAACTAGTGGAGGTTGGCTATCAGCTTCCTGCTCTCTTCCTTATTTTTGGTTCTGCGTAATAGCTCAGCAGCGCTGGCGATTCCGGTCCACTCTCTAATGTTACGAAGCCACGACTTCTTTCTCCTACCAACCTTCCTTTTACCAGCGACCTTTCCCATCATGATAAGTTGAAGGAGATTGTATCGTTGGTGTCGAAGAACGTGTCCCAATTAAGCGATTTTCCTTCGTTTTACTGTGAGCATGCAACTAATGCTCACAGTAAAACAAATGTTATATGTAAAGAAAATTAAATTGAAATTTAAATACGGTTACGTAAAATTAAATATGGGATTTAATGTCGGTGTTTTTCCTCGTTAAACCGACACGTTCTTGGTTGTTCTATAATAGATTCCCGTGTCCTTTGGTACGAAAATGGGTCGAACTAATGGTGTCAGGGAACTCGTGCGGTACGGCACGTACATCGGCTTTAAACAAATGCGTACCGTGTTTTATCTATTTATAGATTGTTTTGGTACGCGATATAACATGTCTATTTATTTAGTCATTTATCTATATCGTTATTGATATAACATCCGTACATCGGCTTTAAACAAATGCGTACCGTGTTTTATCTATTTATAGATTGTTTTGGTACGCGATATAACATGTTTATTTATTTAGTTATTTATCTATATCGTTATACGTATAACATCATACACAGTGACTACATCTGTACGTGGTAGTATACTAGAATAGTCCAATATATAAAAATCAAATTGAACTCCACTACAATTTTTTTACAACATCACTATCTATTTATTTACACTACATTTTACATCATAGATAATATCTAAAAAAAGAAACAATTCATATAAAGGTACAAGAAGCGGTCTTATCACTCGAGGCGATCTCTACCAGACAATCTTCGGATGGAGATGAGTGACATATTCAGGCAGTTTAGGGTGTACATATATACAAATACATACATAATTATTCACACATACATAACATATATACAAACACACTATATTACATAACGCCATTGTTAACAGCGCCATCTATGAAGTGTCAAAGTTAAACAGACACTGCTTTACCGACATTAAATAAGCGCGACGCAATGCAAAATATAATTATTTAACAAACTAACTTCTTTGTACACTAAAGTAAAAATAAGGATATTATAAAAAGCCTTTAAAAATCTGTCCAAAAAGAAACTATAGAGGTACAGAGGCGGTCTTATCGCTCGAGGCGATCTCTAAGACAACCTTTGGATGGAGATGAGAACGATTTCGAAAGCAGGTTGAGTAGAAAAATAAGTGAGAACACCATCGCCTCATTAATAGAAGAAAAACCCGACAGGCCAGTGTTCCTAGATTATTGCAAAAAAATAGCAAAACATGTAATAACTGTAAATACAACTAATACAAGTAGTTGTTAAAAACAATTAGAAATAATGATAAAGTTGATAAAACAAAAACCATGTAATTTGTGATAAATTGTAAAATAAAAGATAAGATAAAGTAAAAATAATATCAAACCTAAAAGCTGTGATAGTAAGGAACGAGGCGAAGGAAGTGAGGCGATGAATGAACGGTAGAAAGTAAAAGAAAGATAGAAATTGTAGAATGAAAGTAGAAGAAAGATAGATCATGTGAAGTATGACAGAGGAGCTAGGAAATAAAAAAAGAAAAGAAAGTGAATCATTAAAAGATAAAAATGTCCCTGTCCCATAAATAAGATAGAAAGGCCACTAATAGCATGGGACATTAAAAAATTGAGAAAAAACGCATATTCAGGCAGTTGGTGTACATACATTACTATGCACAAATACATATAAATATACTTATTTATACTTATAATCATACATAACAAATGCTATACAGTAGAAAAGGCAATTAGTTTTCAAGTTTTATTCTCACTTAAAAATCTTTATTTTTTATTATAAAGTGAATTTCTATGGTAAACTTTTAATAAATTTATTGCTTAAACCGTCAGAGGTTGTAAATGAGAATACAAGAGCACATAGCTTATCAGTAAAACGCTTCACGTGGAAATTTATGTTTTTGTGAATGTAAATATAAAAATCGGTAAGATTTTTTTTATTTATGATTGCATTATATTTATACCTTATTTATTATAGATATATATGTTATATATGTATGTATGTTTATGTTCGTTTGTTTGTAAATATGTATTTTTTGTACACGTATCCTACCCATTATTAGTACTTTTACCTTTTTCATACTATGGTTGTCTGTAAGAAATTGCCCCGTGTGATAAGACCGCCCACTGTAATTTTTCGCATATTATTGTGAAACTTATTAAATGTATCCTAACGTGTATAATAAAGAAAATTAAATAAATAAATAAAATACACTATTTAATGGAATCAGGTGTTACCTTGCGGAAGTCCTTCTTAAGCAAGAAAAGGACCAATATTTAGCCACTTCCGCACATGCAGTGGTAGTCGTGCAACAAAGTGCACCGCCCGCCAGCCCGCTGATAAATGCGTATGCGGCAAACAATGCGAATTACACAACTGCCACCGCCAAAACACTCAACACGTGTTTCACCGCTCAATGGGGCATCTTCAGGAGTTATGTTACACCGATTAGTGCCATTTATCAGCGGGCTGGCGAACGGTGCACTTTGTTGCACAAATACGACTGCATATGCGGAAGTAACTAAATATTGACCATTTTCTTATATATATATAAGGAAACAAAAGTAAAATAATAGAAAATTAAAAATCTCATATATCATGAGATGAAGAAGAAATAAAGACGACGTAAAAAAGTGAAATAAGTTATAGAAAGGAATAGAAGAGAAAGTAATGAATAAAAAAACCATGTGAAGTAAAAAGTCGATGAAAAATTATATTATGGGCGATAAATGCTTATCGGGAAGCATTAGAAAAGAAGGATGCAAGAAGGGTTGACATTTACAGGAGATATCACGGAGACTCAGAGAATCAGATTTGCGATGTTATTATGTTATGTTGAAAGTTCTTTTTTATATATATATCTTTATATATACACCAATACTTCACTTTGCGTCGTGGTTACGTCCCAAAAAAACACGACGCAAATTGAAACGCCGCAAAGTGAATTAAGATTTTCTATAGCAAACCATGTTAAGATCAAAGATAGCTTCACACTGCGTAATTAAAAGTGAACTTTAAAATTAGCAAAACAAATTGAAAATAAACTGTATTAAAAATGCGATGATTTTTAGTTAGAAAGGGTATTCCCGAGTTTTGTTGCCATCTTTTAGAAAAAAAAAATTACCTACTTTTTTAAAATACACATCCAATCGCAGGGTAGTATAACTGGATACAAGTTATTCCCCATTCATATAATTCCAAATTCAAACAAAGCCGGTCGGGCTCACGTATAAATTCACGAGCGGCCTTAACTTTGTCCGGCTATGTTTAAATCATAAAAATAACCTTAAATTTGAAAAGAGAATCAATAACGTATGCATCGCAACCGCTCTTGCGTCAGTATTTAGTTGTACATGTTTTTTTACACTTGTGATTTTTTTACAATCGGAATATACGGTAGCAAGTATGCAGTACATGCAGATAGATGTTTATATTTATTTTAATCTGTATTAAAAATAAATACATAATCTGATATATAAAATTTCCATGTCACAATGTTAGTTACCGTACTCCTCTGAAACGGCTTGACCGATTTTTACCAAATTTTATATGCGTATTTAGTAGGTCTGAGAATCGGCTACTATCTATTTTCCATACCCCTAAGTGATAATGGTGGGCTACCTCTAAATTTTTTATTTTATTTTTTATACAAAATTTTATGATACAGCATACAAAAATACATACCACCCTAAATTTTCATCCCTCTACGATCAACCCTTATTATTTATTTGTTAATTAAAGACTTTATTTTTTTTTGCAAAACAACGTTTGCGGGATCAGCTAGTATTGATATAAATATTGATACAAAGAAACTGAACATTTTTTATAATTCATAACATTTATTACTATTACAGTGTGTTAGTTTAATAGAACCTTTAAAATATAAAGCCTGTTCGAAGTGGTTTCCATTGGCTGCTATACAGTCCTTACGTTGAGGTCAGTTATCAATAGCAGCACGCACTCTTTCTATTGGAAAATTCTTCACTACCAATCGCATGGATTGTTTTAGGTACTCCAAATTATCATGGCGTTTATAGCAAGCCTTACTCTATAAAATTGACCACAAATCATGATCCATAGGATTAAGAATACATCTAGATAATGGCCAGTGCTCAGCAATGATGAAGTCCAGAATATTTGATTCTAAATATTTAATAGAATCAGGCGTTACCTTGCAGAAGTCCATGCTAAGTAAGAAAAGGACCAACATTTAGCCACTTCCGCACATGCAGTAGTTAGTACCAAATACATAGTCAATCGGAATCAGAATCAGAAACTAACCGGTGTAACATAACTCCTGAAGATGCCCCGTGGAGGGGTGAAACACGTGTTGAGTGATTTGACGGTGGCAGTGGTGTGATTCGCATTGTTTGCCGCATACGCATTTATCAGCGGGCTGGCGGGCGGTGCACTTTGTTGCACGACTACTACTGCATGTGCGGAAGTGGCTAAATATTGGTCCTTTTCTTATTTGATTCTAACCAACATTTGGTGGATCGAACTTTATGACCCAGCGGCGTCTTGCTGAAAGAACTATAGCGAAATAATCACAGTTGTCAAGATGCTTTCGCTTATCTGTCAATCCATCGGTCTACGCATGCGCAAAAACTAACGACACATGGCGTATGATTTATAGACGGCTGTCAAAACCGCGTCTCACGCCGAAAAATATTATGAAATATAATAATGGCGAACGGCGTCAATTGACATATGTGTTGTTGTTTGTGAATTTGTATTAAATCATTAGTGCTTGATGGAATATTGAATTAAATATTATCTTATATCAACTTTGAATCAATGTTTAATATGTACAAATGCGTGGTGAAAATTTTATGTAAAAATTATTTAATTCGCATGACAAATAATTTATTACGGCGTTGGTGTGTCTGAAGTTGTAGGCGGATGACATTTAAAATAAACTGTGTCTATCTTTCATGCGAGCGTTTTAATTTTTGTGCTTCAGCTCGTTAGGTGTTGTCTCTAACATTGCCTACCTAACCTGTTAAACTCCACCATAAAACCATTCGTGGTTATTGAACATGGTGTTGTTGAGAGACTTAACGACATTCTCAAGGATTGTATCTTGATACACTTGTGCCGACATTTTAAAAACTTTTTTAACACGTTCACTGCGGCTTGAGGTCGATTCAGCCTCATGGTAGACTTTGCACTGGTGCGGCGCGTAAAACTCGTGTTTTCTCTCTAGTGCGGCGGCTGTTTACACTCAACCGTATGAGGTATGACAAAGACAAATATAGCTTTCTTTATGTCTGCGAAGCATTGACTCAATATTGTAAAAAAATGATTGAAACATGAGGCAGAAAAGGCCTCAACCGCACTACTAGGAAGTTCAGCTTGAGGCTGAGCCGCACCAGCTGAAAGTTCTTCAAAATTGGGCCCGCAGTCAACGTGTTAAAAAATATCGCTCCGTGACTCCTTCATAAATAACTAACACCCCACCAAACCATATCTGAATTCGGATAATACCAACGTTGTACTCTGTTGACTAATTGGAAAGCATCTTTAGAGTTTTCAGCATAAACACGATAATTTTGTCTGTTAAAATATTGCTGAATGGTAAAAATTTTCTTATCTATAAACAAAATTTTTATATGATCCCTATTTGCGTTCTATATTTAGCTGTTTTAATTTTACCACACTATTATTTTTTAAATTATCAGTTATGGTTTTTAAAAATTATATTTGGGTGCCAAATCTACTTTATGTAATGTATTCGCAGCGATTCAGTTCTTATCACCCCGCTCCATTTTAATATCACACAGTGTTTTACAATATGATGGCGCGAAAATAAGAAAACACAATGAACTATCATATAAAATGACAGATTCGAAATTCAAAAGTAATATATATTTTTTAACTATAACAGTATTTATGGCCTGACTGTGTAAATAATTATTAATATAATGATATCTCAACTTCAGTGAGTTTTTCAGTGTATATATATATATATATATATAAATATATATATATATATATATATATATATATATATATATATATATATATATATATATATGTATGTATATATATACACTACACACGGGTCCAGAGTATACATATATAATAAAGTACCACAAGATATCTTAGACTTACTTTTAAAAAAAAGGTATTTTAAAAAATGTCAACATTTCATTCAAGAGTTTTTAGTTTATCGAAATGTTTGACGCATTTACATGGTTGGTATTATACTGTATGCATAAAAAATTATTAAATTTCATTTAAAACAGCAACTGTTGACTTTCTGGTTGGCAGCCGGTGGTAGGTTACTACTTGTAATGTTAAAATAATCGACGATTCAATAGTGCGTGTAAATTCTGACATGTATAAATATATTTTGAATTTTAAAATTTCAATATATTTCTTGTATAATGCTTTGTTACTGTATTGTAAAATTTAATTACAAGTTGGAGGTTAATAAAATAAAAGGAATTTGCTATTTACTTTCCATTCGTTAGTTTTTTTGTTTATCGTCTGATTATATATATAATCATGCTAACGCTATTGTCATATATATCTAAATTTTATGTTTAAATTATAAAAAAATATATTTGATGTTTAGTTATTTTTAAATTTCGTCGTGAAAATTATTTCACCCCTCTATGACTTGAAAACCACACCTTCACACTTACAATAGGTTTATTATATTTAGACTAGAAATAATGTGTTAAATTTTAATTATAATAATGAAATAATTTATAAAATTTAATAAATATCTTCTAAAATTATTAATTACAAATTAATAATTATGAATTTACTAAATTATTTTAAAATTAAGTAATTTATCACAAATGAGGAAGTCCGCAAAAGAACCAAGATCATTGATGTAGCGAAGAATTGTTCGTCTGAAATGGCAGTTGGTGGGGTACGTCATTTGCCAACCAATGGCCGTTGGGTCTGAAAGGTTTTCGTAAAAAAATTATTTTGAGTAGTTTTAATTTAAATTCAATTAATAAATGTATAAATTAACATGTGTTTTTACTTTAAGTTTTTAACACTAAACTTCACAACAGTTAGAAATTTACAGGAAATCAATATCAGGTAAGTAGGGGGTCTACCCAACACGGAAAAACATCAGGGGTCTACGACACAAAAAAGTTTGGGAAACTCTGATCTATTCGTTATCGTCAAATGAGAATCTGGAACAGAATTTTGTACATGATTTTTCTTAATATATTATCATGTGTATCTCATATTAAATAACAGCAAATTGGCTATAGTTTCACTCGTTTAAAGGTTTTACACATATAACCTATCATACTGTATTCAGAGTATAAAATGTAAGTCACGGAAACAGGATCAGGAAAGCTGCCATCCGTATTCCTCTCCTTGAACGTACGCAGACAAAACAAACACGCGATTTTTTCAACCGGAAGAATTATATTCGGTGCGTAATTTTTTTTTATGTGACCCGCTTTGACCCAATTTATTCTGGGTGCTGTCAAATTTTCGTAAAAAACATCGATTCGCGCAGGGCTGTCACTTGTTAATTTTTTTTCATTCAATATTTTATTTTTACATTTTATATATATTCTAAATAAGACCGTTGAGGCCTTGTTTTGGAGTAGATATTGTGGACTTATTGTGCACAGGCGTATTGCCTATATGTGTTGTAGATACAACTTGAAATACACGGCCGAAAAATATAGAAATAAAAGGAATATAGTAGTACCAAAAATAGTGCAATAAATAGTATAATATAAGATGATAATTACAAAGAAAGTGTTAAATATTTGAACAAAAAATGTAATGTTGCAAAATAAAATAGTAAGGAAACCTAGAATGTAGTGGTTGAGGATGGATGTATGGCTAATGGAGTGAAAGAGAAAGACTGGGAAAATTGTAGAATGAAAGAAACAGTACGACAATTAAAATGATACATGAAAGAGAAGAATGATAATAATAAAAAATATGAATAAATTAGTAGAATTAAAAAGTAGCTGTCCCACACGAGATAGGGGAACGAGAGGTCCCCAACAGCGGGGACCATAAAATAAATAAAAAAACTAAAGAGGGTTGTACGTGTAACTAATAATATGATAACTAGAGAATCATATATAAAAGTTTTGTGAAGAAAATATTTGTACGATACATAGTCAATATATATATATATATATATATATATATATATATATATATATATATATATATATATATATGACAAAATAGTATATGTACGTAAAGACATTTATAATCTATGAAAAATAATGATACATGTGAAAGAAATAAAGATATACTTGTTACACCTTTTTACAGACAACAATACCCATGTTATATCAGCCCATAGAAACCTCCTGCAAGGTATATGCCTCCCCCAAAGGTATTTATAGGGGATTTACAATAATCGCCACACTTAGCAGGCTTGTTAGCGATTTCAGTGTGGTATTGTGGTACGCAAAGGACGCTGCTGCTCTGTGAGTAGTGGCAATCCTATATAATTAATGCACAAAGTATGAATTATATAAGACTACTAGCTGATCCCGCAAACGTTGTTTTGCAAAAAAAAATTAAAGTTTTTAATTAACAAATGTAAGATAAGGGTTGATCGTAGAGGGGTGAAAATTTAGGTTTGTATGTATTTTTGTATGCTGTATCACAATAAAATAAAAACCTGTTTGTCTAAAAAATTAAAAATAAAATTTAGGGGTGGACCACCCTTATCACTTAGGGGTATGGAAAATAGATAGTAGCCGATTGTCAGACATACTGAATAAGCATGTAAAATTTGGTAAAAATCGGTCAAGCCGTTTCGGAGGAGTTCAAGTTCGAACACCATGACACGAGAATTTTATATATTAGATATACCGGGAATCGAAGCTGCGACTTAAGATAGCAACTCCCAGTCCTCGACCGCTTGTCCACTACTACTCAATTCACGAAATATATTCCGTTTTTTTTTAAAGTGAATAGTTTATTAAAGTTATATTCAACCAATACACTACCATGTAATATCTCTAAATTATGTTGTTATAAATTTAACAAGTTAATAAAGGATAAAGATAAAATATAAAGGGTATAGATACCATTGGTACATACATATAAAGCACAGATAATATTAGGGTGACCGGAAAATAATTTCGTTTCTGCCGACATACTCGTATTTGACAGAAAACCCAATTGATTACCGCTCCGGCATTGATTTGTATACTAAACAGCAAAAGGTTGTTGATAACGATGGTGAATATATCATTGATTAGAAATAAAAACTTGTTAAAAACGTAGTCGTGTAAATTTAACTTAAGAAAGCGACATTACTTTCCAGTTCCACTAATAGATAATGATTATTTCAGTGCAATACTAATTCACACCCTTTTATACAAGAATCACAAATTGCGTTTTCAATACGCTAATTTACCATTTAAAGATATTAGCTACGTGGTAATACAATGGTACAAGATTCTGCTGTTGTATGACGTCAATCATGAATAAATACGAATATATGGCAGAACGCAAGAATAATTCACCTATTAAAATTTTAGTGTATCATTTGGAATTAGCTTATACCAAATCACAGATTTCATTCCATTACTAGCGGTCTCTTTTACAATGATATAATTAGGAATATATCCAGTGGTTGATAAATATCAAAATCGTGATCAAAATTTCATTCATTTGTTGAATACAGCTTGATATATGCTTTCCTGGTAGATTTTCAATAGGATCTTTAAGAGCAGCCTGCATGGAATGTCTTTTGACGACCTTAAAATTGTCTTTTCATCTTGAGGATGGAGGTACGCTGCTCTTGCCTGTTCGTGTTCACCACTACAGAATAAGACTCTTTGGCTATTTTGTTTTTCTGCCTGCTATATGGCTTGCCCACTATTGTATTCAACATGGCAATCCTTTGGACTATGTCGGTCACTTTAGTTAGTGTACCTTCGTTATTAATAAAAAATCTTGTAAAGAACAATATAAAATGTTTTTTTTTTAATTTTTATTATACAACATTTATTGTCGTCAAGCAATGCGTCAGGAATAAATAAACTATGACTTGTGACTTTTCTAAAAAAAAAAACAACTGTCACATTTTGACGGGAGTAAATTCCCGCCAAAAAGTGACAGCCCTAAACGCATACGGAAATGGCGAGCGAATGTTCGAAATAAAAAAAGGAATGCAAATGGCGTCCGACCTTCTAAACCTCGTTGGTAGACGCCAAAAAACATCGGCGAATATGGATCGGATTCGGTATTTTGGAGGGGATCTCAGGTGTGGCGGCAGCTGACGTCATTTTATACTTTTTTTATGAATATCATCCGTAACTATATTCATATTAGCGTGTTGTTTATATTTTATCTCCATTTTTTTTGTTCTAGAATTTAAATTTAAATTCAAAATATCTATTGTAACATTAAACCTTCTAGTAACGTTTTTAAACTTTTGTAAAACTTACATTTTTAAATATAATATCATTATCAACTTACATGACAATTCTTACGATAATTCATATAATATATTCTTCACTCTTTACTTTTAGTTATGTTTTAGTATACAAAACTATACAATAATATAACTATATAATACTTATTTATACTTACCGCTGTCGGTCAATTTGACCGGTGTAAACAAAATCACATAATTGTGTAAGCATTATTTACAATACCGAACTAAATTCTGAATATCGGTATCGGTATTTGAAATATCGAAATACCGGTATTAAAACCGGTATTATTAATAAAAAAATACTAGTTACATTTTTATTTACCTCAGTTGTTATATTGACATGTTAACAGATAATATATGAAACCCAATAAATATTGTTCTGGAATAAATCAGATTCTGGAATAAATTAGATATTATTTATTTTATTACATAGAGAGTGCATATTACATTCGATATTACGTTTTATTAGCATATAAATGCTCATATGACATTATATCATTTCATTTCATCAACAATTTTTAAAAAAAAGTTGTTGTAATTAATTAATATTATTTTAAATTAGATTTTAATTGTGCATAAATTCAATTTTTATCAACAAATGTTATAACAAAATACCGGTATTTTCTACATAAATACCGGTTTAAATCGTCCGGGATTCAGGTATTTGGGATTCCGGAATCCTTGTGTTTTTAGCCAAGTTGCTAAGTTAAGAAGTGTTGTGAAGAAGTTAATAAGAGAAGTGTTCTTCTAAGGCGTTTCTCATGCATTTTTTATTGTTTGAAGGAGATAAAATAAAATATCGAAACGTGGATTGAATTTTTTTATTTCTTACAGTGTTATAGCCAATAGATATAATACGTATATATATTATTACCCCAAAAATGCCATAACATTTTAAAAATATCTGCCTTAGAAATATAACGGACATAAAAAAGTTTTCAGGATATATTAAACAAGAAATTTTTGGAATTTAAAAAATTATAGAAACAGATGAAGAGTAACCAACAAAGGAATTGGAATATGAAAGCGAAAGTTAAGAATAATCATTTTTAACATTTTAAAATGGTAAGTATAGTACAAAATCAAGAGTTCATTTTTCAAATGAAATTTGAATATGTAATACACATTATATATTGATATTATATCGATTCTGCAATTGAATCAACTAACAAAATTCCACACACGATCAACAAGCTGTAGCAGTATAGAATTGAAACTTACGATTGCAGATGGCGAGTTCAATTACTTGAATAAAATCTTAAATTATTCTCATTTTGTGCATTAATTATATAGGATCTCCATTACTCATAGACCAGTTTCAAGAGGATAGGCAGCGGCATCTTCTGCGTACCATAATACCACACTGCGATCGTCAACATGCCATGCGTGGCGAGTATACGAGGGCCAAACTGAAAGTTTTTAGAACTGGCAACTTAAAAGCATTATATTAAAAAAATATTTATATATTTAAATTTTGAAAATAGAACTCTTTACCAATAATATTGAGTATACATTTCATTCATTTGTCATTTGTTTTACGATTTGGCGGCAAATTGAAAATTGTCTGTGCACGTCAGAATGAATTTCTCGTATTACCCCCTATAGGCTTTTATGCCTTGTATTTAGCGTATATATATATGTAACAACTGTTCGGAACTGTTGTCCGAGGTAAACGTTTCGAATTCCTGCAGCAAGAACGCGTTCTAGATCTCTCTTTTTTTATCAACCGTTAAGACAAATATCGGTAAAAGTGAACCCTTATACAGAATGTGTGACCTGCACAATTCATATATTAGTGATATTGATATATTCTCGTGCTCTCTCGTATCTTTTAAAAAACAATTTCGTTCGAAATTATTGGGTACATACAATGCAATTTAAACCATAATATAAATATATAAACAAACATAATATAAATATATAAATCATAGTCTGATCCCTGTTTAGTATTGTTTTTATTTGTTTTTTAATTGTTTGACTATAAATCATTATATGTTCTCAGTGAGATAGTTATAAGGTAACAATTGTAACTAATTTTAAGCTTCTAAGTTTGTACTTTCTTACTGCCTTTTGTTACTGTCTATCTCCAATAAAGTAAATAAATAAATAAACAATAAAGAACTAACAGCCTGTAAATATGTTACACTAGTTTTAGATTTAAAACTAAAAAAAGTAAAGTCCAAGCTATCTCGTGGAACTTTAATATATGCGTACACTCAATGTATGTTTGTTTATAAAGATGACGTTATTTCGCATGTGATTTGAATAATTGTGAATGCGACGCGCTTCTGTTCTATTCTCGTCGGAAAATTTATAAATACTTTTCCGTTAGGTAAATGTGAATGGACGACGAAATGAAAGCAATAAAAAGTTGGAGATGTTTAATGGAATCAGGCGTTACCTTGCGGAAGTCCATCCTAAGTAAGAAAAGGACCAATATTTACCCACTTTCGCACATGCAGTGGTAGTCGTGCAACAAAGTGCACCGCCCGCCAGCCTGCTGATAAATGCGTATGCGGCAAACAATGCGAATTACACAACTGCCACTGTCAAATCCCTCAACACATGTTTCACGCCCCACGGGGCATCTTCAGGAGTTATGTTACACCGATTAGTGCCAAACAGAGAGTCAGTCGCGGTGTACTTTGTTGCACGACTACCACTGCATGTGTGGAAGTGGCTAAATATTGGTCCTTTTCTTATTTAGTTGGAGATATCTAAACGTAAAATGGTTCTCGAGTGGTGTTACCACTTGTGGGACCACTAGGTAGAGCGAATACATAGTTAAGGGGGGTTGAAAGGTTCTCCAGTTACGACCATGAACTCCCCACCAGTAGCGATATAGATAAAGTTGCAGAAGGTAGGTGGATACGGGCAGCTCGGAACTGGTGATGGTGATGATATATGGTAGGTGCTTAAGCCTTGCAGTGGGCATTTTTATTTTGTGGATATAACTTTTTACCTACCTTGCTAGTCAAATGAGTATAGGTAAGGTTAGGTTAGGTGATTATATATATACACACCAATACCTCGCTTTATATGTTATCATAACGTTACTTGCTGTTTCTGAAACCATTGATTTTTAACAGAATGTAGTGCGCACTAGTAGAACGCCAATGGGCCACCTGTTCTCTTTGAAGCTGTATGTCGAAATACCAATACCTCGCTTTGCGTCGTTCCGTTTCGCATTTTTTACGAAGTTGCGTCGCTGCTTAATTAGTACTAATTTTCACTGTGCGTCGTTAGATTTTCGAGGTTGCGTTGTTTTGGGTTCGAGTCTGTAATTTTTTTTGAAGTTTTCTTTTTTTTTTTTAAAGATGGCAACACTTGTTTCTAATTGCGCCATGCCATCAAAACTCGTGGATTCCAATGCAATTTTAATACAGTTTTATTTTCACTTTGTTTTTCTAATTTTAGAGTTCAGTTTCAATTAAGTAGTGTGTTGTTATGTAGTGTGTTGTTTTTTTGTTTTAAAGAGAATAATAAATTTGTATAAATTTTTACGTGTTGTTTCTGGTTACAAAAAAGGTAAACATTATTCCAATTTATTTATTGGCAGAGTTATATTATTTTTGTTTTTTTTTAATGTTTACTTTGTTAAATTTTCTTTTAAAAAAATAATATTTTCGTCACCCAGGAACCTATCTTCGATCTTTTACTATAGAAAATCTTAATTCACTTTGCGGCGTTTCAATTTACGTCGTGTTTTTTTGGAACGTAACCACGACGCAAAGTGAGATATTGTTGTAGATATTTTAAAATTACGTCATCGTCAATGGCGCATCGAAAAAGGGGAATTCCATAGAAATAAAATTATTCACGTCGATATAAATACGGGAAAAGGTCTAATAAATATTCACACTTCTACTGTATATATATATATACATAAATATAATCCATTGAAAATAAAATTCGTAGATATTTAGTATAGTATGCAATCCTATTGGGAATCTATGGTTAAGAAATGTCCAGCTGTGGGCGACTACGAAACGGAAAAGTCTCTTATATTCCTGAATTCAACCGCGTAATTGCGAAATATATACTTTCTATACCAGTGTCTCCAGTTTAAAGTATACGCATGTTTGTTTCTATATGAATATTTATTAATAAAATAAATCTAACAACATTAAAATAATAAGGGCAGTGGTAGTGTAGTGGTAAAGGATTGGGAATTGCGATCATAGGTCACGGATTCGATTTCTGAAATACAATTCTATATAATTCACACTTTGTTCATTAATTACATAGGATTGTCACTTCTCACAAACAAGGTTCCATAGCAGCAGAGTCCCCTGCGTACCATAATACCACATTGATTACCAACCCTCGTATCAGGCGTGGCAATATGGTATATCCATCCATAAATATCTTCGGAATGTCCTTGCAATGTGCGTCAATATACTTAAAAAAGATACATAAATTGTTGTTAATATTATACAGAAAATGCTATAAAATGTATCGCCAAATAACATATATATAGTATATATATGATATTAGCATATTTATCCTAATATCGTAAGGTAATTAATTGACCCTGGATGCATGTCGCTTCCAACCGGTTCTAGTAATTTAGATATATAAACATATGTATATTCATTTACATAAGTAAGAAAAGGACTAATATTTAGCCACTTCCGCACATGCAGTGGTAGTCGTGCAACAAAGTGCACCACCCGCCAGCCCGCTGATAAATGCTTATGCGGCAAACAATGCTAATTACACAACTGCCACCGTCAAATCACTTAACACGTGTTTCACCCCTCCACGGGGCATCTTCAGGAGTTATGTTACACCGATTAGTGCCAAACACAGAGTCCACTAATGGCACTACCACTGCATGTGCGGAAGTGGCTAAATATTGGTCCTTTTCTTACTTAGGATTGACTTCCGCAAGGTAACGCCTGATTCCATTAAATATTCATTTACATATTCATTTATATAATTTACATTCATTTATATTCGTCAAAATAATAATAATATTATTGCATTCATTTTAAAATTACAAATATTGAACACTGATTGAAAAAAACGTAATAAATTATGATATAAGAATAAGAAATTCCAAATTCAAATGTGATATTGTTTCTTTTTAATTGTAACAGTATTTATGGCCGGATTTAAATCCAGAAATAAATTTTAAATGTTTGAAATTAATCCAATGGATATCTTTACGTCGTGCAAATGAGGGTATGGAGAGCAGTAAAAGAATTAAAGATAATAGAAATAATTTTATATCTCCTGTATTATTTAGAACCAGTAAACAATTTAAATTGATGTACGAATTTAGATTTTATTGCATTGTCTCAAGGTATATTTTTAATGCACGGCGTTCAATTTGCTTCCGAGAATTTTGTTTTCATTTTCGTTATTTGAGTTATATAATGTTGTTGTTGTAGAGCTTGTAATGCTATAGAGGCGGCATATCAATAAAATATAAACTCAAAAATCAGTTGTTTTGTAAACTGGATTTATATCAGTACTGTAACGGAAATAACATACCAAACGCCGTTGTTTAGTACAAATTAAAACAACTTTGGTATAATTTCCCAAAGCTTTATAAAATTAATGAAAAAAAAATAATTTCAAATCAATTTGATGTTTTTATTTATTGTCATATTATATTAACAATATGTATTACACCGTAATATGTATTATCACCTATTTATTATAAGTATATATGTTATATACATATGCATGTATGCTGTGTACATATTAACTACCCATTATTTAAATTTCTACCTTTTCCATCCTATGGTTGTCTGTAAGAGATTGACTCGTGTGATAATACCGCACATTGTACTCTTTTGTTTATTATTATGAAACTATTTAAATCTTTCCTAGCGTACAAAACAAATAATATTAAATAAATAAATAAAATTAACAGATTTTTTGTAGGCGGCTGTGTACTTTACTGCGATGATAAAACATTTCCATATGTGCCTGAATTATAATGTAATATTTTTAAGAGATTCATTAAACAATAAATTATTTTAAATCCTATTATATTTCGAAAAGTTGCAATGATAATAAAGCTTGGTGATAAATTACTATACTACTGTATTAAGTATGTTATGGATTTGGCCATTAAAAAGCCGGACAGTGTTTAAAATGGGCGTCTCACAGACCAGGTGCGATTATAACCCTCGCCGCTTATTGATGGTGGTCAAGAGGCCTCATTTTATTTCGAATAATTTAATGATATTTTTAAAGGACCCACAAAAATAAGCTCTCATTTTAAAGTCAACTCTTCTCAGACCAGATCAAATTTTGGACTCTCGTGTCTTTAACGTGAAAGGTTTATTTATGAAGAAGTTCAATTTGTTTCAAGATTATATCGAATTGGATTCTTCTGGCTTCTAATATCTTCTGTTTAAAATAATTGTTAATTCGTAACATGTGTAAAAGCTTTAAAGGAGTAATGGCTCATTCGTCAGCAAAAGCATTCAACGCCTATTTTCATACAAACTGTACAAAGTAATCACACTGTTTATTGAAATTTGATAGGTCCATAACTCCAGGCACCTTCAAATTTGCAGAGACAGAAAGTAAACCCTAATTATTTTAATACATAATTGAGTAGTTGTTGCCCAGCGGTAAGGGCTGCGACTTGTGACCCTAGGTCATGGGTTTGATTCCCAGGAGTCTTATATAATTCACGTGCATTAGGTGTACAGGATTGTCACTGCCTTAAAAGTCCATACCAGAGGATCGGTAACGGCGTCCTTTGCATAATAACACACTCAGATCGCCAACCCTCCTGCTCAGCGTGGCGATTGTGTCATAATCCCTCATAGACTTATTTGAGGGAAGCCTATGGCTAGCAGTGGGGGTCTATGGGTTAAAACATTTTTTTTACTTTTTTATATAATATACATTACGTTATGTATTATTTCCGAAACCATTAATTTTTGAATATGGAACTATATACATTAATTGACAGTTGTTGTTGTTGGACGGTATATTAAATGATCGCCTCTAGAACTTTTATAGCTCTATGAATCGGACGATCACGCGACGGACGTGAACGCTCTAAATCAAAAATGGAAGCGTCTTTAAATCAATTATTAGATATTTATTCCCTTATTTAGTTCAAAAGGGTTGCCACATGTTTTATGTAATATTAATTATTCATTAAAAATAATTTAATTTTTATTATCTTAAGTAAGAAAAGGTCTAATACATAGCTACTTTCATTATGTAACAGTAGGCGGGTACTTAGTACAGAACTTTATTGCACGACTACTGCTACATAGCGGAAGTAGCTATATATATATATATAGTTCTTTTCTTACTTAGTATGGACTTCCGCAAAGTAACGCCTGAATCTATTAGATATTTTTATGCAACAAGAAGCACTGATGTGCATCTTTCATCCTTACATGGTTGAAATCCCTTCAACACGCACTAAGCATGTTGATAATACTTTTATAGTGTGAAAAGCCAAGATATGGAACAACTTATCGCCGTCGTTGGTTCAAGCAAACTATAACTTGAAAGTCCTCAAGTTAAAAGTGAATAGGTTTCTTCTAGGCATCTAGCATCGTAGACCTCGTCGTCATTTAACATTAGGTGAAATGGAGGTCAAAAATTTTGCCAATAGAATATTATATAATATGTAATTATGGTCAAAAGTCGTATCTATTGTAAATATTTCAATTTAATTATTGTGCACGTTGTGTCTGCCTTACTTTTTATGAATCTCCTTCTGTAGGCCTACTGGAAGAAATTTCTGGTTAGAAATAAGTAGTGCCTGTTGTGTCAGTTATATTTGTATTGTTACTTTAGTGTTTTTATTGTGTACAATAAACTGTTAAATAAATAAATAAATAAATAGAAATAAAAAAAATTCGCCCGAGGTTGTCATGGGTCTTCTCCATAGGTTTTCAATAGAATTAGCTTTTTTATATAAATACGTTCCATCCTCCTATTTTGTTATGAACAGGAATATATTTTCTTTATTAAATTTTTAACTTCCTTTTTCTTATCTTCATACTGTTCTTCCATTCTTCACAATCTCTATCATTCTGTTCTTCATTCCATAATTCATTCAATTTTTTTCTTCCACTCTAATATACTTTCGTTCATCTTCAATTACTGCAGTTTAGTTTATTAATACAATTTATATATGTCACAGATTTTTTAGTTAATTTTACATCTTATACCTATATATCACAGTTTATTTATCTTATTTTCAATATTAGTATTTAGATATTTAATTTACTTCTATTATAATTAGTTCTAATATACATTTTTGTATTGCACTGTTTATCTTATCATTTGTTCCTATTTATTACTGTTTTGGCTACTGTTCTGCAGAAGTTAAAGAAGGTTGCTCTGCCTTCTTCCTCTATCATAATAGAGGCTCGATGTTTGCCTTCTCTATCTTTCTAAATAGAACTAGTTAGAAGTTGCCTGTATCAAGAATCCATCTACCTTTATAAGGTCCACCATTTCTCCTGCGTGCTATGTGATTGCTATTTCTACTTTCAGCGTACACCATCATGATGTCATCGTCTTAGTAGACGTGGTTTATAATCATAAACTAACTACACTAATCGGTGTAAAATAGCTCCTGAAGATGCCCCGTGGAGGGGTGAAACACGTGTTGAGTGATTTGGTGGTGGCGGTTGTGTGATTCGCATTGTTTGCCGCATGCGCATTTATCAGCGGGCTAGCGGGCGGTGCATTTCATTGCACGACTACCACTGCATGTGCGGAAGTGACTAAATATTGGTCCTTTTCTTACTTATAATCATCACGAACCGCAGAGAGCGCCCAAGGTCCCCTTACTCTCCAAGCGGAAAACGCATTGTGCCAAATTGATGGTAAATGGTGAATGCCAAGGAGACGAGATTGGGCAGGAATCACCGGGGGCTCGACAGCAGCCCGAGATAGAAGACGCTAGAGAGCGTCCCCTATTTCTGGCTTAAAAAACCAGCAATGAGCTCATGCTTCCCGGTCGGTAGAGAGAATCGAAAGACCGCAACCCGAGCTCATTGAAGATCGGATAGGACATCACCGCCACTTGTCAATTGAAATGACATAGAAATCATTTTTATTCGGTTTTTAAATATTTCCAATCTACAAGTTCTAATACCTTGTCAATTTTTATCATAAATTTCTGGCTAAAAATATCGGAGGCAAAGTTATCTTTTTTCTGCCATAAATAAACAAGGTAAAGTACAAACAGAAGTAAAATGATTATACTGTATAAGTAAAAACTCTTCTTCGGCATGATAAGAATTGATACATTTGAGAAGAAATTTTTGAGATGTAACCATAGTTTTTCGTATCTCCTGAAAGCATTTTCGGATTTATCATATTATTCAGTGGGAGTGGAAATGTCGTTAATAAATCACGAATAAAGCCTTCTGCTTGTTGAACGACTGTATCCTTACCATTGGTGATTATTGGTGATACTTCCAAGTTTCCAGCTGCCTAGTTGTTTTCGACTATTGACCTTTTTTTTAAAGTTAAACATACGTAGTTAATATTATAATACTCATAGCTGTTCCTGGTGAACTAATATAAGAATGTACAAATAAAAACAATCACACCAATCTGGTTTTTAACAAGCGTTTAGTTGATAGCGGTAACACAGGCCACCTGTCCGCTTTGTTACTTCTTGATGGTGAAAATGTCAACCGGGTATGATAGATGATTACATACGGGGTGATTTGTTATAGGTGATTTAAAATGGTGAATATATAAGGGTAACCTATTTGCAATAACTCTATTTAAAGTGATTACATTGAAACTTTATTACAAATTCCTCAAGTTCATATAATAATTATTTTAATATATTGATAGAAAAAATTTAAGAACTATTTCTTTCTACATTATAATTATGTTATTTATTAACTTCCAAAATATTTCTTTTTAGGTAGGCTTTACTATACAATAAAGGCTTCTTTTTCCCGCTTCATTCATTCGCGTTTTCATTATTCGTGCATTTAAAAAATGCAACAAAATTCCTATATTTCCTCCTAAACCTTTTTTTTATTATCGCGGATCTAATAAGTACTAAGCCAATATTCTTTGTAAATGCCGTTAAGAGGCTTCAACAAGCCGAAGAAGAGGCTTCAACGCGCATTGAAAACGTGGCAATAATAAATAATTTGAAAAAGCTTAGCGAATGTTTAATAATGGCCTTAGATTTCTTAATGAACATTGACTCGTCTAGGAAATAAAGTCTTATTTTTAAGACGCAAATTGCTAATGCGACTGCTCGCTCCGTGTTAGTCTTGAATTGAATTGAATGAGCTTTTAAAAAAGAAGGTTAAGGAAGAGAAAATGACAAAATTCTTCAAACCATTGTTTAACCTTTAAATGCATGACTTTTATACTTATATATTTTACTGATAAATACACAACAATGCAGGTAAAAATACAAAAAAAAAAAAAATTTTTTATACTTATTAAACAACCTTAAATTGCAAATATACAACACTCTGCATTTACTTTTAAGTGTAGCATATGCATTTAAGGGTTAAGACTTAAGATAGCTAATCAAAATGTTCAAAAACTTCAAATGAATTGATCTTTTTATATATATTTGCTTTTTCTATTTTATAATTTACAATTTTCACATAAACGCTATAGCAGCGACTAACTCACAGATAGCGTTCCAATTTAGAACGCGTAACAATAATTTAACTCTTAAATATATTCTGGCTTTAGTAGTCAGTAATACGTCGCGTTTCATATGAACGTTATCTATTTATTTATGCTACAATACATCTCTACAAAAGAAAAACTTATAAATTAATCGTATTATAGTGATACTGATTTTTAATTGTTAATAGAGCTTGTGAATAAATTTTTCTTACTTCTGAGTTAAGAATAATGTCAAAATGAGCACAAAGAAAACCAGTCTGAGTTTGTTGTGACATTTTTTCTTTATCAAAGCGCGTTTGGAACATTAGTAGTTTCAACTTGAACGATGCTGTATGAGGAGTTGAATCTAATTCTAGTTTCTATATAATTGAGTTCTTCGCATATTATTATATTCTTCACTTCTCATAAAGTATATAGGGTGTCAAATAATATATTCTCACGTGGGAAATATAAATAAATAGATATATAAATTTTATTATTCAAAATTTGTCATTTCTCAAAGTTGGCAGCCCTGTGACTGCGTCCTCTAAATAACCCTAAGTCAAATCGCGCGCCAATAAACAAAATACGCATAATCTAAAATGAGAGTGTATTTTGAGTAATGGTGAAAGTAAATACGAAGATTCGAATTACAATTTATCGGTTCAACCGCCAAAACGAACGTAAAAGTGATATACAATGTAAAAGTGATTTAATATGTTTATTCCTGCGTACTTTATAATAACATATTTATTGCATATAATAATTACAATCACAAACACGAAAAAAAAAAATTAAAATCAAAATTAAAATGTTCTTTATTCAAATAGTCTGTTATAATCACGTTCGAATCGTCAATAAATATAAAATATATAGTTGTCAGTTTTTTTTTTCGTGGGATAATCTTACATGGGATGCCCCGCTGCTGCAGAGACAATGAAAGGATTATTCCGGACTTCTACCAGCTAAAACAACACGGTCTTCATCAACGCTTCTTGTTGAAACTTCGGGAACGCTTTCGCATTCTACCATAGTTTCAACGCCGTCCTTGCGCGGATCACCCAGAATCCGTTGCGTCGCCAAGGCCTTGTTGTTGAGTTTAACAGGTTAGGTAGACAATGTTAGAGACAACACCTAACGAGCTGGAGCACAAAAATTAAAACGCTCGGATGTAAGATAGACACAGTTTATTTTAAAAGTCATCCGCCTACAACTTCAGACACACCAACGCCGTAATAAATTATTTGTCATGCGAATGAAATATTTTTTACATAAAACTTTCACCGCTCATTTGTACATATTAAACAGTGATTCAAAATTGATATAACATAATCTTTAATTCAATATTTCATCAAGCACTAAAGATTTAATACAAATTCACAAACAACAACACATATGTCACTTGACGCCGTTCGCCATTATTATGCTTCATAATATTTTTCGTCGTCAGATGCGGTTTTGACAGCCGCCTACAAATCATACGCCGCGCGTCCTTACATCCTGCGCATGCGTAGACCGATGGATTGACAGATAAGCGAAAGCATTTTGACAACTGTGATTATTTCGCTACAGCCTTGTTAAGGGGTTGGAGAAAGGCGCGGTTTAACCCTCCAGGTCTGTAACTGTGAATGAGGAGCTCAGATGTTCTTTCTCTCTCTTTCTGCAGCCTCTTTCTGCAATATAACTTTTTCGCAGAAAGTTTTACCAGTGCTCCATGACTGCTCTTCTGTACCATCACCTAGTAAGAATAGGTTATTACCCACAGTATCGGTGAGTGCTTGTAGCTCATTCCAAGCTGTACACTCCTCAAGCATGTGCTGAACCATATCCTCTTCGTTACCATAATGGTGGCATATGGTTGATGGATCTCTTCCTGCATTGTTGACCCAGCAGGAATCTACCAGCGGTTTTTCAGGCAGTTGCTCTTTACAAATATACTTTTAAAGTACTTCCTGGATGAGCATCAATATTTAATTCCACGCATTAACATCTGTATATTATTCTTGGATGGAATAATATACTATTTATCATTTTATTTATACTAAACAGACACATACATTTTTTCTTTTACAAATGATGGCTCCGTTGGTTTGTGATCACGGAAGAGCCGAGGTGCACTGGTGTTCCAAAATCCCGTGGTGTTTAGTTCGCACGATTAAAACAAACTTTTATCCGTTTACTATATCCCAAGTTCGTAGTTGATATATTTTTGGTTAGTATAACACGCGTTTTATATTTTCCGACGTCCTATTTTGTTTTCTGTTCTTTGATATAAACTAATTATTGTTTGAACACTCCATTTTTAAAGACATGTCATTCGTTTATATTTCTTCTTATCTTTGATGTCTAATAGATGGCGTTCAAAGCGAATTTTCAGCTCAAACATAATTGCAAGCTTTCTTTAAATCATTTTAAGTTAGAATACTCTAGAAGTACAGATGTTTTTTTAGCAGAAATAAAATACTGTATATCTGTTCCAAACGGAACACTTGTATTAACAAAAATACACGGTTTTTAATATTATGGGAATTCCCATAGTTTCGCGGTGTATTTGTGGGTGGTTGAGACAATTATCAACAGATAAGATAAAAGATAAAATAAATTTATTCATAATTGGAACTTTTAACAGAACTCTTATTGATCATCAACTTATTATTTATTTTTTATCTGTTTTACTTTTGAATCTATTCTTCGCAAAGTTATAGTGGAGAAGAAGTTGGAAGGATCTTCACAACAACATATATTTTAAAAGTTTAACAAAACAGATTTTAACATATCGCCGCCTCCACTGAATATTTGCAATGTACGAGTTTTAATACACCTTGTAATTTTTTACTAAATTTTTGGACTAAAAATGGCGGAGATAGACATAGTTATCTATTTTTTCTTTAAACAAACAAGGTAAAGTACAAACAAGTATAAAATGATTATAAGATATAACTAAAATTTATTCCTATTTGTCATGATAAGAATAGATACAATTATGTTCGTATAAATATATTCACTGCTTTATGTAGACAAAATTTTTGAGATATAACCAATATATAGTTTTTTGTTTCTCCTGAAAAATATAATTTTCGGAACGGCGATATACATTTTATCAGATATAGCCTAAATGAAATCAAAACAATCAGACGATATCAATGTCAAGGATTTTTGTCATTTACATATTCATTTATTAAATAATAAGTTTTTCCGTCAATTTACTTTAAAAATGCGTTGTAATATTTACTGCTTTTAATATATGCCGTTCATTTCAAGTGTTACTCGAAGTGTGTTGTCTGTTGCGTGCGATGTATCTTCTCATATAGTGCGGAAAGTAATGTCGTTTCTGTCGACATATTTGACAGAAAAACCGATTTTGTTACCGCTCCGGCATTGATTTGAATACTAGATGGCAAAATGTTGATAACGAAGGTGAATATATCGTTGATTAAAAATAAAAACTTGTTAAAAACGTAGTCGTGTGAATTTAACTTAAGAAAGCGACATTACTTTCCGGTCCCCCTAATATATAGCTTTAGCAGGCAGTTTTCAGGATGCTCCGAAAGCTGTTCTCGTTCAAAATACCGCAAATGTTTGTCCACGAAGGTTTTTATTCAATGTGTGTTGTCGGTGATGACGTATGGATCCCAAACGTGGTCAGTGATCAGCCAGAGAGCAATGGAGAGATCTATGGTTAGAGTTTCGCTGCGAAATCGTATCAAAGATGAGGAGATCCGTAGAAGGACTAAGAGCACCGACGAAGCTCGAAGAATTGCCCGTTTGAAGTTGCAGGGGTTGGGGCAGATCGCTCCCCCCACTAGGTACGACATGGATAAGGTGGCGGGATATCGCTGGATGCAGGAAGCGTAGGACCAGTCATCTTGGTGATCTTCTGAGGAAGCCTATATCTTGCAGTGAACGTCCATCAGCTCAGAAGGAAAATAAATTATAGTTTCAAGTATCTCGTCTACATTTTGATATTGTCAACTCATTATCTCTATCGCACGAAATACAACGACTGATGTCACATAGGTAGTGTGGAATAGAAATAGTGCTCACGAAGCCGAAATTAGCCGATTGTCACTTTCCAAAGGTCCATGTGCAATATTAATCGCCGGGTACTGTATAACTCATTTGTTGTCTGTAAATATATAGTACACTTTATTAAAAAAATCAATGGTTAAATAAAATGATTATTGTTTACTATCTGTTCGTGTAGACTTTGTACGATAGACTGCTATAGGCAAGTCGCATTTTAATTAAAAAAAAAAATAATGTAACATATTTGTTGTAAAATGAGCTAATTCTTTTACACCTCTAATAAATCACCATGTATATGATAATCAGATAAGGTTTTGCTTCAGAATAAACAAAATGGTGGACATAACCTAAGGTATTAACGTCGTGTCGGGTTCATCTAGCTGGGATGTGCAGCCCGTTCTAAAATTGAATTTGTTTCATCGATTTTCTTCAATCAATATATTGTTATAATAATTTAGTTCCAGAAGATGTTTAATTACAAGCTATTGAGATACAGAATAATATCGATTTAAAAATTAATTTTCTTAGTAAACATGAAAATATTTTATAAAACTTATGTGACGAAAAATAATGTCACTGTTAGAAATACGAATGTTTCCAAAAAAAATATTTTCCGCCATGAATTTAATCAAAAATGACCACCTACTGAGAGTGATGTGTAGCTTTCTAAACAATTCCGGCTAATATTGATCAGTTTCTAACGAAATAACAGAGCCAAATTTTTAGTTAAAAATTTCAAGTAATTTCATTTTTCCATTCTTAAACTTTTTTTTTAATTTAATTGTTAATTTTTTGTAAATTATCAATGAATGTTACCTCATATGCAGCTTGGTATAAATATTAAAAATTTAATTGGGCCCGATTATAAAAAGTTTGGTAGCCCCTGAACTAAACGGTTTAATGCAAAAATTGTGTTAAAATAAATTTCATATGTTTAATGTGGTTGGGCGTAAATATATAACAAAAGAAAGTACAGCGAGTTTATAATTTTTTATTAGATTTACTCATTTAAAAAAAGGTCAAAAGGACGCAACGTTTTTTTTTTATTGGCGTTTACTTTTTAAGTGTAACCTTTTTAATGACATCAAAAGTAGCCAGACACAAATAATTCAGCCAATAACATTTTATTACGATTTTATACATACTGATTATGATAAGAGTCCTCGACATATTAATATTATTTTTATTTTATTGTAAAAACGCTTTTTACTAAATTATGATTACGTAATTATTTCTGAAAACATTGATTTTTGGATAGAGTATTATATATTAATTGAGAATAAATAAGATAAAAATTCACTCCTTTAAAAATTTTACATTTATAACCTATGTATACCTATAATAAATTACCGCCAAAACGTATTGTACTCGCGCTGTAGAAGCGAGCAATTCAAGCCATGAATGGCGCGATGAAAAAATTAAAAAATATAAGATAAATTCACGGTCATCGGTTTCACAACGCTTCCCCCGTTCCCCCTCACCCTTTCCCCCACGCCCTCATCCCGCGCCCGCGTTCGAAATTCAAATGAAGACAAACATTATTCAAACGCAGATAGCGCGCGACGCCTGACGTAAGCGGTTGCATGCATATTGTATCCAGATCGAATTAATATTGAAGATCAGCATCAACGTTCGGATACGCGTACATGAAACAAATATTTTTTTTAAATAGTCTTTTTACAACTGTCATGGTTACTTTTGTACAAAGCGAAGCACATAAAAGCGTGCACTTTTATTATTAGATTGGATCAAAGTCAAAGATTGGGGTATTCCACCAAATGTATTTTGTTACTGTATAAATAAGCTTATATAAGCACTGTCAAAATTAAAAAAAGAAAATCGTGTTGGAACAAAATACAAAATATATTAACACATGTTATTATATATCTCAATTTTCTCCATATGCTACTGCCTGGTTTGGAATGTTGATTCTAGCTAGAATAACTTGACAAGAAACTCGATAAATACTCTTTGGTATGGATATGGTCCAAACTAATTTCGAATAGTTTGATTTGTAACATTGCCATATTACATATTTAAACCTAAATTTGTTCTTTAACAACCCATCGATGTTATGAAACATATGATTAATATAGAAATTAATCATGTTAATGCCAAACAAAGTTTATGAACATCGCCATTTAATTCGTAAGACTTCCAATGCTACAACAAGCTTCTCTTATAACAGGTGGTGCAAAAGTAATGTCATAATGTGAATATGCATTTATTTTTATAAGTAAATAAAATATATTCTCTATTGCTTACTGAAAACCAATTTTCGTTTTATCTACGTCATAAATGTCAAAACAAAGTGACATTTGATGCCATTTGTAAGAATTAAGGCAAATTCAAATTATAACATTACTATCTAATAGAATCACGCGTTATCGAGTGGAAGTCCATCCTTATTAAGAAAGGTACTAATATATAGCTACTTCTGCTGTCCTCATACGGTCTAACATCTCCTCAAGATGCCCCGTGGAGGGGTGAAACACGTGTAGATAAACGGTGGTAGTCGTGTTTCGCATTGTTTACCGCACGCGCATTTATCAGCGGGCTGGCGGGCAGTGCATTTTATTGCACGACTACTGCTGCATAGCGGAAGTAGATATATATAAGTCTCTTTCTTAGTTATAATATTAGTTTTGTGCCAGGTGATAAATTTCTAATAAGATCAGATGAAAGAGGCTTGCATTCAGCATCTCACGAATGTAATAAGTTCGTCTATTCACGTTATGGACAGGTGTTTTACACTACGCTTGCCGGACTGTGTTCTCTATTCCAGAACCTTATGATAGTATTATACAAGCTCAATGCTCTGCTACTCATAAAAGCTTGGGATTGTATATTTAACTGCGAATAATATCATATATTTATTAATTAAAATATGGGAGGACGTAAGGAGGAAGGAGAAGGAAGTAATCTAGCATGTTTCGAATTTAAAAGGTTCATCTGTCTGCCTTTCAAATGAAAGTTCTTCTTGCACTTTGTCAGGTAGCGGTGGTATGGGTTGGTTACATAGCGTAGAACAGAAGACCGCTGAGGACTTTTGGTTCTGGAGTAGAAACCACTGACCAGCGAGTGCAACGTGACGTCACGAGGTAGACAAAGGAGTTTATTAATATTTTCAAATGCCAACCTAATTCGGATTTCTAATGGGTACAATTGAAAATCTACGGGCGAAGCCTATGTCCAACTATGTAGAATATTATATGTTTGAAATTACACTACTAGCCATTTTGGCTAGCTATATATGTCCTTATTTAATCTATATTAAAACCTTTTTGTATGGTATAGTTTTTTTTAAACTATCCGATATCTAATTATTACTACTTTATTACTTTCCTAATCTGTATTTGTTTCAAATTATATACTAATTATTTTATCTATATGTACAATGTGTTTGCCTTCTTTACAAGAAATAGGAGGAACTGTGATACACTATATATCTTTTGAATCTAGATAAAATATTTTTATTTACATCTCTAATACTTATTTTTAATTAACTATTTATATTTTTATATTAGTTTCCGAACATGGTATCTAATATATGAATATATAATCCATTTTTAATCTTAAAGCTTTTATATACATTTACAATACTATATAAAGTAACGATAGGTTTTTTTTTCTATTATAATGCGATATGTTAATAATTTCTGACAATTCATAGTTTTGCAGGAACAGATAATAAATATTAATTTTAATATCTAGCAACAAAAATTTTGTAAACATTTTTTCTTAGGATATTATCACTAAATTATTAATATATATGATTTTTGTACACGGTATACAAGACATTAATTTACAGCAAAGGAGCTATTTATTCAACCATTTAAAAATTTTATACTATAATAAATCATATTGTATGAATGTAAAATATAAGTTTTTATGTTTTTAACACATTAAACTAATTTAGTGAATAATAAATTATAAATGAAATAAGTCACAGATTATATTCATGTTAATTTCAGTGCGAATATCCGAACGGGCAAGATCATGCCTCTAACGGGTCGAAACAGTGTCAAAAATGGCATACATAAACACACGAAACGTATGCATTTATTCGTCAGAGGTTTTACAGTTATCGACGAATATTTCAAAGATCGCTTAAATATTCGAGCAAGCGCCAGAACTGTCCGTCTATCACTCTTCTAGCGCTTTAAAAATCTTCCGTTTTGTAACACAATATTTATTCTTTACCAGTTTACAATACACTTCGTACTTTATAGATATATTTAACCAATCGTTAATAGCAACTGACCCAGTCTAAGTTCGGGATCCCTACAGTGGGCAACACCATGATTATCACGTCAGCTGTTAGAAGCCCACAGCTGGAGAAGTACCTTCCCCAAATATCGCAACGATAAATCGCCATGCACTGTCATATACAACGATTTTGTACAATCTTGACTAAGTCGCCAGTCCACTTGTGGGCATCCTACCCACGCCGCATTTATCCGTTCGTGGTCACTCAGGAACTATTAATGAATTAACACTATATGTAGCAAAACGAGTTAAAATTTCGCCGGTGTCGTAAATTTCGCTGAAATTTTAAATCTACGCCCCCCATGTCCACAGCACCATCGGAATCTGTAAATACCACAATACACACAATGGGCAGCAATGTAAGCCTGGAAAAATTGCCATAATAATAATTTATTTTTGTGAAATTTATATATAGAATACCCTCTTATTCATGTATTATAAGTAAATAGGTAATAAATATAGAATATTTATCATTTCAATCGTTGAATGTTCACTGCTGGATATAGGTACCCGCAATGGATTTCCGATACCACTTGGACAGCAATGTAAGCGAAAAACAATAACACGTGAAATAATCGCACTGTCAAATTTTTTTTTTAATTATTTTTTTTTTAAATTTTGTTAGTAAGTTATCTTTTTTTTCTTTATATTAACCCATTTAATGCCTTAAAAAAGTTGTGAAAATAAAACATGTTAGAATTGATCGAAAAACTCTTTAGAGTGTTACGCTGTACATTTGAGACGCCATTATTATATATATTCGAAATGGGATATTGAAAGTTTTTAAGACACTTATCAGCAAACTCGCAATTGCTGAAGCGGTCTTGAAGAGAACTATCATCAGGAAATTTAGAGATTCAGGAATATGCCACAAATGGGGAATATACCCCTGAAAACACGCTTGAAAAAACCTTCAAAGAATTCCACGATGCATAGTCTAAAATATTTTCAAAAAAACTATTAATAATTTATACGTAAGTAGTAGTATTAGTTTCTAATGTTCGATGCCCACTGCTGAACATAGGTCTCCCACATAGATTCCAAAATCGATGACGTCTATGTCTATCTGCGGATTCCTCTACAGAACCAAAATCCCCAGCGGCCATTTGTTATATTTATTATGTCATCTGACCACTACTTTTTTAACTTTCCAAAGCGCAAATATCCAAAAAGGAATGAAAACATGGAACATATTTAGCTATATAAAACTAGCTTGGAGCCTATCTATTATTAAGTATACATCTTAAAGAGGAACTTTTTAAAATCAATTTCAATGTAGTATTTATTAAACTCACTTTGATGATACGCAGAAATTTGCTATAGCGACATCTAGCAGAGTATTTTTAAAACTAAATAGTTCTTGAAATATAAACAGATGGCGTGGAAATAAATTGTAAAAATACAGGGCAGACGAACCTCAAGCTGTAACTAAAACATATTATGTTTAGCATTAAAAACAATTATAAATAATGTTAGTGTTTCGTCTACAGGATGATTCTAATTACTGAATAATGAGTTATTTCACACTACTGTGAGGTAGATCTATGATCAAAAAGTGAGATGAAATTGTTATTACAAACTCCAGGGCATTAGGAATTCAGGAATTTTTTTTCTTGGCTTTTTAGGACTTTAACATTTCCCAAGTCCGTTCATTTTTCTGTTGAAAGGAAGGATGTTTTGTATCTCACGCGTGGTCTAGATTGGTGTGTTTTTTTGGGAAAAAAACAGGCATCTTATGGTTGAAATAATGATGATGAGGAACGCATTGAGTAAGTACTGAGATTATATCAACGTCGAAATATACATGTAATATATCAACGTCGGGTTTTTCCGGAGCCGATATCTGAAAGTAAGGACGGCTATATAAGATAATATGTATTCATGTAGGTATATACAAATAAAGGTTACATTAGGTTTAATCTAAACTCTTGAAGAATCACTTCTGGACAAATCCTAAGTTAGGATGTATTGAGTTTCTGACATGATCTTCTCAGGACACCATCATTACGAGTCAATGATAGCATATTACTCATAATTTTAAAGTAATTGACGATTCCAAAGCGTGTGCAAATGCTTACTGGAATAAAAATAATCTAGAATTTGAATTTAGAACAATTGAGTACAAAAGAATAGAGCAATAATAAAAGTATATTTATTTTCAGACAGTAGACACACAGTAAAAGGTATATGCTTTCATCAAATATTGTCATGATCATCGGCCTGCGTTGCTTACCTTTAACTATATCTTCGGTCCACTTAGAGAAGGGTCAACCTATACCGCGTCTAGAGATACGATCTGCGCATGCGTAATGCCCCGCCCACTGTTACTTAGGTAGACAATAATACAAAAATAGCAAAAGCAGGGTCGAAGGTATCTCGTGGCTTATTGTCTGCTTATTGTCAATTAGTAGTTGAAATGGAAGAGCAAGGCTTATATCTATGGACTCTAAGTTGGATGGACTTTGTATTGTGTGGACGGAAGCCAATTTAGATCCGCTTGGCCAGACAGGACTTTGCCCGAGACACTAGGACCCCGGGGGGAGGTGCGCGTGCGCTGCATTTGTCTCAGTGCGAGCGGAAACTTTGATAGCGCGATGTAGGAACGTATTTGTCGATCTACCCTCACTTTTAACTGATGTACATTTATTGTGGTGTCAAAACAATTTGTCAATTACCCATAGACTTTCTATTATGGTCTTATGAGATGATGTGGACACATGCTTCCTGATACACGACGTTCTAGTGTGCCGAATCACATGTATGAATAATAGATGGCCCAAAAACCAACAATAAAATGATATTTTAGTACAAGTAAAAAGGAATATAATAATAAATATTAAAACGTGATGTTTGTGAATTTAAAAAATGATCACCAAACTAGTCTTCATGTACATACTATATACTTGTTTAAATGAAAAATTAAAGGATTGGCTAAAGTACACGAGCAGTATATTAATATCCTTCTTCGAGAGGCCGAAGCTTCACCACCAACGTCAAGACAATAAGCAGTTCAAAAAGGCAGGGTCAAAGCGGTCTCGTGAGTGATGGTGTTTAGAATTTTGATTTATTTAAATTCGGATTGTTCAGTCTTGTTTGTATTGGACATGACGCCAACTTAGATCAGCTTGGCCAGACTAGATTTACCACGAGAACTAGGACCCCGGGGGGAGGAGCGCGCGCGCTGCATTTGTCACAGTGTGCGCAGAAACTTTGATAGCGCGATTTAGGAACGTATTTGTCGATCTACCCTCACTTTTAACTGACAAGTACATTCATTCTGATGTCAAAACAATTTGTCAAGTACCCACAACCTAACTAGAATCAGATTGATCTCCCTTATAATGATATCCTCCAATAAAAGCTGCGAAGGTTCCAAACGTAAAAAAAGGTTGTCACATTTACAACATCCTTAATACAGCAGTTGTAGAACAATTCATTCCCAAGCTTGCTTCTTCTCCTTGGTCGTTTATGTTCATTGCTGAAGGTCGCGTTCTTGCTGGAGAACCTTGGTTGAGGGTCCGACGAGTTGCCCCCACAGGTTCTGATCTGCTTCTTCGAGTGCTTCCGTTATTGTGATGCCTGTTACCATCCGCACATAGTTCATCTACATTTTGAATGGTCAATGTAAACAAGACTTTCTAATTTGTCAAATGTAAGCTAATATGTTTTATAACAGGAATCATAAACAAATAATGCTGAAAATGAAACAGAAAAATAATGTAACATTACCTATTCGATATCACAGGGTAAATAATTTTAAATAAAAAATTGTGTAGACAACAAAAGCGTTTTCAAACCTTATATCATAATAAAAATTAGCTTCTAATTAATTTATTTTATTTTGTGAAAGTAAAACCATTAGTAGTAATTACAATCTATTTATATATAAAAATGAATGTCTGTCTAGTTTGTAGATTCAAAAACCATACATCTTAACGCCGTGAAAATTTGTTAATTTTTTAGGTAAAGACTTTGAAAATTGTTTCTTTTTAATCAGTGATGTTCGCTTGTTGTTTTTATCTGTGGATCACCACGCCCTTTTGGTGTCTTTCTCTCTACAAATAAGCTATTTCATTACTTATAAAATCCGTTACACTATAATAAGATTTCTTTATTAGTTTTTAATTAACTACTACTTAGATTTATTACAAGATGATTTGAAGACATTACATGCACGCAAGACAACTATGTACCGTATTAAAATACACTCCGTATTGTAATACAATACACATTTGTCAACAAAAGAGATACTAACTATGCAAGTGTTGTTTAAATGAATTTTTATTTTTTGCCGTACTTTCGCTTACTGATGATATTTATATTTAATTGACAAGTCAAGCAAGGCGTTATGTCACGGAACAAGGGACTTGTCAAATGTTTTGCAAAAGATTCCAAATTTAAAAATGCGAGCGTATCAAAATGGCGCATTAGTGAAATACTTCACCAGTGCTTCGAAAGTCTGTGATTCGATCCTCTACTTGTTTTTTAGGTTTTTAAAATTTTCTTAAAAGTTTCTGAAAAGTTTTAAGTCGAATGAAAGGTTTAGAACAGGTCAAAAGATTTAATAAGACCAACAAACTGTAATGTTAAAGTTCTAAAATGTATTAAAATTGTTTTTAATTTATTTGATATTTAAAAAGTTTGGCCTACAGCAAAAATCGTCGCGACGACTTCCCTTGATAGGAACACAATAAACAATGATTAAATTTAAAATGTACGAGTAGTAATGTTTATCGCAAAAACCCTTCTTATTATAAACTACTCAAAACAAAATAGGGCCCACCGCAACTTTGTCTCTAATCGTGTTTATAAATAACTCGTATACCAATCATTGACAAAATGAAGCACTACCATTTCTAGCACACATGTTTATTAGTTCATAATGATGTTATAAAAGTTAACTTTTTTGTTGATTTCAAGTGGGTAGACAAAAAAGTAAAGTGCTTAAATTTATCCATTTCTTAAATTTTCAATCGTTTGTGTTCTTAGTCTTGCTTTAAGCGCAATACTTTGATCACACTTTGTTTAGCTGTGTTTTTTTCGTTTTTGCATTATTCCCGATTACAATGTCAGGTTATCGTCGTCATGTGGATGTGGAAACTTTGACAAGGACAGTTCTTTTGCTTCAAGAGGGAGAATCACAAAGATCGGTTGCATCTCGCCTTCGTGTGTCACGGCGAGCTATTCGAAACGTATGGGAGCGGTTCCAGGAGACAGATAGTGTGGCGAGAAGACCTGGATCAGGAAGGATTCGAGCCACAACTGCTCAGAAAGACCGGTACATTCGATTGACTGCGCGCCGGGACCGCACGACTACCGCCCGGACCTTGCAATCCCGGCTAAGGCAATCTACAGGCACACGCGTTAGTGGTCAAACCATTCGGAATCGACTCCACGAGGACGGGCAACATTTTAGGATGCATGTTACTCGTTTAAAATTAACAAGGGCTCACCGGGCAACACCTTTGAGGTTTGCGCGTGAGCATTTGGACTGGACCATGGACAATTGGAGGACTTTACTCTTTTCAGACGAGTGTAAAGTTAAGTTTTTTAGCGATGACAGACGTGTACGTGTGTGGAGAAGAGAAGGAGAACGTTTTACTGAACTATGCATGCACGGTACTGATCGTTTTGGGGGCCCGAGTGTGATGATATGGGGCTGTATAAGCTTGTTAGGCAAAACAGAGCTGGTGATCTTGAACGAAGGGACGGCCAATGCAGCCAGTTACGTCGAACAAGTAATCCGACCTTATGTCATCTCATATTCACAAAGAGTAGGTGATAATTTTGTGTTTATGCAAGACAACGCTCGTGCCCATACAGCTAGGGTCACTCAGAGGGCACTTTCTGATGTCAATATCTCGGTTTTACCTTGGCCAGCAATGAGTCCCGATCTCAACCCGATTGAGCATTTATGGGATCAATTGAAAAGAAGTCTTAAAGAGTTCCATAGCCACGTTAACAGCCAACAGGACCTCATAAACGCGCTGAAACTCTGTTGGGAACGAATACCCGACCAAAACATCACTCATCTGATTGAGAGTGTTCCAGATAGGCTCAGAGAGTGCATACGGAGCAAAGGAGGTCCTACTCGATACTAAAGAATAGCTCCCGGCAAGTTTATTAAAAACAAACAGTTACTATAAAAGTTTATATTGACCGTCTACTTAGTGCCTATTTTCTCTAAAAATGTGTATTTGAGTGTATTGCGATAAAATTAAACATTTCAAACGTTATTTTGTGTTTACTTAATGTGTAAAACCCTAATTCAACATCGACTAATTGTAAAAATTTAATAATCATGTATGCACATAAATTAAGAGGCAAAATGATGGTGGGCCCTATTTTGTTTTGAGTAATACATTATCATTACGTTGTATATTATTTCTGATATATTGATTGTGGCTTAGACACGTATAGCTAAGGCAAGCTTGAATTTGTTCATTTAATATTAATTATTCATATTAAAACACACACGATATGAAAAATATTCATAATTCACATATTTTTAAACGTGGTAGATATTGAGTCAATATTTATTATCAAAAAAAGAGATGTGCGGGCCATTTATTGCATGGGAGCTCATCCCAAACTTCGTTATTGTTTGCGAGGTTTTAATAAATCTAGTATAGTTAGTTGGGTCGCATTACATCTATAATAATGTTTTGTTCGTCCACATAAACATACAAAATTATTAAAAAAAATATAGTAACACACACGGTGTTAATACAAGGAGAAAAAATCAAATATATACTCCTAGTTTTCGTCTTCAAAAATTAAATAAATCATTCATGGCACAAGGTGTACGTATTAGAAAGAAAATTCTACTATCAATTTCAGATTTGCCACTGGAGAGATATAAAACCAATATTACAAAAAATGTTGTTGAATAAAGTTATTTTATTGTATCCAAGAATACTATACTGATGTTAATGCGTGGAATTAAATGTTGTCGATGCTTCAGGAAGTTAATTATTGTCGCGCGCTCTTTATAAAACTATATTTGTAACGAGCAACTGCTGATTTTCTCACCGGCTTTCAGCAGAACTGCCTTCAGAGCTGGTAGCTTCATGTAGGGACAAAAATGCCGACATTTTGTTAATTGACGAACGGAAAGTGCTTGTAAAAACTTATTCGAATAAAGAATATTTTGATTTTGGTTTTGATAAATATATGAAACGTATTTCATATATATCGCTGTATATTTGTTTAATATCTTATTAATAAACAATTATTGCTTACAAACACAAGTTTTCTGTTACGTATATAAGCATTTTAGTAATAAACTTAGTAATATTTTTTGTTCGAATACATTCTAAGTCGCTATTTTTGTTTCTGAATTACGTCATCTATTTGACAGATAAAGACAGCGGTTTTTTATGTGTAGCTTGTATGAAAATGGAAATAATTTCGCATATATAAAAAACTTTCTCGTGCCTTAACAAATAAAAAAAACTTTAGAAGAATTTTTGAAGCCGTGTTGTAAAAATATTTGGCTATTTATTTATATGTACATGGATATATAATTTGGCAAATTTTACTTCCTCTGATCCAAGTGTTAAGTGTGGTTGTTTAATGCAAAATACGTCATTGTTATGTGTAAGCTCATGACATCAAGTCAGCCCCCTCCCCGTCTTGTCAATTTCTGATTTAATACAAAAATAGCAAAAGCAGGGTCGAAGGTGTCTCGTGGCTTATTGTCTGCTTATTGTCAATTAGTAGTTGAAATGGAAGAGCAAGGCTTATATCTATGGACTCTAAGTTGGATGGACTTTGTATTGTGTGGACGGAAGCCAATTTAGATCCGCTTGGCCAGACAGGACTTTGCCCGAGACACTAGGACCCCGGGGTGTGGTGCGCGCGCGCTGCATTTGTCACAGTGCGAGTGGAAACTTTGATAGCGCGATTTAGGAACGTATTTGTCGATCTACCCTCACTTTCAAATGACGTACGTTCATTCTAGTGTGAAAACAATTTGTCAGGTACCCACAACTCAACTAGAATCAGATTGATCTCCCTTATAATGATATCCTTCAATGAAAGCTGCGAAGGTTCCAAACGTAAAAAAAGGTTGTCATATTTACAACATCCTTAATACAGCAGTTGTAGAACAATTCATTCCCAAGCTTGCTTCTTCTTCTTCTTGGTCGTTTATGTTCATTGCTGAAGGTCGCGCTCTTACTGGAAACCCTTGGTTCAGGATCCGACGAGTTGCCTCCACAGGTCTCGGCCTGTTTCTCCGAGTGCTTCCGTTATTGTGATGTCCGTTATCACCCGCACATTGTTCATCTATCTGATCGGTGATAGCCCTCTTGGTGTCTAATCCTCTAGAAACATGCTCCCAAGCTTTGTCACCGCATGTAAAATCCGTCACACTATAATAGGATTTCTTTATTATTTTTTTTAATTAATGAACAACTTCGATTTATTACAAGATGTTTTGGAGACATCACATGCACGCAGGACATCCATGTACCGTATTAAAATACACTCCGTATTGTAATACAATACACATTTGTCAACAAAAGATTTACTAACTCTATACAAGGGTTGTTTAAATGAGTTTTTATTCTTGCTGTACTTTCGCTTACTGATGATATAGTGGTGTCACGGAACAAGGGAGACCGTCAAATGTTTTGCAAGTCATTTTTCTCTGTAGCTTGTATGAAAGAGAAAATATTTTTACTTACATAAGAACTTTCTCTATGACTTGATGAAGATATAGAAAAAAAGACGTCATGCTGAAGCCGTCTGCTAAAAATGTTTGGCAATTCATTTATATTTACATGGATATATTGTTTGTCTCTTTTGCATAACAAATTTCTCCTCCTCTGACCTAAGTGTTATGTGTGGTTGTTTAATGGAAAATGTCATTGTTATTATTGCTGAGGGCTGGCATTGCGCAGAGTGACCATACGCGGAACCCCACCCCGCGTCCCACACCCCGATATCTCGACCACTAGTGCGCAGGCGCAAGTAAATGAAAGTAGGAACCAAGGTACCGTAACCAACCGCACTCTCTCTCGGGCACGATACCTCGAAGCATAGCATAGTTAGTCTTGTAATTCTTTAGTTGTAGTATGTGTGTAATGTAAATACTTAGTTAGTTGTGATATTCTTGTGTCTTTGATCAAATAAACGTGTTTGTTAACTTCATCGACCTGCGTATTTCTTTTCGGAGATAACCCCGCGTGTTATGCTATAGTCCATTAAATGTCAACGTGAAAAGCGCCTCTGTGGAACGACAACGGATCCGCAATAGTTATAAATAGGCGCGTGACATCAGGTCAGCACTCTCCCTGTCTTGTCAATTTCTGGTTTAAAAACACAAAAATAGCAAAAGCAGGGTCGAAGGTGTCTCGTGGCTTATTGTCTGCTTATTGTCAATCAGTAGTTGAAATGGAAGATCAAGGCTTATATCTATGGACTCTAAGTTGGATGGACTTTGTATTGTGTGGACGGAAGCCAATTTAGATCCGCTTGGCCAGACAGGACTTTGCCCGAGACACTAGGACCCCGAGGTGTGGTGCGCGCGCGCTGCATTTGTCTCAGTGCGAGCGGAAACTTTGATAGCGCAATTCAGGAACGTGTTTGTCGATCTACCCTCACTTTCAACTGACATTCATTCCGGTGTCAAAACAATTTGTCGACTACCCACAGATTTTATATATTTGTCTTATGAGATGACGTGGATACATCCTACGTTTGGATGTCTCGTGTTAACACACGACATTAGGACTGAGATGGATAAGTTTTTCGATTGCCGTCCGCTGCTAACATAGGCCTGCGTTCAACGTCTTCCGAACATCTAGGTCATGTATATTCTATATACATATCATTTATACACGTATGTACTGATTCATTACGATATCTATGGAACCATAGACCTAACAGACTACCTTTGTGGTTAATGAGCGGATTGTGGACAATCTCCTTTATTCCAAATTAGATTCCTAACTAATTGTTTTAAATTGTGTTCACCTGGCATTCTTAGTCAATACTAATATGAATTTAATAATAAACATTAAAGCGTTTCATAGTTCCATTAATATCGTAATGAATCAGCACATATGTACATCGATGATATGTAAATAGAAGAAAGATGACTTAGATGTTCCGAAGACGTTGAATGCAGGCATATTACACGCTTAGTTTTACCCTCCTAGCTATCCGGCATCGGCCATCAGTTGCACACACGCTGCCATTTCAGTTTAGTATTTCTTCGAACTACATCAATGACTTTGGTTTTTTGTGAATCTCCTAATTTCAGATTAGATCCTCTCATTTCTAACTCCTTCCATTGCTCTCTCGATGATCAGAAGTCGTCCCATAATGCTCACCGTAAGCGAAACCTCGTATTCGTAAGTCATCACCGGCAACGTACTGACCAAAGGCTTTCGTATGTGACATTGTATAGAGAGATAATGTACTTCAATTAGTTAGGAATCTAATTAGGAATAAAGGAGATTGTTCCCAATCCGCTCATTAACCGCAAACGTAGTCTGTTATCTCTATGGTTCCATAGATATCGTGATGAATCGGTACATACGTGTGTAGAAGATATGTATAAAGAATACAGATGACCTAGGTGTTTGTAAGACGTTGAAAGGCAGGCCTATGTTAGCAGCGGACGGCAATCGAAAAACTTATCCATCTCGGTCCTAATGTCGTGTATCAATACGAGACGTCCAGACGAAGGATGTATCCACATCAACTTAAAAGACAACAATAAAAAATCTGTGGGTAGTTGAAAAATTGTTTTGAAACAAGAATGAATGTACGTCAGTTAAAAGTGACGGTAGATCGACAAATACGTTCCTAAATCGCGCTATCAAAGTTTCCGCTCGCACTGAGACAAATGCAGCGCGCGCGCACCACACCCCGGGGTCCTAGTGTCTCGGGCAAAGTCCTGTCTGGCCAAGCGGATCTAAATTGGCTTCCGTCCACACAATACAAAGTCCATCCAACTTAGAGTCCATAGATATAAGCCTTGCTCTTCCATTGCAACTACTGATTGACAATAAGCAGACAATAAGCCACGAGATACCTTCGACCCTGCTTTTGCTATTTTTGTATTAAACCAGAAATTGACAAGACGGGGATGGTGCTGACCTGATGTCACGGGCCTACTTATTACCATTGCAGCTCCGTTCCCGTTCCACAGAGGCGCTTTTCACGTTCACATTTAATGGACTATAGCATGTCACGCGGGGTTATCTCCGAAAAGAAATACGCAGGACGATGAAGTTAACAAACACGTTTATTTGATCAAACACAAGAATATCTCAACTAAGTATTTACATTACACACATACTACAACTAAAGAATTACAAGACTAACTATGCTATGCTTCGAGGTATCGTGCCCGAAAGAGAGTGCGGTTGGTTACGGTACCTCGGTTCCTTCTTTTATTTACTTGCGCCTGCGCACTAGTAGGCGAGATATCGGGGCGTGGGAAGCGGGGTGAGGTTCCGCGTATGGTCACTCTGCGCAATGCCAGCCCTCAGCAATAATAACAATGACGTATTATCCATTAAACAACCACACATAACACTTAGGTCAGAGGAGGAGAAATTTGTTATGCAAAAGAGACAAATAATATATCCATGTAAATATAAATAAACAGCCAAACATTTTAGCAGATGGCTTCACCATAACGTCTTTTTTTTCTATATCTTCGTCAAGGTAAAGGAAGGTTTTAATGTAAGTAAAAATATTTTCTCTTTCATACAAGCTACAGAGAAAAATGACTTGCAAAACATTTGACGGTCTCCCTTGTTCCATGACACTAATATAATGCCTTGCTCGACTTGTCAATTAATTATAAATTTCATCAGTAAGCGAAAGTACAGCAAAAATAAAAACTCATATAAACAACCCTTGCATAGAGTTAGTAAATCTTTTGTTGACAAATGTTTATTGTATTACAATACGGAGTGTATTGTAATATTGTACACAGATGCCCTGCATGGATGTAATGTCTCCAAAACATCTTGTAATAAATCTAAGTAGTTCATTCATTAAAAAGAATAATAAAAAAATCATATTATAGTGTGACGGATTTTTTATATGATGACAAAGTTTGGAAGCATATTTCTAGAGGATTAGACACCAAGAGGGCCATCACCGATCAGATAGATGAACTATTTGCGGGTGATCACAGGCATCACAATAACGGAAGCACTAGGAGAATCAGGCCAAGACCTGTGGTGGCAACTCGTGGAATCTTCAGCCAAGGTTTTCCAGTAAGAGTGCGACCTTCAGCAATGAACATAAACGACCAAGAAGAAGATGAAAGCTTGGGAATGAATTGTTCTACAACTGCTGTATTAAGCATGTTGTAAATGTGACAACCTTTTTTTACCGTTTGGTACCTTCACAGCTTTTTTTGAAGGATATCATTATAAGGGAGATCAATCTGATTCTAGTTGGGTTGTAGGTACTTGACAAATTGTTTTGACACCAGAATGAATGTACGTCATTATAAAGTGAGGGTAGATCGACAAATACGTTCCTAAATCACGCTATCAAAGTTTCCGCTCGCACTGAGACAAATGCAGCGCGCGCGCACCACACCCCCGGGGTCCTAGTGTCTCGGGCAAAGTCCTGTCTGGCCAAGCGGATCTAAATTGGCTTCCGTCCACACAATACAAAGTCCATCCAACTTAGAGTCCATAGATATAAGCCTTGCTCATCCATTTCTACTACTAATTGACAATAAGCAGACAATAAGCCACGAGACACCTTCGACCCTGCTTTTGCTATTTTTGTATTAAACCAGAAATTGACAAGACGGGGAGAGTGCTGACCTGATGTCACGCGCCTGCTGATACAATGACGTGTTTCCCATTAAACAACCACACTTAACACTTGGATCGGAGGAGAACAACTTTGTTCTTTTTTTAAATGACCTCCTTTACGGTTCCCAAGACCCCTCGTACTCCCCTATCAGATTTTGGCGTTTACATTTCCTTTTATAGTTCTTTTCGCATACTGTTTAATTTCTTTAATCTTTTTTCATTGGTCATATGATCTAACTTTCCTGTTCTTTCATTCTAGAATTCTCTAGCATTCCTCTATGTACTAATTACCTTTCATGCAGCGTCTCTCTTTCTTCGCCTCGTTACTCATATATCACAGATTTAAGTAAATACTGCCTTTCTTCGCTTTTAGCTTTATTTTTATGTTATACTATTTCGTATTAATATTTTTTATACTTATTTAATACAGGTTATCGCATCAAATCACAGATACGATTTTAAATTTATTTTCATTGCTTATGTTTTATCTAAAATGTAAATTTTGTTAGCGATTCATATTTCATTATTGTTTTGCTTATCTTCTGTTTATTTAATTACTTACTCCCCGTTTTATTTATCAGTTTTGTTACGTTTGTTTCCTCAACTATTTCCCTGCAGCATTTGAGGAATGCCGGTCTGTCTTGATCATCGTTATTTAATGGGATAACGATGTCGTCACTAATACTTTTACCCAACCGGCATTCGGAGTTGAACTGAAGTCCTCTGAATACTGGACAGTCGGCAATCAGATGCACTACAGTCTGGTCCACCGCAGGGTCACAGGTACACGAGGGACTCTCCCTGAGTATGAACCAAGTACTCAGGGAAACTCTTGCACCTCGTGAACATTTGGTCCAGGACCGTGACCAGCTCCAACCGGTAAACCACGTGGTGGGCCGAGACGGCGTTCGGGAGAAACATCCGCGTCACCGAAGCCGTCGTGCCTACCACATACCTCGTATTCCATTCTTCAAGCTTGTCCAGGATACGCTGTTGCTTTACGAATGAGACAGAGCATCTCTCGTACTTTTCTTTTACTATTCTAAACCGCATCCGTGGCCAGCAGGTCCTCCCTCTCATTCCCTTCCATCTCCGCGTGCACTTTTTCCCAGTATAACCTGATATTCTTATCTTTTTCTCTTGCTTTCATAATGATCTCTTTCACTCTTAGCGCTAAGGAATGGAGTGTATCTGATCTTTCGACAGTTTCGAGGGCGGACAGCGAGTCGCATAGTAAGGCCGCATACCTTGTCGTTTCCGTCAAAACCACCAGCTCTAACCGGCATACAGTGCAGAACATGACCAGCTTAGGTTTTGTACAGTACCACTGTGCAGCGCCCTACATGACGCAGAACGCTGCACTTACCTCATCGTTATGTAAGTCGCCAACTCGGCTGCCGCGGTGGCACTTTGGACTCTCTACGCACTTTCCTCCAGACACCAGAATGCCTCACCAAATCGGTCAGACGGGTGTGGAAGTCTTAAGAGTCTGTAACTTCCAGGTGACAAGTTTGTTATACAAAAGAGCGAAATAATATATCCATGTAAATACAAATAAATTGCCAAATACATTTAGAAGACGGCTTCACCAATTCGTTTGTTTTTTTATATCTTCGTTACGACACCAGGGAAGGTTTTTATGTAAGCAAACATATTTTTTTTTCATGCAAACAACAGGTTATTCATAATTCCTATCTTATTTTTTTAATTCCGATTACTTATGCTGAATATATAAATATTATACAAATATATGACATTAAGTACACGAGAACGTCCCGTGTCAGGAAGGATGTGTCTACATCATCTTACAGGATAATAATAAAAAAATCTGTGGGTAGTTGACAAATTGTCTTGACACTAGAATGAGTCTACGTCAGTTGAAAGTGAGGGTAGATCGACAAATACGTTCCTAAATCGCGCTATCAAAGTTTCCGCTCGCACTGTGACAAATGCAGCGCGCGCGCACCACACCCCGGGGTCCTAGTGTCTCGGGCAAAGTCCTGTCTGGCCAAGCGGATCTAAATTGGCTTCCGTCCACACAATACAAAGTCCATCCAACTTAGAGTCCATAGATATAAGCCTTGCTCTTCCATTTCAACTACTAATTGACAATAAGCAGACAATAAGCCACGAGACACCTTCGACCCTGCTTTTGCTATTTTTTGTATTTATAAAACAGAAATTGTCCGTCGGTCTTTGGCCACCTGTTCCGATCTCTAATCTCCCACCATCCCGACGTGCGCTTTTTCCCAGTATAACCTAATATTATTATCTTTTTCTCTTTCTTTCATAATGATCTCTTTCACTCTTAGCGCTAAGAGAGGGAGTGTGTCTGTTCTTGCGACAGTTTCGAGGGCGGACAGCGAGTCGCTCAGTATGGCCGCATACCTTGTCGTTTCCGTCAAAGCCACCAGCTCTACCCGGCATACAGTGCAGAAGTTGACCAACTTAGGATTTGTGCAGTTCCACTGTGCGACGCCCTGCATCACGCAGAACGCCGCACTCACCTCATCGTTATGTAAGTCGCCAACTCGGCTGCCGCGGTGGCACTTTGGACTTTCTCCGCACTTTCCTCCAGGCATCAGAATGCCTCACCAAATCAGTCAGACGGGTGACTTCCAGATGACAAGTTTGTTGTACAAAAGAGCCAAATAATATATCCATGTAAATACAAGTAAATTGTCAAATATATTTAGAAGACGGCTTCACTAATTCGTCTGTTATTCTATATTTTCGTTAAGACACGAGGAAAGTTCTTATGTAAGCAAACATATTTTTTTTTCATGCAAACAACAGATTATGTTAGCATGTGGCACACTATTCGTCTCTAATTCATATTTCTTATATTAGTCTTTTTTACATTGCGATTACTTATACTAAATTATCACCTTTTTGTTGGTTTGTGTGCTGTCTATTATACATGTATGTGATTCGGCACTAGAACGTCGCGTATCAGGAAGCATGTGTCCACATCATCTCACAAACCGTTATTCATAATTCTTATTGTTTTACATTTCTATTACTTATACTAAATATATAAATATTATACAAATATATGACATTAAGTACACAAGAACGTCCCGTGTCAGGAAGGATGTGTCTACATCATCTTACAGGATAATAATAAAAAATCTGTGGGTAGTTGACAAATTGTTTTGACACTAAAATAAGTGTACGTCATTTGAAAGTGAGGGTAGATCGACAAATACGTTCCTAAATCGCGCTATCAAAGTTTCCGCTCGCACTGAGACAAATGCAGCGCGCGCGCTCCTCTCCCCGGGGTCCTAGTTCTCGTGGTAAATCTAGTCTGGCCAAGCTGATCTAAATTGGCTTCCGTCCACACAATACAAAGTCCATCCAACTTAGAGTCCATAGATATAAGTCTTGCTCTTCCAATTCAACTACTAATTGACAATAAGCAGACAATAAGCCACGAGACACCTTCGACCCTGCTTTTGCTATTTTTGTATTAAACCAGAAACTGACAAGGCGGGGAGAGTGCTGGCCTGATGTCACGCACCTGCTGATAACAATGACGTGTTTTCCATTAACCAATCACGTTTAAAACTATGATCAGAGGACGACGACTTTGTTATACAAAAAAGCCAAATAATATATCCATGTAAATATTAATAAATTGCCAAATATAGGCGGTTTTATTAATGCGTCTGTTTTTTTTTATATCTTCTATAAGGCACAAGAAAATTTCTTATGTAAGCAAACATATTTTCTTTTTCATTACAGCTACAGTTAAAAAGCAGCTGTCTTTATCTGTCAAATAATTGTTAATAAAAATTGGCGTGTTAGGATGTATTTGAATTAAAATTATTACTCCTAATAACTTTATTACTAAAGTTTTAATATTTACGTAACACAAAACTTTCTTTGAAAAAAAATTTTCGGATATCACTTTCTTTGATTAGACAGTAAGGAATTGGTTTCCTTTTATATTCAAATTCATATTAATATAACACATCTGATTATAGTTTTTCAAATGATTGCTGACATTGGAATATAATTTTTGTATTTCGTATTTATAAACATGAAATGTTTTGTATGTACTGACACGTTGACTGTCGCGGTAATTTTCAGAAATCTTGGCTAAAATGACAATTTGATTTCCAGATATCGAACTAAATTTTATAATTATAATTTTTGTTCACTTTCTAATAAATTTTATATCCTTGCAAGCCAGCATTGATTTTTTTAAGATATATTTCGAGGATAATCTGCACAAAAATGGCAAGTAAATACAGAACGAGATAATTCGTACAGTACCCGGCGATAAATATTGCACATCGAACTTTAGAAAGAGACAATCGGCTAATTTCGGTTTCATAGAGCGTTATCTCTGTCGCACGACTGTCAAAACGTCAAATTGGTAGAGTGGGACAGAGATAATGCTCTACGAAGCCGAAATTAGCCGATGGTCTCTTTCCAAAGGTCGATGTGCAACATTTATCGCATATATCGAAAAGATACGAGTTGTCTAGTCGATTGCATTAAGTGTTTTAAAATATGCGATATATCGTAAATCGTGTTTAATTGTGAGATAAAAATTATTTCTTAAAATAAGTGATTGGTAAGAAAAGTACCAATATTTAGCCAATTTTTATTGCCAAACACAGAGACTAATGGGTGTAACATAACTCCTAAAGATGCCCCGTGGAGGAGTGAAACACGTGTCCAGTGATTTACGGTGGCAGTTGTATAATTCGCATTGTTTGCCGCATATGCATTTATCAGCGGGCTGGCGGGCGGTGCACTTTGTTGCACGACTACCACTGCATGTGCGGAAGTGGCTAAATATTGGTTCTTTTCTTACTTAGCATTATCTGATCTTACTTCCTTGACAATATATTTGTAGGTCTCCTTCTATCTTCCTTTTCATTATTTATGTTTTTTGGTTTATAATATTACATTTATTAGTCTCGACAATTAAAATTTGTTTTCTAATTACAAAATCACAGATTTTGATCTTTATTACCCGAATTTAGGTTTTGTTCATAATTATGATTTTATACCTCATTGCAGTATTGTTAGAATTTATGGTTACATTATGCGTCTCCAGGGAGGAGATGCTGCAACTGTACCTTCCTTCATACCTAGATCTCATGTCTGTCCGGATAGTACTGAATATTATTGTATTTATGAACCTTGAATATTGTTTGGGAGAGAAAGTCGCAACATACTTTCATGGGCAATTGTTCACGATATTAAACTTTTACGGGATAGTAAAAGTTAGGAATAAATTGATATACTATTGTTTTTGGGATATAATAAAAGTTAACCCAAAAATATATATATCTTAGTTTGCTGTGTGCTTTTTTCAGATCAAGGTTTGCTTAAAACCCTTGTAGCTTAAACATGAAGAATTTTCAATTTAAAAAATCCTTTGATAGTAATATAAATAAATGAAGATCCTTTTCTTACTTAGTATGGACTTCCGCAAAGTAAAGCCTGGTTCTATTAAAAAGGTTTGTTGGCCATTGCGATCCTGGAGTAAAAATAGCAAAAAGTGGGGTCAAATGCAAGCTCGGAGTGACACTTATGTTCTACGCTTACGTTCTACGAATACGTCTACGAATGCGTCTACGATATGTCTATGAACGTGCTCATAGCACGTGAACTAACTAACACAGCGCCTCAGTAATCTCACTGGTAACGGGTGAGTTGCTACGTGGCCAATATGTATTTACCATCTTGGCCTGGCTTACCCCGAGCTCTCGGACCCCGAGCGATACAATCCACTCGTTGCACTTGTCGTACCACGCGTAAAAACTTTGATATCGCGATTCAGGAATTATATTTTCAAACTACCCACTATTTGAATCTGATTACTAACAAATCTGATTAGTGACAAAGTTTTTTCGACTACCCACGGAGTATTTTATGTCATATGCTTTTCTCGCATCTCTCTTGCAGTAAATATTAATTTATTGTACACAGTTACTGTTATAAATAGTTTTTATTTAGAGTTTTTTGTCTTAGTTAGAATAAATTTTTACTGAATACTTATGTTAAAATTAGAATAAACTGATGCTCTAATTGAGTAGTAGCAATTAAGATGCCGGTCTCGCACCGGTGCGAGACGTAGGGTTTACGGTGAGGAGCCGATCTCGCGCCGGTGCGAGATGCTTACCAACCAACTTCTATGAGCCAGTATGTCGTCGGCATCGCGCGAAGTAACATGCTAACATACTGGCAATGAAAAATTTTGTTTTTGTGTCTCTTAAAAACCTATCCAACCTAAGTTATATTATTATAGTTCCGTACCTAAGTCTGATTGGTTCCAAGACATCACCATAATAGACAAGTAGATCCTAATCAAATTCAAATTTTGAAATTTAATTTTTTTTTAAGTTTGGAGAGAATTGAGTATTTTTATTTTTATGAATAATCTAAAATGACTTAGTTTAATTAAAATTGTAGTATACCTATAATCGAACACAACATTTACTATATTTCCTATTTTCTATGACCACAAAAATGTTCCGCAATTTAAATGCCTTCATCTAGACCTCTTTTCTTTCAAGGTCATTGAAACTTGTAACAATAACACTGTCCCTGGAGACACAAATATACTTGAAGATATCACAAATAACTTGAACAAGTAATACGACCTAGTTAAGGAGATAACAACAGATAAATTAAAATTGAATTCGTATCTAGTAGACGTAGGAGTGAGAAGTATAAAAGAAAAATCTATTTATAATCTGCTGAAGCATTTACATTTGTAAAAACGATAATAACAGCTTATTCCTTGCACGTCTTAAATAGGAACAGGATTTAATAAATATAAAAAGCAGGGTCGAAGCGCTCTCGGAGGTGATTTTTTTGTATTTTTTTGAATTTTTTTGTTTTCCACCGGTGACAATTATGTGTGACAGTCTTTTGGTTGCGATATTGCTTTTGATTAAGGCGAGCCTTATACTAACTTATTTAACTTTAATCTAATGATGCTTCAGCTAATTATGCGATAACCAATGATGCTTCTGCTAATTATGCGGTAACCAATGATTCTTCTGTTAATTATGCGGGAACCAATGATGCTTCTGCTAATTATGCGGTAACCAATGATGCTTCTGATAATTATGCGGGAACCAATGATTCTTCTGTTAATTGTGCAGTAACCAATGATGCTTCTGCTTACTGTGCGGTAACCAATGATGCTCCAGCTAATTGTGCGTAAACCATGAATGCTTCAACTAATTTTATGCTAACCACCGGTGCTTCTGCTAATTGTGCGTAAATCATTAATACTTCAACCAATTGTGCGTTAACCAATGACGCTTCAACAAATTGTGCGGAAATCAATTATACTACAACCAATTGTTCGTTAACCAATGATAATTCAGCTAATTGTGCGTAAACCATAAATGCTCCAACTAATTGTATGCTAACCAACGGTGCTCCAGCTAATAGTGCGTAAATCATTTATACTTCAACCAATTCTTCGTTAACTAATGGTGCTTCAGCTAATTGTGCGTAAATCATTTATACTTCAACCAAATGTTCGTTAACCAATGATACTTCAGCAAATTGTGCGTAAACCATTAATTAATGCTTCAACTAATTATATGCTAACCAATGGTTGTTCAGCTAATTATGCGTAAATCATAAATGCTTCAACCAATTGTGCGTTAACCAATGATGTTTCAGGTAATTGTGCGTAAACCATTAATGGTTTAAGTAATTAAGCGTTAACCAATGATGTTTCAGCTAATTGTGCGTTAACCAATGATGCATTAGGTAATTGTGCGTTAACCAATGATGCTTCAGCTAATTATGCGTAAATCATTAATGCTTTAACTAATTGTGCATTATGAAATGGTGCTTCAGCTAATTGTATGTTAACTAATGGTGTTCTTGCTAATTGTGCGTTAACCAATGATCTTATAGCTAATTGTGCATTATGAAGTGGTGCTTCAACTAATTGTATGTTAACTAATGGTGATCTTGCTAATTGTGCGTTAACCAATGATCTTATCTAATTGTGCATTATGAACTGGTGCTTCAGCTAATTGTATGCTAACTAATGGTGTTCTTGCTAATTGTGCGTTAACCAATGATCTTATATCTACTTGTGCATTATGAAGTGGTGCTTCAGCTAATTGTATGTTAACTAATGGTGATCTTGCTAATTGTGCGTTAACCAATGATCTTATATCTAATTGTGCATTATGAACTGGTGCTTCAGCTAATTGTATGGTAACTAATGGTGATCTTGCTAATTGTGCGTTAACCAATGATTTTATATCTAATTGTGCATTAACCATTGGTTTTTCATCTAGTTGTGCCTTAACTAATGATCTTACATTTAATTGTGCGTTAACCAATGGTGTTCTATCTAATTGTGCGTTAACCGATGATCTTACATCTAGTTGTGCGTTAAACAGTGGTCTTTCATCTAATTGTGCGTTAAACATTGGTGTTTTATCTAATTGTGCGTTAACCACTAATTTTTTATCTATTTGTGCGTTAACCAATGATCTTAATTCTAATTGTGCGTTAAACAATGGTGTTCTCTAATTGTGCGTTAACCAATGGTCTTTCATCTAATTGTGCGTTAAGCACCGGTGTTTTCTCTAATTGTGCGTTAACCGGTGGTGTTTTATCTAGTTGTGCGTTAACCAATGGTCTTTTATCTAATTGTGCGTTAACCATTGTGCCTTAACTTGTGATAATGGAATTAATGGTACTTGTTTTGATGAAGGATGCAACTAATTCTATCACATAATTGTCACCGGATACCAATTTAGATCAGCTTGGCCAGACTGATTTAACTCGAGAGACTAGGACCCCGGAGGTGGTGGTGCGCGCGCAGTATTTGTCTCACTTCGCGCAGAAACTTTGATAGCGCGATTTAGGAACATATTTATCGAAATACCCTCACTTTTAAAATACACTTGTCGCTATTTCGTTACAGTTTTTATATTGCTGTGTATTGTTTTGTTACAGTGAGATTTATAATGTACTAAAATTTAGTTTTTAAAATGTAATATATACAAAAGTCATGCATATAAGAATTTTGAACTATGTAACGATCTATCAAAAGGGGTAAACAAAATTATTGTCAAAAGTATATTTAAAATTTATTAAAATACCCGATATCAATTTAGTTTTTACGCATTTAATTTTACACTTAACATAGAGATGTCACTTCTCAGCATTCAATGTATTCATTGCGCAGCTCTCATCTCTAAAGAAATTGATTTTCTGTCGGTTGAATCTTAAGACTTATGTAATAACATATTACTTATGCAAATTCATTTTTATATGAAAATAATGTCAGATAGTATTTATAAAGTAAAAACGAAATGTATAAAGCTCGTTTCGCCTGAATATCGTCTTGAAAAAGTTAACAAATCCTTCATAGGTCAGAGTGTATGTATGTATAATAAAGATCTTTTCAAACTTATTGAGACATCTCCATTCCTTTATGAAACTACTAGGCGCAGGCAAAAGTTTCATCCATACGTTGTGGACATGTCCAAAAGTCGAACTAAAAGGTTTGACAGCTCGTTTTTGGTGAGAGTCGCCAAGATTTGGAACGACCTGCCTGGGTTTATTTTTCCTGATGAGTTTAACTCTGGAGCCTTTAAGAGTAGAGTGAACAGGTTTCTTTTAGATGGGCGTGTACCACCTTCGTCTTCAATTACACTTTCCATCAGGTGAGATGGAAGACAAATGCCTATTCCATTACAACAATATAAAAGAAGATCGGCGTGATATTTTAGAACTTTCTGTTGTTTGTCTATATGTAAAATTAAAAGTATATTAATAAATATATCTTATAACAGCACTCAAGAATTTTTAATTAATATAAATGTGTAAATTTTTGCTTGTTGACATATTTACATTGATTAAAAATAGGTGCAAAAGTTGTAAAGTTTTTTACTACACAAACGCCAATGCTGATCACTATGTATATTTCTATAAGAGGCTTGAGCTATGTGACTACTGTTCAAGTCAATAAGCAGTTCAAAAAGGCAGGGTCGAAGCGGTCTCGTGAGTGATGGTGTTTAGAATCTTGATTGATTTAAATTCGGATTCATCAGTCTTGTTTGTATTGGACATGACGCCAACTTAGATCAGCTTGGCCAGACTAGATTTACCACGAGAACTAGGACCCCGGGGTGTGGTGCGCGCGCGCTGCATTTGTCACAGTGTGCGCAGAAACTTTGATAGCGCGATTTAGGAACGTATTTGTCGATCTACCCTCACTTTAAAACAAAGTATATTAAACTTTTTGTCAACTACCCGCAAATATTTTTACAGCAATGTGTCTTATACTTTATTGGAATAAGATATATTTATTGGATAAGATTGTCTGTTTGTATTACTAAAATAACCGCTTTTTACTTCATGCGTATAAATGAATATACGGTATATATACCAAAATTATATTTTACTGATTTTTTTTAATATTTAATCTTTTGAATTTGGCTGAACCGGTATTGACACGACTTATACTGGCAGGAAGCTGATGTAATAGGTAGTAATTTAGGCTGTTTTTACTTTAAAAAAGTTTTAAACAAAAAATCAATGTTTTTTTGTTAAATTTCACGCATGCGAAGTCGCGGGCATAGCTAGTAGAGAATACAATAAACCAGCGGTAGCGAAGCTCTTTGGCAATCGGAGCAATTTTTCAAAGTTTGTAATTTTTGTTGATCCGTTATTAAGTGTATACTAAACAGAGTTTCCCAATACAGGGTCCACGCCCCACAAGGCACAGGGCAATTTGAAAGCGAAATCGATACGAGTTTAAGCTTTTCGCTTTAATATAAATATATATATGTTATATAGGCGTAAAATTTTAGAAAGGTTAAGGCGTGGCATGACACGAAAAGATGAAAAAATAGTGATTCCAATAGGGAACAGAAAGGTGTTTTGTTTTTATATAAATTATAATTGATTGGAAACATAAATAACTCTACCAAACTCGCATATTACTTGCAGCCTCTCAATAAGTATGTTGTATTAGTACGAAATAATAATTTAAAAAAAAAAAAACTTTAAAAGTGGCGAAGGTCTTATTTGCCGTCAATTAATCTATGGTATATCTAATTTTATATAAAATTCTCGTGTCACGGTGTTCGAACTTTAACTCCTCTGAAACGGCTTGACCGATTTTTACCAAATTTTTTATGCGTATTTAGTAGGTCTGAGAATCGGCTACTATCTATTTTTCATACCCCTAAGTGATAAGGGTTGTTCACCCTTAATTTTTTTTTTTTTGACTAAATTTTTTGTTTTTATATTTTATATGATGCAACATACAAAAATACATACAACCCTAAATTTTCACCCCTCTACGATTAACCCTTATTTTTTAATTCAAAATTAAATATATTTTTTTTGCAAAACAACGTTTGCGGGATCAGCTAGTTTATATATATATATGTGTGTGAGGGTGTGTGTTACAGAAAGGTGTTTTGTTTTTATATAAAATATAATTTATTTGGGACTTAAATAAGTCTACCAAACTCGCATATTACTTGCAGCCTCGCAATAAGTTTGTTGTATTTGTTATCTGTATCTTCAGTAATTTGAAAAACGATCGAAATAATAATTTTTTTTAAAAAAACTTTTAAAAATGGCGTATGTCCTGCCGTCAATTAATCTATGGTATATCTTATATAAAAAGCTATGGTTATAATAAGAAAAACTTTATCCAAGTACTAAATATAAAAATTAATTATTGAATATCCGTCCCTGCGGGCTTTGAATTGACAGAAGAAGTAAACTGTCTGTTGCATTAAAAAAAAATACGTAACGTAATAAAGACTGATCACTATTATACAAGGTGATTAAAAATAGATGTAAAAGCTTTAAAGTTTTATAAACACCAATGCTAATCACTCTGTATCTTTCTATAAGAGGCCTGAGCTTTGTGACTACTGTTCAAGTCAAGCAGTTCAAAAAGGCAGGGTCGAAGCGGTCTCGTGAGTGATGGTGTTTAGAATCTCGATTTATTTAAATTCGGATTGATCAGTCTTGTTTGTATTGGACATGACGCCAACTTAGATCAGCTTGGCCAGACTAGATTTACCACGAGAACTAGGACCCCGGGGGGAGGAGAGCGCGCGCTGCATTTGTCTCAGTGCGAGCGGAAACTTTGATAGCGCGATTCAGGACCGCATTTGTCTATCTACCCTCACTTTTAGAAAACACTTGTGACTATATCGTTTAGTTGTGGTTCCATTTTTACAACTACCTCCAGTTTTAATGCTTTTGAGTAATGTTTTGTAACAGTGAGATTTATTATGTATTAAAATTTAGTTTTTCAAATGTAGTAGTTACAAAAAACATGAATATAAAAATCTTAAAGTATGTGTGTATGGAAATTGGCTTGTTAGCTTATTTCTATAGTTCTTATTATAATGTAAACATAAAAAATTAATAAAAAATTAGTTAAATTTTATTTAAAAGAGCAACTGTTGAGTTTCTGGTCGGCTCTTTTCGACAGATCGTAGCTTACTACTTATAATGTTAAAGTAATCCACAGTTCAAAAGCATTAGTGTTTCTGAAGATGTTAATGCTGTTAGCCTTAAGGCTTTTACAGCTTCATCGGTACTGAGTTCACGGAGCGGAAGGGTCCGCGAACTAGAATTCCAAAAGTGCATGCGCCTACCAGAATAGAGACGTTTTGAATTTGAATTTGAATTTGTTAAGTTTCATTATAAAAAGTGTCTATTGAGTTTCTGGCGAGCTCTTTCCAACAGATCAGTATTCCGAACCAGTGGTGGCTTATTGTTAAGAATAATTGACAATAAGTACATGTAAATGCCTATTTGAACAAAGACAACGCGAATAATTATTTGGAAAAAAATTAAATAAAACTGTTTACTTAATCATATAATAATTTATAACCAAAAGATTCTTACCGTTTCTTTTTATTTTATTTTAAAACATGTTTTTCTTTCGCATAATACATTTATTACAGTAATGTATGTTAGTTTATACAATAACATATATATACGAATATTCAAAATTATAGCCAGTATTATTTGAGATATGATCTGTCGAGTCTGGGCTGCTGTCTATCATAGGGGGTTGCGCGCCTAATTTCATCACGCTCGGCATGCGGGCTGTCGAAGGTGGTTTTATTACAAATGCGCACGAGGAATTCTTCTGCTTATCTTCCGTGAATAATCTTCTCCTAGCCGACTCTAACTCCAACCAGAGAGAACTGCGACTAATTCAAAAGTATGTCTCTATGTGTTTTATTTATGAATTTTTTATTGAACTGTGACCACGAGGCTGCAGCCCCGTTCACTGTTCCGATCAGGTCCGAACAACCCTCGACACCACAGCAGTCGAAGCAGTACACACCAGGAAAGCCAGGCACAGATGACATAACATGGAGCGTCATAAACTGAGTCAAAATAGAAAGGGTCACGGTCAGCAGTGAGGAGTATGACGCAAAAAGGATGGAAGGGTGATTACTTTATAACACTAAGAGGACTTTTGAGGCATGAACTATATCAGAAAAAGACAAACTATAGTGAACCATTATATTAGGGGCACCGGAAAGTAATGTTCTTTCTATTGACATATTTTACAGAAACACCAATTGATTTGTTACCGCTCCGGCATAGATTTGTATACTAGATGGCAAAAGGTTGTCGATAACGAAAGTGATTATGTAGTTGATTAGAAATAAAAACTTGTTAAAAATGTACTTGTGTGAATTTAAGTTAAGAAAGCGATATTACTTTTCGGTCTCCCTTATATACGAGTATCATTGCATTTTCAACGTATGCCTATGTTTATAATAAATAAACGTGTAACATAGAAGAGACAAAAAATAGGGTCAAATAGCGTTTGGACGAAATTTTTTTGAATTGTTTATATTTTTTTTCTCTACTCAGACTTGTAACAGATCATTATACAAGGTGATTAAAAATAGATGTAAAAGCTTTGAAGTTTTGTAAACACTAATGCTAATCTGTTCTGTTGTATCTTCCTATATAAGGCCTGAGCTATGTGACTACTGTTCAAGTCAATTAGCGGTTGTATTTTTTTTTGGCCCCCTTTTATTGGTGGCCTCTCGTGTTCCCCTAACATGGGTAAGGTTAAGGTTTTTAATATTTACAATAAGTTATTCACACTCTTAATTTATTTCTTCTATCATACGTCACATTATCATTCATTCTCTCTACTGCCACACATCACAATGTCTTCCACTCTTTATCATTTATTACATTCCTTTCTTCCGTCTTCTCTCATTCTTTACCTCAGTTCTTAATATTACAGCTATGCTAATTTACATTTTGGTTATGTTTATGTGTTATCTTTATTTTTACAATTGTACTCTTACACTATTTTCTTAATCTAGTTCGATGCCGCTATATAATAATATTTGACTAATACTACTCGCTTAAATTATCTTGTATTAGAGGTAGGCTGGGTCTTATTACTACTCACTGTTTTGTTTATAATGTATTTGCAGAATTTTTAAAGAATTTTTCGTGGTTGGTCGTGACTTAATAAAGAGGTGATGTTTTCCCTCTTTATGCTCGCACACAGTTCCATTTCGCACTCATACCTCTGCCTTTCATACACGGTACAGCTGGTGAGCAGGTGTATCACAGTCTGGTCCACCGCAGGGTCACAGGTGCACGAGGGACTCTCCTGGAGTTTGAACCATGAACATTTGAACCAGATCCAATAAGCAGTTCAAAAAGGCAGGGTCAAAGCGGTCTCGTGAGTGATGGTGTTTAGAATCTCGATTTATTTAATTCGGTTTACTCAGTCTTGTTTGTATTGGACATGACGCCAACTTAGATCAGCTTGGCCAGACTAGATTTACCACGAGAACTAGGACCCCGGGAGGAGGAGCGCGCGCGCTGCATTTGTCTCGGTGCGAGCGGAAACTTTGATAGCGCGATTTAGGAACACGTTTATCGAAATACCCTCACTTTTAGAAATCACTTGTCACTATTCCGTTTAGTCGCGGTCGTTTTTCCGACTACCCACAGTTTTTGTGTTCTTGACATAGAGATGTAACTTCTCAGCATTTAATGGATTCATTGCGCAGCTCTCATCTGTAATGAAATTGATTTTCTATCTGTTGCATTTCAAGACTTATGCAATAACATATTACTTGTGCAATGAAATATAAATATTTATTTGAAAATAATATCATACAGTATTTTTAAAGTAAAAAAGAAATGGTTACCTAGTATCGCTTGAATATCGTCTTGAAAAAGTTAACAAATCCTTCATAGGTCAGAGTGTACGTATGTATAATAAAGATCTTTTCGAACTGATCGAGCCATCTCCATTCCTTTATGGGACTACTAGGCGCAGGCAAAAGTTTCATCCATACGTTGTTGACATGTATACGATAACGAAGGAGAATATGTCGTTGATTAGAAATAAAAACTTGTTAAAAATGTAGTCGTGTGAATTTAACTTAACACGTTCACTGCGGGCCCACTTTTGAAGAACTTTCAGCTGGTGCGGCTGAGGTCGAATCAGCCTCAAGCTGAACTTCCTAGTAGTGCGGTTGAGGCCTTTTCTGCCTCATGTTTCAATCATTTTTTTTACAATATTGAGTCAATGCTTCGCAGACATAAAGAAAGCTATATTTGTCTTTGTCATACCTCATACGGTTGAGTGTAAACAGCCGCTGCACTAGAGAGAAAACACGAGTTTTACGCGCCGCACCAGTGCAAAGTCTACCATGAGGCTGAATCGACCTCAAGCCGCAGTGAACGTGTTAAGAAAGCGTTATTACATTTCGGTCCTATTAATACATCATTGCGTTTTCAACGTATGCCTATGCTTATAATAAATAAATATGTAACATATAAGAGATAAAAAGTAGGGTCAAATCGCGTTTGGACGTAATTTTTTTTTATTTTTTTTTTCTACTCAGACTTTTCAGTGTTCCGATTATGACATAGCTTTTGCTTAAGGCACGGTGCACTTATGTCGACTTATTTAACACTTATATAACTTAACGGTGATTTCACTAATAGTGCCTTAACTTAGGACATTTCAAGTGATGATGCTTGAATTAATACGCCTATATGTATGTGCTATGAAGTTTATTGAATAACTTTGAATATTGAGTTGTTTTTCTTTGAATATTGAATGACTTTTGATGATTAAGAACATTTGAATTATGTTAGAAGACCAAACGAATGAACTTAAGAAGACTGAAAGAGGAGAAAACAAATAGAAGAAGGACGTGAAAAACAATAAAATAGAAAATAGTAAATTCCTTGCCCCCAAACCAGAAAGAGGAGAACAAAAGGCCCCAAAAATGGAGGCCAAAAAGAGAACCAGCGCCTGACCTTATTCTAGACTCTCAGTGTTTATAGATCGAGGATATGATAAACATAGTCCACCACTCCACGTTTTGTGCGCATCGATGTAAATGTTTAACCTATAAATACATAAATTAATTTAGTACAATGTTATTTTTTATGTATATATATATATATATATATATATAGTATAAATTATATATAGTACACATATATATATATAGTGAATATCTAATATATAAAATTCTCGTGTCACGGTGTTCGAACTTGAACTCCTCCGAAACGGCTTGACCGATTTTTACCAAATTTTACATGCGTATTCAGTATGTCTGAGAATCGGCTACTATCTATTTTCCATTCCCCAAAGTGATAAGGGTGGTCCGCCCCTAAATTATATTTTTAATTTTTTAGACAATTTTTTTGGTTTTTATTTTATTATGATACAGCATACAAAAATACATACAAACCTAAATTTTTACCCCTCTACGATCAACCCTTATCTTACATTTGTTAATTAAAAACTTTAATTTTTTTTGCAAAACAACGTTAGGGGGATCAGCTAGTATATGTATATATATATATATATTCACTAGTGTACTTTATATAAATAAATTCAAAACAAAAGTAGGGTATAAGTGTTTACATAGTGTTTTCCTAAATAAGTAAGCAAACTTAGATCAGCTTGGCGGGACTGAGTACTACGAAACACTAGGACCCCGGAGCAGCTAGCGCGTGCAATGTATTTGTCTGAATTCGCGCAGAAACTTCGATAGCGTGATTCAGGAACACGTTTTTGGAACTACCCTCGTTTTAAATTTACAAGTACATTGTTTGGTTCCAACATGACATGTTTACTAACCACCTAACTACCTGAATACAGTGTTATTTTTATATAAATAAAAAATGCGATAAATATGTAACGATAATATAAAAAGAAAAACATTTTTCAAAAGTCTTTTTTTTATTTTACACATGTTTATCTGATATAAAAGGTGTATACGAAATCGTAAAACTAGACACAGTCTGTAGGTGAAAATAAACGATCTTATATGTCATTATTTTTATATCATATATATATATATATATATATATATGGGGACCGGAAAGTAATTTTGCTTTCTTAAGTTAAATTCACACGACTACGTTTTTAACAAGTTTTTTATTTCTAATCAACGATATATTCACCTTCGTTATCAACAACCTTTTGACATCTAGTATACAAATCAATGCCGGAGCGGTAACAAATCAATCGTTAAACAAAAATTTTCTGTAAAATATGTCGACAGAAACTTCATTACTCTCCGGTCCTTCTGATATATAGAGTCGTACAATATATCTTACACGATCTTTTTCTCAGTTTTAAATAAATAATAACGACTCATAATGCATGTAAATGTAAAGTTTAATCAAAAAAAATTTGATTAGAATTTGTAATTACAATTTTCATAAAATACACTTATAAATTCCAAGTCGTAAGTTAAAAATAAAACAGAGTAAAAGATTTAAGAAGACCATGCAACTATAACTTAAGTTCGTTATGTTGTCATTAAGTTAATTAAACTGTTTTAAAAAAAAATATTTCATCAATAACAAGTTTCATTAGTTTAAACCAGTGATTCTCAAAGTGGTCTATATCGACCCCTAGGAGTCTGTGTCAGACTGCAAGGGGTCTACATCAGCGAAAAAAATTTGGAGGTCCACGATAGTGGATCTCAACACATACACTGATAGTACCTATTTACTTACATCATACTATCTTGTAATATAAAAAAAAATTACATTATTTATAAAAGTACCTATGAAGTAAAAAAAAATATTATTTATGTTTATAAAATTGTGTAAGATGTAGGATGTTGGTACTCGCTTTGTGGTCGCAATACATTTTGAACATACACTAAACTTCACTACAGTTAAAAATTTACAGGAAATCATTATCAGGTAAGTAGGGGGTCTACCCAACACGGAAAAACATGGCAAGGGGTCTACGACACAAAAAAGTTTGGGGAACTCTGATTTAAACAAAGACACGTACATGCATTGAATTTAAGAAATAGCTATATAACTATCTTATTTAAAAACTGGTATAAAAGTAAACTTATCGGTAACTAATCAGATAATACTAACTATCTTATTTAAAAACTGGTATAAAGTATAAAATTTAAAGTACTTTCATATTATGACATTACTTTTGCACCACTTATTATAACTAGAATATATACAAGGCATTAAAATGCGCAAAATCGCTACCAGTTTTTAAATAAGATAGTTAGTATTATCTGAGGGTAGTTGTAAAATGATCACTAAAATAAATGACATGTCAATTAAAAGTGAGGGTAGATCGAAAAATGTATCCATAATCGCGCTATCAAAGTTTTTAAACGCACTGAGATAAATATAATGCACGCTAAGTACCTCGGAGTTCGAGTGTTCTAAAGTAAGTGAATCTGGTCAAATCGATCCTAAATTGACATCAATACGTACAGACATCAACTGTCGAACACTCGGACTCTATCTTTTTTTTATTATTTCGAACTTTTTTTCTATTCAATAAAATTGAGAGAGGTAAAATTTTTCAAGGTCAAGTTTTTTTAGTTTCCAAAATTCTTACAGTGTATGAACAGTTACAATGTTATAAGAAATTTCAACACACGAATATCGATTCTAAAAAGCCACCATTGCTATAATAAATAACTATGATTAAATAATAGAAACATCTATCTAATATATAAAATTCTCGTGTCACGGTGTTCGAACTTGAACTCCTCCGAAACGGCTTGACCGATTTTTACCAAATTTTACATGCGTATTCAGTATGTCTGAGAATCAGCTACTATCTATTTTCCATACCCCTAAGTGATAAGGGTGGTCCACCCCTAAATTTTATTTTTAATTTTTTAGACAATTTTTTTGGTTTTTATTTTATTATGATACAGCATACAAAAATACATACAAACCTTAATTTTCACCCCTCTACGATCAACCCTTATCTTACATTTGTTAATTAAAAACTTTAATTTTTTTTGCAAAACAACGTTTGCGGGATCAGCTAGTATAAGAAATAAAATGATGCGACTCAATTTTAGATCCCTTTTAATTTAATTAAAGATTCTCGTGGTGTGTTGTTTAGATGGCAAATGAAATAGTAATATTATTTTCAAAAATTAACTCCCTGTGTTATAAATCGCGGCCCCGAGGAATAAGATCCCAAAGATATCTCGCGTCGGCTCCAAGTCTTCGTTAGCAACTGTCTTCGAAGTATTCTCGGTATATACTGGCCTGAGAAAGTCTCCAACGTAGACCTCTGGAAACGCTGCAGTGAGATGCCGATAGACCAGCAGATCAAACGCCGCAAGTGGAACTGGATAGGCCACACGCTCCGAAGGTACCCTGATCACATACCAAAGCTAGCCCCAGAATGGAATCCTCAAGGAATGTTTAATGGAATCAGGCGTTACCTTGCGGAAGTCCATCTTAAGTAAGAAAAGGACCAATATTTAGCCACTTCCGCACATACAGTGGTAGTCGTGCAACAAAGTGCACCGCCTGCGACAAATACGACTCTGTGTTTGGCACTAATCGGTGTAACATAGCTCCTGAAGATGCCCCGTGGAGGGGTGAAACACGTGTTGAGGGATTTAACGGTTGCAGTTGTGTAATTCGCATTGTTTGCCGCATGCGCATTTGTCAGCGGGCTGGCAGGCGGTGCGCTTTGTTGCACGACTACCACTGCATGTGTGGTAGTGGCTAAATATTAGTCCTTTTCTTACATCCTCAAGCAAAGCGAAGACGTGGCCGCCAAAAGCAAACCTGGCGGCGGACGATCACTGCAGAAGTGAAGGCAGTTGGAATCACGTGGAGCGAAGTAAAGCGCGAGGCTCAAGACAGCTCGGGATGGCGGCGTACTGTGGACGCCCTCTGCACCATAGTGGGGACATAGGCATAAATTAAAGAATAAAATAATAAGACGAAAGATGTAACTTTCAAAAATTGATACACTTAGAACTATAATCTTTTTATCATAAGAATGTTAACTTTATACCGAACAATCTATGAATATTTATACATATAACGCTTTGCGTATATCCAGGTGCGGCTCTAGCTCGTGTAGCGCCCGCGTGCAATAGAACCCTGGCGCCCCCTAGGCCTGAAATAATAATGTAAATGTTTCGATATTATAAGATAGTATGATGTAAGTAAATAGGTACTATCAGTGTATGTGTTGAGAACCACTATCTTGGACCCCCATTTTCATTTCATGGATCTCCAAATTTTTTTTCGCTGACGTAGACCCCTTGCAGGTTGTCATAGACCCCTAGGGGTCGATATAGACAACTTTGGGTATCACTGTTCTACATAGTTCTACTGTATTAGTGTTTAGTATCATTTCTTGATAATTTTAATCACGAAAGCGACTAATTGAATTTCGTAAAATTGTTTTTCTATGTTGCTCTCTTCTATTATTAGGATATTGTATGTAGATAGTCAAGAATCAAATCACCGGAGAGTCGCTGCACGCTGGTAAAGCAAAAATTGTCTTTGTTACGATATTTGGTGTCCATATCTTAAAGTGTACATCTATCGCCTTACGTGATTATTAACTGTTTATTTAGTCTTTTCTTCACAGTTCTACTGTTTATGTTTTAGTCGTATCAATTAATTATCTTTGCCACTAAAGCAACTAATTTACTTTTGTAGAAGTGTTTATCTTATTTTACTCGAAACTATATTTTTTTTAATTGATCCATGCTATTGGGGACCTCTCATTCCCCTATCTCGTGTGGAACATGGTCAGATCATCGAGTCGGAACCAACAGTACGTAACAATATACACACTCACACCCATGAAGAAAATGTTAACTTTTTTAAGACGAAACTCAAAGAAATATTATTAAATATATAAATTACTGAGACATATTAATTTTAATAGTAAATCTGTTGAGTTGTAAATATAAAAACTCTGCCGTTAAGAAGGCGGTAAGTAGTTTTTTTTTTATTAAAATGAGCGTCGTCCAAGAGCTCGTGTTTTGTTTTTTCTAGAAGTTTCTTTTCATTGGATCCGGTAAATTGCGAGATGATCTATTCAAACCATCGTTTACCCTTGAACCCTTGTTTTGTATCAAATTTATTTATTGTGATACACAGGTTATATATATATATAAATATATATGTATATATATATATATATATATCGTGTGCGTTATTTCTGTCGCATGAAATACGACTGAAGAAAGTCACATAGGTAGTGTGGGACAGAGATAGTGCTCTACGAAGCCGAAATTAGCCGATTGTCTCTTTCCAAAGGCGATGTGCAAAATTTATCGCCGGGTACTGTATTTGTTTTCTTCATTTACAATTTTTGTTTAAAGTATACGAGCTGACCTAAGTTGGCTACCATTACTTGCTTTTTTTCTAAACTTATATAACATAGGGTCATTACAAGTTTCCGCCTTTAGCATTACTTACATTGTGAGGTGCAAAAGGATCATAATCAATAAACTATAGCATTTATATACATAAGCATTAATTCAAGTATCATCACTTCAAATGTCATAAGTTAAGGCACTATTGTGTTAAATAAGTCGACATAAGTGCTCCGTGCCTTGCTAATGAATCCATTAAATGCTGTGATTTACATCTCTATGTTAAGTGTAAAATTTAATGCGTAGAAACTTGATATTGTGTGTTTTAATAAATCTCAAATACACTTTTGACTATAATTTTGTTTACTCCTTTTAATAGATCTTTAAACACTTTAAAACTTTTACAATAATGTTTTTGAGAACTACTATATTTATTAAAAACTAAATTTTAATACACAATAAATTTAACTGTTACAAAACATAACACGAGAACACAAAAACTGTAGGTAGTTGGAAAAATGGAACCACAACTAAACAAGCGACAAGTGTTTTCTAAAAGTGAGGGTAGATCGACAAATCGTTCCTGAATCGCGCTATCAAAGTTTCCGCTCGCACTGAGACAAATGCAGCGCGCGCGCTCCTCACCCCGGGGTCCTAGTTCTCGTGGTAAATCTAGTCTGGCCAAGCTGATCTAAATTGGCGTCATGTCCAATACAAACAAGACTGATCAATCCGAATTTAAATAAATCGAGATTCTAAACACCATCACTCACGAGACCGCTTCGACCCTGCCTTTTTGAACTGCTTATTGACTTGACAGAATGATTAACATTGGTGTTGGTGTAGTAAAAAAATTTATAACTTTTTCACCTATTTTTTATCACTTGTATAATGATCTGTTACAAGTCTGAGTAGAGAAAAAAAAAACAATTCAAAAAATTTCGTCCAAACGCGATTTGACTTTATATTATTATATATTTTGATTTTACGTTGAAAATGCAATGATATATTAGGGAGACCGAAAAGTAATATCGCTTTCTTAACTTAAATTCACACGACTACATTTATAACAAGTTTTTATTTCTAATCAACAATATATTCACCTTCGTTATCGACAACATTTTGCTATCTAGTACACAAATCAATGCCGGAGCGGTAACAAATGAATTGTTTTTTCTGTAAAATATGTCGACAGAAAGAACATTACTTTCCGGTGCCCCTAATAAAAAGGGACTTAATATAGTTTGTCTTTTTCTGATATAGCTAATGCTCCGAAAGTCCTCTTAGTGTTATAAAGTAATCACCCCTCCATCCTTTTGCATCATACCCCTCACAGCTGACCGTGACCCTTTCTATTTTGACTCAGTTTATGACGCTCCATGTTATGTCATCTGTGCCTGCCTTTCCTGGTGTGTACTGCTTCGACTGCTGTGGTGTCGAGGGTTGATCGGACCTGGTCGGAACAGTTAACGGGGCTGCAGCCTCGTGGTCATGGTCCCATTGAAAAAAAAATCATAAATAAAACACATAGAGACATAATTTTGAATTAGTCGCAGTTCTCTTTGGTAGGCGTAGGAGTCGGCTAAGAGAAGATTATTCACGGAAGATAAGCAGAAGAATTTCTTGTGCGCATTTGTAATAAAACCACGTTCGACAGCCCGCATGCCGAGCGTGATGAAATTTGGCGCACAACCCTCTATGACAGACTCGACAGATCATATCTCAAATAATACCGGCTATAATTTTGAATCTTCATATATGTATGTTATTGTTGTATAAACTAACATACATTACTGTAATAAATGTATTATGCGAAAGAAAAACATGTTTTAAAATAAAATAAAAAGAAACGGTAAGAATCTTTTGGTTATAAATTATGATATGATTAAGTACACAGTTTTATTTAATTTTTTTCCAAATAATTATTCGCGTTGTCTTTGTTCAAATAGGCATTTACATGTACTTATTGTCAATTATTCTTAACAATAAGCCACCACTGGTTCGGAATACTGATCTGTTGGAAAGAGCTCGCCAGAAACTCAATAGACACTTTTTATAATGAAACTTAACAAATTCAAATTCAAATTAAAAACGTCTCTATTCAGGTAGGCGCATGCACTTTTGAATTCTAGTTCACGGACCCTTCCGCTCCGTGAACTCAGTACCGATGAAGCTGTAAAAGCCTTAAGGCTAACAGCATTAACATCTTCAAAAACACTTATACTTTTGAACTGTCGATTACTTTAATATTATAAGTAGTAAGCTACGATCTGTCGAGAAGAGCCGACCAGAAACTCAATAGTTACTCTTTTAAATTATATTTAACTACTTTTTTATATCAATGTTTCATGTTTACATTATAATATAACTATAATATAAGCTAACAAGCAAATTTCCACACACTTACATACTTTAAGATTTTTATATTCATGTTTTTTTGTAACTACTACATTTGAAAAACTAAATTTTAATACATAATAAATCTCGCTGTTACAAAACATTACTCAAAAGCATTAAAACTGGAGGTAGTTGAAAAAACAGAACCACAATTAAACGATATAGTCACAAGTGTTTTCTAAAAGTGAGGGTAGATCGACAAATACGTTCCTGAATCGCGCTATCAAAGTTACCGCTCGCACTGAGATAAATGCTGCGCGCGCGCTCCTCCCCCCGGGGTCCTAGTTCTCGTGGTAAATCTAGTCTGGCCAAGCTGATCTAAGTTGGCGTCATTATCAATACAATCAAGACTGATGAATCCGAATTTAAATAAATCAAGATTCTAAACACCATCACTCACGAGACCGCTTCGACGCTGCCTTTTTGAACTGCTTATTGACTTGAACAGTTGTCACAAAGCTTAGGCCTCTTATAGAAAGATACAGAGTGATTAGTATTGGTGTTTGTGTAGTAAAAAACTTCAAAACTTTTACACCTAGTTTTAATCACCTTGTATAATAGTGATCAGTCTTTATTGCGTTACATAATTGTTTTTGAATGCAATAGAACATTTACTTCTGTCAATACAAAGCCTGTAGGGACGGATATTCAATAATTAATTTTTATATTTAGTACTTGGATAATGTTTTTCTTACTATAAGCATAGCTTTTTATATAAGATATACCAAAGATTAATTGACGGCAAATAAGACATTCGCCACTTTTAAAGGTTTTTTTATTTAAATGTTATTATTTCGTTCGATTTTCAAATTGCTGAAGATAACGATAACAAATACAAAATACTTCTTGCGAGGCTGCAAGTAATATGCGAGTTTGGTAGAGTTATTTATGTCCTCAATAAATTATAATTTATATAAAAACAAAACACCTTTCTGTCACCCATTTCAATCAGTATTTTTTAATCTTTTTTTTGTCATGCCCCGCCTTAGCCTTTTTAAAATTTTACGCCCCCTTTATATATATATATATATATATATATATATATATATATATATATTAAATTAAAGCGAAAAGCTTAAACTCGTATCGAACCCGCTTTCAAATTGCCCTGTGCCTTGCCTGTGCCTGTCCCTTGTGGGGCGTGGACCCCGCGTTGGGAAACTATGTTTAGTATACACTTAATAACGGTTCCACAAAAATTACAAAATTTTGAAAAATTGCTCCGATTGCCAAAGATCTTCGCCACCGCTGTTCAATAGAATATAATAGTAAGTAATAAGTAATAAGGCATAGGCTACTTGCTATGTCCGCGACTTCGCTTGTGCGAAATTTAACAAAAAAAATATTTAATTTTTTTCTTTAAATTTCTAAAATAAATACAGCCTAAATTACTACATATTACATCAACTACCTGCCAGTATAAATAGTGTCAATACCGGTTCAGCCTTTTCAGAGATTCGCCGGAACGAACAGACAGACATAGGAACAAAAATTCAGTAAAATATAATTTTGGTATATGTACCGTATATTCATTCATACGCATAAAGTAAAAAGCGGTTATTTTAGTAATACAAACAGACAATCTTATCCAATAAATAATTCTTATTCCAATAAAGTATAAGACACATTGCTGTAAAAACATTTGCAGGTAGTTGATAAAAAGTTACCACAAGTGAACAAATGAATGTACTTCTTTTAAAAGTGAGGGTAGATCGATAAATACGTTCCTGAATCGCGCTATCAAAGTTTCCGCTCGCACTGAGACAAATGCAGCGCGCGCGCTCCTCCCCCCGGGGTCCTAGTTCTCGTGGTAAATCTAGTCTGGCCAAGCTGATCTAAGTTGGCGTCATGTCCAATACAAACAAGACTGATGAATCCGAATTTAAATAAATCGAGATTCTAAACACCATCACTCACGAGACCGCTTCGACCCTGCCTTTTTGAACTTATATTATTAATTTTTTTTTTTTTTTTAGAATGCGATAGATCGTTTACTTCTTGCAATTCAAAGCCTGCAAGGAAAGATATACAATAATAAATTTTAATATTTTTTCCTTTTTATATTTTCAATATTTTTTTTTACTGTTAATGAAACCATCGAGTTGTTACATTGTTTTTTTTATGGTTCCCTTATGGGAGATTGCTCATTCAACATTATCCAGGTGGAGCAGGGATATAACATTTTTGAGCAGTAATTTTTAGTTATAGTTTTATTTTCAGTTTTCTTCTTCTTTCGTTCTTCACATTATCTTTCGTGCTTTTTCTTAACGTTCGTCTGTCATAAAATCTACCTCTTCTTTGTCATTTTAATCATCCCTCGCCCACCTATCACCCATCGCCTATCATCCTTCTATTCCATTTCGAAAAATATTACATTTTTTTACTTAGTTTTGCTAATCACAAGTAATAAAAGGACAAATATATAGCTACTTTCGCTATGCAGCAGTAGTCGTGCAATAAAGTGCACCGCCCGCCAGCCCGCTGATAAATGCGCATGCGACAAACAATGCGAATTACACGACCACCGTTAAATCACTCAACACGTGTTTCACCCTTCCACGGGGCATCTTCAGGAGTAATGTTACACCGATTGATGTCAATGAGTGGACTCGGTGTTTGGCACTAATCATCAGTAATAATCAGCGGACTGGCGGGCGGTGCACTTTAATGCACGACTACTGCTACATAGCGGAAGTAGCTATATATTAGTCCTTTTCTTACTTAGGATGGACTTCCGCAAAGTAACGCCTCAATCTATTAGATATTGCTTATCACAGTTTATTATCACAAATTATTTATCGCCTATATTTTTATTCGTTCATTTTTAATTTTTACTACATTATATGACTATTCCATGGTTTAATATTTTCATTGCTGTTTTTATATTTTACATTCTTGTGGTCTTACCTAACCCTTTGTTACCTTTTATTCTTTTCGATCACCTCCTTCATGGTTTCGCAGCAATATCTAGAGCTACATTGGTTACTTTCGTCTATCTACCACAAGGATTTGATCTAGAATTCGTAGTGGCCAGTCAATGTCTCTACGATATGACTTTTATTGGGAACATTTCTTGTACGAACTTCATGTTGGCATTAGATGTGTAACAAGTGGCATTGTTCTGCTGAACCAAGTCTCTTCAAGCTTTGGTTGCAAGAAGTTATTTATATTACAAATGTCAAATTTATTGTAACCCAACCTTCACTTCGTACCTTTCAGCATGCGTATAGCCTGAAAGGCAGTGTTTTGATTACCCAAGGGCTTTAACTTTGTATATAAAAAGGTTATTAAAGAATTTTATTTTCGAAATTTAAATATATTTCTTAAATTTCTGTGCCAAAACATTTTTGACAAAATCTTGCGCGCACTGTTGCATTTTGACCAAGCGAGCAAAAGTATTTGACCTCTGTCTCGCCTGATCTTAAGCGATGAGGACACATAAGATGGCACATGCTTGCCCAGAAGAAACGCCACTAGTGACGTGGTCGCTGCCGTTGTATTAGAGTCGTGTAAATTGTATATATCTCAGTTAAAAACTGTTAGATAAGCTACCTTTGGTAGACGTGGGATAAGTAGGCCTACACTAGGTAGACCAAGGACATATGCAAAGCCACGGGAAGTAAGATGCGGGCAGCGCAAGACAGGACATCGTTGCGATCTTTGCAAGAAGCACATGCCCATGCAATGAGTCTCTTTCAACTGAAAAGAAGAAGAAACTATTTTAGAATCAATTAAGTAATAAAGTATGAGACACATTGCTGTAATAACATTTGCGGGTAGTTGACAAAAAGTTGAATATACTTCATTTAAAAGTGAGGGTAGATCGACAAATACGTTCCTGAATCGCGCTATCAAAGTTTCCGCTCGAACTGAGACAAATGCAGCGCGCGCGATCCTCCCCCCGGGGTCCTAGTTCTCGTGGTAAATCTAGTCTGGCCAAGCTGATCTAAGTTGGCGTCATTATCAATACAATCAAGACTGACGAATCCGAATTTAAACAAATCAAGATTCTAAACACCATCACTCACGAGACCGCTTCGACCCTGCCTTTTTGAACTGCTTTTTGACTTGAACAGTAGTCACAAAGCTCAGGCCTCTTATATAAAGATACAGAGTGATAAGAATTGGTGTTTCTATAGTAAAACACTTCAAAGCTTTTACAGCTAATTTTAATCACCTTGTATAATGATCACTCTTAATTTCGTTACAATATTTTTTTGGAAAGCGATAGAACAACTACTTCTGGAATTTCAAAGTCTGCAGGGCAATCCTCTAAACAATAAACACGGAACCCTAGTTAACGCCAAACAAATGAAAGTGCCGTATGCACGCGTGACCTTGAAGTTATTTATAGATGTGTACAATTCGCGGAAATTCTAACCTAGTACTATCTCGAACTTACTAGAACCTTCTCCGTAGTATAAATAGATGTACTACCCATGTTAGTCTTGTTTTTCGAGTTATAAGATTTATATCTACGATAAGTGATATAAAAGTGACTATTTAGTAAGTTACTTGGACTGTGATTTCTTGAATGGTTTGGAAGCGTAGTTTGGACTAAGCGAAAGTATACTTTGTGTTAAAGTTGGGTGACCATCTGATTTGTAAATGTCTCCTTGTGAACTAGTGGTGTTTCATTCTGAGTCAAAACTCACATTATGTAACAATATATAGTAATACAAATTTTGATAATGTTTTTCTTAATATGTAATCATTATGTAATAATTAAGTATATATTTGTGCGTTTTTTATATTACAAACAGACGCTCACATTTTATTTATTCGTATTGATTAGGAATTATAACAAAAACTTAAAACAAATAAAGTTTTTCGGTAGAAAATGTAAAGAATTTGTCACAAAAAGTATTACAAATAAAAATATTATTGTCTTTGATACTTTTACGTTGTCCCATATTTCAGACGAAAATGGTAAAGTAAAGTATTTTCGGTAGACGCGTCGTGGTTGCGCCCCCACCAGGTAGACCGATGACATACTCAAGGTCAAGGGAAGTCGATGATTGTGGTCAGCGCTAGACCAGACATCGTGGCGATCTTTGCAGAAGGCACATACCTTACAGTGAGCCTCTTTCAGCTGAAAAGAAGAACAAGCTACTTAAGAAACAATTAAGCAATAAAGTATAAGACACATTGCTGTAATAACATAAGCGGGTAGTTGACAAGAAGTTGAATATAATTCATTTAAAAGTGAGGGTAGATCGACAAATACGTTACTGAATCGCGCTATCAAAGTTTCCGCTCGCACTGAGACAAATGCAGCGCGCGCGCTCCTCCCCCCGGAGTCCTAGTTCTCGTGGTAAATCTAGTCTGGCCAAGCTGATCTAAGTTGGCGTCATGTCCAATACAAACAAGACTGATGAATCCGAATTTAAATCAATCAAGATTCTAAATACCATCACTCACGAGACCGCTTCGACCCTGTCTTTTTGTACTTTTATCATTTTTATTTTTATTTTGAATGCGGTAGAATATTCACTTCTCGCAATTTAAAGCCAGCAAGGAAAGATATACAATAATAAATTTTACTATTTTTTCCTTTTTATATTTTCAATATTTTTTTTACTGTTAATGAAATCATCGAGTAGTTACATTATTTTTTTATAGTTCCCTTATGGGAGAATGTTCATTCAACACTATCCAGATGGAGCAGGGATATAAAATTTTCGAGCAGTAATTTTCAGTTCTAGTTTTATTTACTGTTTTCTTCTTCTTTCTTTCTTCACATTATCTTTCGTGCTTTTTTTTAACGTTCGTCTGTCATAAAATCTACCTCTTCTTTGGCATTCGTATCATCCCTCGCCCACCCATCACCTATCGCCTATCATCCTTCTATTCCATTTCCAAAAATATTACAATTTTTTACTTAGTTTTACTTACCAAACGTAAGAAAAGGACTAATATATAGCTACTTCCGCTATGCAGCAGTAGTCGTGCAATAAAGTGCACCGCCCGCCAGCCTGCTGATAAAACCAATTAGTGCCAAACACCGAGTCCACTCATTGGCACCAATCGGTGTAACATTACTCCTGAGGATGCCCCGTGGAGGGGTGAAACACATGTTGAGTGATTTAACGGTGGTAGTGTGCTGGCGGGCGGTGTACTTTATGGCACGACTACTGCTACATAGCGGAAGTAGTTATATATTAGTCCTTTTCTTACTCAGGATAGACTTCCACAAAGTAAAGCCTTAATCTATTAGATATCGCTTATCACAGTTTATTATCACAAATTATTTATTGCCTATATTTTTATACGTTTATCTCTAATTTTTACTTCATTATATAACTATTCCATGGTTCATTATTTTTATTTCTGTTTTTGTATTTCACATTCTTATGGTCTTACCCGACCTTTTGTTACCTTTTATTCCTTTCGATCACCTCCTTTATGGTTCTCCAGTAATATCTAGAGCTACATTGGTTACTTTGTTCCATCTACCACAAGGCGATAGATCTGGACTTCATTGTGACCAGTCAATGTGTCTACGATATGACTTTTATTGTGAACATTTCTTGTACGAACTTCATTTTGGCATTAAATGTGTGACATGTGGCATTGTTCTGCCGGAACCAAGTCTCTTCAAGTTTTGGTTGCAAGAAGTTATTTATGTTACAAATGTCAAATTTATTGCACCCCAACTTTCACTTCGTACCTTTCAGCATGCGTATAGCTTGAAAGGCAGTGTTTTGATTACCCAAGGGCTTTAACTTTGTATATAAAAAGGTTATTAAAGAATTTTATTTTCGAAATTTAAATATGCTTCTTAAATTTCTGTGGCAAAAAATTTTTGACAGAATCTTTCGGGCACTGTTACATTTTGACCAAGCGAGCAAAAGCATTTGACCTCTGTCTCGCCTGATATTAAGCGATGAGGTGACATAAGATGACACATGCTTGCCCAGAAGAAACGCCGATTTGAATTCGGACGCCACTAGTAACGTGGTCGCTGCCGTTGTATTAGGGTCGTGTAAATTGTATACCGAGGACATATGTAAAGTCACGGGAAGTAAGATGCGGGCAGCACCAGACAGGACATCGTCGCGATCTTTGCAAGAGGCACATGCCCTGCAATGAGTCTCTTTCAACTGAAAAGAAGAAGCTATTTTAGAATCAATTAAGTAATAAAGTATAAGACACATTGTTGTAATAACATTTGCGGGTAGTTGACCAAAAGTTGAATATACTTTGTTTTAAAGTGAGGGTAGATCGACAAATACGTTCCTAAATCGCGCTATCAAAGTTTCCGCTCGCACTGAGACAAATGCAGCGCGCGCGCTCCTCCCCCCGGGGTCCTAGTTCTCGTGGTAAATCTAGTCTGGCCAAGCTGATCTAAGTTGGCGTCATTATCAATACAATCAAGACTGACGAATCCGAATTTAAATAAATCAAGATTCTAAACACCATCACTCACGAGACCGCTTCGACCCTGCCTTTTTGAACTACTTACTTTTCAAAGTAGTCATAAAGCTCAGGCCTCTTATATAAAGATACAGAGTGATTAGAATTGGTGTTTCTATAGTAAAACACTTCAAAGCTTTTACAGCTAATTTTAATCACCTTGTATAATGATCACTATTAATTTCGTTACGATATTTTTTTGGAAAGCGATAGAACAATTACTTCTGCAATTTCAAAGTCTACAGGGGCCGATATACAGTAATTAATTTTAATATTGTTACAAAACACGAGTTACCGAACCCTCTAAACAATAAACACGGAACCCTAGTTAACGCCAAACAAATGAAAGTGCCGTATACACGCGTGACCTTGAAGTTATTTATAGATGTGTACAATTCGCGGAAATTCTAACCTAGTACTATCTCGAACTTACTAGAACCTTCTCCGTAGTATAAATAGATGTACTACGTATGTCAGATATAAAAGTGACTATTTGGGAATTTATTTGGACAGTGATTTCTTGAATCATTTGGAAGCGTAGTTTGGACTAAGCGAAAGTATACTTTGTGTTAAAATAGGGTGACCATCTGATTTGTGAATATATAGTAATATTAATAAATTTTGATAATGTTTTTTCTTAATATGTAATCATTACGTTATATATATATATATATATATATTATGTTTATTGTTTCTAACCGAGACAATTTTTAGATAAGGTAATAACGATTTTTAGATAAGATGCATCATATATCAATTGATAGCAAATAAAGAAGTCGCAGCTTTAAAGTCTTTTGCACCTATGTTTAATCACCCTGTAAATTAATATATTTATTCTGAGCCTCTTTCAGTTGAAAAGAAGAAGAAGAGGCTACCTTCGAAACAATCAAATAATAAAGTATAAGACACATTGCTGTAATAGCATATGCGGGTAGTTGACAAAAAGTTGAATATACTTCATTTAAAAGTTAGGGTAGACCGGCAAATACGTTCCTAAATCGCGCTATCAAAGTTTCCGCTCGCACTGTGACAAATGCAGCGCGCGCGCTCCTCCCCCCGGGGTCCTAGTTCTCGTGGTAAATCTAGTCTGGCCAAGCTGATCTAAGTTGGCGTCATGTCCAATACAAACAAGACTGATGAATCCGAATTTAAATAAATCGAGATTCTAAACACCATCACTCACGAGACCGCTTCGACCCTGCCTTTTTGAACTGCTTTTTGACTTGAACAGTTGTCACAAAGCTTAGGCCTCTTATAGAAAGATACAGAGTGATTAGCATTAGTGTTTGTGTAATAAAAAACTTCAAAGATTTTACACCTATTTTTAATCACCTTGTATAATAGTGATCAGTCTTTATTGCGTTACATAATTTTTTTTAATGCAATAGACCATTTACTTTTTCTATCAAATCAATTCCTTCAGGGACGGATATACAATAAGTAATTTTTATATTTAGTACTTGGATAATGTTTTTTTTACTATAACCATAGCTTTTTATATAAGATATACCAAAGATTTATTGAAGAATTGACGGCAAATATGACATTCGTCACTTTTAAAGGTTTTTTTTTAAATGTTATTATTTTGTACGTTTTTCAAATTACTGAAGATACCGATAACAAATACAAAATACTTATTGCGAGGCTGCAAGTAATATGCGAGTTTGGTAGAGTTATTCATGTTCCCAATAAATTATAATTAATATAGAAACATAACACCTTTTTGTCCCACATTTATTATATTGCCCCGCCTTAGCCTTTCTAAAATTTTACGCACCCGTAAATAACATATATATATATATATATATATATATATATATATATATATATATATATATATGTATATGTATATATATATAAATACATATATACATATATATTAAATTGGAATCAGTATTTTTTTATCTTTTTTGTGTCACGCCTTTCTAACATTTTACGCTCTCTATATAACATATATATATATTTTTATATTAAAGCGAAAAGCTTAAACTCGTATCGAATCCGCTTTCAAATTGCCCTGTGCCTTGTGGGGCGTGGACCCCGCATTGGGAAACTCTGTTTAGTATACAATTAATAACGGCTCCACAAAAATTACAAATTTTGAAAAATTGCTCCGATTGCCAAAGAGCTTCGCCACCACTGTTCAATAGAATATAAGTAATAGTAAGTAATAAGTAATAAGGCATAGCAAGTAGAGAATACAATCGTATGCTACTTGCTATGCCGGCGACTTCGCTTGTGCGAAATTTAACAAAAAAAAATATTTTTTTATTTAAAAAATTCTAAAATAAAAACAGCTTAAATTACTACTTATTACATCAGCTACCTACCAGTATAAGTTGTGTCAATACCGGTTCAGCCTTTTCAGAGATTCGCCGGAACGAACAGACAGACATAGGAACAAAAATTCAGTAAAATATAATTTTAGTATATGTACCGTATATTCATTCATACGCATGAAGTAAAAAGCGGTTATTTTAGTAATACAAACAGACAATCTTATCCAATAAATAATTCTTATTCCAATAAAGTATAAGACACATTGCTGTAAAAACATTTGCAGGTAGTTGATAAAAAGTTACCACAAGTGAACAAATGAATATACTTCTTTTAAAAGTGGGGGTAGATCGATAAACATGTTCCTGAATCGCGCTATCAAAGTATCCGCTCGCACTGAGACAAATGCAGCGCGCGCGCTTCTCCCCCCGGGGTCCTAGTTCTCGGGGTAAATCTAGTCTGGCCAAGCTGATCTAAGTTGGCGTCATGTCCAATACAAACAAGACTGATCAAACCGAATTTAAATAAATCAAAATTCTAAATACCATCACTCACGAGACCGCTTCGACCCTGCCTTTTTGTACTTTTATCATTATTTTTTTTATTTTGAATGCGATAGAATATTCACTTCTTGCAATTTAAAGCCTGCAGAGACAGATATACAATAATTAATATTAATGTTTCTTTTTTTTTTAATAATTTTTTTTACTGTTAATGAAACCATCGAGTTGTTACATTGTTTTTTATTAGGTTCCCTTATGGGAGATTGCTCATTCAACACTTTCCAGGTGGAGCAGGGATATAACATTTTCGAGCAGTAATTTTCAGTTATAGTTTTATTTACAGTTTTCTTCTTCTTCCTTTCTTCACATTATCTTTCGTGCTTTTTCTTAACGTTCTTCTGTCATAAAATCTACCTCTTCTTTGTCATTTTTATCATCCCTCGCCCACCTATCACCCTTCGCCTATCATCCTTCTATTCCATTTCGAAAAATATTACATTTTTTTACTTAGTTTTGCTAATCACAAGTAATAAAAGGACTAATATATAGCTACTTTCGCTATGCAGCAGTAGTCGTGCAATAAAGTGCACCGCCCGCCAGCCCGCTGATAAAACCGATTAGTGCCAAACACCGAGTCCACTCATTGGCACCAATAGGTGTAACATTACTCCTGAGGATGCCCCGTGGAGGGGTGAAACACATGTTGAGTGATTTAACGATAGTAGTTATGTAATTCGCATTGTTTGTCGCATGCGCATTTATAAGCGGGCTGACGGGCGGTGCACTTTATTGCACGACTACTGCTACATAGCGTAAGTAGTTATATATTAGTCCTTTTCTTACTTAGGATGTACTTCCGCAAAGTAACGCCTGAATCTATTATATATTGCTTATCACAGTTTATTATCACAAATTATTTATTGCGTATATTTTTATTCGTTCATCTCTAATTTTTACTACATTATATGACTATTCCATGGTTTAATAATTTTATTTCTGTTTTTATATTTCACATTCTTATGGTCTTACCTGACCTTTTGTTACCTTTTATTCTTTTCGATCACCTCCTTTATGGTTTCGCAGCAATATCTAGAGCTACATTGGTTACTTTGTTTCATCTACCACAAGGCAATAGATCTGGACTTCGTTGTGGCCAGTCAATGTCTCTACGATATGACTTTTATTGGGAAAATTTCTTGTACGAACTTCATGTTGGCATTCAATGTTAGACAAGTGGCATTGTTCTGCTGGAACCAAGTCTCTTCAAGCTTTGGTTGCAAGAAGTTATTTATGTTACAAATGTCAAATTTATTGAAGCCCAACCTTAACTTCGTACCTTTCAACTTGCATACAGCATGAAAGGCACTGTTTTGGTTACCTAAGGATGTTAACTTTGTATATAAAAAGGTTATTAAAGAATTTAATTTTCGTAATTTAAAATTATATCTTTGATATCCATGCGCAAAACTTTTTAATAAAATCTTGCGCGCACTGTTGCATTTTGACCAAGCGAGCAAAAGCATTTGACCTCTGTCTCGCCTGATCTTAAGCGATGAGTACACATAAGATAGCACATGCTTGCCCAGAAGAAACGCCGATTTGAATTCGGACGCCACTAGTGACGTGGTCGCTGCCGTTGTATTAGGGTCGTGTAAATTGTATATATCTCAGTCAAAAACTGTTAAATCAGCTACCTTTGGTAGACCTGGGGTGAGTAGGCCCACACTAGGTAGACCGAGGACATATGCAAAGTCACGGGAAGTCGCTAGATGCGGGCAGCGCAAGGCAGGACATCGTCGCGATCTTTGCAAGAGGCACATGCCCTAAAATGAGTCTCTTTCAACTGAAAAGAAGAAGAAGCTATTTTAGAATCAATTAAGTAATAAAGTATAAGACACATTGCTGTAATAAAATATGCGGGTAGTCGACAAAAAGTTAAATATACTTCATTTGATAGTGAGGGTAGATAGACAAATACGTTCCTAAATCGCGCTATCAAAGTTTCCGCTCGCACTGAGACAAATACAGCGCGCGCTCTCCTCCCCCCGGGGTCCTAGTTCTCGTGGTAAATCCAGTCTGGCCAAGCTGATCTAAGTTGGCGTCATTATCAATACAATCAAGACTGATGAATCCGAATTTAAATCAATCAAGATTCTAAACACCATCACTCACGAGACCGCTTCGACCCTGCCTTTTTGAACTACTTACTTTTCAAAGTAGTCATAAAGCTCAGGCCTCTTATAGAAAGATACAGAGTGATTAGTATTGGTGTTTGTGTAGTAAAAAACTTTAAAGCTCTTACAACTAATTTTAATCACCTTGTATAATGATCACTCTTAATTTCGTTACAATATTTTTTTGGAATACAATAGGCCAATTAGTTCTGGCATATCAAAGTCTACAGGGGCCGATATACAGGAATTAATTTTAATATTGTTACAAAGCACGAGTTACAGAACCCTCTAAACAATAAACACGGAACCCTAGTTAACCTCAAACAAATGAAAGTGCCGTATACACGCGTGACCTTGAATTTATTTACAGATGTGTACAATTTGCGGAAATTCTAACCTAGTACTATCTCGAACTTACTAGAACCTTCTCCGTAGTATAAATAGATGTACTACCCATGTTAGTCTTGTTTTTCGAGCTATAAGATTAATATCTACGATAGGTGATATAATAGTGACTATTTGGGAATTTATTTGGACAGTGATTTCTTGAATGGTTTGGAAGCGTAGTTTGGACTAAGCGAAAGTATACTTTGTGTTAAAGTAGGATGACCATCTGATTTGTGAATATATAGCAATACAAATTTTGATAATGTTTTTTCTTAATATGTAATCATTACATTATATATATTTTTATATATATATGTGTATATATATGTGTGTGTGTGTGTATATATATATATATATATTTATATATTATGTTTATTGTTTCTAACTGAGACAATCGAATTTTAAATAAGATGCATCATACATCAATTGATAGCAAATAAAGAAGTCGCAGCTTTAAAGCCTTTTGCACCTATGTTTAATCACCCTGTACATTAATATATCTATTCTGAGCCTCTTTCAGCTGAAAAGAAGAAGAAGAGGCTACTTTCAAAACAATCAAATAATAAAGTATAAGACACATTGCTGTAATAACATATGCGGGTAGTCGACAAAAAGTTGAATATACTTCATTTAAAAGTGAGGGTAGATCGACAAATACGTTCCTAAATCGCGCTATCAAAGTTTCCGCTCGCACTGAAACAAATGCTGCGCGCGCGCTCCTCCCCCCGGGGTCCTAGTTCTCGTGGTAAATCTAGTCTGGCCAAGCTGATCTAAATTGGCGTCATGTCCAATACAAACAAGACTGATGAATCCGAATTTAAATCAATCAAGATTCTAAACACCATCACTCACGAGACCGCTTCGACCCTGCCTTTTTGAACTGCTTATTGACTTGAACAGTAGTCACAAAGCTTAGGCCTCTTATAGAAAGATACATAGTGATTAGCATTGATGTTTGTGTAGTAAAAATTTTCAAAACTTTTAAACCTATGTTTAATCACCTTGTATAATGATCACTCTTTATTACGTTACATTTATTTCTTTTGAAATGCGATAGGCTAATTACTTCTGACAATTCAAGGCCGGACAGATTTACAATAATTAATTTTAATATGTAATAATACGAATTTTAAAAATGTTTTTTTTTTTTAATATATAAACACTATGTTACATATATTTCTTGATTCTTAATCAATCAATTTTTAGATAAGATGTATCATACATCAATGACAGCAAATAAAGCATTCGCCATTTTGAAGCCTTTACAGCTATGATCAATCACTCTGTATAAATATATATTTATTTTGAGATTTAAATATATATACCATCATAAGGAATATATTTATTAAAACTATCGTTGTATCATAGATAAAAACTGTTAAATAAGCTACTTCCGGTAGACGTGGGGTGAGTACGCCCCCACCAGGTAGACCAGGTAGACAAGGTCACAAGAAATCGTTGGATGTGATCAGCGCTGGACTGGTCATCGTAGAGATCTTTGCAGGAGGCACATGCCCTGCAGTCAGCTTCTTCTTTTACATGGCCCCCGTTATCAAGGGCGTCTCGTTCCCCTATCTTGTGAAAGGACAGGATCATTTCTTTTTGTTTAATAATTTTTTCACATCTCATTTTATTTCCGTACTCTACATCCATTCATCTTAAGTTCTTTCATTATTTTTCTTACTTTCCACATTTCGTCTCTTACCCTTTCATTCCATTTCCCTCTTTTCCGATTCCTTTCTTCCGTCACCTAATTCCTAAGTTTTACAATTTTTATAACTCTTTCTTTTTTTTAACAAAGTTTTGTTTTACAGTTATTGTTTTGTTTTTTTGGTTTTATAATTTTTCTCAAGTCTTATTTCGTTGTATTATATCTTTAACCATGTTTCTACACTGTTTTAGGAATGTAGGTCTCGCATTTTCATCTCTTATTAGTGAAGGCATTGTTTCCTCGTCAACCTTCATGCCTACACAGCATTTGGAGTCGAACAGGAGTCCTCCGAACGCGGGGCAGAGGGCAACAAGGTCGACCACGGTCTTGTCCAGGCCCAGCAGTGAGCCTCTTTCAATTGAAAAGTAGGAGAAGCTAATTTCAAATCGATTAAATAATAAAATACCAGATATATTGCTATAATGACATATGCGGGTAGTTGACAAAAAGTTACCACAAGTGAACAAATTAATATACTGCATTTAAAAGTGGGGGTAGATCGACAAAATTTTTTTAAACTATATGTAGACTACTTACGACAAACAGGAATGTTTACGTGAAGTATTTTAATATTACTTAAATGATGACGTCAGCGGGCAATCGAAAAAAATATTCCCGCGTCGGAATAATTGATACACTTCATTTGATAGTGAGGGTAGATCGATGAATACGTTCCTCGTGGTACACGCCCATCCAAAAGAAACCTTTCCACTCAACTCTTAAAGGCTCCAGAGTTCAAATCACCAGGAAAAATAGACCCAGGCAGATCGTTCCAAATCTTGGCGACTCTCACTAAAAACGAGCTGTCAAGTTGAACTAAGACATTTCAGAAAGATAGTGACAAGTGTTTTCTAAAAGTGAGGGTATTTCGATAAACATGTTCCTAAATCGCGCTATCAAAGTTTCCGCTCGCACTGAGACAAATGCAGCGCGCGCGCTCCTCCCCCCGGGGTCCTAGTGTCTCGGGGTAAATCCAGTCTGGCCAAGCTGATCTAAATTGGCGTTCCTAAATACTCATCATAAACAAGACTGAATATCAAATCACCCACGATCCGCAACTTCGACCCTGCCTTTTTTTAACTATATAGTAACTTTAATAGTTGTCACAAAGTTAAGGCCTCTTATAGAAAGAAAAAAAAAACTTCAAAGATTTTGCACCTATTTTTAATCATTTTGTATAATGATCATTCTTTATTACGTCATATCATTTCTTTTTCGGAAGGCGATAGGCTAAATCTTCTGGCAATTCATAGCCTGCTAAGACAGATATATAATAATTAATTTTAATATGTAACAATACAAATTTTGAATATGTTTTTTTCTGATTATATTAATATGTATTTATTGTAACTAAAACCATAGGTTTTTATATAAGATGTAGCATATGTCAATTGGCAAATAAGACATACGCCATTTTACAGCTATAATAGTAATGTAAATAAAGCTATTCATGGAACAAGCTATAAGTCGAAAAAGGCTTTATAGATTTCCTTTGACCTTTTTTAAAACCTTCCTTATATATTATGTAACGTAAATACAATTTAAATAATAAAAAAAAAGAAATACAATTTTCGGTACTGCTTCCTTTTGCAATATCAATAAATATATCGAAATATCATTCGTTATATGTTTGCGACATCGACCAATTGTATGTCATACTATACTGTTAGTAAAGCATAAACATTATATATTTACGCACCTGAAAATAAAACAAGTATATTTCAAATACCATTACAATAAATATAATTCTATGGTCTGTTAATATACTATATGATACAGGTTGATTCGTTATATATGTGAAAGCCTTTAAAGGGAATGTCATTTAATATAAAATACACATATAAAATTAATTAATTACTAAATAATTGGATCACATATTAAATTAATAATTTTTTGTTATCTGTTTCCACAGACTGTACTGTCAGAAGTTATTTGCCTATATATTCCAAAAGAAAAAAAGTAACGTTATACAGGTTGATTAAAAATAAATACATTTAAAAAACTTTTAAGTTAAACGGTTTTTTGATACCCATATTGTGGTGGTTGTGGAAAAATATGTACCTAGTCCGCCATATTGGAACGGCGTCCATCTTGAATTTTAAATTTTGACATAATCATCGTGTTTTACTAGTGTAGCCCTTTCATTTGATACCCATATTGAGGGGGTTAAGGAAAAATACGTAATCCGCAATTTTGTATCGGCGGCCATCTAAGATTTATAATGTTATTGATTTTATTATATTGTATTGTCATCTAAATTAAATGTGTGTACCAAATTTTAGATCAATCTGACAACGGGAAGGTGCTTAAATTACAATTTCTAATTTTGATCCAAATAAATTCCGTACGGGTCGAACTAAATAAAACCGTTTAATATATGTAATAATGTTGAAGCTTTGTATGTATATATATGACGTAATAAGTTACCTTACGAAAATCATCCACAACGTTGGCTTACCTGGAATCTTTACATAGATTTGAACAGAATAGAAAGGCAGAAAGGCAAGTTCACAGTGACCACTTGTATACATTATGAATTCCAGAAGACACTTCTCTATAAACATAGCGATCTTTTTCAAATCAAATTCATAATATTTTTATTTCAAGTAGACATTTACATTTACTTTTGATTCCTAGATTATGAAAACGCTTTTTGCTGAGAGCCGGATGGAAACACAACTGTTGTTTTTTTAATTTAATTTATTTAATATTCTTTATTATACACGCTAGAAAATATATACATAGTTTCATAATAGTAAAGAACAGTGGGATGGGATGGGATCACACGAGACAATTTCTTCCAAACAACCTTAGTATGAAAAAGTAGAAGTATAAATACATTTAAAAAACTTTTAAGTTAAACGGTTTTTTGATACCCATATTGTGGTGGTTGTTGAAAAATATGTACCTAGTCCGCCATATTGGAGCGGCGTCCATCTTGAATTTTAAATTTTGACATAATCATCGTGTTTTACTAGTGTAGCCCTTTCATTTGATACCAATATTGAGGGGGTTAAGGAAAGATATGTAATCCGCCATTTTGTATCGGCGGCCATCTTAGATTTATAATGTTATTGATTTTATTATATTGTATTGTCATCTAAATTAAATGTGTGTACCAAATTTCGGATCAATCTGACAACGGGAAGGTGCTTAAATTACAATTTCTAATTTTGATTCAAATAAATTCCGTACGGGTCGAACTAAATAAAGCCGTTTAATAAATAACATGTAGTTAAGTCATTTATAAACAAAACATACATATAAATGAAATTGCATTACAATATCATTCATATAAATGAGTCAACAAACCAAATTTCTATGCATTCCGATCAGCTAAAATCACTTGAATAAGATTAATATAATAATAAACTTTTAATTTTAAAACTTATAAAGGTATTATTTCTTAATTTTTTAATGGCGAAATTTTTTTTGGCACCTGCGACCCCGCAGTTGACTGCGGTGCATCTGAATACCGACTGTCTTGCATTAAGCACGTTGTGGGTTCAATTCCAGTTTTAGTTGCAGAAAAAAATAGAATGAAACATTGCCACATTGATAAGTAAAGAGTAAAACTGCCAGGAGGTAGTAAATAAACTAATAAAAAGGTAATAAAACGCAGTAGTAATTGAAGAAGAGTAACAAAGTGTGACAAAGAAATTAAATGATAGTACTTTTATATAAATACTAGCTGATCCCGCAAACGTTGTTTTGCAAAAAAAAATTGATATTTTAATTTACAAATAAAAAATAAGGGTTGATCGTAGAGGGGTGAAAATTTATGGTTGTATGTATTCTTGTATGCTGTATCATAAAAAAATAAAAACAAAAAATTTCGTTAAAAAATAAAAAAAAATTTTTAAGTGTGAACAACCTTTATCACTTAGGGGTATAGAAAATAGATAGTAGCCGATTCTCAGACTTACTGAATACGCATATTAAATTTGGTAAAAATCAGTCAAGCCGTTTCAGAGGAGTTCAAGTTCCAACACCGTGACACGAGAATTTTATATATTAGAGATAAGTTAAAACAATAAAATTTGAAATTAGAATGTAACAAAATGTTAAATAAGGGTAATAAATAAATGAATCTAGTTTGTAAAGGATCATCCCAGGAGGAACGGTAAAGGATTATATTAAGAGGATGTAAAAGGAGTAAGAAAATAAAAATGTCCTTGTAAACTCAAGACAGGGGTTGTACATACTTAAAAGAGGCTAAGTTATGAGTTTATTTTTATTTCTTGTATCTACCATGGGTCCGTCACTATTATTCATATAAGTATTTAGATTTCAGCCTATAAATATGTTAAACACTCTCTGATCTGAGAAGAACTCGAAGAAGTTTACGCTTTCTATGCCTTGCGACCTTGAAGTCGCGAAATCCAAAAGCCTCCAATCCAATCTAAAAGCCAATTTAATTTAAAAAAAACCAAAATCGAAATAAATACTCTTTTATATGAAACTCTTCTCTCTCTCTCTCTCTCGTTTGACTGATGAGACAGCCTTGATAGAATTATTTAAAGATATGTAGATAAAATATATGTATATTTGTGTATTGTTTTATATACATCTGTGAAAACTTTCCATATTAATGTTTTTATATTATTATTTAATCTTTCTGTATGTTTCGGCTCTTACTATCTTGTTCTGTACTTTGCACATTGACACTTTTGTCAAATAAAAGCCTACCAATCTTAAAACCAATTTCATTGAAAAAAAAATCAAAAATGTATTAATACTCTTTTATTCAAAACTGTTTTTTTCTCTCTCTCTCTCTCTCTCTCTTTTGATTGACGAGACAGCCTTGATGGAATTATTTAAAGATATGTAGATAATGTATATGTATATTTATGTATTGTTTTATATATATCTGTGAAAACTTTCCATATTAATGTTTTTGTATTATTATATAATCTTTCTGTATGTTTCGGCTCTCTTACTATCTTGGTCTATACTTTTTACATTGACACTTTTGTCAAATAAAAGCCTACCAATTTAATTAAAAAAATCAAAATCGAAATAAACACTCTTTTGTGTGAAACTCTTTTTTCTCTCTTTTTGACAAGACAGCCTTCATGGAATTATTTAAAGATATATAGATAATGTATTTGCATATTAATATATTGTTTTATATATATATGCGAAACTTTTTAAACGGACTTTGCATATTAATGTTTATGTATTATTATTTATTCTAAATGTTTCGGCTCTCTTACTATTTGGGTCTATGGTTTGTACATTGACACTTATTAAATAAAAGCCTACAAATCTCATAAAAAAATTACGTAACATAACCTTCCATAAATCTAAACTTACCTGTTTATGCAAAATCAGTCGGAGCTTTATATCTCTTTGCGACGTTAAGATGAAAAATAATAAAAAAAAACAGAATCGTATCCAACATTCGCATACATAAAGGTACGGGCAACTGCATAAATGATTTCAGTTTAGTATAAACAGTACCAGAAGTAAGACGCACAGGAGACTTTTCTAGAACTTCAAATGATTTTTGTTATAAGGTTAGTCAATATTATTTTAACTAATTTAATTAAACATTTTTATTTTTTCTTTCCTTGTTATTTAAATGATTTTTCATATTTTTAATTCTAATTTGAGACGCTATTGTTTTTTTTTACAATTTTTTTTCGGTTTTTTTGCGTTCAGACAGTTGGAAGAGGGTTGCCGCTATTTGATACGGATCTTTTTTCTCCCAACTGCAAGTCACGACAACATTTATTTACAATATTTCTTATACAATTTTCTCTTAGGTTATTTAAATTTTAAAAATTAAACAGTATCAATGTACACGTTGAAAAAACGATGTAAAATTAAAACCAACGCGTTGTCTGTTTGAACAAAATAACAAAATTTAATTTATATAACCTCTTTCATGACAAAATAACTACATTTCTGATAATTTGTAAATAAAAAAAAAGAAATTAGTTTAATATCGATACGCCTTTAATCAATTATATATTTTAACATATTGCAGTGTTACCAGCAAAAAGATTTATTAAAAAATGATTTTACTTAAACCTACATTTTTTTAATAGGTCTGTAATATATGTCATATGATTTTTTATTCTACAGCCACTGAAAAATTAATGTTAATATTTAATTTTATTAAAATTAAAGTCATCGTTATTTAAAATTTTATACAGGAATTATTAAATATCTTTTTTTTTTTCATAGAAAAGAAACTGTATAGTATAAAGAAAACTAAAAGAAATTTTGTTCCAACAAAACCCTGTTTCCGACAAAATACGACAAAAAAATGTTTTAATAATACAGAAGGTCTAGTGGTATATTGTACTAACTTCTCTGAAGGTAAAAGATTGCTTTTAATTACAAATTTTCAAATATCAAACTATTGAAAAATGCTGAAAATAAATTAGGGGTGATGGTATTATATTTAAAACCATATTAGATACACCATTTATAAACAAAGAACGTCGAAACCAATTATTTGATATTATGTTTTTATTTACATACAGAATGGGATAAATAATATAATAATTTTTAATTTAGTAAGATTTTATCAATGGAAAATCGTCATATCTGTTTGTTTAAAAAACAATATCTTTCACCATAGCACCGTTCTTATAGATAATGGGTGATTGTTTTATAAAGAAACTTTAATGGTGATTGTATAACTCATTTGTCAGCAAAAAGGTTTATAGCCTTTACACATATTTTCAATTACACTGTAAATGGCAATTACAGTGAAATTTTTTACATTGATTTATTTTTTGGCACAGAACAATAACTTTTGGCTGTTGTACTGCAGGGGAAGAAAATAAACAATAATTAATTTTAATGAGTAATAATACGAAATTTTAAAATGATTTTTCATGTTATTTATGTATATAATATAAGCCAACATATATAAATCAACCGGAAGACTGTCACAAGTCTGATTAGAGATAAAAATATAAAAAAAAAACAAATAATACCTCCGAACGCGATTTGACCCTACTTTTTATCTCTTATATGTTATATATTTATTTATTATAAACATAGGCACACGTTGAAAACGCGATTATATATTAGAGAAAAAGTAATGTCGCTTTCTTCATACGACTGCGTTTTTAACATATTTTTATTCTAATCAAAAATATATTCACCTTCGTTATTGACAACCTTTTGCCATCTAGTGTACAAATTTTCAATGCCGGAGCGGTAACAAATAATCGGTTTTTCCGTAAAATATGTCGACAGAAGCGACTTTAATTTCCGATTCCCCTAATGTAATCTAGATTTTTCTATATATAGATAATCTTTATCATATATAGAGAGCAAATCGGCTACAGATTTGCCCCTTTAAAGCACATTTATAACCAATCAGCTTGTATATTTAAAACTTTAACAAAAGATGCATCACGGGAAAAAATTAAAAAGCAATTTAAAATGTTCTATTTTTAAAACATACGAGGGCAATGAGTATAGTACAGATTATATAATTTATTTGATATAAAAAGCATATCGTACTTCAAAAATTATTGTGTTAAATTTTTCACATAATCAAGTCAACTTTAAATATCATTCTTTACTACCTGTGCCCGCGACTTTTTCCGCGTGAAATTTACCAAAAAAAAAAACATTTCTTTCTTTTAAAAATTTATAACATAAACTACATGCCAGTATAAATCACATTTAAATTGCACCAGCTATTTTAAAGATAATTCAGAATTAACAAGAAAGACAGACAAAAAATTAAAAAAATATGATTTTGATATATATACCTTATATATATTCATATGCATGTAGTAAAAAGAGTTTATTTTAATATTTCAAAGAGACACTCCAATTTAATTTATATAATATATATAATATATATTTCTTGATGCGAACTATTGCTACAATATATCATTGTTGCAATTAAACATAATTACATTTTTTGTAAAGTATTTGTCTCAACAGACTTTGTACTTCCAGAAGTTATTTGCACAGATACATTATAATAATTTATTCATGCAAGCTGATAGACGCTTATACACGCAAGGCTTCTATCTAAAAGACTGCCGCGATGACAGGTATTTCGATGCCTGCATCCACACTCCGCGACCTTGATCTAAGTCATCGGTATACCTAGTAGAGGGCGCAGTTGTCACTCGAAAACCTTTAATAGTCAAAGTTAAAATAGCTTTATTATATGAGATCATTTCAATCATTTATAATCATCAACTTAATACGGTGATCGCAAAGTATTGTGAATTTGTTTATAAGATGTAAATCATTCGTTTATTCTTTCAAATCGATTTCATCTCCTTCAAAGTTTTTTCCAACGTTTTTTCCATTCCTCGATAGACGGGATAGTATTTTTCCGATATAACCTTCAAGACTTTCTTCTATACGGTTTTTATCTATTTTTTTCTATTCGCCCTTTGATTTTGCTAAATAGTCAAAAGTACCACGGAGCAAAATCAAACGAATGGTTCCGAACGATATGAGTAGAGTTTTTGCCAAAAACTGTCGGTATGACATCGATCAATCGAGACTTACGCGCTTGGGACACAAAATACTTTAAAATGGTTTGCTCTGAGCAGTATGATATTTCAACTATTGACAGCCAAAAAAATAATTACTTGCCTTCCATTATGACAGATTAAAGTTTGCGTCGATTTGTAAAAGCGCCATCTATTGAGAAGAACTAACAATAAACACAGTGGGGGTTTGTAAATTTTTTCTTATGATTATTTCAACAAAAAAATCCTTAAAATTAGAATTAATTTTCTAACATCTTTATGATTAATATATATATATATATATATATATATACTACAATCAGTTGATGCTGACCGATATAACTCGTAAACGACATTATAAATTTGCTGCACGTGAACTGTCAAAAGCGTGAAGTTCGGAAAGTTTTTTGTATTCTGATATATTTCTAGATTCTGCGCAATATTCTATTTATTTCTCCATAAGAATATTTTAACTAATGCATAAGGATACTTGCAAGATGATTAAAAGCGGTAAAGTCGTTTTCAAATTGCGTCGTGGCCTTGGTAGACAGTTTCATAGGAAATGTTTTTTTATAAATTGTATATTTTTAATTACATTCAATAATGTTAACATACGTTAATAAATAAAATAAATGATAAATACATTAAACGGACACATATTTCACATATTAAGTATATACTTCTATGTATATAAAATATAATTTAATGTCAAATCTTATTTTTTGACATATTGAAACTGTAACAAAAATGGCTGTATTGAATACGTTATCTGTTTTTTTTTTAAAAAATTGAAATCTAATCAATTGACATATGATAAATATATTTTTAGAAAAACAATTCTTTTAAAATTTGTTCATGTAGTTTTATTATTTATAAAGCTAAATATTCTAAATAATATAATTTAATGACAACTTCTTCTAGATTTAATAAAATACTTAATATTCAAAATTAATTTTCACTACAATATTTTAAAAAAATCATTTTTTTTTCATGTGTGCAAGATGCTATAGTGCGAATCCCTTTATCTGATTTATTAAGAAGTAAATACTTTTTCTTCTTAGTCTTAAGTGAAAGGCTTATTATTCAGTAAACAAATAATTAAATGAGATGAATCCTTGGTAATAATGTGGCTTGATTATTTTAATTTCATCTGATAAAGTGTCAATCTGATAAAGTGTAAAATTATAATATTATTTTATTATTAGGCATTACTAAAAGATGTGTTTTTGTGAAGTTTCTTCCTTCTTCTCCACAGCTATAACACATTGCGAAGAGTAGATTCAAAAGTAAAACAGATTAAAAATAAATAGTTAGTTGACGATCAATAAGAGTTCTATTAAAAGTTCCAATGTTCAATAAATCAATGTTAATTTGGTCTTCTTTTCTGTCGATATGCCCGCTTCTAGGCATAGGCCTACCAAAGATCACGAAGACCAGTCTTACACTCCATCTCCCATCCAGCGACTCCCACTACGACAACTGTGTCGTCGGTCCATCCTGTGGGCCCACTCACGCCGTACCGGCTCATGGCAGCAACCCTAGACTAATTAATTTAGTTTTAAATACCTTCGCAGTTATAAAACTACACTTCTATTACTAAAATAGTAATAACAATAATGTTAATCAAGAATTTAGACGCCATATTTTCTGTCTTCCCGCCAAAAAAAAATAATTGACATTAATTTTTTTTTTAATCTGCAGACGAAAATTATCAGTGTGGCCAGTATTAAATAATAATTACTACTAATTCCAATATATTTAATTCTATATTTGTTTTGAATAATGCTAGGAGTAATTTTTTTTTAAAAATTGAGGTTGATATACGCTATGGATGTTAAATAAAATACCGAATATTATATCATTGTATATATTTGCTTGAAGTGTTAATTTAGTACTTAAGCAAACGTATTATAGTCTGAAACATTTTACTGTATACCTATATAATGTTTATCTCTACCAAATTAACTAGATATATTTTATCTGTATACAGATAAAAACAATAAGCGCAGATATCAAAATAAATAACAGAGGTTTAATTAAAATGATAATTAATTATTGTTAACATATTTTACGTGATTAAATGTAAAAAATAATTATTACATATTAGATCGTATTGATAAGTTAGTGACAGTTGGCAGGCGATATATAGCGCGGAAAACATGACCGCTTAAGGCAACAAGGTAATAACAAGGTAACAAGCCGCCTTAAGGTTTCGTATTGAAGACTACAAACCGGCTTAACAACGGACAGGCGAACTTATTAAGTTCACCGGAAGTCCAACTTCCAACCGATTCTATTTTAAATCACTGGGGGAGGCCTATGCCCAGCTGTGGTCAATTTTCGCCTGAAATTATGGTGATGATTACAATATTCATATTTAAACGATCTATTACGCGGATGTATTTAAAAATAGCATTAACATCATTGTCTGCTATATGCTAATAGCGTAACTTTTACGTAATAAATATATAGAATAGTTTTTTTATAATATTTAAACAATGAAGACACAAGTAACATACAAAACTATCATTTTTTAATCGTATAATTCTTAGTTACAGTGTTTATATAAAAAAAGGTTAGTAAAAGTCATAATAAATAATATGTCAGAAGTTTACATTACTTGCAACATCGCGTCTCAACCGTTGAGACCCTATTAAAAAACAGTTGAATATAACATTAGGCAAAATCACTTGAAAACGGTCACTGTATAATAAGTGTTTACTGAATAAATAATTCAATGTTTTTTAAAAGGCACTCTGTTATCTGTATCTCGGAAATATAGGTATTTATTGCGTCGGAAAAGATTCTATTTTTATGTACATATCGTGTCCCATTTATCAAAGTCAATTCATTTGTTAATCCATATGGTATCATTTATAAAGATTGCTTGAGTTCGTTATGAGAAGAACACAAGGAGAGCCTGATTTTATTGAAAATGGGATCAAATAAAATCTCCCTACAAATGGAATCCTTCAACTGACAAGAATCCTTGGCAATGTCGTCATCTTGATTATTTTGGTTTTCATTTGAGCTATTTCTGTCAGAAAATGTATATCTATATTGTTATAACTTTTTTAAATCATATGTAGTAATGTTAGTTTTTTAAACGGGTTTATTTAGTTCGTCCCGTACGGAATTTGTTTATTTATTTGGGTCAAAATTAGAAATTGAAATTTAAGCACCTTCCCGTTTTCAGTTTGATCTGAAATTTTGTACACACATTTAATTTAGATGACAATACAATATAATAAAATCAATAACATTATAAATCTAAGATGGCCGCCGATACAAAATGGCGGATTACATATTTTTCCTTAACCCCCTAAATATGGATATCAAATGAAAGGGCTACACTAGTAAAACACGATGATTATGTCAAAATTTAAAATTCAAGATGGACGCCGTTCCAATGTGGCGAACTAGGTACATATTTTTCCACAACCACCACAATATGGGTATTAAAAAACCGTTTAACTTAAAAGTTTTTTAAATGTATTTTTCCTGCTTCTTTTCCACAGTTATAATCCATAGCGAGAAGAATAGAATAGATAGACAAAGTCAATGTCCATCAATAAGAGTTCTGTTAAAAGTTCAAAAGAATTTTGTCTTATCTTTAACTTTGACGTCCACCCAAAACAGACAGACGAGTATGTTAAAATCGTAAGTTGTTGGAAGTAGGCAGCTGCCAACTAGCAACAGACGTCTTACGATGACATAATAATAATTAAAAGTACTAACTTTAAACCTGGTCAAAGTCCACCGCCTAAAAAAAACCTCATCTGGAAATAATTTACCTCAAATTTCAAAAAATAAATTGAATTGTATCATGAAATATATTTTTATATTTTACGTCGTGTGGCAGTCAAACGGTAAACATCAATTATAAAAAGAATCGAACGAAAATTATTATCAAATAATATAACAAGCTAATAATTTTTCACAATTATTCACTAGTTATTTTAAAAAAAATAGAATTTAAAAAAAAACTTAAAAATATTTTCCATTTTAAATTTTCTTTCAAATTTGAAATGAGATTTTAGATGAATATTATACGCAAATATTATTAAAAATTGTATCACAATAAATTAGTGCGAAAAGTAACTTAATAAAACAAAAACAAATAAGAATGAATTTTTATTATAATTTTTGAATACTTTTTTTTATGAACGCAACCATAACGTTGACATAAAAAGGCGATAAAACTGACATACATAACCTATAAATTCAATTACATGTTTATGTTTTACAATTGTATATTTGTTTACAAGTTTTACAGTGAGGTCAGTTCTGTTTTTACATCTACGAACTATTTATTTTAAATATATTTGATTACAATATTTTTATAATTTCTCGAGCTCCATATATAAAAACAAAATTACAATTAAAATATTAGAAGATGTAACAAGATTTCGTCTGAATAGTCATCATGTCTGCAGATAGTCGGCCATTTTTTTTATTGGCCCTCATTTTTGTGGACATCTCTTTCTCCCTTACTGAATATTATTATTGTTATGCGCCTCTCTCATCCTTCTCAATTTCTTCCATTCATTTCTCTTTTTTTCTTTTCACAATATCTTTCATTCCTTTTCTTATCTTTCCTTTCGTACATCGCCTCTCCAGGATCCTACATATATATTTTCTTTTATTTTTCTTTATTTATTTTTGCGTTTAAAGTTATTTGCTTTTTTTAATATTTATATTATTACGTTTTCGTACTATATTGCAGTTTATTTATTGTCGATATAAAATTATCACGGTTTAATCCTTTTATTTCTTGGCTTTTGTCGTAGGTTTAATGACCTTCCTAAAGAAACCTAGGATGTTCTGGCAAGATAGCCGCTCATAGCGAAGTATAGAGCTCCCTCAAAGATCGTCATGAACTTTCCGAGACTTTTTTATATCATCGGTAAAACTAGTGCATTGCTAATCGCAGAACGGCTGCCATCTTGTGTCGATTCTAGAATATATTTGTTTCTTACAATAGTTGAATTTAAACCTTTTCTTGATAATTTATCTGTAGAGATACATCAAAATTAAAAAAAATTGTGGCATCAATTTTGAACGCAAAGTAATCATTTGTATGTGAATGTTTAGATAATTTCTTAATTTTCGAACGCTTGTTCAGTTTTTTCTGTTGGCATCCTTGGGTCTTAAAAGTCAAGTGGTATGAATATTAATGTAATATTTAAAAAAAAAAACTGCCAAGTTAAGGGTTAACACGATGACGCCTGGAAATATAAAATGAATGTAGGAAATATCTTCATCATAACCGATGAACAACTACTGGGTGGATTAGGCCTCCCCCTAACTTGTCTAGCGACATTCCGTTAACTATGTGGCAGGACCAGCTAGTGGTGAGCTTTCTGACGCTGCGTCTACCACCACCCGAGAACCTTTCGGCTACCCAGGGCTGACGGGAATGTTTACATGAAGTACTTTAATATTACTTAAATGATGACGTCAGCGGGTAGTCGACAAAAAGATTCCCGCGCCGGAATGATTGACGCACTTCATTTGCTAGTGAGGGTAGATCGACAAATACGTTCCTGAATCGCGCTATCAAAGTTTCCGCTCGCACTGAGACAAATGCAGCGCGCGCGAACCACCCCCCGGGGTCCGAGTTCTCGTGGTAAATCTAGTCTGGCCAAGCTGATCTAAATTGGCGTCATGTCCAATACAAACAAGACTGAATAAACCGAATTTAAATAAATCAAGATTCTAAACACCATCACTCACGAGACCGCTTCGACCCTGCCTTTTTGAACTGCTTATTGACTTGACGTTGGTGGTGAAGCTTCGGCCTCACGAAGAAGGATATTAATATACTGCTATTACTGTAATCGTCAGCATAAAGTAAACTTACCATGTCACGTACTGATGACAACTAACAAGAAACTCAGTTGTGGCTGTGATTTTATTATTGATATTTTTCTTTAAATTAGAACTTATACATTGACCTGCGAATGAGTAAGACACTTTATGTAGCCTAATAGCGAGTACAGCAAGTTTATTTTTATTCCTTAAATGAATAAACAAAAACATTTTGCAATACAGTTCAAAAAGGCAGGGTCAAAGCGGTCTCGTGAGTGTTGGTGTTCGATTTATTCAGTCTTGTTTGTATTGGACATGACGCCAATTTAGATCAGCTTGGCCAGACTAGATTTACCACGAGAACTAGGACCTCGGGGGGAGGAGCGCGCGCGCTGCATTTGTCCCAGCGCGAGCGGAAACTTTGATAGCGCGATTCAGGAACGTATTTGTCGATCTACCCTCACTATCAAATGAAGTGTGTCAATCATTCCGGCGCGGGAATCTTTTTGTCTACTACCCGCTGACGTCATCATTTAAGTAATATTAAAGTACTTCATGTATACATTCCCGTCAGCCCTGCGTAGCCGAAAGGTTCTCGGGTGGTGGTAGACGCAGCGTCAGAAAGCTCACCACTAGCTGGTCCTGCCACATAGTTAACGGAATATCGCTAGACAATTTAGGGGGAGGCCTAATCCACCCAGTGGTTGTTCATCGGTTATGATGAAGATATTTCCTACATTTATTTTATATTTCCAGGCGTCATCGTGTTAACCCTTAACTTGGCAGTTTTTTTTTAATATTACATTAATATTCATACCACTCGACTTTTAAGACCCAAGGATGCCAACAGAAAAAACTGAACAAGCGTTCGAAAATTAAGAAATTACCTAAACGTTCACATACAAATGATTACTTTGTAGTGTTTGGCACTAATCGGTGGAGGGGTGAAACACGTGTTGAGTGATTTAGCGGTGGCGGTTGTGTGATTCGCATTGTTTGCCGCATACGCATTTATCAGCGGGCTGGCGGGCGGTGTGTTTGAATTTATTTCATAGTGACTCCCGTGGATGCATCGTATAGATGGCTCGATTAATCCGTTTCTGAAGCATTAAACTGTATATACACTATGAAAACATAGCTGAAATAAACCAAGCACGAAAGAAAGGTTCGAATACGCTCACCATACACGAGGGTCAGGGGCGAAACATCCAACAACAGACACCATCGGGTAGCATAACAATGTACATCATACGTTAACAATATCACGTCACAGGAACTCGTGCGTGTATTGCACGGACGAGACTCAAGATGTGATCCCAAGGTTCATCGATGTGGCGAATACAGCAACCACTGCACAGACTCTTGCGCACAACCTGAGGATATCAATATGGAGTAGGGATGAGGAAGTTGTCGCATAAAATGTAATTTTAAAACCGAATATTGTCAGGACGTCGTTAAAACAGATTATAATCTAGAATACAGAGTAACAAGCAAAAACGTGAGCCAACAAAATCTGAAATATTTAAAGGTAAATGAAAAAACAAAGGCACCTACCCTAATGTCTGTGTAATATGGATCTGAAGATGGAAACTAAAACACGAACTGTGATAGACTTAAAACTGTATAGAACTGTGATACAGTGCTAAGAATATTGAGAAAATAAAAAAGTAGAAATAAATAAAAATGTTAAATTTACAAAAAATGAGTAATTTACAAGAAAACGCAATGGCAAAGATAAATTAATAAATAAAATTTAAAACAAAGACAAAGAAAGTGAAATGAGATATGAACAGAACAAAGAATGAAAGAATAAGTAAGGAATAAAAGAAGAGAATAATTGACACTAAGATGAAAGTAATATGAGGATGTAAATAATAGAATTCTGTGCAGAAATTACTTTTCTTCTAATATCCCTGTGTACACAAGACAACGGAAGTACGAGGGGCATTCAACAAATAAAGACTCCCTTTCTTCCTCGCTCCTTGGCAATTTAGATCTTATTCCTAAAGCGTTACGATACATAATGTATCATTTTTGACGCACCGCTGTCAATGTGTCGACTACATATAGAGTGGCATTAGAGATCAACGGGGGGGGGGGCTACATTTAGCAATGAACTAAATTAACCTTTCATCTATGTACTATAGCATTTGTTTAAATGAAAAAGTAAAGGTTTGGCTAAAGTACACGAGCAGTATATTAATACCCTTCTTCGTGAGGCCGAAGCTTCACCACCAACGTCAAGTCAATAAGCAGTTCAAAAAGGCAGGGTCGAAGCGGTCTCGTGAGTGTTGGTGTTCGATTTATTCAGTCTTGTTTGTATTGGACATGACGCCAATTTAGATCAGCTTGGCCAGACTAGATTTACCACGAGAACTAGGACCCCGGGGGGAGGTGCGCGCGCGCTGCATTTGTCTCAGTGCGCGCGGAAACTTTGATAGCGCGATTCAGGAACGTATTTGTTGATCTACCCTCACTATCAAATGAAGTGCGTCAATTATTCCGGTGCGGGGATCTTTGTCTCGACTACCCTCTGACGTCATCATTTAAGTAATATTAAAATTCCTCACGTAAATATTCCTGTCGGCCGCACGTAGTCTGCATATAGTTTTTCATTTTATTTATTGAGGAACATCAACAACCAGGGTCTGCCAACACCACGGCAGTCCTTTCATAAATACTTATTAACTTGACGTTGGTAGTGAAGATTCAGCCTCTCGAAGAAGGATATTAATATACTGTGTAACGTTGTATATGAGCGTTTCATATGTCCAAATTAAAATTAAGAAATATATAAATGGAGCAAATGTCACATAATTTGTAATACAGTCAAAATATTTGAACACTTGAAGGGGTATGTTACATCTCAAGTGACACGGGATTGTGGGAGCGTGCTGTCTTTTCAGTGGACCTTTGTTTTTGTAACAGACATTCCAATGCGCCCGCGCTGGTCAACCGAGTGTAGATCCATTGCCTAGTAGAAGGACCCTGGCCTCGGTCGCGTTCACTAGTTTTGTGACACTCACGCACCGACGCACACTCTTTGTGTCGATTGCGTTTACCAACTATGTGACGTTTCACGCGCCGGGGCTATTTCGAATTTACGTTATAAATTCTCGTTTCGATTCTTTAACTTCACTATCGAAGCATCTTTCAATTCACGTCACAATCTTTATATCGCCTCGCAAGTGAGAGTTTTATTATTAAAACTAGGTTGCGCAGCACGTGTGCTCCTACTAACCTCCTGCCAAAAAACCTACATGCAGTAATACCCCGCTTTACGAGACCCCATTATACGGGGTTTCACTATAACGCGAATTGCGAATTTCGCGCTCAAATGCCTCAAATTACGCGAAAGAGTGCGTATAAATATAATGTAGTCATCAACTTCTCTATGGTCGCGGGATCCCCGCTTCCTCTGAATATTCTCTTTGAAGAATCGGGAATTCCCAAATTTATAATTTGGTTATTCCCAAAATATATTCAGGTTTGGACATATTGCAGAGTATAGACAATAATGATGACCATGTCTTGACCATCTGTCAAACAATTAAAAACAGTGTTGGGTATTATGAACGTATTTTACAAGAACGTAAACAAAACGTTACCCAAAAGACAATAGATGTATTTTTCCGTAAAAAATAAGAGTATGTATTGTATAAAGTGTTCCTAGAATTAAAGTGATTGATTAAAATGATTTGTATTTTTTTGTAATAGTTTTTGACTATGTTTAATCCTACACCTCGTTATACGCGAATTTCAATTAACGCGATTTTTTTCGGAACATATCCCTCGCGTAAAGCGGGGTATTACTGTACTTGCGGAATTCGATTGAAACAAAAGAAAATAATCAAATTACTTAATAACCGTGCTAGAAATCTCCTTGTTTAACATTTTATGTTATCGATATCGATATTGTTACAATATGTACAGTATCAATACAATCAAGTAGAATAAATAAAAAAGTTTGTTTAGTATTTGTTTATAAAGGTGTTCTAAGAAAACAATCGTTAGATGTCGTTAAATTTTTTTGTTTTAAATGACCCGTAGTTGTTGTATCTCTAATACTATTTATACAACTCTCAGTCGCCACAACATGTACACAAATAAGTAAATTTTTAATAAATAGATCTAACATGTGTACCAAAGATAATGAAAAAAAATTCAGGTTTCAAAATTTTATGTAATTGTAATAGATTAAAAATGTTCTACAACTGAAATGATAACAATTCAATATGACATGCATCGCAATGAAAACTTTCTCTTGCGTGTCGACAGCTTGTTTAAATAAATAGAAAAGGAATATAATAATAAGTAGTAAAACGTGATGTTCGTGAATATAAAAAATGAGCAACAGACTTGTCTTTAATATGTGTACTATAGCATTTGTTTAAATGAAAAAGTAAAGGTTTGGCTAAAGCATACGAGCAGTATATTAATACCCTTTCTTCGTGAGGCCGAAGCTTCACCACCAACGTCAAGTCAATAAGCAGTTCAAAAAGGCAGGGTCGAAGCGGTCTCGTGAGTGTTGGTGTTCGGTTTATTCAGTCTTGTTTGTATTGGACATGACGCCAATTTAGATCAGCTTGGCCAGACTAGATTTACCACGAGAACTAGGACCCCGGGGGGAGGAGCGCGCGCGCTGCATTTGTCTCAGTGCGCGCGGAAACTTTGATAGCGCGATTCAGGAACGCATTTGTCGATCTACCCTCACTTTTAAATGAAGTACATCAATCATTCCGGTGCGGGGATCTTTTTATCGACTACCCGCTGACGTCATCGTTTAAGTAATATTAAAGTACTTCACGTAAACATTCCTGTCAGCGTTGGGTAGCCGGAAGGCTCTCGGGTGAGGACCACGAGCCGGTAGAAGCGGCTGGGAAAGCTCACCACCAGGTGGACCCACGACATAGTTAAGGTAAAGGGAAGTCGCTGAATACCGGCAGCGCTGGAGAACCGTTGCAGCGATGGGGGGGAGGCCTGTGCCCTTCAGTGAGCGTCTATCAGCTAGTATGAAAGGTTTGGTGATGGAAATATAATTCTACTTCTTAAAACTCTATATAATATTTGTGTATTCATTTTGGAAAGTGAAATTTTCTTGGTCATATAAACTTTGTTCAGTATTGTTATTAACTCCTTAATAATATTATTATGCTATTACAAATACATCTGAATATACTTCCGGTTAAAGTCAATGTTACAACAGTTTTATTACATGAGATCATTGCAGTTATTTATAATCGTCAGCTGAAAGTTTCACAACCCGCCACCTGCTAAGAGGAACTGACGAGAAACTCTGTGGGGTTGGTAATTTTATTTTTCATTAAAATTAGAACAATTCGTTTGCAAACATTATTATCGTAGACATACTCTGAAATAGAGTAATATGCCTTCTGTCAGAGCCTGTGCTTAAAAACATTTATTTAATTTACAAAGAGACAACTTTACCTTGTCGTTTGGTAATTTGTTATAATATCGTATATATAGACCTGCGAATGATTAAGACACTTTATGGAGCCTCATAGCGGGTACAGCCAGTTTATTTTTATTCCTTAATTACACGGACTTAACAAAAAAATAGATATTTAGTTTTCCTTTTAATTATGTGGTCCGGACATGAATCAAAATTTTCATAAATTCTCATGTCACACACAACTCGAAACGTTACCATTTGTTCGCTGTTTTCGTTTCAACTAAAACCAGCATGACCAAGTAATATATGAAATTCATTGACATGACAGTGGCGCCATCTATCGAAAATTGATCGTATTAACTTGGAAACCTCTGCGGGATCATGCACAACACTTTTACTTAAGATCATCACATGATCAAATACATAGTTTACGATTATATAAATGACATATAAACAAACATATACTTTTATAAGTAGAAGATTGCTTGATGACGTTGATTGATTTGTTTGTCTTAAATTTTCTGGGATTTTTTTGTAGTAAACCAAGAGAAAAGATATTCCTAGATTAATTTAGAAAATTTGGGTCATAAGAGAGTGTATAAATAGGAAAAAACAGTATGGATAAACCATTAAAACCATAAAGAAATGAACTGCGATACAGTACTGAGAATATTAAGAAAATACAAAATTAAAAATAAATAAATACAAAGTTTAAGATTAATGCATAATGTATAATAAAGTAAAAAGATGAAAAATAAAAAAAAACTGGAAGTTTGGTACCTGCAAAGTTCGGTGAGGGAAGTCGACGGTAGTGGAGTGGGGTATAAATGGAACAAAGGGGAATGAAAGAATACGTGAGGAATAAAAGAAGAGAATAATTGACACTAAGATGGAAGAAATAAAAGGATGTGAATAATAGAATTCTGTGCAGAAATTATTTTTCTTATAATATCCCTGTATACACGAGACAGCGGAAGTACGAGAGGCATTCAAAATATAAAGACTCCCTTTCTTCCTCGCTCCTTGGCAATTTAGATCTTATTCCTATACGTTACGATACATAATGCATCATTTTTGACGCACTGTTGCCAATGTGTCGTCTACATATAGAGTGGCATTAGAGATCTACGGGGGGGGGGGGGGGCAATTGACCAAATTAACCTTTCATATATGTACTATAGCATATGTTTAAATGAAAAATTAAAGGTTTGGCTAAAGTACACGAGCAGTATATTAATATCCTTCTTCGAGAGGCCGAAGCTTTGTGACTACTGTTCAAGTCAATAAGCAGTTCAAAAAGGCAGGGTCGAAGCGGTCTCGTGAGTGTTGGTGTTCGATTTATTCAGTCTTGTTTGTATTGGACATGACGCCAATTTAGATCAGCTTGGCCAGACTAGATTTACCACGAGAACTAGGACCCCGGGGGGAGGAGCGCGCGCGCTGCATTTGTCTCAGTGCGAGCGGAAACTTTGATAGCGCGATTCAGAAACGTATTTGTCGATCTACCCTCACTTTTAAATGAAGTACATCAATCATTCTGGTGCGGGGATCTTTTTCTCGACTACCCGCTGGCGTCATCATTTAAGTAATTTTAAAGTTATTCACGTAAACATTCTTTTTATTTATTTATTTACTTAGGAACATCAGCAGCCAGGGTCGGCCAACACCACGGTAGTCCTTTTTTAACTGCTTATAAACTTGACGTTGGTAGTGAAGATTCGGCCTTTCGAAGAATGATATTAATATACTGTGTAACGTTGTATATATGCGTTTTATATGTCCAAATTAATATCAAGAAATATATAAATGGAGCAAATGTCACATAATTTGACAGTCAAAATATTTGAACACTTGAAGGGGTATGTTACATCTCAAGTGACATGGCATTGTGGGAGCGTGCTGTCTGTTCAGTGGACCTTTGTTTTTGTAACAGACATTCCAATGCGCACGCGCTGGTCACACGAGTGTAGATCCATTGCCTGGGAGAAGGACCCTGGCCTAGGTAGTTTCACCAACTATATGACGTCTCACGCGCCGGGACTATTTCGAATTTACGTTACAAATTCTCGTCTCTATTCTTCAACTTCATTCTCGAAGCATCTTTAAATTCACACCACAATCTTTATATCGCCTCGCAAGTGAGAGTTTTATTATTAAAACTAGGTTGCGCAGCACGTGTGCTCCTACTCACCTTCTGCCAAAAACCTAAATACTTGCCAAACACGATTGAGACAAAAGAAAATAATCAAATGACTTAAAAACCGTGCTAGAAATCTCTTTCTCTAACATTTTTCATTATCAATATCGATATTGTTACAATATGTACAGTAGCAATACAATCAAGCAGAATAAATAAAAAAGTTTGTTTAGTATTTATTTATAAACGTGTTCTAAGAAAACAATCGATAGATATCGTTAAATTTTTTTGTTTTAAATGAACCTTAGTTCTTGTATCTCTTATACTATTTATACAACTCTCAACCGCCACAACATGTACACAAATAAATAAGTATATTTATAATAAATTGATCTAAAAAATGTACCAAAGATGCATAAATTTCCTCTTTTTTGACATCCTGCGATTGTAACGATAGCAATTCATTATGACATGCATCGCAATGAGACATTTCTTTTGCGTGTCGACATCTTGTTTGAATAAATAGAAAAGGAATAGAATAATAAGTGATGTGAATATGAAAAATGATCACGAAACCAGCCTTTCATATATGTACTAGTTCAAATGCAAAAGTAAAACTTTGGCTAAAGAATACGAGCAGTATATTAATACCCTTTCTTCGTGAGGCCGAAGCTTCACCACCAACGTCAAGTCAATAAGCAGTTCAAAAAGGCAGGGTCGAAGCGGTCTCGTGAGTGTTGGTGTTCGATTTATTCAGTCTTGTTTGTATTGGACATGACGCCAATTTAGATCAGCTTGGCCAGACTAGATTTACCACGAGAACTAGGACCCCGGGGGGAGGAGCGCGCGCGCTGCATTTGTCTCAGTGCGAGCGGAAACTTTGATAGCGCGATTCAGGAACATTTTTGTCGATCTACCCTCACTAGCAAATGAAGTGCGTCGATCATTCCGACGCGGGGATCTTTTTCTCGACTACCCGCTGACGTCATCATTTAAGTAATGTTAAAGTTCTTCACGTAAACATTCCTGTTAGCGTTGGGTAGACGAAAGGCTCTCGGGTGAGGACCACGAGCCCGTAGAAGCGGCTGGGAGAGCTCATCACCAGGTGGACCCACGACATAGTTCAGGTGAAGGGAAGTCGCTGAATACAGGCAGGGCAGGACAACCATTGCAGCGATGGTGGTGGAGGCCTTTGTTTTGCAGAGGGAGTGTATGGGATGAAACGACAAGAAATATATATAATTATATCGATGTGCATATGTTTCGATTAAAATTTTATATCCAAGACAACATATAAATTCTAGTGTGAAGTAAATAAGATTGTATACTGGGAATCGAACCCGTGATCTACGAACACAAGTCTCGGTCCTCTGTCGCTTGACTGCCATGGTGTTGGCAGACCACGGCTGCTGATGTTCCTCGATAAATAAAATGTAAAACTTTATGCAAACTTTGCGCAGGAATGTTTACGTGAAGAACTTTAATATTACTTAAATGATGACGTCAGCGGGTAGTCGAGAAAAAGATCCCCGCGTCGGAATGATCGACGCACTTCATTTGCTAGTGAGGGTAGATCGACAAATGCGTTCCTGAATCGCGCTATCAAAGTTTCCGCTCGCACTGTGACAAATGCAGTGCGCGCGCTCCTCCCCCCGGGGTCCTAGTTCTCGTGGTAAATCTAGTCTGGCCAAGCTGATCTAAGTTGGCGTCATGTCCAATACAAACAAGACTGATCAATCCGAATTTAAATAAATCGAGATTCTAAACACCATCACTCACGAGACCGCTTCGACCCTGCCTTTTTGAAGTGCTTATTGACTTAGGGATATTAATACACTGCTCGTGTACTTTAGCCAAAGTATATAGTATGTACATGAACACTAGTTTGATGATCATTTTTTATATTGACAAACATCACGTTTTAATACTTATTATTCTATTCTTTTTCTATTTATTTACACAAGTTACTTAAATGATGACGTCAGCGGGTAGTCGACAAAAAGATCCCCGCACCGGAATGATTGATGCATTTCATTTGATAGTGAGGGTAGATCAACAAATACGTTCCTAAATCGCGCTATCAAAGTTTCCGCTCGCACTGAGACAAATGCAGCGCGCGCGCTCCTCCCCCCGGGGTCCTAGTTCTCGTGGTAAATCTAGTCTGGCCAAGCTGATCTAAATTGGCGTCATGTCCAATACAAACAAGACTGAATAAACCGAACACCAACACTCACGAGACCGCTTCGACCCTGCCTTTTTGAACTGCTTATTGACTTGACGTTGGTGGTGAAGCTTCGGCCTCTCGAAGAAGGATATTAATATACTGCTCGTATTCTTTAGCCAAACTTTTACTTTTTCATTCAAACAAGTACATAGTGTTTAGATGTGATTACTTTTAATATTTACGAATATCATATATTAATACTTATAATTATATTTCTTTTCTATTAATTTAAACAAGTTGTCGACACGCAGGAGAAATGTTTCATTGCGATGTTGTGTGTGTGATATCGCTACCACCGCATGATGTCCACTGTTATACAACCCGAGGATGTCTGTTGTTAGACGAACAATGACCGCTTCACTCTTTACCCCCTGAGCCTCGCGGATGGAGAGCTTTTCGCACTTAGTCTATTTCAGCTATTTTTATATCACTACGTCATACATTATATCGCTTTAGGGGCTGTGCCGATGACGAAGATTTCATTTATAACTTCGGAAACAGACCTTTTAGCAATCTTGGGTCCACGGGAGTCACTAAGAAATAAATTGCAACACGACTACCTAAAGAATTGTACATACAAGTCCCAGTAAATTTAAGACAAACAGTTATCTCCGTCAACGTTATCTTATATTTGTTAAAATGTATGTTTGTCTGTATGTCATTTATATAATCGTAAACTTTGTATTTGATCATGTGATGATCTTTAGCGAAGTTGTTGTGCATGATCCCACGGAGGTTTCAAAGTTAATACGACTAATTTTCGACAGATGGCGCCACTGTCATTTCAATGAATTTCATATATTACTGTGACAGTTCATGCTGATTTCAGTTGAAACGAAAACAGCGAACAAATGGTAACGTTTTCAGTTGTGTGGGACATGAGAATTTATGAAAATTTTGAAATTCATGTCCGGATCACAAAATTAACATAAATACATTAAAAAAACTAAATATACTTATTTTGTGATAAATTCATTCAATAAAGGCATAAAAATTAAATTGCTGTACCCGCTTAACGGCTCCATAAACTATCTCACTTATTCGCAGGTCAATATATACGATATTATAACAAATTACTAAACAACAAGGTGTAGTTGTCTCTTTGTAAATTAAATAAATTGTTTCAAAGCACAGGCTCTGCCAGAAGGCATATTACTCTATTTCACAGTATGTCTACGATAAAAATGCTTGCAAACTAATTGTTCTAATTTTAATGAAAAATAAAATTACCAACCCCATTGAGTTTCTCGTCAGTTCTTCCTAGCAGGTGGCGGGTTGTGAAACTTTAAGCTGACGATTATAAATGACTGCAAAATCTCATGTAAAACTATTCTGACTTTGACTTTAACCGGATGTATATTCAAATGTATTTGTAATAGCATAATATTACTATCCAAGGAGTTAATAACAATATTGAACAAAGTTTATATGGCCAAGTAAATTTCACATCCCAAAACGAATACACAATTATTATATAGAGTTTTAAGTAGTAGAATTATATTTCCATCACCAAACCTTTCAGACCAGCTGATAGATGCTCACTGTAGGGCACAGGCTTCCCCCCCATCGCTGCAGTGGTTGTCCAGCGCTGCCGGTATTCAGCGACTTCCCTTTACCTTAACTATGTCGTGGGTCCACCTGGTGGTGAGCTTTCCCAGCCGCTTCTACCGGCTCGTGGTCCTCACCCGAGAGCCTTTCGGCTACCCAACGCTGACAGGAATGTTTACGTGAAGTACTTTAATATTACTTAAACGATGACGTCAGCGGGTAGTCGATAAAAAGATCCCCGCACCGGAATGATTGATGTACTTCATTTAAAAGTGAGGGTAGATCGACAAATACGTTCCTGAATCGCGCTATCAAAGTTTCCGCTCGCACTGAGACAAATGCAGCGCGCGCGCTCCTCCCCCCGGGGTCCTAGTTCTCGTGGTAAATCTAGTCTGGCCAAGCTGATCTAAATTGGCGTCATGTCCAATACAAACAAGACTGAATAAACCGAACACCAACACTCACGAGACCGCTTCGACCCTGCCTTTTTGAACTGCTTATTGACTTGAACAGTAGTCACAAAGCTTCGGCCTCTCAAAGAAGGATATTAATGTACTGCTCGTGTACTTTAGCCAAACCTTTACTTTTTCATCTAAACAAATGCTATAGTACATATATGAAAGGTTAATTTGGTCCATTGCTGAATGTAGGCGCTCTCCCCCACCGTAGATCTCTAATACCACACTATATGTAGACGACACATTGGCAGCAGTGCGTCAAAAATGATACATTATGTATCGTAACGCTATAGGAATAAGATCTAAATTGCCAAAAAAAAAAAAAATCGCCAAGGAGCGAGGAAGAAAGGGAGTCTTTATTTTTTGAATGCCTCTCGTACTTCCGCTGTCTCGTGTACACAGGCATACTATAAGAAAAGTAATTTCTGCACAGAATTCTATTATTCACATCCTCTTATTTCTTCCATCTTAGTGTCAATTATTCTCTTCTTTTATTCCTCACGTATTCTTTCATTCCCCTTTGTTCCATTTATACCTCACTCCACTTTTGTCGCCTTCCCTCACCGAACTTTGTAGGTACCAAACTTCCAGTTTTTTTTTAATTTTCATCTTTTTATTTTATTATACGTTATGCATTTATCTTAAACTTTTTGTATTTATTTATTTCTAATTTTGTATTTTCTTAATATTCTAAGTACTGTATCGAAGTTCGTTTCTTTATGGTTTTTAATGGTTTATCCAATCTGGTTTTTCCTGTTCATACTCTCTCTTATGATCCCTATTTCCTAAATTAATCTAGGAATATCATTTCTCTTGGTTTATTACATAAAAATCCCAGTAAATTTAAGACAAACAAATCGATCAATGTCATCAAGCAATCTTCTATTTATAAAGGTACGAGTATATCTTTGTTTAAATAATCGTAAACTGTCTAATCGTAAATCGTAATCTATTTCTATGTCATTTATATAATCGTAAACTGTGTATTTGTTCATGTGATGATCTTTAGCGAAGTTGTTGTGCATGAGCTCGCGGAGGTTTCCAAGTTAATACAATTTTCGACAGATGGCGCCACTGCCATGTCAATGAATTTCATATATTACTGTGACAGTTCATGCTGATTTAAGTTGAAACGAAAACAGCGAACAAATGGTAACGTTTCAAGTTGTGTGTGACATGAGAATTTATGAAAATTTTGAAATTCATTTCCGAATCACATAATTAACATAAATACATTAAAAAAAACTAAATATACTTGTTTTTTGTTAAGTTCATTCAATAAAGGAATAAAAATAAATTTACTGTGCCCGCTATGAGGCTCCATAAAGTATCTCGCTCATTTGCAGGTCAATATATACGATATTATAACAAATTACCAAACGACAAGGTAAAGTTGTCTCTTTGTAAATTAAATAAATCGTTTCAATGCACAGGCTCTGACAGAAGGCATATTATTCTATTTCAGAGTATGTTCACGATGAAGATTTTTGTAAATGAATTGTTCTAATTTTAATGAAAAATAAAATTACCAACCCCACTGAGTTTCTCGTCAGTTCCTCTTAGCAGGTGGCGGGTTGTGAAACTTTCAGCTGACGATTATAAATAACTGCAATGATCTCATGCAATAAAACTATTCTGACTTTGACTTTAACCGGATGTATATTCAGATGTATTTGTAATAGCATAATATTACTATCCAAGGAGTTAATAACAATATTGAACAAAGTTTATATGGCCAAGTAAATTTCACATCCCAAAACGAATACACAATTATTATATAGAGTTTTAAGTAGTAGAATTATATTTCCATCACCAAACCTTTCAGACCAGCTGATAGATGCTCACTGTAGGGCACAGGCTTCCCCCCCATCGCTGCAGTGGTTGTCCAGCGCTGCCGGTATTCAGCGACTTCCCTTTACCTTAACTATGTCGTGGGTCCACCTGGTGGTGAGCTTTCCCAGCCGCTTCTACCGGCTCGTGGTCCTCACCCGAGAGCCTTCCGGCTACCCAACGCTGACAGGAATGTTTACGTGAAGTACTTTAATATTACTTAAATGTTAACGTCAGCGGGTAGTCGATAAAAAGATTCCCGCACCGGAATGATTGACGCACTTTATTTGATAGTGAGGGTAGATCGACAAATGCGTTCCTGAATCGCGCTATCAAAGTTTCCGCGCGCACTGAGACAAATGCAGCGCGCGCGCTCCTCCCCCCGGGGTCCTAGTTCTCGTGGTAAATCTAGTCTGGCCAAGCTGATCTAAATTGGCGTCATGTCCAATACAAACAAGACTGAATAAATCGAACACCAACACTCACGAGACCGCTTCGACCCTGCCTTTTTGAACTGCTTATTGACTTGAACAGTAGTCACAAAGCTTCGGCCTCTCAAAGAAGGATATTAATGTACTGCTCGTGTACTTTAGCCAAACCTTTACTTTTTCATCTAAACAAATGCTATAGTACATATATGAAAGGTTAATTTGGTCCATTGCTGAATGTAGCCCCCCCCACCCCCCGTATATCTCTAATGCCACACTATATGTAGACGACACATTGGCAGCGGTGCGTCAAAAATGATACATTATGTATCGTAACGCTATAGGAATAAGATCTAAATTGCCAAAAAAAAATAAATCGCCAAGGAGCGAGGAAGAAAGGGAGTCTTTATTTTTTGAATGCCTCTCGTACTTCCGCTGTCTCGTGTACACAGGCATACTATAAGAAAAGTAATTTCTGCACAGAATTCTATTATTCACATCCTCTTATTTCTTCCATCTTAGTGTCAATTATTCTCTTCTTTTATTCCTCACGTATTCTTTCATTCCCCTTTGTTCCATTTATACCTCACTCCACTTTTGTCGCCTTCCCTCACCGAACTTTGTAGGTACCAAACTTCCAGTTTTTTTTTTAATTTTCATCTTTTTATTTTATTATACGTTATGCATTTATCTTAAACTTTTTGTATTTATTTATTTCTAATTTTGTATTTTCTTAATATTCTAAGTACTGTATCGAAGTTCGTTTCTTTATGGTTTTTAATGGTTTATCCAAACTGTTTCTTCCTGTTCATTCACATTTTATTATGACCGCTATTTCCGGAATTAATCTAGGAATATCTTTCCTCTTGATTTATTACATAAAAATTCCAGTAAATATTAAGACAAACAAATCCATCAACGTCATCAAGTAATCTTCTATTTATATGTATATGTATATGTTTGTTTCTATGTCATTTATATAATCGTAAACTGTGTATTTGTTCATGTGATGATCTTTAGTGAAGTTGTTGTGCATGATCCCGCATAGGTTTCCAAGTTAATACGATCAATTTTGAACAGATGGCGCCACTGTCATGTCAATGCATTTCATATATTACTGTGACAGTTCGTGCTGATTTAAATTGAAACGAAAACAACGAACAAATGGTAAGGTTTCGAGTTGTGTGTGACATAAGAATTAATATAAATTGTGAAATTCATGTCCGGACCACATAATTAAAAGGAAAACTAAATATCTATGTATTTTTGTTAAGTGCGTGTAATTAAGGAATAAAAATAAACTGGCTGTGCCCGCTATGAGGCTCCATAAAGTATCTCGCTCATTTGCAGGTCAATATATACGATTATATAACAAATTACCAAACGACAAGGTAAAGTTGTCTCTTTGTAAATTAAATAAATCGTTTCAATGCACAGGCTCTGACAGAAGGCATATTATTCTATTTCAGAGTATGTTCACGATGAAGATTTTTGTAAATCAATTGTTCTAATTTTAATGAAAAATAAAATTACCGACCCCACTGAGTTTCTCGTCAGTTCCTCTTAGCAGGTGGCGGGTTGTGAAACTTTCAGCTGACGATTATAAATAACTGCAATGATCTCATGCAATAAAACTATTCTGACTTTGACTTTAACCGGATGTATATTCAGATGTATTTGTAATATCATAATATTACTATCCAAGGGGTTAAAAACATTATTGAACAAAGTTTACGTGACCAAGAAAATTTATCTTTCCAAATTTCATTCAAATTATTATATAGAGTTTTAAGAAGTAGAATTATATTTCCATCACCAAACCTTTCTTGCCAGCTGATAGACGCCCACTGAAGGGCATTGGCCTCCCCCTCCCCCCCTCGCTACAATGGTTCTCCTGCGCTGCCCGCATTCAGCGACTTCCCTTCACCTCAACTATGTCGTGGGTCCACCTGGTGGTGAGCTTTCCCAGCCGCTTCTACCGGCTCGTGGTCCTCACCCGAGAGCCTTTCGGCTACCCAACGCTGACAGGAATGTTTACGTGAAGTACTTTAATATTACTTAAACGATGACGTCAGCGGGTAGTCGATAAAAAGATCCCCGCACCGGAATGATTGATGTACTTCATTTAAAAGTGAGGGTAGATCGACAAATACGTTCCTGAATCGCGCTATCAAAGTTTCCGCTCGCACTGAGACAAATGCAGCGCGCGCGCTCCTCCCCCCGGGGTCCTAGTTCTCGTGGTAAATCTAGTCTGGCCAAGCTGATCTAAATTGGCATCATGTCCAATACAAACAAGACTGAATAAACCGAACACCAACACTCACGAGACCGCTTCGACCCTGCCTTTTTGAACTGCTTATTGCGAAGAAGGATATTAATATATACGAGTATGTATTAATTAATTTAAGCCTCATTGGAAGGTAACGGCTTGCTGTGACCCGAAATTATTACTGTCTGTTCTACAGAATGCGCTGGATCTTTGATCCCTTGTTAAGTGATGTTTTTCTTTGTTTTGTTATTGTTTGTCTTTGATTCTTCATTAAATGTTCTTAGATATAGTTGTAAGGTAACAATTGTAACTAATTTTAAATTTTCAAGTTTGTACTTTCTTACTGCCTTTTGTTACTGTTTATCTTCGATAAAGTAAATAAATAAATACTGCTCGTATGTTTTAGCCAAACTTTTACTTTTTCGTTTAAACAAATATATAGTGTGTAGTTGAAAGGCTAGTTAGGTCCATTGCTAAACATAGACGCTCCCATAGATTTATAATGCCCCTATAGATGCTACGTTTGTAGTAGTGTGTAAAAAAAATATACATTATGTAATGGACTCCGTTTTCGGGGACCCCTCGTAGATACACCAGGAAGATCCGGTAACTATCGCGACTGTTCACCAACGAGGTGAAGACAGGAAGTTGTTGAGTCAAAGTCGATGTGATGAGATTATATCGATATTTCGTAAATTTTGTGCACTATTACTTCATTAATGTCAAAATACTGAAGTGTTTTTTTATGACCCCCGCTGTTGGGGGCCTCTCGTACCCCTTTCGTACCCCATTTGTGGTGGGATAGGGACTTTATTAGCATTTAATTTATTCACTTAATTATTTTATTTTCATTCTCTTCTCTTTCATTCTTCACATAATCTTTCATTCTGTTCTTTTATACCACAATTCTGCTTTCTCTCCCTTTTGCTCTGTTTTACCATTCTTTCATCCTCTTTTCATTTTACATTTTCTTAATTTCTAGTTTTGTTGTATCACATTTTTATCTTTATCTTTATCACAGTTTAATATTATTTATTTTTACATATCTTTTTTTGTTTCTGTTTTTGTTTGATGCCTTTTATTTTTTTTATTGCATATTGTATAATTCTTTTGCAATAACTGAGGAATTATTTCATGGTTTCTTTTCCGCCTATCGGGGAGAGTATTGTCTCCTCCCTGATTTCAACGCCAGAGTATTGAAGTGTTTAAAAATTTACATATCTTTGGTACATTTATGGGTTCAGTTTATTAAAAGTATACGTATTTAAGTTGGTATATGTTGTGGCGGTTAGGAGTTGCACAAATAGTATAAGGGATACATCGCCTTTTGTTTAAATTATAAATTGTTCAAACAAACAACGGTCACCATGTAAACGCTTGAAGGTTCCGTGCCTGCGCTGCGGTCCACGCAGGGGGAGTCGAAACAAGTCGAAATGACGGACAACAAACTTTGAGAATACACCAATACCCCACTGTGCGTCGTGGTTACGTTCCAAAAAAACACGACGCAAATTGAAACGCCGCAAAGTGAATTAAGATTTTCTATAGCAAACCATGTAAAGATCGAAGATAGGTTCCAGGGTCACGAAAATACTATTTTTTAAAAAGAAAATTGTACAAAGTCACATTAAAAAAAAACAAAAATAATGTAACTCTGCCAATAAATAAATTGGAATAATATTTACCTTTTTTGTAACTAGAAACAACACGTAAAAATTTATATAAATTTATTGTTCTCTTTAAAAAAAAAGCACTACACACTACGGTAATTGAAACTGAACACTAAAATTAGCAAAAGAAAGTGAAAATAAAACTGTATTAAAATTGCGTTGGTTTTATAGTTAGAAAGGGAATCCCCGAGTTTTGATGACTTGGCGCAATTAAAAACAAAAGTGTTGCCATCTTTTAGAAAAAAAAGAAAATTTCCAAAAAAAAATTAAAGGCTCGAACCTAAAACAACGCAACCTCAAAAATCTAACGACGCACAGTGAAAATTAGTACTAATTAAGCAGCGACGCAACTTCGAAAAAAACGCAAAACGAAACGAAGCAAAGCGAGGTATTGGTGTATTAACTACGGTTCGAACTGTTCTTTGTATTTTAAGTTAACATATTGTCAAGCATCGCATATTGAAGTTAATAAAGTCAAATCTCGTTCCTAATAATTGTACGTACAATATTAATTTTCAACATTATTTGAAAGTACTTACTCCGCTGGCTCAGTGACCCAAAGTGGGTCTTGGCCTCCGAAGCGAGAGACTTCCACTTTCCTCTATCTTGCGCCATCGTCTGCCATTGGTTGACATTCAATTCGCGCAAGTCTGGCTCAACACGATCGATGCAGCGATACCTGGGTCTACCTACTGGTCTTCGACCCCTCGGTTTTTCCAGGAACGCTACCTTCACGCTCCGATCCGATCCCATTTGCTCCAAGTGACCAAGCCAGCGGATTCGTTGAGCTTTATATTCGCCAATGTTATTTGGCTGTGCTACTAAAGTCTCAATTTCGGCATTCTTTCGGAGCCTCCAAGATCCGTCTTGATTTCTCGCTGGTCCTGAGATTATTTTATTATTTGAAAGTACAAAGTCTAAAACTCAAACTATTAAGTGATTTCATATCGAATAAACGCATTTGTAATAAGTATAATTAAGTTTATCGTTTTGCTACGCAATAACTTAGATACCACTTGCCACTAGATAGAAGTATAGAAAAAAATGCTTAAGTTATGAAATTTATTATTCAAATAAATACAAATGAATTATTTTGTTTCGCGCTAAATAGTAAAAATGTACGTCAGTATATATTTGATTATTGTGGGTCAGTTTGCAGATGTTGATAATGAATTTTTATCAATAGTTTTGTTTCAAATCAGATGTGTAGAAAGTATGACGGATAGGATTACATATAAAATGAAAAATATTAGACAAGGAGATTTCTCGCGCGATTTTGTTCGTCATTTTATTATTTTCCATTTTCTCAATCGACTTATCGATAAACGATCGCATGACTTGGTCCTCTACCGCGAAGCTGCTATGGTGTTGGCAGACCACTGCTGCTGATGTTCCTCAATAAATAAAATATAAAATTATATATTGACTATGTGCAACCGACAGGAATGTTTACATGAAGTACTTTAAAATTACTTAAATGATAACGTCAGCAGGTAGTCGATAAAAAGTTCCCCGCGCCGGAATGATTGATGCACTTCATTTGATAGTGAGGGTAGATCGACAAATACGTTCCTAAATCGCGCTATCAAAGTTTCCGCTCGCACTGAGACAAATGCAGCGCGCGCGCTCCTCCCCCCGGGGTCCTAGTTCTCGTGGTAAATCTAGTCTGGCCAAGCTGATCTAAATTGGCGTCATGTCCAATACAAACAAGACTGAGTAATCCGAATTTAAATAAATCGAGATTCTAAACACCATCACTCACGAGACCGCTTTGACCCTGCCTTTTTGAACTTTTGAACTGCTTATTGGCTTGACGTTGGTGGTGAAGCTTCGGCCTCACGAAGAAGGATATTAATATACTGCTCGTGTACTTTAGTCAAACCTTTAGTTTTTCATTTAAACAAGTACGTAGTATATAGATGTGATTACTTTTTATATTTAAGAATATCATATATTAACACTTTTTATTTCATTCCGCATGAAACCAATTAAAAAGGAAAAATCACAAAAATTATCAACTTTTTGTCTGGTTCTTCAAATATAATTGATATAATTAACACGTCTTATATTTTAGTCACGCTTGCGGTCGTTTACGATAACAAATTTTATATTTTAAAATACTCTTTACTTCGTCTTGTTTTCGGGACAGGGTTATACACCCTCCTAGTTTCACTTTCCTTCTCTCAATCTTCATAATTTCTCTTTTTATTCTCTCTTTCATCCTTCATATCATTCAGCATACATTCAACATACAGCATTCACCAACATTACATTCACGCATCGCCTCCCATCCCTCGCCACACTTCTTGTTACACGATTATGTTTTACATAATTATGTCACATACCACCCTGCAACAAAACCGCAAGGAAGTGTGGCGGCTTTCCTCCTCTTTCAAAAGGGGAGCGATGTTGCAGGGAATGCTTCGACCCATTTCCACTTAGCAAGCCATTCTAAGCCCTCCATATACAAGACAAATGATGACAAGCTTATGAAAAGGCACAAGGTCACTCAGAGGGCAACGATGAGAGTTATGCTCGGTGTTTCGCTGAGACATCGAATCAGAAATGAGATTTACAAAAGAACCAAAGTCACTTAACCCTTAAATGCATGACTTTCATTTATATTTTTAAAAAAATATTTATCTTGTAGATAAGTACACTAAAATGCAGGGCAAAAAAAATGCATATAATATTTTTTAAACTTACATTTTAAAAAACCTTATGTTGCATATATACAACACTATACATTTACTCTCTCATTTTACGTTTGAGTGGTATGTTGCAGTTTTACATCATTATGCATTTAAGGGTTAAATAGCTAGAAGAACTGCTCTTCAGGAGTGACAGCAGACGGGATACGTCGAAGGTGAATTGGTTGAACACGAGCAGGTAGACGTTGTTAGACATCCAAGCAGATTCACCGACGACATAGTTAGTCATAGTCGCGTTTAGTCGCTGAATGGTCGTCGTGGTCATCTTTCGGAGAGACCTTTTTTTATGGTCCCCGCTATTGGAGGCCTCTCGTACCCCTAATTCGTTGGGATCAGGGTCTTTGTTTACAAATAAGTTTTTCAAATTTTTATCTTTATTCTTCACTCACTTTCATTCTTCTCAATTACTTTTGTTTTTACCTTTTTTCCTTCACAATATCTTTCATTTTGTTCTTTCATTCCTTCTTGATGGAGATACCTTGCAGTAGGCATCTATCATCATGTGATGAATATTTTAGTGATGTAAATAACATTATTTCTCATTTACTTCCAGACGCCATCATGTTAAGTTTAACGATTGCAAACGACTCCAACCAGTCGTTGCAGAACCAACACAGGATGTCGGAAAAGTCGCAGACAGCAAGCCAAATTTCCTCGCATTGTCACAGTTCAAAAATCGAGCCCAAAGAGGTTTTCGTTTTCTGTTTAAACCTCGCAATATCTGCGCTGCGTTCAGGAATCGAATTCATTTACGAAAATAGCGCTGCGTTGGTTTTGACCGCTGTGATACTGGCTGCTTTGTATGTCCTATACAAAAGTTATTGGAGTCCGCTTATTTATGTGAAGGTGAGTTTTTTTTTAATTTATCTCATTAGTAAAACAAATGCTTAAATTAAGTAAAACATATCTTATTTTTTAACAAATACACCGAATGAATAAATTCATTTGATTACAATAATAATAAACTTTCATATAATGTCTGTACAAACACAGATCTAAATTCTGGCACATTAAGAATATCCAGAACACATAATTATCTCAACCTGATGTCACCTGGTATTGTGATCTTTGATATATAGCTTTCTTCAAACACCTTGGAAAGATATAAAAGAATATATTGTGTAATTTTCCGAACGCTATCTGTACATACAAATATTAAATCTAATTTTAATGTAATATTCTTTATTGTACACGCTTGATTACGTTTAAAGAGGTTCATAATAATAAACAAAATGTATAATGGGCGGTTTTACACGAGACAATCTCTTACAACCATAGTATGGAAGCAGTAGAAGTATAAATAACATGCAGTTAATATGTACAAAACATACATGCATATGTGTATATTATATGTTAATATAATATAATAATAAATAAAAACTTCAAACTGACTTTGATCGCACTTAAACAAAGATATAAAAAGAAATGAATTAACAGATAAATAATCATAGGTCTAATAAATAGTTATTTAACATTTTATTTAAAATAGGCAGTGATTTAGCACGTCTTATATTCAGCGGTGAATCATTACACAATCAATCAACCTGTGTTGTAGAAGATTTGTGGTTTAATATATACATATAAAAATTAGAAAATAAAAACTTTCTGTTCTTCAAGGAGCTGACAGAAGTCGGATTCGAGCATATAACCAACGGAAAGGATAGGGCCATGCACATCACCAGGTCGCAGTCAGCCAAGCAACTTGGTAACAAGCTACCACCACCATATCCCAACGGATGGTTTGCAATCGCTGAAAGCAGGGACCTGAAGATCGGGAAAGTTCTTGCAGTCGACGCATTAGGTACTTTTTATTTTATTTATTTACTAGCTGATCCCGCAAACGTTGTTATGCAAAAAAAATTAAAGGTTTTTAATTAACAAATGTAAGATAAGGGTTGATCGTAGAGGGGTGAAAATTTAGGTTTGTATGTATTTTTGTATGCTGTATCATAATAAAATAAAAACCAAAAAAATTGTCTAAAAAATAAAAAAATAAATTTAGGGGTGGACCACCCTTATCACTTAGGGGTATGGAAAATAGATAGAAGCCGATTCTCAGACATACTGAATACGCATGTAAAATTTGGTAAAAATCGGTCAAGCCGTTTCGGAGGAGTTCAAGTTCGAACACCGTGACACGAGAATTTTATATATTTGATTTAGAAATGTCACCGTGAGCACATGCATTCAAATAATTACAATTATATATTGAAAACAGTGACTGCGTTCCTAAAATATTGCAGAGCTATAATTGAAGACGTAATTAATAGGAATAGAATGAAATATAAAACACTAATGTGAAATAAATAAAACAGAAAGTTATATAAATAAGCAAAAATTGTTTAACTGTGACAAAATGTGAAATAAATAAACACATTTAGACATAAAGTCCAACATTGGTCGCCCAGTGTTAAAGGACTTAGACTTGTGATAGTATGCATACATATATATATACATAGTATCGATATATACATATATATATCTAGATTATGATTGACCCTATCGATCGATGCCGTAAATATGCAGGGTGTTTTTTTCAGATTTTACGCGTTTCGAAAATCTGTGAATGCAGTTCTGTTTCTTTTTTTAAAATAAAAGAATGTTTCCTTTGTGTAAAATTGTACATCTGAAGTATGTACAGTATTTCCCTCCGGGTTGCGTTAAAAAATTCCACCTTGTATAGTTCAAATTTTGTGTATTAACTATTTATGATTGCCAAATCTGACAGAGAAGTTTCCAGAAGATAGACAGCACCGTTGCCTGTACCACACAGAGATCGACAACCCGCACGCCATGCGTGGCGATTATGATATATCCCACCATAGATATCTTTGGCAGAGGGCTATGAACTTTTTACATCTATAACCAGACATCTTGTTCGATTATTTTTGTTCATTTATTGTTTATCTTGCCTTTATTTACGTTATATTCCTTATTGTATCTTAAATTTTTTTTGATAATAGTTTCAATTAGAATATTTTTTGTTGCACCAAATACATTAATAAATATATAAAGAAGTTTTAATATTTGATGTAATATTTTCCTACTTGTAAAAAATCTACTTTTTTTTAGGATTAAACCTCTGTGTCTATAGAGGTGAAGACGGCGTAGCTCGATGCGTGGACGCATACTGTCCACATTTGGGTGCAAACCTGGCAATCGGAGGCACTGTTTGCGGCAACTGCATCCAATGTCCATTCCATCAATGGAGATTTGGATCCGACGGTAGCTGCGTCAGCATACCTGGTGTTGAAACTGGTATGTTACAAAACTCAAACGCAAACTAATATATCGTACAGTATATAATAGGTTGTCAAATATCTCCCTTCCGCCTTTTTGTCTTTTGAATTTCGCGGCTATGTACAAAGCGCTACAGAGCTCGTATCTGGCAATACTATACATAATTTGAAAGGTCTTGACATAACCTACAAAACGACGCTATGCATGATTAGTTTGGATATTGCGTTCAACAGTTATAGACGTGTAAACATGGAGTTCACTAACGCCGAAATTCGCGCTATTTTAAAGTTTTCCTTCGTTAAAGGCAAATCCGCTAGAGAAACGTTCCGTGAGATTAATGGTGTTTTGGGGGATGGTACTCTATCACTTCGAACCGCTGTGTTAGATTGACAAAATATATCTCCGATGTTTTTTAGTATGTTTTTATTTCAACTGCCAAAATACATTATTTAAGGTAAGACTATCTTTGATCCCTGTTTATTAATGTTTTTACTTGTTCTGACATTGTTTGACCATAAATCATTTAATGTTTTCAGTGAGATAGTTATAAGGTAGCAATTGTAACTAATTTTATATATCTATGCTTCTAGTTTGTACTATCTTACTACTTTTTGTTACTGTTTATCTCCAATAAAGTAAATAAATAAATAAATACTACTTTTTAACATGGCTGGAAGGCACCTGATGATGATTCTGGACAGTCTTATCGTGAACCTATGCAGGAGGTCTATGTCCAGTGATCCGGTCATCTGTTCTGCGTGCCATATACCCACCACCCTGGCCATAAAGTAAATAAAGAAACTAAAATTTAAAAAATGCTGTAATAAGAACCAAGTTTACAAGAAATTTAGATGAAGGAAATAAGGTGATGTGCGAAATAAGATTAAAATGTGATGAATGAAAGGAGATAGATTAATAAAATATATAAATACAGAATAAATTATTTAACCTGATATTAGAGAACGAGAGGCATCCGAAAACGGGGGCCATAAAATAAATAATAAAAAAAATCTACTTCGAAGTTAGTTAACGAAGATATTCTTCCTTCAGTTCCAAAAGGAATATCCATCAAGACCTGGACAACAATGGAACTGGACGGAGCGGTGTGGCTGTGGTACGACGCCGAGGGTCGGGAACCTCTTTGGACTGTACCCGAGGCATCGGAGACGAAGAATTGGAGCTTTCGCGGTAGAAACGAGTTCATGATAAATGCACACATTCAGGTAATTTAACAATGATACTATTACTCCTTAACAAGTTGGAATTGCTCAACATTATTAGCTACCACAGTGTGGGAAGTTCATCCACGAGCTAGATAGATCAGCTAGTGAAGATTGTTGGAAGACGTTGGATGCTTTCAACCAGTCCTATTGGAAATTTATGGTTAAGCCCACGTCCACCAGTGGACGTCTTATAGCTTAAATAACAATGATGATCCTCTTTTAATACGTTGAACGCCTTGGCGGACACCATGTGTCCGACAACATACTGTACCCTGGGGCAATAAATCGAAAATCGTTAAAAATTCGCCAAGGTGTTTTTTTGCAAATATTGTCAGTAAAACTCTTAAAAATAATGGGCGACTTACGGAAACAGCGATTTACCCATTATTTATTTGCGGGGGCGCGCGGGTCACATGCCTTGGTAGAAACAGTCGAAACACTGTCCGTTGGCTGCCTAGAGGCTTCTGAAGTGATCGAGGGCATGCGGACACATGGTGTCCGACGCGGCCTCCTGGACCCAACATGATGGCAGTCACATGGTGTCCGTCGCGGCCCACTGAACTAAACATGGTTTTTAGTCTAGCGTTCAACGTGTTAATGAAAGTGTCTTCTCTCTCTCTCCATGCTAGACATGTGGTTAGGCGAGTTTTATTTCAAATGTGTTCTTTAAACGCTGAATGTCCGTGAATATTCTTCCTTAGCCATCTATTACGAGAGCCACGGAAGGTGGAAGAGTGAGGGTTGAAACTATTAGCATCGGTACCATAGCATCTAAAATATAATCTGTCAGGAAAGGTTATGTCTAGCTGTGGATGTTTTACAGCTGAAATTGGGGTAATGATGAAGATCCCAGTCAATAGTATCTTTGTTCTTACATAGATGGTGCAATAAGCAACTGTATTCAACATAGATGTCGCTAGTTTGTACAAAGATTAGACATGGGCAGAATGTATTCCTGGCAAGAAAAGAGTGATTTATATATTTTCGATCTTGGGATATATGTTGCTCTTTTATATCTTTAACTCATTTAGCTCAGTACGGCTCGGAGAGAGAATACGGCAGCTAACACTAAACATGTATTTTTTATATCTTCGACTCTTTTAGCTCAGACTTAGAACTCGGTAAGGCGGAATAAAACGTGTGAAATATTCCTATTAAGCATTTCATGTCTTTGTCATAAAGCACAAAAAAGCCAACGCACGCGCGCGTGACGTCGTCGTTCCGAAAATCCGTAGTTTACATTTTAATACAAACATGCAATAACTATCCGTCTCTCTGTTTTACGTGTATATTGCTATATAAGCCCATATCTCTCTCTAACTCTGAACAAGCCGCAACTCGTTACAAGTATATAAGATATAGTGATACAATTGCATCGCGCCCGCGCTGGAGAGTGATTATATCTTTTGCAAAGATATACATCTTTGTTGTCTTTAGCTCGCGAGCTAGCCATGTTTAATAAAGATGCGAACTGGCTTTGCGATTTTGACAGAACGTCTTGTAAAAATATTATTTAAAACGAATGAACAATTCAAATCGATTCAGCAATTATTAGTATAAGTCATCAGTAAAGAAATTCAGTGCATTACAATAGAAACAAATGTAATATTATGAGGACCAGAAAGTAATGTCGTTTCTGTCGACATATTTTACAGAAAAACCGATTTTGTTACCGCTCCGACATTGAAAATTTGTACACTAGATGGCAAAAGGTTGTTGATAACGAAGGTGAATATATTGTTGATTAGAAATAAAAACTTGTTAAAAATGTAGTCGTGTGTATTTAACTTAAGAAAGCGACATTACTTTCCGGCCCTCCTAATACATTGAACGCACTTGAAGTTAATTTTATGTCATACTAGCTATGCCTGCATGAAATTAAAACAAAAAAATTAACAACTTTTTTGTTAAAGAAGTTTTCTAAAATGTAGCCTAAGTTAGTCTTTTTACATCAGCTACCTGTAGGTATAAGTTCGGTCAAAATCGGTCAAGTCATTTCAGAGATTAGCCGGAATAAATAGACAGAAAGACGGAAAAAAAATATTTATATATTTATAAATATATATTCAGATGTTCGTTTATTATGTTTTAATAAAATTTTCAGATACTTTTAAAGAAATAAATGAACTTTATAATATACTCTTGACCTATATATATAAAGACATATAAACCGGTGTTTAAACTGACGAATATTTTAATACTCAGGAGATTCCGGAAAACGGAGCCGACATTGCTCATCTCAACGCAATCCATTCGACATCCTTGCTGACAAGTATCGGAGAGAAGTTCCCAGCTTTACATGATATTATTGGTAAATATATTATAAAATGAAGGACATTTTTTTATACCCGTTTATTCCACAATTAATGTTTTCCACGAAAGCAGTAATATTCTTTTACTTTTGATGGTCCAAGACTATGCTCTTAGCTGAGACGGCGGCGCCCATGTGCTTTCCACCCCCAGCACTATAGGTTAAACCGCCCCAGATTACTCTCAACAACACATTTGAATTTAATTTCAGTAAAATCTATTTTCCTTAATAACTCAGATCATTTTCAAGATATATAAACAAAAATTATATATACGTATGCAGAAAAAAACTAGCTTTGATTTGGTGTATAACTTACCCTTGTAGGTTGAATATAATGGAAGTTATTTAAGAAGTTCAGTTTTTAGTTTCTCATGCACAATTTGAAATTTTTCAAATACGGATTTATTCGGTGGAAACAACAATAATGCATATAGTACAGGCGTAAGATGTCTTTCTAGATATGTATGTCTAATTACTTGTATCTCATTGTTTCTTTTAATAACTAGTACTTCTAACCCGTGGTAATTATTGTAACAATCGTTCTGTGCTTGTATCCTGCTATGCACTTTTCGGCGCTATAATTGCTACATTCGCTTATCTCAGTGGCGTACCTAGAACTTTTGCCGCCCGGGGCGATCTCCTGTTTGCCGCCCTTTCTATTATATGTCAATCAAATAGTGGTTTTTGATTTAAAAAAATATTGATATATCACTTCAAAGTAATCATATAAACTTTTCAAAAGAAATGACATTTATAAACTGACATCAAAAAATTTTAATTAGGAAAAATTGCCGAACAAAGTCGTAAAGATCCTTTTACGAATTCAACGAATTTTAATGACTACAATAAAATAAAATTATTATCTTGTTCTTGAATTAGAATCCAAAATTTACACTAAAATGCATTTATATACACCGAGGAATAATATTCGAAATCATAAAGTTAATCATAATTTATATAAATCAAATATTAAACTTATAATAATCATTTATTATTCAAGAAAGAAAATAAATATGAAATGAAAAAGTTGCTTTTTACAACTGTAAGTAAATTTAAAAAATTCCGCCCCAAGGTAAGTGCCGACCGGTGCGGACCGCACCCACCGCCCCCCCTCCCTAGATACGCCACTGGCTTATCTACAGATGTCCCGATTCCTGATAATCTCGTAGAGAAATATCAAGCAAAGCCTTCTCTATTACACGTTGAAAAATTACAAGCTTGGCAATGAATCTCCGAAAGTAATTCAGTAATCATTGACATACCAAGTTGTACCAGAGCGAGAGGGAAACCTAATGCCATATGGGCTGACGAGATCGTCGCTACGGAAGGTTTAGGCTGGCTCCAAGTTGCCAAAGATGGAGAAAAATGGAAAGCTTTGAAGGCTTTTACCTTGAGGGGATCCATATAAATTTACTATAAAATTATTTTTTTATGGCCCCCGCTATTGGAGGCCTCTCGTACCCCTAATTAGTTGGGATCAGGGTCTTTGTTTACAAATAAGTTTTTCAGATTTTTCATCTTTATTCTTCACTCACTGTCATACTTCTCAATTTCTTTTATTTTTCACAATATCTTTCATTCCTTCTTGCTTTCATCGTCTTCCTTCCATCATCTTATTACTCTTAGGTGGCTAGGTAAATTATTTATTTTATTACTTATCCTATTTTTTATATCACAGTTTTCTTTTTTTGGGTTTTGACTTTTTTTTTAAATACATTACTACGCTTTTCTTATTCTAACTATAAAATTATTAAATCCATTATCTAAAATTACTTATTTTAAGTCATTTGTAAGGAATGAAATAAAGGTTTACAGTGATATAAAATTTGAAGGTCGACACATCTGGACGGCGACGTGGTCCAGGGATAAAGACGAGCACGTGGCGACAGTGGACATCGTCCAGAAATACCTGATAATGAAGTTCGACGCGTTCCCCACGAAGGTCAAAGTGAAACAGGTGATGAAACACGCTTTTAAAATGTAATAATTCTTTCCGTACAAGTAGCGACATCTGTTGATCAATGTATTCATTAAAATCAAAGACCTCACGATAGCCTATAGATATACTCATAGATATAGATATCCTCAAGATAGCCAGTGTTTGTCTTTGTCTGATGTATATAAGTGTGACGAAGATGGAGAGATCGACAAGACCCACACGCGATATTTAAGACGGCTTGACGTTTGTCTATCTTTCCTCTAATGTACTTCAGGAGATTTTAAGCACTTGCGCTTATACTATAAACACGGCCTTAGGTAGGTGAGCGAAGTGACGGGGGAAGGTGCGATTTACAAAGCCACACGAGATTTTTGGGAGCAGACGGGCTTGACATTTGCCTCTCTCATCACGTCGTAGGATAGGGATGAGCAACAAGTATTTCTAAAATTTAATTTATTTTATCGTTTTACTCTTCTCAATATATTGTAATAAAAGTAATTGTTATAAAATGGCAATATCAAAGCGAAATAATTAATAAAAAATGACTGTCGATCAAGGTTGAGGGTTCATCATTTCCGGCTGATATTGACCAGCTTGTATCTAAAAAATAGTATCGAAATTCTTATTAAGCATTTCAAGAGTTTTCGTTATACTATTTTTTCTTTTTACTTTTTGCATTAAAATTTGTACATGAAATCTCTTCTTTTAACTTTATTTTAATTTTAATTATAATGTTAACTATAAATAAAGTTATGTATATAACAAATATATGCGACCCGACAAAAATATATTTAAATTTAAATTGGCACGAAAGTACGCGAATGACAAAACGCACGAGAAATTAAATTTTTCCCTGATAAAAATAAAAGTCCTCTTGTCCTTCTATTTTTCATAGTTCGCTTCCAGGGCGTCACAGATCAGTGATTTCCAGCACCTCAACTTTGGGCGCAGTTGAAATGCTATCGTCATCTCATTATTTCTAGAAGTCCACAACCAGAACATCATGTAACTTCTCGGTCCACCTTATATTCTGCGATTTCCAAAACCTTCCTGGTTCCTGGTAGTGTACTTAGTGGCTTGTGAAGTGGAAACACAGAAGTGGAAACACAGAAGCATTGCTTGCAGCAACATCGCTTCCCTTTTGGAAGAAGAGGAGAGCGGCCACACTTTCTTGCGGTTTTATTGCAGGGTGGTGTGTAACGTAATTAGGCAAAACAAAAGAAATTGTGGCGAGGAATGGGAGACGATGCGTGAATGTAATGTGGGTGAATACACCAATACCTCGCTTTGCGTCGTTTCGTTTTGCGTTTTTTTCGAAGTTACGTCACTGTTTATTTAGTACTAATTTTCACTGTGCGTCGTTACATTTTCGAGGTTGCGTTGTTTTGGGTTCGAGTCTAACTTTCTTTTAATTTTCTTTTTTTTCCAAAAGATGGCAACACTTTTGTTTCTAATTGCGCCATGACATCAAAACTCGGGTATTCCCTTTCTAACTAAAAATCAACTCAATTTGTATACAGTTTTATTTTCACTTTGTTTTGCTAATTTTAGAGTTCAGTTTCAATTGCGTAGTGTGTTGTGCTTTTTTTAAAAGAGTATTATAAATTTTTACGTGTTGTTTCTGGTTACAAAAAAGGTAAATATAGTATTATATAGTACAATTTATTTATTGGCAGAGTTATACTATTTTTGTTTTTGAAATGTTTACTTTGAGTCTATAATTTTTTATTGAAATTTTCTTTTTTTTCTAAAAGATGGCAATACTTTTGTTTCTAATAGCGCCATGCCATCAAAACTCGGGGATTCCCTTTCTAACTAAATATCAACGCAATTTTTATATAGTTTTATTTTCACTTTGGGAGTTCAGTTTTAATTACGTAGTGTGTTGTAATGCAGTATGTTGTGCTTTTTTTAAAGAGAATAATAAATTTATATAAATTTGAATGTGTTTTTTCTGGTTACAAAAAAGGTATGTATTATTCCAATTTATTTATTGGCAGAGTTATATTATTTTTATTTTTTAAATGTTTACTTTGTTCAATTTTCTTTTTAAAAAGTTGTATTTTCGTGACCCTGGAACCTATTTCCGATCTTTACATGGTTTGCTATTGAAAATTTTAATTCATGAATGTAACCACGACGCAAAGTGAGGTTTTTTTGTATTTTATGTTGAATGTATGCTAAATGATAGAAAACTATGAAGGATGAAAGAGGAAATAGAGAAATTGTAAAGGATGTGAGAGAGAAAGTGAAAGTAGGAGGGTGTTTATTACTGTACCGAAAACATGGTGGGGGAAAGAATATTTTTAGAATAAAAAAAAATCTTTCTTGTCAGGTTATCTTTTTTTACGTTATATCAGAAACTTCTGTTTATATTAAAATAAATTTATATAAATTCAATTTATGGTAGATTGGCCCAGGCCACGTGCGTCTTCGTTTCGACTGCCCACTGGGCCCAGTGCTGATCTCCCAGTCGGTGACTCCCATGGGCGCTTTACTTCAAAAAGTTGTGAACAGGATCTTCTCGCCGGCTTACAACGCGCCGCTTGCTGCCTTCATGGTCCTGGCCGAAGCGTTCCAGGTAAATTATTTTTCTTGATCCTTGAGCAGTCCACATAGGATCATTGACAATGCCCACATGTGAACGTATCATAAGAAATCAACAAGAGCCCAACTCGATAGAAGCCGGAATCGGATTAAATTCTTCTGTCATGTCATCCCCAAACTTGAAGCTCACAACAAACTCAGGCGAGTTTTTTGTGGTAACTTATAATAACACAGTTGTATAGCAATTCTTTGCCAATATTTACAATTATTTATTAAGAGAAAACTTTCACACAATAATAGGATTCTATAATGTAATATAAGATGACAATTCGGGGACATTTACTGCAAATGTATTTGTATTAGTGTACACAGCACCCCATACAATATTTAAAATTTTATGAAGCCTAGGAAAAGGTATAACAAGTTTATCATAATTTCATGTGCTGATCTTATATACATTACTATTTTTCATAAAGTTATTTCTATTGTTTTGCACACAGACCAGACTATCATATGTATTCATATTTATGTATATATGTACTATGTACTGTAATATTTTTTGCCAATAAACTTTTCGAGTCGATGGTCGAGGTACGGTTTGATGACGATAGATGGCGCTTTACATAAACAATCTAAATATATCAGGGATACTCAAGCTTTTTGACAGTGCAAGCAATTTTTCCGAAAATTGAATTTTTTTGCGAGTCCTAATAAAATACGCATCTAAAAAACGCAAAAGAATGTATTTTTTTAACAAAAAAAAACATGTTTATTGAAATAATTTAAACAAAAGTACAAAATATGTGTATTGAAGTTAGATATAATGGCACACGTATATAACAACACTCCTAATATTACTTAAGATCCCGGTTAGTTAATTATAAACGGTGTGTGTATGTTGAAATAGTAATAATAATTGTTCACGCCAGTAATTTGTTTCCATTTCCCAGAAGCTGACATGGGTTATATAAATTTAAATATTGAAATGATTCGACAGTCAATCGGAGCCGGAAAAATTCGTTGAAAGAACCGCATGAAGCTCGCGAGCCGCAGTTTGGCTACCCCTGCTATATTTACAAAAATGAGTCGTCGATTGCGGCGCGTTTAAAGGATTCTATGTAAAGAAAAAAAAAGCGGATGTACTGTCTATAGCCCAATCTAACCTAAATTAAAAAAGGCTTGTTAATATTATGTCAATCTAAAAATATAATCTACAATATAGCATTACAATGAAAATATAAAAATATAAATACGTCATTACAAAATTCAGATTTGTTATTACTTCGTATTTTCAGTTGAAACGTGACGTTGCCATATGGAACAGCAAGAGATACGTCAGTGCCCCGGCTTATGTAAAGACCGACAAGACGATTCGCGCCTTCAGGACCTGGTTCCTTCAATTCTACAGCGAGAACAGCGTCCCCCTCCGTCTCGCCCTGCAGAACCCTCTCGACTGGTGAAAAATAACTAATATACCTTAACTAAAACAGATTAAAATTTTGGCGGAAATATATATGTAATCTGTGTATTCGTATAAAATTAATAATAAAACAGATGTTACTTTAATTTTAAAGGTTTATATTTTATTTACTATGTAAAACATTAACAGAATTAAATAGAATATAATTAAACATTACAAAAGGATAACATTATAAAACACCGTAAATGAATAACAAAAAAATATTATAAATTTCCCTAAATAATAAGTAATTCTGTACTAAATAATAAGAGACAACAGACTGTTGAATATATAAAATAACAATAACGGAGAAAGATTCTAAATTAATAGGCTTATAGTACCCAATTGTATAAATTTAACGGCTGGAGAAAATTACAATTATTTCGTTTAATTCGTGTCGACTTATAATAAAACAAATATATTTACGTAAATTTAAAGTTTTAATATAATTTAAAAAAATATTTATTATCTGTACCAGTGAATTGTCAATATTGCTATACTGTGTAAAAAATAGTTTAATCTAAACATATTATATATGATCTGTGGTTAAAATCAATATCTGATGTGATATTAAAATATAATGTCATATTTATTCTTCTAAAAGTTATATTCTTTATAAATTCGTAGAAACTACTAATCATTGTAATTATAAATATGCTAATTCATATTCCTATTGAAATTATATTAGTTATGTCATTGATCTGTTTATTCTAAATATTTATTATGATATAATAGTTTGCATATGACAAGCGTCAATAAGAAAGAAATTATAATTTAAATCAGTGCCATCTATTGACGAAATATAAAACTTCTTTTGTAATAAAATTGCAAGCTATGGAACTAAATTTATCAAAAATTATTTTATATTAATATTAACCAATAAAAAAACTTGCTTATTAACAATTATATTTTCCTTAAAACGGTTAATGTGTTGAAATAGACAAGAAAAATAAATGAAAGAAAATATTACTAGGAAGTGGTAGGAAGTTCTTAAAAAAAAATTGAACAAAAATTTTATTAACAGACGCTACAAATGTTGCATTTTGAAAACGTTTTAATAAACGTCGTTTAATTTTTTTATATTTTATCTAGTGATTAAGTTTTCTATTTTTATTGTAGTTTAGAATTTTTTTTTAATAAAAATGCGTGTGACTTTTACCTTGGTGTGTTTATTTAAAAACCTGTTATATAAAATCACTACACTTATCAGAAACAGTTTTTTTATAATTTCATCAAAAATTATCGAAGAGCTTATATAAAAAAAAATTCTGATAATTAATTAAGTAATACAAGATCTCAACAGTAATATATTTCATATTAATATATTTCAACTCATATTAATCAATAATACTATAATTATTCGTGTCAACCAGTTCACTGAGAAACAGAAACTATGTATATCAAGAAATATTATGTTAATGTTAACATACAATATAAACATAGCATAGTAATAAGTAATAACATTTTTCTATAAACTGTATATGTGTTTTGTGTTAAAATACATAATAAAATTTAATTAAAACAAACATAAGTAGCAATGTTGATATAATTTGAATATGGAATACATAACTTTCACTACAGACAATACAGATATTACATTTTGAATATATTTTGATGTTCTTTACATTTTATCAAGACATTAAGGTTTTTTTTTTAAAAAAATAAAAATGCTTTTGAATTTTTTTTACCTTGATGTTTTATTTACAAACCTACATATAAAAATAAATAACAAATCAGTACGTTTATTATAGAGAGTATTTTGTAAGTCAATCGATTTTACAGAGACTTCAATATGTCAAATAAAATTTAATGTTGTCAAAAGATACTTAAAACATTTCTAAATCGATTTGTATTCAAAGTAATCAATATAACCGTCGTTATTTTTGTCTGCCTGTTCCAAAGCGCCGTTCACTATTTCCTCCAGGTCTTTATCCTTGTATTCAACTGGACTCACGACTTCCTGGCCACTTTCATCTGCAAAGTTATCATTTCATAAATCCATTGTTAAATCGTACAAAGGCCATATTCACTTCGCTTTAATGACAGTATTGTTTAGCGCCATCTGTTGGTGGAATATCGAAATAGTACATACATCTATATATACTCTGTGGTCTATAGACGCATTATTTTTTTAAAGAATGAAGCAAGGTATGAGTCCATTTATTCTAATGATTTTGACAATAACGAAAGATATCACCACGTTGGGTTTGTTGGAATTCATGAAATAAAACAATAATAAATACCAAAACACTTTATTATTATTTAGTATGTAATTGAGTTAAAAGCGTCGTACATCCAACGTTTACCAATGGCCTTAACAAGTAACCTGTCTACCTGTATTGTAGATGGACGTCCAATTTTGCGCTTGCTGGTCTGTGATCTCCTATCCAAAACCTTAAGACCTCAGCGGCTGTTTGTTCTGAGCGCTGTGTGGTCTGGCTACTCTAAACTGGCACATTCCCTTAGCTGTTTAATACTCTTCGTCCTATTTATTTCTATTGATATTTAATACTTAGTAATTAAACATTAAATGAATGTTTATTTTTAACCTATTTTACACTGTAATATTTACACTTTTGCAATATGATCCAGGTAATATGCACAAAACTTACATTATTGTATATCTTTCCATTGTATAGTTATACTAGCTGTTCCCGAAAACGTTGTTTTGCAAAAAAAATAGGGTTTTAATTAACAAAAAAAATAAGGGTTGATCGTAGAGGGGTGAAAATTTAAGGTTGTATGTATTTTTGTATGCTGTATCATAATAAAATAAAAACCAAAAAAAAATGTCTAAAAAATAAAAAAAAATAATTTAGGGGTGAATCACCCTTATCACTTAGGGGTATGAAAAATAAATAGTAGCCGATTCTCAGATCTACTGAATACGCATATAAAATTTGGTAAAAATCGGTCAAACCGTTTAGGAGGAGTTCAAGTTCGAACACCGTGACACGAGAATTTTATATATTAGATTATATATAATTAAAATGTCAAAAAACGTTTATGTACTAAGGGTTTCTATGAAGTTGTGCGATTATTTCTAGGGCAGGTTGGTCTAGGAGGTAATGTCAACACGAAGTCCAAAATAAAAGTGTATATATCTAACCTTTTTCTGTTTCTGTTGCCGTCTGTTGTTGTTGTTGGTATGTAGGCTTTTACAGCTTCATATTAATTGAATTCACGGAGCAGAAGTGTCCGTGAAATTTGAAAAAAATATTAGGGGTGCCGGAAAGTAATGTCGCTTTCTAAAGTTAAATTCACACGACTACGTTTTTAACAAGTTTTTATTTCTAATCAATAACATATTCACCTTCGTTATCAACGACCTTTTGCCATCTAATATACAAATTTTCAATGCCGGAGCGGTAACAAATCAATCGGTTTTCTGTAAAATATGTCAACAGAAACGACATTACTTTCCCATTCGACATTACGGTCCCCCTAATAATTACTGTGCACTCGTACTGCAATTGCACGACTTTACCACAAAAATGGCAGCTCTACGCGCATATGTGTGAGTGTTGAATTATGTGTGCGACTTGGGACGGAAACTAAGACCACTTGGATATCTAAGGGAGGATCTGGATCATTCCTCGGATCTCTCACGCTGTTCGGGAATAGAGATCCGGAGGCCGCTCCCGGTGTGGTGTATGATGTTGCAGCTGCAGTGGCTGTTATTCTAATAGGAGTAGCGATCGCGACATTGTGAGTGCCTACAGCGTGTGTGGTGGTGAAAGCCTGTGGTGGAAGCGACGTGGTCGTCTTTGGTATGCCTCTTTGTGACCTGGAACTCGCTATGAGGATTTGGGTGTATGAAGACTGTCTCAAAAAAGGTCTCTGAGCAAACCTTGAAGAATTCTTGGATAATGGGAAGTTTGAGGTCGACGTTACGTTGGAGACGTTTCACGCCTATAGCGATCTGGGTGACCCAGTTCTGCAGTTTTTGCAAGGGTTGGAGTATGGATGTCGGGGAGTGGGGTGTATATTGATCAAGCTTAGCACATATACAAATTTTTAATACTGAAAACAATATTCGATCAATAAAAACCGGCAGCCAATCACAGGGCGAGAAGTATGGCAGAGTGCTATCTCTTTCACCCGATGTAAATATACAGCGCTCTGGCGTGGGATTCCCCTGTTCGTTACGCCGCTGACAATGTAGTAAGGTAGCTCCTGTAGTTTCATTGAAAGTGTAGTAAACACTGTAAATGAATCGATAAAATTCAGTAGCACACCTTCAGTTGATTAAAAAAGTAATCTAATATTTTTTTTAAAAAAAAGTTTATAGACCCTTTGAATTTGTTTCGATCGACTTTCTCAGGCCTGTGACATTTACCATCCGAACAGGTGTTGGAATCATGTTGACTTTAATAAGAGATATATGTATATGTTGAATAAAGTATACCCTTTCATTTAAAATGACGTTGAACACTATGCTATCGCCAAATAATTAAAAAGGAGACTATAAAATTATATTTATTTAAAATTTCATTTTGTACCTAATTTAATCTGATTCCACGTCTTCATTCGTTCGACGGGGAAGTCCCGTACTCCCGGCGGTATTTATATTGCCACTCGAAACTATTAATTTTTTATAGTTAATATCGATATATACAAAGTGATATGTATATGTGTAATAGCTATTAAGGAGTGAATGTGTAGCTGATTTGTTAGCAAAATCCATTAATCTTACAATACCCGGCGATAAATGTGGCACATCGACCTTTGGAAAGAGACAATCGGCTAATTTCGGCTTCTATAATTAACTAATCGGTGTAACAAACTCGTGTTGAGTGATTTGGCGGTGGCAGTTGTGTGATTCGCATTGTTTGCCGTATGCGTATTTATCAGCGGGCTGGCGGGCGGTGCACTTTGTTGCACGACTATCACTGCATGTGCGGAAGTGGCTAAATATCGGTCTTTTTCTTACTTAGGATGATGTAGATGGACTTCCGCAAGGTAACACCTGATTCCATTAAACCTTTATAATTAGTTTCGTTGTGTTGCAATGTCGATGTATTTCAATATAAAGACAAACAGATTTTTTGATTAAAAGTATTCTTATTGAACTTATAATTAATCATAAATATATAATATATGATTAATAACTTCACTTCGTAAGTCTGTAATAATATATATTACATTATACTAAATTCAACAGAAATTCGAGTCATAACGAACTAATAATTCTTTTACGTGGGTTCAGAATGCCAGTCTATGATACGGATGTATCCACTTGCTCCTTTGTTATCTGTGTTCAATCAACGACTTCGCAATATTTTGACTTACCTCTTTTTAATCTGTGATTTGGCGTTTCTGTAGATATCTATTTAATCTGTATTTTTGAACGTGTCTCGACAACTATGGTAAATAGATCCTTAAATCCAACCAGATTGCGAGATAATTTTTCCTCAATCAAGACAACAATGAATAAAAATTGAAAAGCACAAAAATGTGTTATTTATTATATAATTTTCAAATGGATCAAATGTAAACTCTTATATATTCATAAAAAGAATATTATTAAACTTAAAAATGATGGCGTAAAATATTAAAATTCTATTTATTCTTCGCCATTTTTCCTTTGTAGTTGCTAATTCTATATTCCAAGTAATCAATGTAACCGTCTTTGTTTATGTCTGCGTACTTGAGAGCTTGTTCTAGAAGTTCCTCCAGCTGTTGATCGCTGTAGGTTTTGTGATTACTATCTATTTGACCTAAAATAAAATTAAAACGTATTTATTACCTTCCTTTCCATTCTTAAAGCTACGATACAGCTATAAAATTATCACGCCAAATAAACATTAAAAGCATATATATATACTGTGCAAACTTACCCCAGATATAAGTGGGATTAGATTTCAAAATAAACAACACAATAATTTCAAATTCACGAAAAATGTACGCGTTCTAAAAACAATTAGAGTTTATTCGTACATTTGTAAAATATTAGACAGATGTTATTTTTACTCTGTTCCACGAGAGATTTGCCGCCAAAACTGCATCTGTCAAAACACATTCAAGCAACGACTGACCACAGACAAGGAAATGCGCTCATTTTTTTTAAATATAGAGAGAGTAATATACAAAAAAGTATAAGTGAAATCCCAAAGCGAGTTTTGATTTATTTACAAACCGACATTGAAAGCTTTTTCCCCTTCCCTTGAGAGTTAAAATGTTTATACACGACGAGACGAACACCAGGTAGTAATATTTTTTCTTCATCCATTATAGCCAAATATTTATTATTTACTTTTAATAAAGATAATTTATTTTATTTGTTATATTTAACCTAAACAAGATTATAACTGTTTAAATTTATTGCGAGTGTCAATAGCATAAGTAGTAGATACATATTAACATAAGCGCAATCTCTTATAGTTTATAGGTTAGTTTCACATCCACAGAAAATAAACGAAAATTAATAATTTTTTTACAATTAATTAAAAAGGAATAAAAGTAAGCGAAACATGAAGAAAGAAGTGTAAAAAAAAATTTTAGTGCTCCAAAATCCATTTATATTTACAATCAAGTATAAAAAATTAATGTGACAAAATAAAACCACTTTTAATTTTTTTTATATTTCTACACTTACAATCTATTTTGATATTTTTGAAAGGAAATATGATATCATCATATTTTCTTTTAAAAATATCGCCACCAGGCAGGCTATAACTACAGAAAAATAAAAAAAATATTGAAGATTTAGATACTTATTTATATATGAAGTGTTTTTTGATTATGGAATACACTTTTCAAATCTGACATCAACATCTTTTGAATCAAACTGACAACTATAAATGCCTATACGGAGGCAGACTTCGAAAATAATTCCGTTATTTGATTTACCTGTTATAAGCCGCCATATTTTCGTATCCAACATACTTTAAGCGAAAATGTATCTCATATCTTTTCAAAATTGATTAGAGGATTCAATAAATAATTAAATCATTGCAACAATTCGGTTTATTATAAACTTTTTACAATATACACATTAAATGTGTTGCCATCGTACAAAATACATTATGAAATTAAATAAATACTTATCACAAGGATAGTGGAGGAATAAACGAAAGACAATCAGATTCCAGCTCTTATTGGAAACAATATAACACAAAAATATAACTATTTGACTTTGATATACAACCGTTGAAAACAAATTATTTCAGTAATTTTCAATTTTAATTCTCTTAAAGTTTATATTTTGAGACCGTTTAGAATAATACCGCGTGACATTTGACATTCAATAGTCAATTACCATTGCCAAGTGACATTTTGTGAATATACGATCTAACCTAAAACTTTTATACCGATAATTAGTTAGGTTAGGTTAGGTTAGGTTTGAAGTTTAGCGGTTAGCGGGCGTTGAGAATACTGGCTTTTGCGGTTCAAATATTGCAAACCAGAAAACTAAAGCGAATTGAATTGAAAGCGATTGTCGCATATTGCTGTGGTACAGCAAGGATGCTGGAGAAGGCTTGGCTTCCTCCCGAGATGTATTTTAGCACAGCACAGAGAGGCCACTGCGAACTCAGTAGATCTCCTAAAAAAAGCACCGAGGACAGTAGTGGGCAGTAATGCCTCATAACCCTGTCATTCCCCCCAGAGGGCAGGGCATCCTGAACATCCATAATATTAACGGACACCAAAGGTCTAGTCCAGTGATTCCCAAAGTCGTCTATATCGACCTCTAGGGGTCTATGACAACCGGCAAGAGGTCTACGTCAGCGAAAAAAAAATTTGGAGGTTACAGTTAGAAATTTACAGGAAATCAATATCAGGTAAGTAGGGGGTCTACCCAACACAGAAAAACATGGCAAGGGGTCTACGACACAAAAAAGTTTGGGGAAATCTGGTCTAGTCTCTCATCTCCATCCAAAGGTTGTCTGGTAGAGATCGCCTCGAGTGATAACACCACTTGTACCATATAAATTGTTTCTTAATATATGAGTAAATAAATAAATAAAAGGTTAGAATTTACTATACCCATAACGTAATATCTCTATTAGAAATTACGTTTAGAAAATTTGTGACATATATAAGGTCTGGTAAAATAGTAAAAATACATAATAAAATTTTATTTCAAATAAACAAAAACTACAATGGACAACACTATTATCTCATATATGCCGACCAAATGTCACTACGGTATATATCTATAGGCCATATATCGCTTCGATCTTTTGTATGTTGAATTATATGCTAAAGTGTGGGTATACAGACAAATTATTTTAATAAAAAATTCTAAATTTACGATTATTGTAATTATGTATAGACTATATCAAATGCAATAGTTAAACCAGCCACTTTAGGAATGGAACGAACATTTCTATTTCATTTAAACACATTACAAAATCTCAATTACATATAAAATAAAAAAATATAAATCATTGCAAAATGTCTTTTAGCTTATCGATGAACAATATTCTAATGTTTGTATCTTAACACGTTCACTGCGGCTTGAGGTCGATTCGGCCTCATGGTAGACTTTGCACTGGTGCGGCGCGTAAAACTCGTGTTTTCTCTCTAGTGCGGCGGCTGTTTACACTCAACCGTATGAAGTATGACAAAGACAAATATAACTTTCTTTATGTCTGCGAAGCATTGACTCAATATTGTAAAAAAATATTGATGAACATGAGGCAGAAAAGGCCTCAACCGCACTACTAGGAAGTTCAGCATGAGGCTGATTCGACCTCAGCCGCACCAGCTGAAAGTTCTTCAAAATTGGGCCCGCAGTTTAAATCGTTTTAAATTATAAAAGTTAACATTTTAATTCTTTATTTATTTTATTATAGAACACCCTGTAGGCACAGCAGTCAATGTAATATACAGGATAGGCCATAATAAAGTTTTGCTTATTTAAATAACTTCCGGTAATCAAACCTTCAAATGTTCTGTTACATCCGACATGAGTCCCAAACCACTACGCCGAGTCAGTCTCTATTCGACCTCCGCACCAAACGGTCGTCCTTTTAAATCCAATTATTTTATTTATTATTCAATCTTTTTTAAAACAGTTTCTCAACTGAGACTCTTAACAACTCATCGAGTGCTACTCCTAACTCAGGTCTTCTGGTTGCCGCTTGTCACACTTCCAATGCCAGCATGGAGGTTGTAAAAGATTTTCTAGAAAAAAAGGGGTGGCAACATTGAATGGCACATTGACCTCTAGACCGGTAGACTTGTTATTTTTTATGTGAACATATCCGGATCAAAATCTTGTTACTCTCTGAAAACATCAGCAGGCGTGTTTTTAAAACATTCATGATCGTTCTGAATATTTTGAGAAGATAAATTACTTTCTATTATTACTTTATTAAAATAAATATATATTCGTAAACTTTATTATGGCCATCCTATATATATTCGCAATGATATTCAGAAAATTCGGAGTATTCTTAAAATATAAATGAGTCATCCATTTTATTCTTGTATATAATCTATTCATACAGATAATAAATACTCGACTTAAAATATTGCAGAACAAAAAATAAATAATAGATACACACTAATAAAATATTTAAAAAATTAAATAAAATATTGACGTACATTATTCGAATAAGTACAAGCAAAAGTTAATTCTGAATGTTTTTCCTAATTTTTAATGGAAACCAAAATCTTCAACTACCCTATGTTTGCCATATAATTCAAGATTAAAATTGGACAGAAAACAAAGTAAGATATATCATTATCAGAGATCAGATACATGGATGCTTACACAAGTGTTCGCTTTGTCATATATAAACAAAGATATATATTTATGTATACAATATACCAGAAGCTAAAACAAATTTTGTGTACCTAGGAGTCGAATTTATAATAGGGTCCTAAATTACAACAATGTAAATGACTTCATAAAGAAAGGCACACTTTGGGAATTAGTTCTGCAATTCCTGGCAACTTCAATGTTTATTAAATACATAATTTAGTGAGGTTCTTCCTCTTGTTCTTCTCAGGTATTTATGAGAACAGGTAGTAGACTCTATAAGAGATGAATTTACAAAAATCATTTTGTGTCACAAAGTCCTAGGACATGATTGAATAGACTTAAAACCAAAGTAGTAGACGTAAAAAGGTGAATTCACTCATTTGTCACCAAAAACCTTCAAAGCTTTCGCACCTATTTCTAATCATCATGTATAATATAATTAACTTTTCTATTAGAATGCAACAGCCCAATAACTTCTGGCATAACAATGTCTACAAGGACATATAATAAACAATAATTAATTTTAATATGTAGTACTTTAAATTTAAAAACACTTTTTTACTATATTACATTTTTACATCGGACAGGTTGTACTACACATGAACTTACAGCAAACTAACTATACATTTACTTCTTAAAAGCTTGTACAACTATAATCATGATTGGTATACAGGATGATCCTTGTATCACTTTTAGAGCGAGATAACTGTATATTTGCTAGTGCAAGTGGACTTTTAAAATAGGTTCATCTTGTTAATTTTTATTTTAATACCTAATTAAAACTGTTTATGAATTTGAGTAAAACAATCTTGAGCAAATATGCATGCAATACGATCTCTGATTTTGATTTTGAATTCAACTTTGTTAAGAATAAAAAAAATGTGAATTAAAATTGCAATTCAATAAACCCTGTGTATACGTAAAAATATATCTTTATCCACTCAGATATATTCGCATGGGGAAATAATTATTTTGACAAACAAAATATGAATTTAAGGCATACTAAAATATATAACACATTATTTTTATATCGATTCTTCTATACATATTTAAAGTAATCTGTGAAAGTAGGTAGACAACGCCATCTAGCGACCACACTATAGAAAAATATACACATTAACACAGAAAATTTGTTTTCAGTTTTGTTTCGTTTGTGGCAAAAATACTGACATATTCGAGAAAAATTAGTCACATTTTTTCAAGTGTAAGTATTTACTTATAACTTAGAATTTATGACTGACGTTGATTTATGGGACGACATGTATTTCAATCGTATGTCCACGGCTGGACAAAGTTTCAGATCAGATCAGTTAAAATCGGCTTAAATATGAATAGAAATGTTCATAATTATTTATTGATAACTTATACTAAAACTATCTATATAAAAATTTGAGAAGACAAGTTTTTGAATAATATAGTTTTAGAGAGAAGAACATAGTCACAACGTTTATAAACTAAACAAATTAAAAAAATTTACAACCAAACGATATAATACAGACTTTGATATTTGCGACAGAGATAATTTGAGACGTATGGCAAAGGAAATAAGGCAGTTTTTAAATTGACACCAGTGTTGCCATACTAAAAAAATGTTTTAAAAAATAATCTCAACGGAATGTATGCTAGTGATCCTTGTTCTGGCTTTTCTGTTGCGCCCGCACAAACTCCGGGTAGTCTATGTATCCGTCCCGATTGTGGTCGTCCATGTTCAATATTGGATCTATGAGGTTTGTGAGCTCATCATCGCTGAATATCTTCTCTCCCACCGGTGGCGAGCCCGGCTGCGGTTGCTGCTTGTGCCCTTGCTCTAAAGCAACGTGAAGCATGACGTCACAAACATGACAAGACATGTATAAACTCAAACATATTTCTGTTGCCTCATTATGAAAATAAATCAAAACATTACTGACTTATCACTTATGAAAAATATCACTAATAAAATAATAACCTTTCCTTCTTTCAAATAAACTTCTAGATACTCTTTAAAAATACGCCTATTGCAAGATATAGGCTTCTGCCAATATTTCCACCATGACTGATCTAAGGCAGCTTCGAAATATGTACATATCAAAAATTGACAAAAACTTTCGTTATAATAACCTCGTCAATTGATACAATTTAATTTTAAATTTCATTTACCGCGTGTAAAAATAGCACAAAAAGAAGACAACACAAAAACATGTTTGAGTTTATTGCGTAAATGAATATTTTCCAATATGGCGACCATCACACTAAACCCCCTCCCATAGACAGTAACAATGATGCCCACGCGCCAGTAAGGACCGGTAATGTATTGTAAATATTAAATAAATAAAGATAATAGTTGAATAAAAGGGAAAATATAATATTATTTATACATTTTTGTCAAAGAAAAAAATAATTAATATTTTTTAATGCATAGGCATATAATAATTGTTATAATAAATTATTAATTATAAGATTAATAATTAAATGAAAATTGTGAACTTTAAAAGAAAAAGACTGACTGAATAATTCTAATATATTTAATCTATTCACATCATTATCCACTTGTATGTCATAAGAATGTCAGAAAAGCCCAATTTATTAGAAACCAAATATGCTCAGAGATAAAATTCTCAATTTGAAATACATAATTACACTTGTAACTAATTTCATAGTCATTATTAAGATTCTAGTAGAAATTAAATTATTATCAACTTTCGATCCTATACCAGGTGACCACTTTGTGTATGTGATCATGAATTCCAAAGTAGTCCAATTTGATTGAAACTAAAATCATATTCAACTCTCTATAATAGCACACTTCAACCCAGTGTGTCATTACCCTACTTTGGCCTTTCTAATAGAGATGGACAAAATGTATCCCTGACAAGAAAAGAGTGATTTATATATTTTCGATCTTGGGATATATAATCACTCTTTTATATCTTTAACTCATTTAGCTCAAGCCTCACTCAGAGAGAGAATAAGTCAGCTAACACTAAACATATATCCTTTATATCTTCTGCTCTTTCAGCTCAGACTTAGAACTCAGTAAGGCGGAATAAAACGTGTGAAATATTCCTATTAAGCATTTCATGTCTTTGTCATAAAGCACAAAAAAGCTAAAGTCGCGAGCGTGTTGTTGTTGAAAATCCCTAGTTTACATTACATATTTAATACATTTTTAATACAAACATGCAATAGCGCTTTCTACTTGTAAATTGCTATATAAGCCCATCTCTATCCCTCTAACTATGAACGAGCTGCAACTCGTTATAAGTATAAAGATATAGAGATACAATTGCAACGCGCGCGCGCACGCTGGAAAGGGATTATATATTTTGCAAAGATATATATCTTACTTGTCATAAGCTCGCGAGCTACCCATCTCTACTTTCTAAAATACTCCCCCCCCCCAATATAAGAAATAATTTTTTACATTAATGCGAGTGTTTAACTCGTCTCAAATTCGAATTGCCCCTAACACTCATATTGCCCGACCCTGTGGGGTGGGGTTGCCACGTTGGGAAACATTGCTTTAACCTAAGGTCATAAGGTTCATACATATCTATAACAAACTCAGATGTTGTTGGTAACTTTCACTATACGCCCATAATAGTATTTTTTGAGTAATAAATTATTAACATATGGCCTGAACATATTTCTTTAGTCACTTAAAAATTTATTTGACTATAACTTAACCTTTCCTCATTTTGACTTTCCTCAGATTGAGGAGTTTCCAAACACATCTTAATTTGAGGAAAGCTCACATCAACCACAGATTTTTATTTTATTTGTTGATTCCTTTGACAACATCCTCAATACAATTTTAGAGATTTATTCACAAGCTTTATTACCATTAAAATATTCTTTACATTGTAATAGGATTTTTTTAAATAGTCAGAGTGATCCTTTTTAGTTTATTAAAGGTTTCAAAATTTTCTCAACGATATAAATTAGATAAGATATAACATAATTAGTTAACTTCTTTGGGCTTATCTGTTTTCTTAATTCATATAGTGGATATTATTGATATTAACATTATTTTAACGTTGATATTAACAAACAGTAAAGAAAACGTTTACATATAAACTTTGTTATAATAAACTAAATATGAAATCAATTTGTAATGGTCCAATGTATCAGTTTCTGAGACATATATATATATATATATATTAGGGGGACCAGAAAGTAATGTCGCTTTCTTAAGTTACATACACACGACTACTTTTTTAACAAGTTTTTATTTCTGATCAACAATATGTTCTCCTTCGTTATCAACAACCTTTAGCTAACTAGTACACAAATTTTCAATGCTGGAGCGGTAAATATCAATTTACTTTCTGGTCTCCCAATATATGGATACATATGTTAAGAAAGTATGGAAAAGGATTCAGTTTCACTCACCATGCCAATGAATAAGTGATTTGATCAGCTCACATCCATCCAACTTGTCATTATTGTCCGCATCGTGCATCTTGAAGTAGTGAAACTGCAACTCCTGCTCCGACATCTTGGAAGTGTCAATTGGCACATCCATATGCTCTTGGATATGACTGGAAAGGTAAAGCTTGTATTAATTCTAGTCACAGATTTGATTATAGATACTGCAAGGTCCAACGGCCACATATTAAGACATCTCTACAGGTTCCTCGTTTCAGATCTTAGACGTCTACTGCAAGGCAATGGCCTCCCCCCAAAGATATCAATGATGGTATACACCATAACTACCATGCTTGGGAGTCAGATCGGTGGAAGACTCTGGATGGAAGGTGAGGATATAGGCCTATTGCGGTGTTTTACAACTGATTTATATATTATTATGGGACAATCCCCTAGTTCAGGCACCACGAAGAGAGATATTAGAGATGGTTCTTCGTTTTATCGTTGTATCATAGGCGTCCACCAAAGATGTCTATGGGGGTATATACCATAATTGCTACACTTGACATGCGGGTTGGTGATTGCAGTGTGGTATTATGGCACGTAGAGGTTGCTAGCGTCCATCCTTTGGAACCTTATTTGTTATTGGCATTGGCAATCCTATATAAAGCACAAAGTGTGAATTATATAACATTGTGTCTCAGGCTGATATAAAGAACATTCCAGAATTTCCGTCAGTCGAACCAAATCGCTCGTCTCCACTATGCAAAGGTGAACGTGGCATGCTACATGGTGATGATAAAATCAACTCCGTGTCCAAGGGATCACTATGTTTTATCTATTTATTCAAATTATTAACTACTTGAGATAATTAACAGCTTCAATGCTTGGTAAAGTTTGGTAAAATTGTTTCGATTTATTTTCTTTAGTTATTGTCTATGATGCACAAAGTGTATATAAATATATAAATAAAGTCAAGAGAAGAATGACATGAGAGCTCAATTTTATAGCAACTTAAATAAATTTCAGATGCCCTATAGATGACTATAACACATGGTGTCTCACTTCGGGCCTCATAGGAAAGCTTAAAATAAAACAAAATTGTTCTAGGCTCTTGTCTATTCAAAGCGTGTTTGAAACCGAAGTTTTAAGTTGAAGCATGCTATTATCATCAATATTATTTCAATCCACTGCTAGCGCCCTCTACTTGAAATAGACCTCCCTTATTCATTTCTAATAAAACCAGCTGAAATCCGCCTGCACCCAGTGACTTTCACCATGTGGAATTCCAGATCCTAAGGCCACATTGGACATGTGTTCTACAAGCCATGTGATCTGCCTACTGTTACTTGAATCCGCCATGTCTTAGTGCATGGTTGCACAGACTTATTTAGACTAGGGGCCACTCGGGCAAATCATGAACTGATGGCGGGCCGGCCGCCAGAAGTATAGGTTATTAATTTTTTTGGTTTTATTCTGGAATAGATTTCAATATTTTTCGAATGTACGAGAGTATTATTTTTGCTGTTGGCGGGCTACTAGTATTCGACCGGCGGGACGATATCTGTGCATCCATGTCTTAGAGTTAGACTAGCAATTATTTGTCTATGGATGCCTTCATTCCTGAATATATCTTATAGAGAAACCTCTAGTATAGTTCTATCTATGGCTCATTCAGCGTGAGCTTGCCAATGAAGCCCAGTGTGGGAGACCACGTTTCTACACCAAAGTCATCACAGGTTTGTTTCACCAGTCATCACCATTGCATGGTCACAGACTTGCTTCTATGGCATTGAAGAATATTAAAATCCAATGAAAGGACTTGGACCCTAATAACTTTGAATTTAACGAAAAATTTTTAACCACTAGAATTGTGTAAATATGTACATATTTATTCATTTACTAGCTGATCCCGCAAACGTTGTTTTGCAAAAAAAAATTAAAGTTTTTAATTAACAAATGTAAGATAAGGGTTGATCGTAGAGGGGTGAAAATTTAGGTTTGTATGTATTTTTGTATGCTGTATCATAATAAAATAAAAACCAAAAAAATTGTCTAAAAAATTAAAAATAAAATTTAGGGGTGGACCAGCTTTATCACTTAGGGGTATGGAAAATAGATAGTAGCCGATTCTCAGACATACTGAATACGCATGTAAAATTTGGTAAAAATCGGTCAAGCCGTTTCGGAGGAGTTCAAGTTCGAACACCGTGACACGAGCATTTTATATATTAGATTACACAAGTTAAATAAACAGTACAGGTTGAATTAAAAGTAAAGGTTCTGTAATGTTTCTTTATAGGTGACAACATTTAAAACTTTACTATATACCAGGGGTGGTCATCTTGCGACCCGCTAGCCTCATGCGGCTCTTTGAAGGATTATTCGCGGCTCTTGATTACATTTTAAGTTTTTATTATCAAAAAAATATATCGAAAAATTAAAAAATTACTGACAAGTGACGAAAGATATCATCATCATTATTCATGGTATTTTAAATAATTAGGATAAGTAAAATTAATGTGTTTATTTTTCAATATTTGAATTCGTTGCAAATATTTGATATATTTATTTATATTACAATAAATATTACTATTGTAATCTGTATACTTTTGCATACCTAAATTATGTATTTAATTGTGGCTTGCCAAACATTACAATATTAAAAAAAAATGTCTCTAACTTTTAAAGAGCTTGGCCACCCCTGATATATATAATATGAACAAAAACATCAAAAACAATATGATACATGAAAGAGAAGAATGATAATAATAAAAAGTATGAATAAATTACTAGAAATAAAAAGTCCCTGTCCCACACGAGATAGGGGAACGAGAGGTCCCCAACAGCGGGGACCATTAAAAAACAAAAAAAAACATCAAAAAGGCAATGTTGATATGTTTCCTTCAGCATGCAATCTTTATTAAGCAAAGTGCTTAGAAATTCTCAGAAACATAGATATATTCTGTATTAAGTTATTCCAATCACTATATATTAAATTATACATTAAAAAAAACTCACTCTCTTTCCTGGGCTATGTTGGCTGGATTCAGAAGTTGGGGATCTGGAAAATATTTTATCTAATCATTTATTGTTGCTACAAGAAATTAGATCAAGGGTAGCAATATTAATATATATCATTACAGATTATCAACAAGTTAGCACGCAACTTCGAAAAAACGCAAAACTCATGATATATGATTTTATAACAAACTACCAAAACACAAGGTAAATTCATCTCAGTGTAAGTTCAAAAAAATTATTAATCACAGACTGTTGAAAGGTATATTACTCTATTTCAGATTATGCTAATGTATCACAAAAAAGATTTTTGAATTTTTGTTAAAACAACAAAAAAGAAGGATTAAAAACCTCTTTCTATGTGGCTTATTTTGCACCAATGTAGACTTAATTTTAACCTAATTATAAATTATTATAATGATCTTATGTAATATAGCTATTTTGAATTTGATTACTTTAAATTGGACTTTGAATGTTAATGTTCTTCACTTCATATATGATTGCACACTTTAGAAATAATGTGTTCATATATATATGTATATATAAGTAGTTTTATATTATTTAGATAAAGAGCTGTGTCTACCATATGTTCAATAAAGACTGAATTATAATAGATTCTCTAGTGATGGGAATATGAACTCACCTCCATGGTGTGCATGGCCCTGTGGAGCCACTTGTACAGGTATCTGCTGAACAGGAACTTGCTGTTGATAGTGCTGTTGTTGCATCTGCTGAGGCTGATACTGTTGTTGTTGTTGTGGTTGATATTGTTGCTGCTGTCGAAAATAAAACACCAGGTGAATTTTACACATAAGACCAATTAAATGATCTTATTTCATAAAGAAAGAGAATGAAAATAAAAAAGAGATGGAAAAATAAACTAAAATTAACATTGGGTCCACTTTAGCTAAGGTTCCTGTGGATTCAAAATACTTGAAGTAGTCAACTACTAGAAGGCATATACCATAAGGTACCAGAGGCTTATAGATATAAACCAATAGGTAATTGAAACAAATTATTAAAGCTAGAGATAAAAGGCTTTACTATTATTATTAATATCTAGATCTATTATCTATCTACTAGACTACTAGATCTATCTATACTATATATATAAATTGATCGAAGATTTAGAATTTGACGTTTTTAGTGTCAATCCATATGCATTAAGGCACAAATACTGAACGATTTCTTTGGTTCTCAAATTTAAAATAACATCTTTTATCTTTGTAATCATATGTGTGTGTACATTCACATGTATATATGTATATATGCAAATGTATGTGAGTATATGTGTATATGTCTATATGTATCTTGTAAGACAGTTGCACATCCTTTATATGATATACAGTTTATAGAGTAATTGTCTTCTATGTAGGATTATGGTCCTTTTGCACATCTTCACAATCTAAATAATGCTAAAGGAGGAAACTTGTAATGACCCATTGTTGTATAAGCCGCCTGTTATAGTGTAATTAGTTTTTAAGTTTCCTCAACAAGTAAAAATAAAATATAAAGACAATATTTTTACTAATGTTATGATATATTGCCGTTATTGTCACTTTTTTGTTATCGACAATAATAGAATGTTCACCAATGGATATAGGCCTCCTACATAGATTTTCAAGAGACTCCAGCATCTTTTGAAGACCATAACAAGGTTATCTGTTCACATTGTAAGTGGACATTTTGAACTACACTTGCCGGTCTGTGGTTTCCACAGCAAGCATTATGAAATGATTATGATGACAAGGGTGATGAAATCAACAGGTAAAGTGATTACTGTGGAATGTGTTTTATTTTTTTATTTCTATTTGACTATGACAAGCCAGTAGTTTTTAACTGTATGTAATTTATATAATATACATTAAATATAAAAATCTAAAATATGCTTACTTGTGTTTGAATTGGCTGAGGTGGTGGTGGTGGAGGCTGGTAATTCTATAAACATACAAAAATTTTAATAAAAATTGCAATCTTCTGAAAGGAATGTGGTGGGCCTATATACATTTTTTAAAAATAATTACATTTTTAATTATTATTGAGTTAACCCAGAGGTGAACATCTCATTACCAAGGGGTGCTATTTACCATGAAGTAATTTTTTTAGCATTATTCCTTTGTTTGCTGAATCATGGCGCCTTTCAGTGTCAAGAATATTTTTTTTTAAAACGATAAATGAAATATGATTCTTTTTGATCCTTTGGTCTATAGAATATCCAGAGCAATTTACCCAGTACTTTTAAGGTTATTTTATACAATGTAGCCTACTTTATTTGGACAGATCTGACCCTTTCACACCCAGGGAGTGAGGACAGATATGTTCTTAGGCAATTGACAGGTTATTCTTTTTTACACAAACATTCTCTGATAATAGTTTTGAAATCTAATAATATAAAGTTTCTGGACATTATCAGGAATCCAATAGAAACGTATGCAAAATGACATTATGTCATAAGTGCACAAAATTTGTTTTAGCTTCTGATATTTACACCGTATGTCACACTTTCGGGGAAAAATCTATGTCTGTCATTGAACAAATCAATATTGTTATTTCCTGTGTATGTATATGTAAATAAATATATGTAATAACATAGAATATATATGGCCTTACCTGGTAGTTTTGTGGTGGGACTCCAGGAGCGACCTTCTGTTGGTATTGCTGAGATATTGTACACGGAATAACCGCGACAAGGAATAACAACCTCAACATCCTGCTATCTGCAATAAAATCACAAAGACTCTTATATGTTAAACCTTCTGTATTAAACCTAAATTATTTCGACTTTATGAAGTCGAATAGTATTTATTACATGGACGGAATACAGTTTGAAACTAAATAATATGTGAAAACGAGACATTATATGCGCAAACCGGAACATATGCGGAAAATTAAATTACCTTAAAATGTAAACGGTTTACGTGGTCGAATCGCCAGGTAGCTTATCGAAGCGATACGTTGATAACAGTGTACCTGCGTGCGATTTCAAAAACAGGATTGTGAAACATAAAAGCCAACACGGCAAACTTTTGAGTATTTGACGTTAAATGTCAATCATGCGAGTTCCGTTTCACACGTTGTCATATGTTAAATGTCATTTTGATAGCTAAAATTAAATTTTAAAAGTCTTTATTTTTACTATATATATTTTAAACTAAACTATTAAAATCTGATTGATGCACTCTATATCCACGGAAAAAATCGATTCTAAGAGAAACCTTAAACTTGTTTACACAATCTTCAAAAAAATTTACACATAAAAAATCGAATGTTTAAGAAATGAACATTATCTCTTGCTTACTCTTGCATTGATCTTTATTAAACCATTTGCCACGTTTATAACGTTTGTTTATTGATATAGATATGTTTTGACTATTATGAAAAATAATTAAAAACTTTTTAAACTTTTAATATCGACGGACTTCATTTTTAAAAAGAAAACGAAATTTAAACCCTGTTGATATTTTTACCCTGGCCCTCTAGAGCTGATTTTTGATGTCAAAGTTTGAAAAGCAATATCCTGCGAGTATATTTAGGACTCCATTTGTAAGAAGCAATTCTTCGGAAGTCTATATCAGAATTATAATCTTCATCCGATGTTCTTCCTTATACCAAATTGTTATTGTCAGTTATGCACAAAATGGACATCGGATGTTATAAATATAGTTCACCCTTTCCGTACCGCAGTACGTTTCGTCGAAGAGTATTGCATGGCGCTAAGCTGTAATTCGAATTTACTCATTTAAGTGTTACGTATTTAAAGATTTTTCTGATATATTAATTAAAAATGGAAGTTTAATTTTTAGTACACATAAGCTACACATAAGCCAACATTAAAAATTTATACGTTCATATTTAAATTCCCGTCTTTTGCCGTTTGCACTGCACGCACCTTCTACTTCGATTTATTCCTACTAATTTATAAATTGAAAGTAAAAAGTCTTTCGGTCAACCTTAGTAGATTATTATTGCGATAATTATTTTTTTTATTTTACATGTATACTGTAAATAAAATATCTAAATACACTACTACTACTACTACACACTTTCGAAGAATTGTTTTTGAGTAAAGGCGCATTTAATAACTTGATTATACCCTTAGAGGAATCAATTTAATAACAATGTAATATAAGGAACAGCAAATGGATGCCGTCCAACTCCGGCGCTAGTAACGAGAGTTCATAATATTGTTGAGCATAAAGCATTCATATACATTACATTCACGCATCGCCCGCTCTCCATCCCTCGCCACACTTCCTGTTACACGGTTTTGTTTTACCTAATTACGTCACACATTACCCTGCAACAAAACTACAAGAAAGTGTGTCAGCGCTCCTGCTGCTGCAAGCAATGCTTGTACCCATTTTCAATTCACAAGCCACTCTAAACCCTCCATATACGGGACAGCAAGTGATGCACCACGGTCTGGTTCACTGCTGGGTCACAAATGCATGATGGACTCCCTTTGAGCTTAAACCTATACAGGTACTCTGAGAATCCCCCGTGCCGTGTGAATATTTGGGCCAGACATGTGTCCAACTCCACCGTGCGCAGTACACGGTAGACCGTCTCGGCGTCCGGGAAGAACTTCCTCGTTGTTGAAGCCGTCTCGTCTTCCTCATACCTCTTATTCCATTCGCCAAGTTTGTCCAGCCCTAGCTGTCGCTTGACGAACGAAAGGGGGATCTCCTCGTATTCTGGTGTTCTTTTAATCTTGAGGACCGTGTTGGCCAGCTGTTCCGCCCTCTCATTGCCCTCCAAACCCGCATGCGCTTTTACCCAGTACAATCTTATATCCTTCCCTTTCTCTTTCACAATATTTTCCTTTACTCCCAACGCTGGGGAAGCCGCGCGGTTACGGTACTCGAAATACGTCGCCTGTCAACAAAACATCTTGTTGACTTCCTTGAGGGGTGGTCGTTGGTACCGACTCTTCGTTCCGTAGTAAGTAATCTTGTATAAAGAAAACACTTGCCGGATGGTTCAAACGTGGAATATATATAACAGCACACAATAATCTAAATCTGAGTTACAATAAACTTTTGTTACTACAGCGGTGGAAGCGACGCGTCTAGTCGGTAGGGCACCGCGTCAGAGAGAGATACATAGATTCAAAAGAGAGAGTAGGAAAATAGATGCGTTCTTGAATAATGAGTTTGGATGCGTTCTAATGAACGCCACACTCTTAAAGTCTGGCGTCAAACGGAATTCAATGGTTAAAAAGTTCATTAATGATCTGAAATTAACTGAATTTTTATGAAGATTTTTTGTTTAATTGTTGCATCTAATCTATATGCGTGTAATAGCCGAGTTTTCAGTAGGGATGACCACCTTCGGCTGTTTAAAACATATTTATTGTTTTCAATAAATGTACCAGAGTTCCTTTTTCATTTTTACTAATCTGAAATAGTAATAGCGATCAGTATTAACTAACCAACATCTGAAATAATTAGTAAGTGCTGCCACCATATTCTTTAATTGTCAACAGAAGAAAAATAAGTTTTCATTTTTAATATTTATAATTCTAAATTCAAATTTTTTATATATTCTCAATGTCATCTTCAATATCTTTTCGCATTTCTTATAAATACATAAACGCGAAATGTAATATATTAAATTGTGAAAAATGGCTCGAACTATGACCCTCACAGGTTGGCTACCCCTGGCAAATAGATTGATATGCACCTGTATTTGTTATTTACCCCCTTTAAAGCTTTTACTCCTATTTCCAATCAACCTATATATAGTAATCACTTTTAAATATGTTACCTATTTTTCTATTGGAGTGCCCAATAACTTCTGACAGTACAAAGTTTGCATAGATAGTAAACAATAATTTATTTTAATATGTAGTAATACAAATTTTGTAAACGCTTTTTCTTACTATATTATCTAATTATTTTTTTAATCTGGATTAATTGGTATTGAATTAGCCATACATTTATCTCCCTTTAAGCTTTTACTCGTACATCTATTTCTAATCACCCTATATATTACCAGTTTACATAGTAAAATTTCGTCAAAGTTCTAATCGAGAATTTTACACAGATTTGTTGCGAACCTATCCATAGCGTAAATCAGTGATTGCCAAAGTGGTCTATATCGACCCCTAGGGGTCTATGACAACCTGCAAGGGGTCTACGCCAGCGAAAAAAAATTTGGGGGTCCATGAAATGAAAATGGGGGTGAACCCCCATTTTGCAATCTCCTAACGAAAAAAAGAAACAGACTGGATATCATTAGCCGAGGAGACTAACCCTTAGACCCTAAGATTAACCCTTACAAAATTGACGCCAAATGTTGATAATTTATTATTAAAGCATCAGGTTCATCCCTCTCACTAAAAATATTGACTTATTGCTTATGTTATTTTATTTATAGTTTATTTAATGTTACGTATATTTTACATAACAGATACAAAATTTTATTTTGAGTAGTTTTAATTTAAAATCAATTAATAAATGTATAAATTAACATGTGTTTTTACTTTAAGTTTTTAACACTAAACTTTGCTACAGTTGGAAATTTATAGGAAATCAATATCAGGTAAGTAGGGGGGTCTACCCAACACGGAAAAACATGGCAAGGGGTCTACGACACGAAAAAGTTTGGGGAACTCTGGTGTAAATGTAAAGGATGTAAGAAAACAATACAAGACTTAAATTGTTTATAAAAATATTTTATAAATATATCTATAAAAGACAATATGCTACGCTTTTTTAATAATAGTCACTCTCTTCTTCTTCCCAACTTCGTTTTCGTCCACTACGAGACCTTCAAACTCACTAACCAACTCCTTGAGACAATCAACTTCATCTTTAGTCAATCCAGCGGGTAGTTCGAATTTGGCGAAACCTTCATTTCCCGCCAAATTTTGACACATGTCACGGACGGAATCTTGAAAACCTTCATCAACGTCATAGACAATCTTTTTCTTTTGAGGCAACGACTTAAAAGCATTCTGCCACATTTCCTTTTCTTTTATGGTTGAGTTTTGAATGTAGCGTTCAAAGTCAAGTAGCGCTTTACCAATTTCCTTGTTCTTTGGTTCGAGTTCCAGTGCCTTTTTGTAGTATTTTAAAGCATTTTCTTTTTTACCTAGCATTTCATAGGCTCTTCCATAATAAAATAATCCTTTGCAATGTGTTTCTATATCTATAATTTGGTCTAAGCTGTCACACATGTTTATTATGTATTTAGGCTTGTTTATTTTATAATAACATACGGCAAGATTGATTAGTGATATAACTTTTAAATTTTTTATATCATTCTTTTCAATTTCTGTCTCCGGTTGAGATAGTCTTAATATTGACATGGCTTGTTGATAGTTTTTAATCGCATTTGTATATCTACGTTTATTAAATAAATCTTTTGCGTGGGTATGCAGAGATTTAACTGTTCTTGTTGTAACTTCGAATTTTTTTTGTTCTTCCATTGGCAGGTCATTGAATCTAAAAATTGAAGTGAATTATTATTGTTTTTAATAATAATAGAACTAATTAGATAGATTTTAATCAATAATTTCTGATTTTTTATTTCATAACACAATTTTTATGGTAGAGGATTCGCCTCATTTCCTGTTATTGGCTCGACTGTGATTTATAGAACTACCCACATAAATAATTGTGTAATTAATAGCGTGACTTTGCTAGAATTTTGGAACCCACTACTCTAAATAATTTCTTGATTATCAACTTGTTAACATATACAGGGTGGTTGGTCATAGATGTGAAAATCACTCTGTAATATGTTACATTAATTCATTTTTTTTATTATCATGCGAGAGATCAATACCTTCTAGCAGTACAAAGTCTGTAGTTACAGATAGCAAAATTAATGTCAATGTGTCATCTTTTTTCTTAATATATCTACTGTTATTGTATCTGACAATTCATTATGGTACATCCTGTATCCAACCCTACATTACTTGATAGCAAAGTAAGTTATGTATTCTCTACAAACCTTCACCCTAACCAATCACCCTGTATAAATGTGTATTGAATAGCATGATTTCGCTAATAGAACCTTAGTCAAGTGAAACTTAATGATATATTTTTTTTAAATATCTTTACTAACATATTAGCATTCAGCCAGAGCATGCGCGCCGCCACAAGCGTTATCAATGGAATGACGAATCGGAGCGGTCAATATCCCCCCGTTTCACCGCGCGCTTACCCAAGGCGCGGTACAGCGGTTTGGGTAATATTTTTTACTAATATTTTCTGCCTAATGTATGTATATGACAAAATTAATTTTATATACTTGCCTAGAAGCCGCCTGTACATCCCTTACGTCATATAAAACTATAACAAACAATACAGGCTCTGGTCTAACCCTTGGCAATGCCCCCCGTTCCCCCCAAGCGACCTTCGGCTGCAGAAGCAAGTGGAACCTAGCTGCAGGACCTTTCACTGAAGTCAGACCTACTTCTAGACCCAATAGTATATTGCCCTTACCTAAACGAATGCGCTGAAAGATAATGATCAAAGTCAAAATGAACAAAAAAAAAAGTATACAGATTGATTGGTTATACATATAATATTTTTAAGGGGAGTGAATAGTGGACCTGACAGTAAAACTCTTTACACCTTTTTCCAATCAACCTGTATAAAGCGGTCACTATGAAATATGTTACATACTATTACTATACTATTCATTACGTTATTAATTCTCAAAACATTTATTTTTGTATAGTTTGTTCTATATATTGACAGCAAATAAACTCTACATATAATAATCACCCTGTATAAAATACGTCATATAAATATAATCAAACTGAATTAAATAAAACTTCACAAATAAGATGCCAGAGGAATGCAAGTAAATGAGGCTCAGGGGATTGGCAGTGGACCCATAGCGTGCGGAACAGATGGCCGCTGGGACCAGGAGCGGTTTAACCTATAGTGCAGGGTGTGCAATGCACACGGACGCCGTCGTCTCAGGGGGCACTCTATCTTTATGGATAAAGAGGTTAAAATGTAGCATATTTAATGGAATCAGGCGTTACCTCGCGGAAGTCCATCCTAAGTAAGAAAAGGACCAATATTTAGTCACTTCCTCCCCCAGGAGGAGGTGGCATGTAAATAACAAGCGGCGACGGACTGAGCTCACTTTGTGTTTGCACTAATCGGTGTAACATAACTCCTGAGGATGTTTCGTGGAGGGGTGAAACACGTGTTGAGTAGTTTGGTGGTGGCGGTTGTGTGATTCGCATTGTTTGCCGCATACGCATTTATCAGCGGGCTGGCGGGCGGTGCATTTCATTGCACGACTACCACTGCATGTGCGGAAGTGGCTAAATATTGGTCCTTTTCTTACTTAAAATGTAGCATACTTCCACTGCGGAACTGGAGCGATAAAACCACGATAGAATTACGCCTTGGGTTAAGTTCTATGGGCAGCGAAACAGAAATTCTATACATTTCGCTTCTATTTCGCTGTCCATAAAACTTAAAACACAAGACGAAACATGAACTATCGCGGTTCACCGCTTAGTCTCGCAACAGAGATGTGCTACAGGCATGAAAACAATGAATGTTATTCTGTCGTCATAAGAAAGGCCGTAACTAATACCACACTGTAAGCTATACCTACTTATAAAATAGCTTGTTGGAATATGATAAAACTTTCTTGTTACGACGGCAAAGTTAATAGTCATAGCGGGGGGAGGGGTGAATCAGGCCTGGGAGGCGCCAGGGTTTCATTTCACACGGGCACTACACGAGATAAAGCTGCCCCTGGCTGGGACCTTAAGGTTCTAAAGACCATGGACCCTGAAGAACAGCGTAGAACATCCTCCCAAACGGAGGATGGAGATGAAGGCCGCTTCCAACTGCTTCTATTGGAAATCTATAAGAGTGGCTTAAGTTCCACAGTCGATGTCCTGACTAAAATACTTATACTGAAGTAGGCTTTTTAACAAATATATTTAACAAACTATTCATATTTATAAATAAATTATTAACAGACTTCTTGTTTTAACCTTATTTTAAGACATCACAAAGCAGTTTATTGTGAAAGCTCCATTTTATTATGCCTAGAGGAGTTATATATAGCAAGCTTATTTTTATTTCATCTGATATGTTATACACATACCAAAGGCTTTCCTGAATTCATGGTGAGAGTTGAGTCAAAAGGGATATTGGCTTTTTCCCAATACGCAGCATAATGAAGAGTCACTTCAGCATCCACCGGCACCAGTGGTCCATCACCTGTAATATCACTTATTTTGTCCGGTTATTCAGACACAGACTTCAAAAGATCATCAAAGATGGTAATGTATATTTACTTCAATTTATGTAGGTAGATAGAAAATTGCTGTTAAATATCAAATTTATTACTATCCACTGTTTTATACAATAGTTATATTTTGAGAGATTGCTTTTAGCAATCACACTGCCTATTTGCACTATATTTTTTTAAGTCGTTCTTAAAAGCTTTGATATCTATCTATATTAGGGGATTCCCAAATAATTCTGGTAATCAAGCATAATAGATAAGAGAACCCTTTTCTTAAATAAATATATATATAAATATATACATACCTCACACCACTATAGCCAAATTATTTTAAAAAATGTATCTGTACTCTTTTTCACTATTGATACAAAAATACTTGCCAGTTTATTAACCTTATAGTGGTTTTATAAACATTAAATTCACATCAAAGTTTAAAAAAATACCTAGTGTAATTAAATACAAATTTATATATCTCAATTCTAGTAGACATTTATATACAGTTTTTTATTGTAATCAATGGTTTTAGATTATAAGTAGCATGTTACTTATGGCTCCGAATGCTGGTCTGAGAAGAGCTAGCCAAAATCTCAACAACTCAACAATTTAAATTAAATTTAACGGATGTGTTATAATATAAACCATGTAATTGAGTCAAAAACAATGTTCGAAGTTCGACATGTATCAATTAACTAAAAACTTTTGAATGCTATAAGATTTATTTGATAATTTTAAATATCTTGTGGAACTTTAATATATATATATATATATATATATATATGTGTGTGTGTGTGTGTGTGTGTGTGTGTGTGTGTGTACATTCAGACCCAATACAGTAAATAATTAATATAGTTTAATTGTGAGTACAACAACATTACTTCTTCTTTCTCTGGTTCTTTACTTGGGATAAACTTCTGACCCTTAAAATCAGATTAAGTAAGGAGATTCGAAGAACAAGTTGAGGTGGCAATGGGGAAGTCACTGAGCATGCAGAACCTTTGGGGCCTTAAGAACCTGGTGTGGAGACTACACCAGCAAGCACAGCGTAACACATCCACTCACAAAGTGGACAGATGACCTTGCCACAGTTATTATAACTTCTTGCAGGTCCTGTTGGATATCTATGGAGGAGGTGTATGCTCAGTTATGGACAATTTAGGGCGGAAATAATGACGATCTCCACTCCTAAAGGGAACACCAGATATACAGAAAAGTGGGAGTTTATAAAACAAATTAATTCTTGAAAAACCAACCTTCCTCGATGATAAGCATTTTAATATCTCCACTTGGTACACAGTCTATCATCTTTGCTGCCAATTCACTAAACGAATGGTATTCAGGTGATGAGAGCATCATCTGTTCTGTCGAGCTTTCTATGTTTTTAATTACATCTTCGCAGTCACTGAAAATATCCACTTGTTCATATAATCATCATACATATATTTTTTTTATTTTAAAAGTACTCCTCTCATCTTGTTTTCGGGACAGGGATATACACCCTCCTACTTTCACCTTCTCTCTCTCATCCTATACAATTACTCTCTTTATTTCTTTCATCCTTCATATTTTCTATCATCATTGTCTCCCATTCCTTACCATACTTCCTGTTACTTGATTTTGTTATGCCTAATTGCGTCACCTACCACCCTGCAACAAAACCACAAGAAGGCAGCTCTCCTCCTCTTCCAAAAGTGAAGCGATGTTGCTTCAAGTAATGCTACTATTTCCACTTCGCAAGCCACTATAAGCCAACGGAACAGCAAGTAATTACTTGCATCACGGTTTTGTCGCTGCTGGGTCACAGACACGCCAGGTACATTTCACATAATACCTGTTACAGTAACCGCTTATATATGTCATGAGTAGAATACCAGAAGAGGTTGATTTGATATAAAATTGAGCTCATCTATGATGACATCCTTAAAGTTGCGCTAAATTTAAAACTATAAGTTTTAACAACCCCTCTCTCATCAGGTTTTTTTTTATTGAAAATAAAAAAAAATTTTACCCCAGTAATAGGATTTCTTATGTTTTTGCAAGATAATATAGTCATTGAATGCAAGTGTATTGTCATACTGTACACCATCGCCTATTAAATTTAAACTTAAAAAAAGGTACAGGAGTTAGGTTGTTGAGTAAAAGTTCATTGAACGTATAAGAAACAATGTATTCAATATTGCTAGTGGATTATTGCTAATTGATTTGGTTCTTTTGTTCTTCTGGCTTGTTCCTCGGTTTCTTTGTTCTTTGCTTCCTTTGGCTTCTTTATTTTGCTGCTATATCTAAACATTTTGCATAGTACAATGCGTGGGTGTGTGAGTGAGCCCATATAGATCTGCACATCAGTACTATGTGAGTAAGACAGCACTAGGGATTAATGTTTGATGTACTATTGGTTATTTGGATGATCTACATAAAAGTATAAAAAGCATATCTTTATTTTAGATGCTTAAGTTATGTACATCATTATTAATATTCTTATGCACATAGACCACATTATCATACACTACTGTGATCAAAAAGTATGGTGAAGATGTCATTTAAAATTCTTAGGCATTAGAAAGGTAAGTAATTTTTTTTCTTAGGTTGGTAGGACTTTCTATAACCGAGGTGAGCAACCTTTTTAATCAAAGAGGCCAAATTATATTCTTAAATTGTTTGGCGGGCTGCACATCAAGTAACACTTATTAATAATCTACAAAACTTTTTTGTTTGTGGATTTTGAATTTGGTTATGTACCATGAGACTTAAGATATTCTTCTGAGTATCATGTTCGGCATGTATTGGATAATAGATATAATGAAGTTGTTGGCCAGTCTCCGGAGCTAAATCCCATACAACAATACTGGCTTCAATAATTGTGTATAGATTGCTTATTATTTCTACCCAGAAACCAGAGCATACTTTGTATTTCAGGTTCACTTCTTCTCTAGGTAGGGCATGGCACAAAAAAGGTCGGAAAATACTGATATAGTAATAAATGTCAACATAATTTTAATGATTATTAAAATAGTAAGTCACATTGTTAAAAACAATGTGATATTTTTTGTAGTAACAGAGGCTTAAGAACTTGAAGGCATCACTTTAAATTTTACACTGTAAATAAGGCATAAAAATAGGATACCTGACATCACTAAAATAAATTAATAAAAATATTTAATATAAAAATACCTATTTTCTTCATCCGAATCTAGCATTAAGTCATTGTTCATATTCATAATAGAGTCCGGCCTTTTCTTTTTGAAGTCGGTGTCTATATGAAATTCGGTTTGTGAAGTTATAAGCTCTCTGAAAGTATAAATATTAATGCATTCAATATTAATAATTTAATTAAAATTGTTACACACTTTTGATCAATTTATTTTATGCGATGTTACGATACATATGGTATTGTATAAACTGAAGACATACAACATTTAGGTAACCAGAGATTATTTGAAATCCCGAATTTCATGAAACTCCAATGTAGCTGAATATTACACTAGAAAAATTCAATGTAACAGCATAATATATAGAATGGTTAGCGCAAAAAACACGTTAAAATTAACAAATAAAATAATAAACATGTACTCACTTTAAACTAATTCCTTTCGAAAGTTGTACAGGTTCTTGGTGAATGTCATCCATTTTGTTACAATTAAATTTATTTAAACTAAATAGAAATCAATTGTTTTAATTAAATAAGAAATAAAAAACATTAAAATTTAACATAGAAATTCTTATTTTGCCGCGAAATGAGAGTACATTATAAGAAATTTGTCAAAATGAAGTTTAGTACCGACCATAATCATGAACGTTCAATTACCAATATAATTTCAGAACTAAAACTTTATGAATTTGTTTTGAGCTGTTATAAATTTTTTATAAGTTTTGTCGATAATAAATATTTTTTCTTTCTTTCTAATCAATTCATTAAATATTATCTAAAAAATCATATAACACATTTTTCTAAATTACTTTTTTGTTAGAAGTACCGACAATTCTGTTTATGAACAGATACGGTTATCAACTTGTTATTGTCAGCAACAGATGGTTCAATTTTACTTTCTTTCAAAATTAATTTCAAGGTTTCTATATTTTATAAAATTAAATAAACTTAGGCTCTATTTAAGAATATTTCCGTGCGACGGCTATTGCAGGCAAAATATAGGTAAATATATCTCTTGAATAATAATGTTAAAAATTGCAAAAGTACTTTAAATTTTGGATATATTGATCACTTTGAACTTATTCAAAAACTTGCTTGTGTGATAGGAGGGTTGTTAAATATAATAATTCATAAGATAACCAGCCGAGGTCAGAAATAAACAAACACGGCATTGTCAGATCAAGTATGAACTAAAAAAAATACCTTTTTATATTGTTTCGTTCTCGTCTAAATTTGTATTTTAAAAACGTATATCCGGAAAGGAAACTTTACTCTACAAGGAGAGTTAATGAATTTTGACCTAAGCTATGAACATCTATGGTACTGATTTGTTGACCACTTCATTTGGCTAATATCATATCAGATATGAAAAATTACGACGCTTTATATAGAGAGTTAAATAGTGAATATATAAAGATATCTGTGTTCTATAAAACATACTGTTATAGTAAAAAGGTTCACATTTTACTTTTGTTTAAAATTACATTTCTTGTGAGACATTTTCAAATTATTTGTGAATTGAAAAAAACCCTTCTGAGTGGAGGTTAACAAAATTAATATTTTGTGACCGACTGTGTATGGCATTACACTACCATAATACACTACTAAGGACTCTGTAATAGCTTGCCATAACGTTAAGAAGAAGAAAAAAACACCTGTCTGAGTTTGTTGTGTACTCTTCATATATATTGTAGTTATTATTTTAAAACTTATGACATCCTAACTTAACATTATGGTGTTATATATTACCATAAAATATATAGAGACAATACAAATATCCAGGTCATGGATTGCTACCTTAATTTGCAAACAAGAAACCCTTCAAAAAAGAACCCTCAAAAATATTTTATTAGTAATATATAGTGGAAGCAGGGAACATGTCAATGACATGGTGACGATGAGGTGGTAGACGTGGCTTAGGTAGGTCCACCATTAGGTCAGTCAATGACACAGTCAAGGTTAGAAGTTACTGGATTTGGTGGAATAAGACTGGAATTTAGCGATTTTTGGGAGAGGCAACGCAGTAGGCATGTATTGGCTGACATAATGATGAAAATATTAATCTTAAGATGTAGTGTTGATGTAGACTATAGATATGTTTGTTTATAAAAATTGTTACCCGCATAATTTACAAATACCACTTCTGTATATGTGAAGAAGATTGCTGGAAGATCACAATATAGTAAAAGGAACTAGAATAATTTCAGCATCCTTATACACTTTATTTTTAAGCTGTGAGGTTTTCTAACACAAAAAAAGTGTGTAAATGGCTTGTTCTGCTATTGAATTTAGGATATTTTTGAAAGAGAGAAGAAAAAAACAAAATGCTGTTATGGGATGAGAGCTCAATTTGATTTTAGTTTCCACTGCAGTGCTTTAAGAATTTAATGGAAAGTATAACTCTTATTGCCACATATTAGAAGTTAATTATGGTCCATATAAGACATACAGATGGTGGAGGCTTAAAATTATTCTTGGTTGAAGTTGTTAGCTCTAAAGCTTTTACAGCTTCGTTGGAGCTGAGTTCACTTCAAAATAAACACAGCTGGATGGACGCATACCACTTGTATCAAGTCGTTTGCATGTAGTAAAGCGCTTCACCTGAGTAGACCTGTGAGGCTTGGGACTACAGCATGGACCACAGGCGAGCTAAGGAGGGATCCGGATCCAACCTCAGTTCGTCCATGCTGTTTGAGGTTAGGAATCAGGCGGCTGCTCCTTAAAAATGGTTGCATTTGGTTCTGTTGTGTAAAACCCAGTGTCCTGTGTGGAGTGCCACTGGTACAGTGGTTGCAGGTGCTGTGTGGTTAGCGCTTTCAGTGTTGTGTGTGTCTGCAGAGGGTAGAAACTTAGACTGACCCTCTAACAAGACTGTAATGGTGCCTTGGAGTCACCCCACAAATATTTTTGAAGTTTGTGGTTGTCACAGGGCCGCACTTTTTCTTTTTAGAATTGGAATATAGTAAAAAGTATGTTCCAGTTCAGTCAATTTTTTTTTGAGATGGATGGTCATTTATCCCATTGGAATTACAGGACACAGAAGACGGCTATGATAGCTTAACCTCGTCTTTAGTTGAGAGCATCCTTGGGAATTTCAGCTCAGGCTACTATTTTATTACTGTTTTGAGATAGGTGAACTTTATTTTTTAAGATTTCCTTTAAATTCGATTTTCAGTGCATTCATCTTGTGATGTACTTCTGTGATCATCATATATAATCATAAATGATGATCAAATAAGTACAAAGTCGTAAATAAGATGAATAATGATTCTTATATAGTTCTAAATATATTTCAGCAATGGCTGACTTTTCTCCCCATGAGATGATGACCTGCCCGTACAATCCAGCACACCAAGTTGAACACTACAGGATACACATTCACCTCCAGAAGTGTCGGAAGCAGCATCCAAAATGCAAGAAGATGAATTGTCCCTTTGATTCAACCCATGTTATAAATGATGTAGAGATTGATGTGAGTATTGTTTTTAATGCAGTAACAGGCTTTCACCTTTGTGGTCTCTAGGTATATTACTTATCCAAGGAACAGCTTCTTCAGACACGGGCTTGAGCCGAAATAAGCAAGCTATCAAATCAAAAAATAAATCTATGTTAGATGCATTACCTGATGTATTTGTTATCTACAAACAGAACAGTATTACTTCATTTTATCATAATTTAAAAGATTAAATCTAATATAGAACTATTCTCATTACCATCAGAGATATGACTGTTTATTGCTATGAAACTTGTCATATGTGTGGAAATATAGTTTGAAATTAAATGTTTTTTTTTTTGCTACCATTGACCTGTAGCATATAAATAGAAAAGAAATGTAACATATAGTATGAAGTATGTAGAGTGAAGGCTTTATATGGAGTGGGAAATAATTGTAAAGATTTTTGGAAACAAATGAGCTATATTTACTGATTAAAAGATATTATATTGATAGTGAATCATAGTATATAAGATACAGTGTAAAGTAGTAACATCATCTTCATCAATACATTTACCAGGAGGAATAATTCTTGTTATGTTTTGTTTTTAAATGTACATTGAATCCTTGGATGTTATAAAGACTGTGTGTGGTACAAACATTAGATATGTTGGTGCATCAGAATTACTATATGGGAACGGCATATATCCAACAGTGGACAACCTATGACTGTAATGCATTTTATTTATTTTTTGGCCCCCGTTGGGAGCCAGTCGCCCTCCCTTATCGTATTAATGGGACAGAGTATTACAATCTTTTTTATAATATATAATATCCATAATTATTAAACCTATTTTTGGTTGTTTACATAAGTTCCGTTTTTTTGTTTATTTTACAATAGTGGTTTGCTTTTTCTCCTATTACTTTAATTTCTTACCCGACCCGTATTATTTTTATTAATCCTTTTATTAACATTTATTCCTATGAATTATGTACTCAATAATTAATTTACTCAACAATTAAATATGTTTTGTTACAGTATCATGTAAGTGTGTGCCCTAAAAGACACATGCTAGACAACCAGTTGTACATTACAGATGATGAATACAGGCCAGTTGTAGAATTGGTTACACCACCAGCTGTGGTGACAACCGAAGAAAATTGGGATGATGTGAGTTTGGTTCATCATATTTTTAGATGTAATACATATCAGCCAGTCGAAATATGCTACAGAAATGATGTGCTAGGTAGAAAGGTCAGCTGTTCTATAGGCTGAATATTGTGTTGTTCAAATCAAATGGTATATTGTTCTCTCCTATACAACATTTTATAAGGGAGTATAAATGATAAACAAAATATATTAATTCAGATACTGAGAAATTAACTTAATAATTTTTATTTAATACCTTTGCCACTGACGCATTAAAAGAATTATCTTTTAATAAATCGCAAGAGATATTATCTATATTTCACAGCATGTATGTATACTGCTAGGCATAAGTCTCCCCTATAGAATTCCAACAGGACTGGTAGGAGTCAACCTGCATGCAGAGCTTTCTAACGAACTTAACAAGGTTGTCTATTGGCCTTTTAAGTGAACATTCTCTATGCTTGCTGATCAGAAGCAAAGCCTTGTTCTTGATTCAAGCTTGCCAATGAGGTCCGAAGTGTGAAGGAAGTCCGTGCTGTAAAGGATTTAACTCTTATCGGACGCCACATTTCGTATGCTTAATTCTCACCAGGAGAAGAGAATGAAAATCACCAGGTTGTAGTTATTTCTAATAAATATGAAAAAATATGTTTTTTTATTATTCATTACAATTTAACAATTTAAAAAAAATTGTTATTTTCTGGAAAAGTAATGCATTTATTTATATGTATTTAATGTGTAGTATTTTTAAAACAATTTCTAACAAAAGGGAATGGTTTTCTTTTTGTCACGTTTCACAATAGTATAGTGTTGTTCTTCTTCCTCCAGGCTACTTACAATTAGAACATACTACGTAGTTGTTGTTTTCCTGTACCATCAGGTTACAAGATATGTAGTTTACCATCCAATCTATCCTCACTATCTGATGTTGAAGATACTATTAAAATTAATAAATTTAATTTTTAATAAAAAAAAATAATTCAAACGCTAAAAAAATTATTGACATGCTGCATAAGGTAAAGATAAACTGAAAAGACAGTCGTGTGCACATTCAATAGGTAGCAGGTTTCATCATGATCCAACTTGTCACCTCACACATGCCATACGTCCGCTGTAGAGAACTACCGTTTTTCCTTTGTTTGTCCGAGGTGACATGCGATTGATAAGGGTTAAATATTTTAAAATTTTATAGGAGTATACAACGTCATATAAGCCGGACCTAAGCAAGAAAGGTGCACATATTATCACCAAGGTAAAAGGTGCAACACCGTCAGAACGCAGAAAGGCTAGAATGGAAGGTATCAAGAATTATCGGCCAAAGTAAAACAGTAAATAGTGATGTTTAGCATTATGCTATATTTTACCAGATTTTCTTCAATAATTTAAAAATATTACTGTTAGAGAAATAAGAACATTGTCTTAATTATTTAAATTTCAGCCATAGGACATAATATAACAATAAATAGCATTAATGTAAGAAAAAAAATAGATTTACAATTAAATGAAATTTTTTTGATTGACATTAATCAATGTTGACATAAAATGGCGGTAAAACTGTCATATGTCACCTATTACCTTAATTATATATACTACTTTTTAATTTTTCACTTATGTCTATTTTTACAACTACTACAACTAAAAAATATATTAGTAATGTTTTGCTTAATTTTCGCATGTAACAAGAAAATTCAAATATCATGAAACCTAACTATATTTGTGTTATAATCTGTTGTAACGATCATTTCAATTATAGCATGTTCGTTACTGGATATAGACATATCCTAATAGATATCCGTCATCCATGCTTTAATTATTTACAAATCTTTATGGTTATTTTATTGTTTTGAATTATTTAATAGTAATCCATAAAGTTCATAAGAGTGTCAATACATTTCATATCCTCTTTATAGTAATTTTTCATAAGATATACATGTATAGTAGCCATATAAGATCTAAAGATTCTCATTAGGAATGTAAGTAACTGTTTTTGTCTGTTGGCTTAACCACGCCCCTAACTTCAACAACAACCAATCAAATCATTTCTTTTTAACCAAAGTGATCTTTCAACTGGTTAAGCCGTTGAACAACAACAATCCACTATATTCTTAACGTGAGTGGACTTTATGTATGAAAAATTAATATAGAATGGGTATTTGTCCGTTGATTTTGGACTGATGTTTGTAACAATGTAAATATTAAAGATATTTATAATGTTTTGAGTGTGTTTTTTTACCTGTGGCAAATTGGTATGTACTTCCATAATAATGAAATGTATATGAGTACATGGTTGATATAAAACATACATCAAATATAGATTTCATTTAAAGGAACTAGCTAACCCATGGACTAACTGGCTGATTCAAAATGGCTGTAATATTTGAATTGATGATAAGAATAATGCTTTGAATAGTACCTGAGGTAGATGTTGGACTTGGATCACGCAAAACCCTCATTCCTCCTTTACTACTCAAGGTGTGATACTTTTTACTTTTCATCTTCAGCAATTGACTCCATGGAGTCCACCCAGAGACCAAGGTGACTAAGAAAGCAAGCCCCAATCTCCATATCTACCCTTATGAAGTTATCTTTAAAGTTTAGCTGCGTTATTAGAAGGCACTAGGTCACCTAGATAGCAATGGAGAAAGCTTTAAGGAGGTTGGCTACGAGATCAAGTCGAAGCTCAAAAAATTGTTCGTCTGTAGTGACGTTGGGCGAGGTGCAATGCTCGCGCTACCGTTGGCCGTTGGGGCAAAAGGGTTTTCAAGTGGCAGCCACAAGCCGGTAGACGCGCGTGAGTAAGCTCTGTCACTAGGTGGACCAAAGACATAGATAAGGTTAGATTTTTGGGAGAGGTCTATGCCGTGCAGTAGCCATCTATAAGCTGAAAAGAAAATGACAATAGTTCACAGAACAATATGATATAAAATTTTCTAACTGTACAAAAAAAGGGTTGCCATAAGTTCATTAAGGGTTGCCATTTTAAAAATATTGCAAAAGTAAATTGGCAAGTTATAGACAAGGGGCTTCCACGTCACTGCAGCACCGACGGGTTTCACACCGTATTGCGCAAACGGACCGCATCACTTCTGCACAGAGTACGTGGAAGCACCAACGATATTCTACGACAAATTAGTGATAAGCCTGACTGCCCTATTCTGCGACACTGGCTGCGTGTTCATGTTCACGTAGCCGGCACGAGTACGGGCAAATATTTAAATTAATTAATTAAATATATTTTATTGTAAAACCAATATAGACAAACGTCCGAAATAAATGATAAAGAAAAAAAAATAGATCTGTGATTATCTTAATTAAGTACGGTGGAAAATGTCAGTTATATTTGACTCAACTAAAAATGGCGGGTTCGCAATACGTAAGTGGTAAACGAAAATTTATTTTATTTTTGATAGTGAAGAACTAAAATGTTTGATTGACTTCACTAATATTGGGCAGATATTTTAACATTTTGTTGACCGGCCACGAGTAAACTCGTGATTGTTTTTTTTGCACCACTGTTGTTATCTCTGTTGGCGACCATGTAGTGCATTGGTCAGTATAATACAAGCTGTTTCTCTCGCTTATAAGAGCTGCCAAATCTTAAATTAAAAAAAAATGATGACGGAACGTAATGAAGAATCTTTCAATAAGTTATACGCAGATGCTTTATCTGATTGTTCGTGCGATTGTGAATCAAACTGTGGTGGCTGTGAACATGATTCTGCGTCAAAAGAGAGCGGCTCTGATGTTAGGCCAACGGAATATCAAAAGAGAAATATTATATATCAGATAGTGACGATGATTTGAAAGAAGAGTGGAACGAACATGATATTACACCAAACTTACAGAATTATTTAAATATTCCTGGTGCAACTATTGAGCTTGCTGACGCTCCTACCGTCAGTGGGGTGATGGGTTTTATTTTTTGATAGTAGTGTTTTTGTTTTAGTCGTTACGTAGAACAATTTGTACCATTCTCAAATGAAAGAGTTACACTGAATTTATACAAAATCGGTACTCGGCCAGTGATAAATTTTCAGTAAAATTGCCTGTCAACAATGTGTTGAGAAGCTCAACAAATGTTATTTGTAAAACTTGCATATTCAGTACAATAAGTCTAGACAATGGTTGCACAGACTTATTAAGACTAGAGGCCACTCGGGCAAATCATGAACTGATGGCGGGCCGGCCGCCAGAAGTATAGGTAATTAAATTTTTTTGGTTTTATTCTGGAAAAGAATTCAATATTTTTCTAATGTAGGAGAGTATTATTTTTGTTGTCGGAGGGCCACCTGTATTCGACCGGCGGGCTGCGGTCTGTGCATCCATGGTCTAGACTAAGTCAGGCATATGATCCACTGGAACTACTTGAGAGTTTACATTGATAAAAGATGAACACAATATCAATTATTTTTTTATTTAATATTATCTGTATTAGTTAATAATTGCTTGTTGAACATGTGGATATCTGTAGACAAGAGAAAGTAAGCAACATTGCAAGTTGGCAAGCTCAGAGTTGCTTAACGAGCCATGGAGAGGGCTATGCTCAGACTATGGAGGACAGATAAAGAGGCAGTGCATAGAAGAGATGGCTGCTAGTACCTTAAGGTTCTGACATCTTAATGATTTACACAGATAATCACAATAATGCCAAGGATGAAAAGACAAGTATGTCTTGTCTTGTTTCAGCAGGATAGTTTCCGCAACCAAATTGACTTTCTTCTAAATCCTTTTCTTGTTGGCACTCGTCATGGCTCATCCATTGCCCATTGTGACTCCCAGTACGCTCCGCTACTAGAGATCTGGCCTTACCCATTGGTAGAAGGATGAGGGGCCATAAATGACCATGCTGGAGCCTCTCAGACCTGTTCATCTGCAGCATCATTGCATCTGGAGCCGCTATGACCTTTCATCCACTTCAGTGTTACAAGGTTACTACTTACCTTCATTAGAAATTTATGACACTCATATATTAACCCAAAGTTCATAGTGTGACTTAAGGGATAGTAAGACCACTCTACTGTTGGAGAGAATTCAAATGGAGGAACCTTTTACTCAGTTATGGTGGAATAAAGCATACAAGAAAAGTAAACATACAAATAAATGATTATGTATTTATTAATTTTTTATATAATCAGCATCCATTTTCTCAAATTTATCAACCATATCTTCAGGTACATCTACACTTGATAGATCTTCTGCCCCAACTTCTTCTTCCTTCTGTATCAGTATATCTACAACATTTTCACATGCTAAACGAACCGAAGGATCCTTTTCCCATTTATGATACTCTCTCAGAACATAATAAACACCGTTATCCCTTAATATCTCTCTTGATTTACGCTTACTACATAGCTTGTTTAAAGTTTCCAAAATCATTTTTCTTATATCAACATCTTCATCCCTTGTTTTCTCTTTTGGTAGGTACTGTAATGAAATTGGTAATTTGTCCATTTCTTCATCTTCATAATCTTCATTACCCATTAACGGACCAAGTAAATATGTAAGTAGATCTAAGTCAGGACTTAAAAGGAAAGTGTGGTACTGAATATCAAATGTTAAGTTCCTTATTGTGCCTATAACTCCACCACGTCTTATATTTGACTTTTCATATTGACAGAAAGGCAGTAGCTTTATTAATGGTACATGTGGATTTTCTTCGACTAACCAACTTCGTATACGAGGACTGCAACTTAGGTTACTAATCATTGGAGCGATATAATCAAGGTTCGAACCTTTTTTGTTGTACCCTGTGTTAACAAATGCATTTACAATGTCATTTAAGTAAGGTGTAAGGGTAGTAACACATCCTTCTACGAGGTCTTCGACCCTTGTGATGTTTGAAAGTATCATACAGACTGCGTCCGCATGAGCTTTTTGAGGATCGAGAACGTAACCTACAAATATATCTAGTATGCTTTTCTTAGTATCCGGTTTTAATTTTAACAATTCTGTCGCACCTTTGGCGTAAGCTGTAATATTTATTAATAATAAAAGTGCATTTTTAACAACCTCATCTACTTCGTCATTTGTACAGTCGATTACACGTTTCATTATTTCATTGTTGTTTAACATAAGATACACGCCGTCTTCGGTTCCAGATACTCCGATCAAGTATTGCAATGATATGTGTTTTAAATCTATCCTCGCTTCTGGTTTTAGAAATAGAAGCAGTTCCTGTAAGGGATCTTTTTCCATGTTTATGATTTGTTTTTATATAACACGAGACATGTGAGTTTACCTACTGTGTTTATTACTTAGTGTCATTGTCAATTTGACAGCGCATACGTGAACATAGAGTAAAAATTTTTATTTTATAGTGAAATCTATAGACAAACTCTCTTAAACTAATAATTGCTACATTTAAAATTTATTACTATGACACATGGAGTATGAAGAATATATATACATATTTTAATATCAAAGCATATTATTAACAATTGATTCTTCATTTGGGGTTCCAGTATCTTGTAAATAGTCAGTCCGACTAAGCTCTTGTAAATTTGTCTTCATAAACACGTACGTTAAGATCATGGTTTATTTCTAGATTTACTGAAATATACTTCTCATGAAAAACTAGTGTTTTTCTTGATCATAGTCTCTCTTAAATAACCATACCAACATCGATGGTTCTCCGGTTTGTATACTGATATTTTTGATATCGATGAGATAATTAACCTGATATTGAGTACTCATAAATATGCGTAAGCTTTTGAAATACAAAATCAAGTATAACACCGCCTTTTATCAATTTAATAAGTCGCTTTTCTATCCAATATTATTTCTTAAGTTTCCACCTTACTTTAAGTCGACCTGCATTGCTTATTTACAGAAATAGATAATTGGGTGGCATTTATCAAGAAAAGGCACTTTGAAAAGCAATAGAATAATTATCGTAAATAAATTTATAGTTAAAATTTTAAGTGCGGAGAGAATAGAATATTTAAAAAATAAAATACAAATATCTAATATAACTGAAACGCGCAGCTACCAACTATCATATTATGTCAGCTACTCTTTATACTATAGTTATAAAAGTAGGTATTTAAGTAAAAATAAAACAAAACAGTTATGGAGTGAGAATTACATTTATTTAAAATTTTAAATCCTTATCTAAACATTTATCTAGTTTTAAACATCAATACGTATAAAGAAGCTTGTCTTATAAGGCATGAATACAAATAGTGCAACTGTTTAAGGTAATAAACTACAGAGATAGAATTACAACAATGGATTAAATAAATAATTGTGTATTTTTTGTTAAAGTAAATGAATTTTGAAAATTACAAATTGGTTTAATAAAATCTAAATTTTTAAAATTAATTAATTATTGTGTGTATGTTTTATTTTTTTGATTATATATTTTATTATATTTGATGAAGAATTTTTTGTGGTGATTAATGATTATATCATAATTCGCACGCTACAAAACAAAGTCACGATCTGTGTTTACTTCAAATTGGATAAGTGATTCTATATAGTAATTAAAAAAATTCTAGACATAGAAAGAAATAAAAAAAAAACATCAAAATATATCAACACAATAATGAATATCCAAATGTGTGATTTATGAATTTAAAACCTTACACACAAAGCAGTAATTAAATATCAATTCGAATAAGAGAGATATCGTAGAGTTACCTAAATATAGTTCTAATATAATAAATGTATTTATAAATCTATTTAGTGAATAACAATGATTTTATATAAAATTTGTTATATGTACAAAATACGCTTAAAAACAAATCAAAATGTTTGTTCTAAAATACACCTATTTAATGTAATCTCGGAAACAAACCATATACATTTTTTATGGTTCAGCTAAACTTTATTTCAAATTCAAAAATTATATTTTGGAACTAATGAGTGACAGTAGCAATATCATAATTTGGTACTAATTTACAGGTAAATAATATATTTTAAGGAATAAATTGTTTTTTTTGACTGGACTTTAAATTTACAAAGTAAATGATGTCAGCATTTATTTGTGTTTGTTTTCCATAGTATCCCAAATTTTCTAATAGAAAAAAACATAGTGTATTCCTACCTACTCAAATGTTACAGAAATCGGTGCTTAAGTTTATGAAACACTGCTATACTATTGCGTACAAATCCTTAGTTATATATATTATAAATTATAAGATGAAAACTATTAAGAGAAATTTTATTGAAAAATGATGTAAAGTTTACAAAAACTATTAATATTTTTTGAAAGTGAAATAAATATATAAAAATATAAATATGAGGGAAAAAAACCATAGGCAAATCTTCCATCTTGGTGATTGGAGTTGGGCAAAAGAAATAACCAAAAAGGATGTAATAGCTGCCCTGATTTGTTTATTTTGAAAGAAATTAAATCCCAAAATATATGAAATATAAAAAAAAATTGAAAGCATAAGTCGTTTTTCTTAGTTGACAAGAATTTTCCTTAAGCAAGCGACAACGGCAATGGCAACGATAGATGTCTTCAGGATATCAGCATCTGTAATATATTAATGTATTATTTGCACGGCCTGATTAAATAAGTAATCTACTTTTATTAAGAAAAATACATCCTTCGCAAACTATTTAAAAAATATAAATCTGTATATCATGATCAAGAAATATATGTTATTAGAAATAGACTTTTTCGGATTTTCTGCTTAACATTCTCCAAAGTATAAAAAGTTAAAAGTTATTATAAAATATGATACAGATAGTACTATTACAACGATCTATCTTATATATAAAAATTCGATTACATCGATTCTAATATTTAAAAATAAATTTAGAAACATGACAAAATTATTGGTAATTTATATTTTAAATCTTAAATCAAAAATGAATAATTCTTAACAATGAAAACTCCAGCCATATTTAAAGGAGACACCCGCCATCACTTATTATTACAAAAACATGAGGATAAATGCATTTAAATATTTTTATTAAAGGTTATATACAGTGCTCAATGTGTCAGCTGTCAAAACAAGTTATACGCTGTTATATAATCTATGATCATTTATTTAAACTATTTATCAGTTGTCAAAGTTACCGTCAATTTAGGGCTAGTATTTATAATAATAATAATATTTATCTTCGTAACATGCAGAATTACAATAAAATCCAGTGTGTGACAAAATCTCTACATTAGAAAAACATTATATAGATAATGTCTTGTATTGAAAAAATTTGTGTTGAAAAAATTCAAATGAACAGCGTTTTTTTATTTAATACTAGCTGATCCCGGAAACGTTGTTTTGCAAAAAAAAAAAAGTTTTTAATTAACAAACAAAAAGTAAGGGTTGATCGAAGAGGGGTGAAAATTTAGGGTCATGTGTTTTTGTATGCTGTATTATAAAAATTAAAATTTTTTTTGTCGAAAATTAAAAAAAATTAGGGGTGGACCACCCTTATCACTTAGGGGTATGGAAAATAGATAGTAGCCAATTCTCAGACCTACTGAATACGCATATAAAATTTGGTAATAATCGGTCAAGCCGTTTCGGAAGAGTACGGTAACTAACATTGTGACATGGATATTTTATATATTAGATTTACATAAAAACAAATTAAGTAAGAAAAGGACCAATATTTGGCCACTTCCGCACATGCACCGGTAGTCGTGTGATAAAATGCACCGCCCGCCAGCCCGCTGATAAATGCGTATGCGGCAAACAATGCGAATCACACAACCACCACCGCCAAATCACATAACACGTGTGTGAAACGGGGCGTCTTCAGGAGTTATGTTACACCGATTAGTGCCAAACACAGAGTCAAGGCTAAATATTGGTCCTTTTCTTACTTAGGATGGACTTCCGCGAGGTAACGCCTGATTCCATTAAATATAAAAACAAATCAAAGATTATTATGTGATCATATTTTTTGCGATGTAATTAAGTTGGTAATTTTTTTTTAATTTTGTTGAAGATGTTTCATAGAAATTGACATGTCAAAGTAATATTATTGATATATTGAATACATACCGCTGCAGGTATATTCGCGCTCTCTATATCCACTCTCCGTGTCGCACAGGCAGATCTTGTCTTGTGGTGATAGGACACGAAGATGCGGTGGTGCACTGCCTGTGATGTTGGGAGCACCACACACCAAACCATCATTACACTCGTCGCTGTTAGCGCACACGTGGTAGAGTACTGGACAGAAATAATAATTATAAAATTAATTAAAAAGCCAATTCAACACTACACAGAAAAATAAGTACTCGGTCGTAAACTTATATATATATATATAATAGATTTACTAGTATGTTGTGTATCAAAACTGAAATAAAACAGTTGCGTGAAGTACGGAATCATTTTCACCCGAAACCTATAATACTATATATATATATTTATATAAATAAATATTTGAATGTACATTATATAAGTGTTATTGTTCGAAGGTGTTTAGCAATATCTATTGGAAAGAATAAATGTTTCATTGTTGTGTGTTTTATTTTTTCATCACCATTTTAACTTTTAAACTTCCACCGTTTCGCCAGAGACTTTCGATAGGATCGGTGGAAAGCATCCCGTATTTTGCATCTTCCGACAACTTTAAAGACGTCTGTTCATCTTGTGTGTTTGAATCATAATGATTTGAACAAGATAAGTAGTCTTATCAGCCGATATATGCCTTCCTCAAAAATACGATGCATCGAACACGGAGATCTATATAATGCTATATACTGGGTCACCAATGTATGTATTTTCCTAGAGCTGGTAGGTTTTGCAAGTAATTACATCACGAAGTTCAAAATAGTAGAGTGTATACTGATTAAACTTAGTCGGTTTTTATAAAGATACTTAAAGATTATGAAAACAATATGCAACCATCAACCAACGACAGATAATCACAATGCGGAAGTATTGTATAGCGCTCGCACATAGTAAATATGGAGCGCTCTGGCGTGGGATTCCCCTGTTCGATACGCTGATAACGATGACGTAATGTGACTTAATGCTAAATATAAAATAATAGTAATGCTAAGTATAAAAAGCACGTAAAAATGCTCTAAGCATTTCCTATGAAATAATTTTTATTCCTAAACAAATCCATTGTGAGCAGTTCGTTTTAATTCGACACGATTTTTACAAAACGACCTTGTATTACGCCCCAATAATCTTAATCAGTTGATTTCACTGCGCCCGGGATTGACTCGCGGCCATTTTGAATGTATAAACGTCAAATAATCGTTTATTACATCTTAACATGAAAGGTGAGCCACCTTGTACGTAATTAGTTGGTTATAATTTATAAATAGGGCACAGAGAAAACAATTTTTTTTATATCGTTTACGTGTTTTTAATCTGTATCAGATAACCGCAAAGTTGGTCACGAATAGTATAATTGTTAGTTTTAGAGTAGATTTCTTTGTTCTGTTTGTGTTATTTGTGATATATTTTTTTGGTATTTAATTGCTAATGTGTACAAAATTTGTGTGTTTATGTTTAATTGTTTGTTGGTTTATTTAACTTTTACTTTTATTTAAATTTGGAACTTTTAACAGGAGTTTTATTGACAGTCAACGTGATTTTTAATCTATTTAATTTTTGACAATACTTTGCTTCGCAAGGTTATAATTGTGGAGTTAAAGCAAGAAGAAACTCCACAACAACACATCTATTAAATATACAGATTTATGTATATATACTTTTTGACAAATATAGCCTAAGTGAAAACAAAATAATCAAGCGACATCATTGCGAAATTTCGTAAAAAGTAACCGAACGAAAGTAACTGATATACCCCAGCGGATTGGTAAGTTGAAGCTGAAGAGGCCAGTGTCTAAAGTTCTGGAGGTTTTTGCGACTTTAGGTTTTGGAATAGAGATCACGGACAGGCAAGTGCAGTAGTACGTCAATATACAAGGTGGACAGATCGCCTTTGTAACACATAGGCCGCTTCTAACTACACCAATACCTCACTTTACGTCGTGGTTACGTTCCAAAAAAAACACGAAGCAAATTGAAACGCCGCATAGTGATTTAAGATTTTCTATAGCAAACCATGTAAAGATCGAAAATAGGTTCCAGGGTTACGAAAATACTACGTTTTAAAAAGAAAATTGATGAAACTAAACATTTAAAAAATAAAATAAATTGGAAAAATATTTACCTTTTTTGTAATACGTAAAAAGTTATATAAATTAATTATTCTCTTTTAAAAAAAGCACAGTATTACAATACACTACGTAATTGAAACTGAACTCTAAAAGTATCAAAACAAAGTGAAAATAAAACAATATTCAAATGGTGTTGATTTTTAGTTAGAAAGGGAATTCCCGAGTAATGATGGCATGGCGCAATTAGAAACAAAAGTGTTGCCATCTTTTAAAAAAAAAAGAAAATTTAAAAAAAATAAGACTCGAATCCAAAACAACGCAACTTCGAAAATCTAACGACGCACAGTGAAAATTAGTGCTAATTAAGCAGCGACGCAGCTTCAAAAAAAAAACGCAAAGCGAGGTATTGGTGTAATCACATTTTAAATATATGAAGGAGGCCTAAGTACAGCTGTGAACATAATAAAGATGATTGATGATGAAGCCTCCTTGCAAACCATTCATCTACAAATTGCTATAATCGTTTTCTAGTAATGGCATGATCAAGAGAAATAGTTATTTTATATAACATTTACAGCTAAATCTATTGAGTAATTTTAAAAATATTAATAAAACGTTTGTGTACTACACTGTAAATGGTTTGGAAGAAGATAACACTGCTTAGGAATAATGTGTTCATCTCCTAGCTATTTCAATGTTTACTAAATTCCACAATATTTAAAAAATATATGTAGTTTTGCCTGTTCCTCTCGTGTTTGAGGTATTTATCATAGAAACTGGACGCCAATAAGAGATATATTATACTTTGAATACAGAATTTTATATTTTAAATTTATATTATTTTTATATCTATAACGTTATGTTTTTTATTTATTGCGTGCTACTAATTTTCGTACGTCTAAGGGTGTGCTTTCATTATTCTTTTACCGAAAATATTATGGAGAATAAAATAATGATTTGCTCTTTGCGAAGTGTGAAAGTTATAACATAAAATAAAATAAAACAAACAAATTATTGTATATTTTTCCATTTTCATTTGATAACTGACAAAATAACAACATAAATTAATACCAGTCAAAGGTAACACAACCATTCTGCCATTGAAAATATTCAAAGTAATTATTGTGAAGAAAAAAAGCGTTGTTATTTTAAAATATTGTAGGTTAGACTACAATTTAACGAAATGCTAGCAGTTGTAATAATTAATGGCCTACACGAGTTATTGACGCTGTTTTGGAAAGGTCACCGTAGTGCGGTAGGCGGTTTTTTTTAAATGTAAGCGTGTGTTTTAATGATAACACAAATATATAATTACGTAATGATATGTTAGAACATTTTTCTATTATTTTTATACTAAATTGTTATTATATTAATATTATTTGTTATAACTCATATTGTTTTGTATCTGTACAGGGTGATTGTTTCTAGGTGTATAAAATTTAAGAGAATGTTCATTTATAAAAAGTTAGTTTTTCGGCTGTTTTAGGTTTTTTTTAATAGAATGCGTGGCCAGTAACTTCTGAGGCTACAGGGACATGTAGTAAACAAAAAAAAAATAATATGTAGTAATTCTAATTTGGAAATTTTTTTTATATTATCATTACATGATTTATTATCTGTATTATATTTTAAATGACAGCAATGGACCCATACCTTTTAAGACTACCGCTTTAAAGTTTTTTAACCTGTTACCAATCTCTTTGCATAAAAATGAATCGACAATTTTCTAAGTTGCGCAATAACTTGAAATTTAGCGATTATATTATGTTAAGTAAGTTACTCAATACTCTGTAAAAAGTTTTTTTTTAAAAAACTGAAATTTACGTAAAAATTTCGGAAATTCTAAAAAATATGACAATTGAAACATTGTACATTTAATTGTTCAGCCTAAAAAAACATCATCCGCTTATTTTGTCGGCATCAGTGAGATACATAAATGCAATAAAATTACAAAAAAATCGAATTAATATCACCTGACGCACTTCAGAATTCACAATACTTTTACAACAGACCATGTAGTAGTAATAGCAACATGTAGTAGTTGATATCAACCAAGGTGGGCAAAATAGAATGACTTTTATGAATAAATAAATGTATGTTTATATTAGGGGCAACGGAAAGTAATGCCGCTTTCTTAAGTTACATTCACACGACAACATTTTTACCAAGTTCTTATTTCTAATCAACAATATATTCACCTTCGTTATCAACAACCTTTTGCCGTCTAGTATACAATTCAATGTCGGAGCGGTAAAAATCAATCGGTTTTTCTGTAAAATACGTCGACAGAAATGACATTATTTTGCGGTACCCTTAATATAATCGGCTCTCTTCATTATCTATCATCATCATTTCAGCTGTAAGAGGTCCATTTAACATAGGCCTCCCCTTTTTGGACCAGTTCCGTGGTCTCCGCTCCAGATCCTCAAAGCCCTCGCAGCCATTAGCTCTGCGTGCATTGGCTTGCCCACTGTCACTTAAAAGTGTTAGAGAAATAACCATAGCCATATCCATGGATCATTGAGCAACTGTGGACTTGCCAATGATGCCAAAGAGTGATAGACTATGTTACAACGCTAAGTCATCACCGGTAACACACTTGTGGGACGAGATGTTTCGTAGTTTCTCGAATGTAGCCTGACCAAGTTGCGTTCGTCAACTGACTTCGTCCTCGACGTTGGATTGACTTAGTTTGACTTTTTGCCCCAAGTAATTATAAATCAACTGCTATAATAATTGTCTTATTTGTTAGGTTGCCTTCATTATTATCATCTCAGCCAAAAGCTGCCCAATGCGTATGCGAAGCCCTATAATCCTGAAGGCCTGTTGTGAGATTGTTATAAAAAAATACTTACATTTCGACTGAGCTTCGCACTGTCCGTTCAGAGGTGATGAGTTATCACCGCAGAGGCATCTGGTGACGGCATCGTAATGAGTCCGAACGCATGACGAACTAGTTATTCCTGCACAATCCGTCTGCCGGGAGCATGGTCGAGCTGAAAATGTATTCGTATAAATTAATACATCAAATTTAATTACATAAAAACACCTTATGAGAAATCCTGTTCAATAATTTTATTATTTAGTTAATAATTTTTCGAAGTACAAAAGTCCGTATCTACAAAACTGTAATACGACCAATATAGTATGGCTGTGAAGCTTGGACGCTAACTTTGAAAGAAGAACAAAAACTGCTAGTGACTGAACGCAAAATCATGCGGAAGATCTTGGGACCAGCGAGAAATCAAGACGGATCTTGGAGGCTCCGAAATTGAGACTTTAGTAGCACAGCCAAATATCATTGGCGAATATAAAGCTCAACGAATCCGCTGGCTTGGTCACTTGGAGCGAATGGGATCGGATCAGAGCGTGAAGGTAGCGTACCTGGAAAAACCGAGGGGTCGAAGACCAGTGGGTAGACCCAGGTATCGCTGGATCGATCGCGTTGAGGCAGACTTGCGCGAATTGAATGTCAACCAATGGCAGACGATGGCGCAAGATAGAGGAAAGTGGAAGTCTCTCGCTTCGGAGGCCAAGACCCACTTTGGGTCACTGAGCCAGCGGAGTAAGTAAGTAAGTAAGTTGAATAATTTCAATGCAAGACCGTTCATTGTGACGATCTTTGAGGGAGGCATATATTTTGCAGTGAGCGTGACTTCACATGATGATGTAATCCTGTTTGAATAAGCAAAGTCATCATCATTATCTTCATTTCGGCAGTTGGATGCCCAATGCTGGACTTACACTTTCCCAACGAACCAGTAGGTAGCGGCTAGTCACCCTAAGGTAGAACAAACAAATTACGTATAATGAAACATACTGTATAATGCAAGCTGGAAGGTGGGATAAAAAACTACGAAAACTATCACACACTGTGTAATTCTTTTACATCTGCAGGGGAGAATAAAAAATACTTAATTTTAAACATTATTTTTACTCTTGTTCCTATCTACAAGGTAAAATAATCAAATTACACTAAATGTATCATACTGTATTTAACACTTCTGTAATCTGTAAGTTAGAATAAAAATATACTAAGAATCAATCACACCGAATATAATTCTATTTCAATCTGCAGGCTAGAATAATAAATACACATAGAGAAACACACTACATAATCCTATTTTTATTTAGAGAGAGCTAAAGTAAAATCTATAGGAAGGTTTTTGTTGTATATTTTTTACTCGTATATATGTCATACAATAATAGTTACACACAATTTATATTACAGAATTGTGTGTAACACCACATACTGTATTCTCCTGTCGTGGACAATGAAAACGAAGTAAGTATGCATTTACATGGTTTCAAAATATCTGTTTTTTTCTGATAATTGTACATTTTGGAGGCTTTTTTGGCTTTATTGGTTGATATTTCATGTATAACCTATCACTTGTTGTCTAAAACTATTCAACTTGTGATTGATATCTATGTTTAGTATTAAGAAGTCCATCGCTGGGCATAGGTTATCCTTTAGATTGATAATAGAATAAGCTGGAAGCTACCTGTATTTAACCTATTTTGACGAATTTACCAATGTCCCTTGTCTACTTTGAGGTTGGATATCCTATGCTGCCTTTGCCGGCCCGTGGTAAACTATATTAAAAAAATTAACATGGTCTATGACAGTGATTCCCAAAGTGGTCTATATCGACCCCTAGGGGTCTATGACAACCTGCAAGGGGTCAGCGAAAAAAAAATTGGGGGTCCATCAAATGGAAATGAGGGTCCACGATAGTGGATCTCAACACATACACTGATAGTACCTATTTACTTACATCATACTATCTTATAATATCAAAACAGAATAAATTGACGCAAAATGTTGATAATTTATTATTAAAACAACAGGTTCATCCTTCTCACTAAAAATATTGACTTAATGCTTATGTTATTTAATTATAGTTTATTTAATGTTACGTATATTTTACATAACAGATACAAAATTTTATTTTGAGTAGTTTTAATTTAAATTCAATTAATAAATGTATTAATTAACATGTGTTTTTATCTTAAGTTTTTAACACTAAACTTCACTACAGTTAGAAATTTACAGGATATCAATGTCAGGTAAGTAAGGGGTCTACCCAAGACGGAAAAACATGGCAAGGGGTCTACGACACAAAAAAGTTTGGGAAACTCTGGTCTATGATATAATAAAATTATATTATCTGTGAACTTTGACATTTTCAACAGCTTATGTTATTTATAGATGATAATTTATTTTTTCACTGACCTTTTCAGGTATGCCGGTGGCTGACCTTTTGGTCAGACACTATCGGGTTATGTAAAAACCGTTTAGGTCACTTTTTCAAGGTGACATATGTACGTTCTTGCCAAAATATAATAATAATTTAATAGGAACACCTGTTTTTGTTCAGTAGATAGGTACAACATAAAAGAAAGCGCATAAAAACTTCAGTACTTTTAGTGACTTATTTATATTTTTATGCGGTGAGTAGGAACGGCATTAAAATGACACAGATATAAAGAAATTCGAAACCTTATGAAATCACCTTAAACACTATCTCTATCTAAACATATACCTAATTGTATTATTTAGCAATAATAATATATAAAAATGTTACACAAGATACAATAAAATATCTTCATAATATTAGAAATTGTGTTTTTTTTATAACATCTAACACATCAACAACTAGAGTCATTGCTTTTTAGTATTATAGGTAATATTGTTCTTCTAGATCTTTTAGAACTTAGTAAGAAAGTGACCAATATTTAGCCATTTCCGCACATGCAGTGGTAGTCGTACAACAAAGTGCACCGCCCGCCAGCCTGTATGCGGCAAACAATGCGAATTACACAGCTGCCGCCGTTAAATCACTCAACATGCGTTTCACCCCTCCAGGGGGCATCTTCAGGAGTTATGTTACACCGATCAGTGCCCACACAAGACTCTGTACGGAAGTGGCTAAATATTGGTCCTTTTCTTACTTAGGATGGACTTCCGCAAGGTAACGCCTGATACCATTAAAAAACTTTTAGACCTTTTTCAGGACCCTATATATGACAAAAACAAATACAATCTTCTTTGAACCGGACCCTGCCGCTAAAATGGCATTTGCCGATTTTGCGGATTTCAGGCGAAAGCGCGTAGAGTGTGCCTATCCAACGACCTATTTTAAGGTAACGAAACACCAGGTCTACCCAGGTAACCTCATCTTGGATCGCTACATAATACTAATTTACCGGATTGGCAGGCCGCCAAGCTTCTAGAATTCTTCAGCTGAGGCTTTATGGAATAACTACGCTCGAAGGCTCTAACTAGGAGACCCAGGCCTGGACTATTACTCATCTATCACACCAGGAGTGACTCTCGACTTGGTGAACTTTGGAAAGCTTATGCATCTTTACACGCTCAAAGCGGGACACAGGCGTTCCTTGTATACTGCCTATGAGACTAGTGGAAATCACTCTGACTGTGTTTGGCACTAATCGGTGTAACATAACTCCTGAAGATGCCCCGTGGAGGGGTAAAACACGTGTTGAGTAATTTGGCGGTGGCGATTATGTGATTCGCATTGTTTGCCGCATACGCATTTATCAGCGGGCTAGCGGGCGGTGCATTTTATTGCATGACTACCACTGCATGTGCAGAAGTGGCTAAATATTGGTCCTTTTCTTACTTAGGATGGACTTCCGCGAGGTAACGCCTGATTCGATTAAATAGTGGAAATCAGGTTGCATGCGTCTTCCGTCGACCTTAGCAGGTTAACAAGCTAACCCAAATCGTCACAAAAATGTAATTATATTCGCAATAAACTAGACTAAAGTAAAAACGAACTTTGCAGTGCCTAGAAATCTTATGGCCTTATCAAATAATAACTTTTCCCATTAAAACTATATTAAGCTAAGTTAAAAAAAAACAGGGTAAAATGTTTTTTTATTTATAATATTATCTACTTAGGATTATTTACAGTGTGTTCGTAGAAAATACAATTAGATTGAATTTCCTTATAACGGCAAACCCACCCTGATCTGTGAAGAACACATAATAAACTTAGAGAGGATTTTATGGTCACTTGTACAATATTTAAAACAGTACTCGGCTATAAATGTTTCACATCGACCTTTGAAAAGAGACAATCGGCTAATTTCGGCTTTGTAGAGCGTTATCTCTGTCGCACGAAATACAACGACTGACGGACCGTCACATATGTAGTGTGGGACAGAGATAGTGCTCTACGAAGCCGAAATAAGCCGATTGTCTATTTCAAAAGTCGATGTGTAATATCGTCGGTACTGTACACTTGTAGACTAATTCATTTCTAAATTACATTATCACTTAAAAATTCTTCGCATTATAGCGGATTTTTTTAAATTTTTAAATTTTAAAGTAATACCTTAGTCACATACACACATACCACAGACCCACAAAAGAGTTACTATAAACGAAATCTTGTCAATGTTATAATCTGTGGTATGGTTAGCATAGTAACGTTTTTTATCTGTTCATTTTAATCCAGTAATAGGTACATTTTGAACATAATCTGTGATCCTATTTTAAAAGCGAATACATATCCCATAGAAAAAAAGAACTCTATGAAGTCGCCCATAAAATTTGTTTCAACTTCTGCTATTTTATACAGGTAAACGTCAAAAAATGGCGGGAACATGGCGTGTCCGAATATGCAAATTGTAGCAACGACTTATAAATGATAACCCACGTAACAAAGGTTAGGTCAAAATGGGGGCTTTTAATTTTTTTTATTGTGCGAGGAAAGTAGATATTTACATCGAGGTAGTGAAGGTGAATTGCGTTTTATTTTTAAAAACAATCCATACGTTTTTTAATCTGTGATCATTTCCTAACGTAAAGCGTAATTTATTAAAGATTATATATGAGACAAAAAACTTTCACTTATCTTATTTTCGGTACAGGGATATACATTCCCCTACTTTCACATTACCTTTCTCATCCTTCACGATTTCTATCATTCAACATACATTCAACATACAGAATACAGAAACATACAGAAAGTGTGGCGGATCTCTTCACCCATTTTAACTACGCAGCATGAACTATTTTAAAACGATATTGTAAACAAGAAATATTGTTTTTCCTATACAATCAACATTTCAAGCTTGGTCTTAGTAAATGAAGTTGGTATTTTATTTTCTATTAATACATTTTTAAATGTAAATTATATCAATGTACTGAAACTATTCATAGGTGTTTATTCGAGAAAATAAATATTTATTTAATTGAATAAAATCTTTTGACAGATTTTACGTGTATCTATTTGGTTGTATTAAAAAAGAATATAATTTTTTTAATATATTGTATACATTAATTATAGTTATGGGATATGTTTTACTAATTTAATTAGTATAGTTAAAGTAATCAGTTTCATAAAAACAAATATTAGGAGGACCGGAAAGTAATGTCGCATTCTCAAGTTAATTTTACACGACTACATGTTTAACAAGTTTTTATTTCTTATCAACAATATATTCACCTTCGTTATTAAAAACCTTTTGCCAATTATTATATAAAATCAATGCCGGAGCGGTAACAAATCAATCGGTTTTTCTGTAAAATATGTCGACAGAAACGACATTACTTTCCGGTCCCCCTAAAACGTTTTTATTTACGATTATTCAATCGTTGTTTAACTTGATCTAGTTTATTAGGTCTGAGCACAAAGTTGATTATTCGCAATTGATCCATTTAACGAATTCGTCGTCGTATCTGCCCATAGACCAGTGATTCCCAAAGTGGTCTATATCGACCCCTAAGGGTCTATGACAATCTGCAATGGGTCTACGTGAGCGAAAAAAAATTTGGGGGTCCATGAAATAAAAATGGGGGTCCACGATAGTGGATCTCAACACATACACTGATAGTACCTATTTACTTACATCATACTATCTTATAATATCAAAACATTTACATTATTTATAAAAGTACCTATGAAGTAAAAAAAATTATTAAATATGTTTATAAAATTCCTTGCACTGACTTTCAATTCGTCATTCTATAAATACGAATGTGGGACAAATACGTTTATTCGTTTCCTGAAATTTACAGGAAATCAATATCAGGTAAGTAGGGGGTCTACCCAACACGGAAAAACATGGCAAGGGGTCTACGACACAAAAAAGTTTGGGGAACTCTGCTATAGACTCTTACTGCAAAACATAGGCCTCCTGTAAAGGTTATATGTTATTGCCACGTTTGGCAGGCGGGTTGGCTATCGCAGTATGGTATTATGGCACGCATAGAACGCTGCTGCACATCCTTCTGGAAACATGTTCGAAGTGGCACTCCTATAGTTAATGCACAATAAATGAATTATAAAAGATTACTATGATCGGAAATTTCACTTCTCTATCTTTGCCCTAACACTGTTCAGTCACACAATCAAAATTAACTAATTATCAATTGACTAAACGCGTGTCTAACTGACACAGTATTAACATATACTATATTTAGTACTGGATTTTACGTTCCCACATGACTGTTTTTTTCACAAAAACAGACAGGCGAACATATACTTATTTATTTATTAATTTCTACGTAGGAACATGTACATTGTTTAATAGAATCAGGTGTTACCTTGGGGAAGTCCATCCTAAGTAAGAAAAGGATCAATATTTAGCCACTTCCGCACATGCTGTGGTAGTCGTGCAACAAAGTGCACCGCCCGCCAGCCCGCTGATAAATGCGTATGCGGCAAACGATGTGAATCACACAACCGCCACCGTTAAATTACGTGTTTCACCCCTCCACGGGGCATCTTCAGGGGTTATGTTACACCGATTAGTGACTCTGTATTTGGTACTAATCGGTGTAAAACTTCGCTATAATATCAACTCCAAAATATCGCAATGCTTGAAGGTGAACATCGTTGACCAGGGTGTATTGTTGATTTATGGATCCGAGAGTCTCTGGTGAGTTTTATAAGAAGGCTTAAGATCACCCAAAGAGTAGTAGTCAGTGTTCGCTGTGAAAAATGAAGAGATTCGGAGAAGAACCAATGTGACCAAGTAGATCTAGAAATTGCTTCTAGAAAGTGGCAGTAGGCGCGATACAAGCGCGTAAGACCGATCATCATGATGATCAATGGTGACGGCCTGTACCTTGCAGTGGTCGTCTATCTAATAAAAAGAAAAAGAAGGTTGTTTTTAAACGGTTTTATTTAGTTCGACCCGTACGGAATTTGTTTATTTGGGTCAAAATTAGAAATTGAAATTTAAGCACCTTCCCGTTGTCAGATTGATCTGAAATTTGGTACACACATTTAATTTAGATGACAACACAATCAAATAAAATCAATAACATTATAAATCTAAGATGGCCGCCGAAACAAAATGGCGGATTACATATCTTTCCTTAACCCTCTCAATATGGGTATCAAATGAAAGGGCTACACTAGTAAAACACGATGATTATGTCAAAATTTAAAATTCAAGATGGACGCCGTTCCAATATGGCGGACTAGGTACATATTTTTCCACAACCACCACAATATAGGTATCAAAAAACCGTTTAACTTAAAAGTTTTTTAAATGTTTTTATTAAATTTATAGACTAGTATTTTTTAACGTTTTATATGTCATGCCCCACCATAGTTTTTCTAGTATTCTTTCGCTCTCCTATGTTATATATATCTTTTTTATGTTAAAGCGAATAGGTTAATAAAATTGTGTCGAGTTCACTTTCAAATTGCCCCCATTTACAATAAAATTGCCACCTTGTGGAATGTGGGTCGCACTTTGGGAAACACTGACCTAAAAGATTTATCTACCAAAACGAAAAAAAAAGATTTCAATCAAGCGCCTTCATTGTGTTACCTTGTGTTACCCCATAAAATACGTCATCACAAAAAAGTTTCAAGTCAAATTTAAATATTTCAGTAAAAAAGACTTTGTAAAACATCTAAAATATCTTGTAAAACGCTTCAAATGATGTTTATCTGTGCTGTTATCTACTGTAAGTTAAATTAAACCTTCCGCCTAACGTATTTAAGTACAAATTAAAACAGTTTTAATACTCATTTGAAATTCCTTTACAGATAAAACGGTGGCTGTAGCTCGCACGAAGGGTTGAAACATTGACCAAGTTATAAAGATCCCCGGTGTACCAGAAAACTAATGATTTTCAAGTTCCAACAACTTTGGACGTATAAATCTAACAAGCTTCCGTAAGAAAATATCGGATAGTGGCATCTATTACTATGCAAGTGGGTTAAGGTGACTAACACAGATTATATAGCAGTAATTAAAGTTGTTAAAATATACGTGAACCAAAAGCTGTTACAATATATACAGGGTGTTTGGTTATAGGTGTCAAAAGTTAATATTTATGGCGTTCAAACCACCTGTCATGTATAATAATAATAATAATAAAAAAAGCTTTACACCTATCCCCCGATTTACACGGTACTTGTTTTACACGTTTTCGCTTTTACACGGTTTTCCAAATAAGTTTTTTTTTTTTTTGTTTTAATAACCGATTTTATTACCATCTCTCATAATGTAATTATTTCTGCTTCAAACATAGAATCGGCACTAATAACTTCGAGTGATGAAAGTGAATTCGAACCTTCGGTTCCGAAAAAAAAGATTGAGAGTAATTTCTGACAGTGATAAAGGACAATAAAACATTTTGATTTTATTGTTTGTTCTTCTGTTTAATGTATTGTAATCAAATAAAATAACAGTGTTTCCGTAATATATTAAATATTTTAACTTGTCAATGCATTTTATTTTTATTTCTGTGTACACCTAAAAATATTGAAAAAAATGACAATTGTTAAATAGCAAAATTATGCATTTTGTGCAAGCTTTTCGATTTACACGGTTTTGACTTGAAAATTTTTAATTTTCGACTTACACGTTTTTTTAAAGAACGTATCTACCTTGTAAATCGGGGGATAGGTGTATTTCATTCCATACGAATGACTTAAAAATTAGTAATTTTATATAATATTTTAATGATTTTGTGTTAATTTTGTACGGAACCCCTCAGGGTAAAAGCTTCCTCCAAAGCCTTCCATTTTACTCTATCTTTGCCAACTTGGAGCCACCTGTGACCTGATGTAGCCACGATCTCGTCAGCCCATCTGGCATTATATATATATATATACTAGCTGATCCCGCAAACGTTGTTTTGCAAAAAAAACTTAAAGTTTTTACTTAATAATTAAAAATAAGTGTTGATCGTAGAGGGGCCAAAATTTAGGGTTATATGTATTTTTATATCTGTCTCATAAAAAAATCTGCATCATAAAAAAATAAAAACAAAATTAAGGGTGAACAACCCTTATCACTTGGGGGTATGGAAAATAGATAGTAGCCGATTCTCAGACCTACTGAATACGCATATAAAATTTGGTAACAATCGGTCAAGCCGTTTCGGAGGAGTACGGTAACTAACATTGTGATATATATGTGTAAATATATATATACATTTTATAACCCTATGCGTCCACCTGTATCTGTTATACACGATTTTTGCAGATGGCTGTGTTACTTATTTTGTCTTTTAATTTGATATCCAAGTATCTTCTCTCTATTCTTCTCTGAGTGGTTAGTACTTTGTCACTAGGGTCTACGACATAAAAAAGTTTGGGGAACTCTGCTCTAGAAACTTGTCAGTAGTGGCGATGTTATATAATTAATACATAAAGTGTGAATTATACAAAATTTAGTCCCGGGAATGGAACCCGCGACCTGAGATCGTAAATCGTAGTACTCTACCGCGAAGAAGATGTTCTTTAACAAAACAGTTAACCCCAATCGAACACGCAACTTGAGAAACTAATTAAAAGCATTATTACAAAAAATTATAAAATAATTTCATGTGTCAACTACCAATTTTTCATCATTTAATATAATTAGCGAGTCAATGACTTCTATTTAGTTGTAATGTTAAATATTATAATCGTACAGTTTGATTTTATTTAAAAGGAATTTATTTAATAGATTAGTCTCGTGCGATATTAATTAAGTGGTAATATATACAAAAACAATATATATATATATATATATATATATATATATATATATAGGTCTGTTTCTTTTTAAAAATAAAGGAATGTTTCCTTTGTGTGAAATTGTTCATCTCCAATATGTACAGTACTTTCCCTCCAGGTTGCGTTAAAAAATTCCACCCCCTATATATATATATATATATATATATATATATATATATATATATATATATATATATATATATATATGCATATAGTCCAGTAGAGTTTCTTTAGCCTGTCTTCCTCACGTCAGGCATTTATCAACCGAACAGTTAGAAGTTTATAAAGAAAAAGTTGAAAAAAGAATCCTATTATTATATGAAACATTATTAAAGTCATAATAAAGTCTGGAAATGAATTGCTCTACTACTTACTATATTAAGGAAAAGCGACCACGAAACTCAACTGAGTTTGCCTCTCTCTGATCAGATTGTGTTTGGAACCCTCGTAGTTTAGGATTGATGTTTCTGTTACATTTAATTCTCCTGGCATTGTTCTTAAGTATTAATATATTATAATACGAATAAATTAATTCGTTGAAAACAAAATGAATTTAAATTTATATAAACAAATTGAAAATCGACCATTGAATTTCTAATACGGTAGTTCAATAACCTGATGTATGATTCGGTCCACGCTAACACGTTATATTAAAATTTACAAACAAATATGTAAGCATTTTTATGTATATTTATGACGGAATGCCTAATTTTCTTATATTTATTTCGTTAAACTTTTGAAAGCTTGTTCAACCGGATTAATTGTACGTACTACAATGTTGTACGAAGACGGCAATATTTCGAATGGAAGGAAGAATGCCACGACCTTTATAGGCGTGAAAAATTCGTAAGGCGCCGGCAGTATTTTACTTTAGGAGGTCACTAATATACATAAAGATTACCGTGGGAAAGCTGACTACTTATTTCATGCTTTTTTTTCTTTTCCCTTCTTGGTGTGGGACAGGGACATTACTTTTTTGGATAAAGTTTTTCAAACACACACACACGCACATATACATATGACATTTGTTTTCTTTCTTCCTTCACATCTTTCATGATTTTTCTCTCTTTCATTAATTAGCATTATTGTCATTCAATCATCGCCTCAATCATTCTTCTCAATTTCCAAAGTATCACAAATTATTAATAACATTCTTGCTTCCAAGTTTTGTGTTATGAATTTTGTATCTTACATTTATTTATATTCTACAACATATTTCATTCTACCTCTTTGCGAAACTATTATTTTTTTTTTCAATGTGTATTATTTATATATGTTTCATTATTTTTAGAAATATGTGTTACCAGTTATAAATTAATAACATATATTTAAATGAATAGTGAAAGAATATATATCAAAGGTGAGCAACGGTCAATACAAATTTAAACTTTTTTTTGGCGGGCCACAGTGACACTTGTTAATATTTTACACAAATTTTATTTTTATAATAAATATAATAGGAGAATAAAAATAATTATTGATTTCATACACAAATATTAATGCAAAATAAACAATAGAAAAACAAATTCATTTCAAATTTTTAAAGAGATAAAATTTAAAAAGTTTCCGTGACATATGTCATCCATATTTGGCGCCAAAAAAAAATGGCGTCACTGTTTACGTACGTCACATGAAATAACATGCAAAGCTGTAAATTTAAAATAACCCTGCTCAGTCCGCATTTGAATATTTCCAAGGGGATCGTGTGAAATATATTATTATGTTAATTCATCATGCATGTGTAAGTGCAGTTTTGCTGCCTCGGAAGCAACCTTCTAAATCCTTTGTTACGGATATTCATTTACATTACGTAATCTTTAAATGACATTAATTAAAAAAAATTGGCGCCATAATTATCTGTCATATTTGACGTTTGATAGTTCTGAGTGACGTTTTTATACTTTACATTTATTACATTTATACAGGATGATTGGTTATAAATGTGATAATTTTAAACAAGTAATTGCACTGATCATTTATCAGCAAAAAGCTTAGATGGTTTTATACATAATTTTAATCGACCTGTCATCATTATTCTCTTTTGTAATTTGACAGGTAAATAACTTCTGGTAAAACAAAGCCTGGAGGAACAGATAATAATAAATAATTTAAGATAATATGTAGTAGTTTTATTTGTAATATGCTTTTTCTTATCATATTATTATAAGGTTATTTTATTTTAAACTGTTGACAGCAAATGTGCTATACATTAATCTTTTTACAACTTTTACGCCTATAGCTAATTATCCAGTGTAATAGATCCCCACACATTTATTTTCACGTTGTTTTCTCTCTCACTCTCTCTATTTCCTTTTCATCATTGAATTTACGTCAACCCCTTTTTATTTTTACATCGTTGTTTCCTTTGCATGCTTTTCAGGCTATTGTATAAAAAGCATTAAGATTTTTATGTCTCCTTTACCTTATACTACTTAATCTGTATTTATACAATACTATTTATTTATTCTATTAATATTTTATTGCTATTATGTGTGCCATATATACCCAAAATAGACATTTAGTACACTGTTATTTTAGTTGACTATTTCTTTTTTCTTCTTTTTTTATTTTTTTTTTCATTTCCACATATATACTGACTCATCATCGTATATCTGAAAACTTTTAGAGGCTTGAATTTATATATTTGAATTGAATAATATTTCTTTTCTCAGGTAGAGATCATCTAAGAACAGATTTATCAAAATTCTAACCGTATGGCGGTTTAGTAGGCGTTTATTTCTATTTGCATGTTTTTAAACTTTACCTTGTATAGATATAAAACATGGCCAAAATATCTTTATCTGATATGTAAAAAATGACTTAAAAGTGCGCGTCACACGACGAAGGTGATGGACAGCTAGTAATCTGTATTTTTTCCAATATATATAAAGAAATAATTTGTAATAAGAATAAAATTAAGCTTCATACTGGTTAAAAGAAATGCTAAATTGTGATATACAGGCATAAGAAAGTTAATTTTAGTAAATGAGCTCATGTCAGACCGTAAAGTTTCTGCCAGCACGCGATTACACTCAGGGTTGCCAGTGAAAGATATTAAGCTCTCTTGATTATTATTACCAGCTTATGATTGAGAGGTTTTATATTCTGTATGTGCACTGGCAGCTCAGCGGTAAAGGAGTATGCCTTGCGACCGTAAGTCGCCAATTCTATTATCGGGATACAGTCTTATATAATTCACACTACGCATTAATTATATAGGATTGCTAACAGTTTAACGTAGAAGTTTCTAGAGTACAGACAGTAGCATCCCTTGAGTACTATAATAATACACTATATAATACATTATGGATAGATATATTTGGAGGCCTATGCCTTAAGGTTGGCATTTATGGAGTGAAACAACAATATTCTGTATCCTGAAAAATAAATACTAATGCACTAATTTCGATCTAAGATCTATTTTTATGCGCATTTTTTTGGATTGTTTGTATTTCATTCAAATTTGTAATCTTATTAATGGCAACAATTCTGAACGAGTCTTTTAATTATAACCTGAACTGCAGTCATGTCTGGATTTTTTATTAATTCTAATTTGTGTCGATAGGGTATTTTGTTAACAATATTTTTTTTGCTTTTACTGATCGCAGACAGTTGGGAGAGGGTTGCCGCTATTTGATACGGATCTTTCTTCTCCCAGCTGCGAGTCACGGCTGCGTTTTAATATTATATTAAAAAATTATAAGTAAATTCAGCTAAAATATATACGTATAAACAGTATAATTTGGAAGTTTTACTCAATTATACATTAATTGCTGCCCAAGCGCTACAGACCGTTAAATGCCTCGAGATTTAGGACAATGTGCCGGGCCAACTCATCAAAAGTTTCTGCTGTACATTTTTTCCTGAGGAGGTCCGGTAAGTTGAACGGAGGTACATCAAGATTTTCGCATAAGTTTTCGCATAATTTTCGCATGGTAACGTCTTTTGTATTCGAATCGGGAGCAGTGTCTATGTAAGTGGTGAAAAGTCTGTACTGTGGAGTCATTAGGAGCTATAGAAAAAGTATAGTACATTGAACAAGACAAGTTTAATTATTGAATAAATTTCAGAAAAGAGCTACAAAGAAAGAGTATGCAGGCTGTGAAAATCCATTGCCTTTACCGAAAATATTTATGCAGAGATAGTTCCTTGTGATGATGAAGGTGATGTGGAAACTCTATGCAAACGGTGCAAAGCATTATCAGATGATGTTTAAGACAATATTACTTTTCAATTAAAGAAATGATTTGAATACATATTTAAGTAATAAATTTCTTTCAGATTTACATAGCAATTTATTAACCAGAATATTTCTCTTTATTTATGCTAACTTTTATATCTAGTTAAAGTTAGTTTTAACTGGTTGTTTTGGTTTCATGAGATTTTAGAAAATTACGGAATGTATCCCTATTTTTTAACGCAAGTATTGGCTTTTTAATGTGAATTTTTAAGTGCCCTTTTCTGTATAATTCTAAAAAGGTCCTATATATTGAAACTGAGTTATAAAAAATCCGAAATTGAAAATATATTGTTAGTATTTTAACGTAAAATGTTTCGCCTGCTCGTAGAAGAAATGCATATAAATGGAACTTGGATTGCCGCAGTTCAATACGCAAGAATCGTTTTTTTAATATATCATCATTAATATAGCCATGAAATACGGTGATAAAAAACTTTTGATCATCAGAAAAGCTGATTTTGGGTCTGAAAATCGGCATCTAGTTACTAACCCTGTTTCTGATTTTATAGTTGTTGCAATTGAAGCTTACAATCTCGAAGGATCTTGATTATTTTTTCATGTCCGCTGATATACGCCCACTACAAGGCCCATGCCTCCCTGGTCATAGAGAGACAACTGTAATCACAGGAGTCGCAAAGTTCAACCCTCAAGCGTGGTTGGAAACGACCATTTTGAAGTCTGTCAGAATACTGCCATTTAGTCCAGATTTTTATCTTCTAGATTATAATTTATTATTAGTTTTAGAGAGTATACTACTACTACTCCGCTAGCTCAGTGACCCAAAGTGGGTCTTGGCCTCCGAAGCGAGAGACTTCCACTTTCCTCTATCTTGCGCCATCGTCTGCCATTGGCTGACATTCAATTCGCGCAAGTCTGCCTCAACGCGATCGATCCAGCGATACCTGGGTCTACCCACTGGTCTTCGACCCCTCGGTTTTTCCAGGTACGCTACCTTCACGCTCCGATCCGATTCCATTCGCTCCAAGTTAAAGAGTATAGAATGCTTTAAATGTCATGATTCATTCTAGTTCATGAAACAATAGCTCTGAGGATTAACAACTTGAAATTAAAGTAGGCAAGGCGATCAGAATATATGTGATCTAAGATCTTGAAGTTTTGTGGTGGAAATAAAGAATTGAAATCATAAAGTGACATTGGAGATGTTACGTAGCGGGAACAGATCATCTGTCAGGTCATCTGTTCTGGAATGTTCTGGAATGGAGACAGCTGATCGGCAGTGTGTGACGTCAACATACAATGTAGTCGGATGACCTTGAGAAGGTCGTTCAAAAACTAGATGCAGATCGCTTTCAACCGGTCCTTGGAAATATAAAAGACCCAGGCAGTGCAATGGAGGTTTTGCGGCTAAAATGATGATAAAATAGTTCTTAAGATTGACGGTGAAGAATTTACCAAATGTGAATCTATTGATAGTAGTGTTCAAAGATTAAATCACTATTATATATGATAGAGATAATTTTAAACGTGCTTCATATATTTAGGGGGATTTGAAAGTAATGACGCTTTCTTAAGTTAAATTTACGCGACTACATTTTTAACAAGTTTTTATTTCTAATCAATAAAATATTCACCTTCGTTGTCAACAACCTTTTGACATCTAGTATACAAATCAATGCCGGAGCGGTAGAAACCAATCGGTTTTGCTGTAAAATATGTCGATAGAAACGACATTACTTTCCGGTCTTTTTAATATTTTAAAATGTTCATAGTGTTTGAAAAACAAAAGAGTATTTATGGCAGAAGTTAGTAACATATAATTAAATTGTCATAAAGTTTTAGTAAAGTAGTCAATAAGCTAGGGAGAGGGCTATGTTCAGAATGAGGAGATATATAGAATGGCGATGGTAACTGAAATAGCCCAGAAGATTGCCGAGTGGGCATCAGCAGAGGGCAGGCAACATGACGCGCAGAACGAATGTCCGTTGGACAGATGACATTTTTAATTTTATTACCATTTAAGAAATTTTTTATGAAATTTAACGCTTTGTAAATTTTAGATTGATTATTTTTTTAAATGTAGTTGCCATGTTCATATAAAAAATATAGGTATACATTTCAAAAAGTTTTATTTTTATTTATGTATTAGCGACGCATTGTCTTATTGCAGCTAATAATATATCAAGATTCAGTCTATCAAACTAATTGAACTTTTATTTCAGTAGTTACTGAATAAGTAATCTGTAAACCTTTGAAGGCTTGCGCGGTTGGCATTTGAAATTCCTCGTCCATTTTTCATGAGTCGTGCTCACGACATTCTGAAGTTTTGTATTTACAGTGTTCATTACACTATTATATTCATTGAGAAACTATTCATGTATCGATTCGGAGGGCATCGTGTTTGGGAATCGATTTTGATATTTTTTTGCAAGCAATAATAAAATATTTTTAGCTAGGCGATCTGATGATGATGATATACTGCAAGTGGGATAGTATACAATTTAATGGAATCAGTTGTTACCTCGCGGAAGTCCATCCTAAGTAAGAAAAGGACCAATATTTAGCCACCTCCGCACATGCAGTGGTAGTCGTGCAATAAAATGCACCGCCCGCCAGCCCGCTGATAAATGCGTATGCGGCAAACAATGCGGATCATACCACCGCCACCGCCAAATGACTCAACACGTGTTGACGACTAAATATTGGTCCTTTTCTTACTTAGTATACAATTCTCTAACTTCTGTTAGATGTTACGGTCTTCAATCCGTGAGCCGTAACCTCGTGTGCCACATGTATATATGTTATATATTTTTTATATGGCGCGTCTGTGTGACTCGCGTACTCTGTTTCTTCATCCTACCGGGTGTTGTTGATGGAAGCAGTCCTTGTTTCCTGACTTGTCATCGTTTTCGCTGCTTCTGTAACTCCCCTCCCTCCCTCCCTCCCGGTGTTGAAGTTTACTTCTTTCTTGGTTTACTTCTTGCATGGCTTTGTCAAGTCCATGTGGTGACTCATGTTGGCTGCCTCTTTACTGTTGAAAGGCAGCGCTTTATCCCTATCTAGTCGATGCTTCGGTAGAATAAAATTGTGCTCTTCTACGATATTCTTCCATTCCAAGTTAATCCGTAGAATATTGTCATGACCTTGGTTTGAAGACGCCTTTTACTGTTCTAGAATTTGGGCAACGAAATCAGCAGCGATTCTGCCCACAGAAGCTTTTTCCCTACGGTTGTCACTCCGCACTTTCCCTTCTGTTCCCACTAATACGAGTCTTCTTGTTTCTTCATTCTCTTCAGATATAGACTGACCTAGAATGCTCTCAGTATCGGCTTTTATACTCGTCAACAATGTTGAATCAGGCATTCAAGTATGTAATAATTTTGATATTTGAAAGTTCACAATTATTGACATCAATTTTCTTGCAAGACAGCTGCAGTATAAAACCTCTGCAGTCGTTACAAAACTGTATTTTTGATACTGGTTCTAATGGATTTCAGTCATACCAACTTCTTGAAACTTTTTATACATTTTTATGTGACAGCTATATTGATGTTTCCTGACATCGTGACAATATCTTTTTAAGATACTCGTATATATAACAGTTTTCCTATTTTTGGGTTTCACTTTTTAATTTAATACTACTTTGTTCTTATCCTATTTTTAGTTTATTTTTCCTATTATTAATTGACTAGTTATTTGTGCAGTTTATATTGTACCTACTTTTAAAAAAATAGGATAAGTAATAAAATAAAGAATAAAAGAAATGTACCTAGCCACCTAGGAGTAATAAGATGATGGAAGGAAGGCGATGAAAACAAGAAGGAATGAGAAAACAAAATGAAAGATATTGTGAAGGAAAAAAGGTAAAAACAAAAGAATTTGAGAAGGATGAAAATGAGTGAAGAATAAAGATAAAAATTTGAAAAACTTATTTGTAAACAAAGACTCTGATCCTAACAAATTAGGGGTACGAGATGCCTTCAATAGCGGGGGCCATAAAAAAAAGATGCTCGTATACTAAAAAATATTTATTTATGTTAATATCCACTGGGGATTATATCTGATCATAATGATCACTTGTGTATGTGATGAGAAGAAAGAAGTGAGCTCAATTTGTGAGAAAACTAGAATCAGATTGAACGCCTCCATAATGGTATCTTTCAAGTGGGCGTGATTTTGGAAAAGCGAACTACACTACTTTTATTTCATCACTTTCAAATATTCTTAATACCATAGTACAGCACTTCATTCCCTGATGATTATATCATCTATTCCATTTGGAGCCGTTCTAGAGTAGTGATCGTGAGCTGGTGGACACTAGGTAAACTGCAACAGTCTAGGACTAAAGGGTCTAGGACTAAAAATAAATAATGTACCTAGCCACCTAAGAGTAATAAGATGATGGAAGGAAGGCGATGAAAGCAAGAAGGAATGAAAGAACAAAATAAAAGATATTGTAAAGGACAAAAGGTGAGAATAAAAGAAATTGAGAAGTATGAAAGAGAGTGAAGAATAGAAGACGCAGATCCCAACAAATTAGGGGTACAATAGCGGGGGCCATAAAAAGAAAAAAAAAACAGTCTAGGACTGGCAATCCTGGTGATTTTCGAAGGCGGCCTATGTCTTGTAGTATACATCTATTGGCTGACATAATAAAGGAATTGTTATCCTGAAGTAGTTGAAAATAAAAACCGACTCGTGTAGTTAGATATATATATAGTTAGATAAGCTCGATGGATTATAAATCTATCGTCCGCCATTTTGTTCCTGGTACGGCGAACACTAAAGCTATAAAACGGAAGGTAAATATTTGATTTTATCGGTATAAAGCAAGGTAAAAAGAAAAATAATAAACAAAGGACCTAATGATATCGGACTCGAAGGCCAGAATGTTACAATTCATGTATTTTACGGCCATTTTGTTATTGGTATCGCATGGCACAGACTATAAAATGGCGGGAAAATCATAAGAGTATTGCATGATATCATAATCATAAATGTGTAGTTCATTCATGTGAATTAATGTACAGTATCATTGACTATTCTCTTATCATCCTGTATATCTTTTCCTATCCATGTCAACAAAAAGCGTTTTTAAAATTCTGATTTATAAATATTATTTTTTATTGTCTTCAAGTTCACTTTACACGGGTGATTGAAAATAGGTGTAAATTACTTATATAGTTCAATAAGGAATCATCCTGTATATTAACCTGTAACATTTTGGATCGTTTAATTCTAGTTTCTACGATTATATATATACACTGTATCCATTGGTTACGTCAAACATGCGCCGTTCATTTATCAAGACGTCAAAATGAACGCACCGTGTGATTTATTATAGCAGCGTTATAATTCGTTACATTAAAAACCGTTATCGGCTTTATTTTTAATACATAGTAATAGGTAAGCTATTTATAGCATGTGTAAGTTTGCTAGAAGTAACGTTATGTTTTTTTTAATTAGCGTATTACAGTAGTTAGTTGTTAACGAACCGTTTTGACAGCTAAAAAAGTTTTTTTTTTATTTTTAAAGTGGAAATCAAGGCCAAAGTCAACTTTTGAAGTTCCTTGTAAGAGGTTATTTTGTTTTGTAATTGTTATAAGATATTTTTGTTAATTACATCATAATACACCTTTTCTGTAAACTAATTTACCTTGTAGCAGTCATACTTGAAGATACAAATGCTATCTTTCGCTAATCTGCGAGTCCAAACTGCCAACACACTGACAGATGGCGAACTTCGAGCAATGTCTTAAGTATATATATTAGTGGGACCGGAAATTAATGTCGCTTTCTTAAGTTAAATTCACACGACTACATTTTCTAACAAGTTTTTATATCTAACTAATTTTATACCTAACTAATTAAGAAAAGTCTACGATATTAAGGAAATTTATTATAAATGCGTACATTCAGAGTCATGAAGAATTTTTTCACTTTTTAACTATGGGTATCTATAACATCTTGTTGAAACGTGGATATCAGCTATTGTTATTAAAATAAAACACTACAAAGAACTCGATATAAAATAATTGAAACCATCAATCACCAACAACAAAATAAAATATTAAATTCAAAGCGAATTTACATATATTTTATAAATTATTGTTAGAAAAAAACTTATTGATCCTTTTTCAAATTTCACAAAACAGAACAGTTATAATTTAAAAATAAATTGATTTAAAAAAATTTAAAGTAAAACGGTTTTTTGATACTTTTATTGTGGTGGTTGTGGGAAAATATGAACTTAGTCCGCCATATTGGAACGGCGTCCATCTCGAATTTTAAATTTTGACATAATCATCGTGTTTTACTAGTGTAGTTCTTTCATTTGATACCCATATTGAGGGGGTTAAGGAAAAATATGTAATCCGCCATTTTGTATCGGCGGCCATCTTAGATTTATAATGTTATTGATTTTATTTTATTGTATTGTCATCTAAATTAAATGTGTGTACCAAATTTCAGATCAATCTGACAATGGGAAGGTGTTTAAATTTCAATTTCTAATTTTGACCCAAATAAATAAACAAATAAATTCCCTACGGGTCGTACTAAATAAAACCGTATAATGACTACACACTATAATTAATTATTGTCAGGACAAATTGCGGTTAAGAAAAACCATAAGGGGGACGAAGAAGTAATGTAATGTCGCTTCCTTAAATTCATTCAACAACAGTTTCTAACAATTTTTTATTTCTAATTAACAATATATTCATCTTTGTTATCTCGTATCCTTTTGCCATCTAGTATACAAATTTTCAATGCCGGAGAGGTAAGAAATCAATCGGTGTTTATGTAAAATATGTCGACAGAAACTATATTTCTTTATATATATAGTAATATAACATATGTAATAGGATATAAGTTAATAAATTGCCACAACGAGACACTCATGCGCCGCATGACTGTGAGAAAACTTCCTTTCCATTTGACAGCAATTCTCGCAAAAACCCTTTAAAACTGCAGGAGATTATTTCTCTTTATGTCGTCAAATAAAAGACTCATTTAGATAAATGTCAACTAATTTTAGTAAATATTTTCGTACAATTTTACCTAATGATGGTTTTAGGCAGCGATGTGTGCAAATCTAAATTAAAACATACTACGGGCGTAACATCAGGGGGAGAACTTCTAGGAGCTAATGTCATACTGAAACTGACAGCGTAAAAGCGCCGCGCCGCAGTTTTGTAGACAACAGCGCTTTACGTCGCGTAGCATTCAAATCATTAATATGGCTACCGAAGGTGTATAGAACTATGAAAATAATGAGTCTAGGCAATCCATAATAACATTCCGTATGGAGTGATCATGCGGTCTACTTCGCACAACACTTCTCGATTTCATTTATGATAAAGAGAAAATCTCTTTCTACACCTATGACTTCTCTATTTAAAAAAAAAAAACTTCAATTATTTGACATCTATAATTAGTTATTTATTTTATTCTGTGGTTGAAATGAAAAAAAAAATGGTATTTTTTTTTCATTATTTTTTTCGTGATTTTTCAAATTTTTCTCAAAAACTTCTTCAAATATGAAAATCTTGTACAATTGCCGTTTATTAGAGTAACTATCGAGTTTTTTGCTTGGCTCCTCACAGTAGAATCAACATTCCGTACATGGCAGTAACGTATAAAAAATATAATCAATAATATTACATTAAATGTATATCATATTAAATTTTTAAGTTTCTAAAAACATCAAGCAGAGATAGGCAAAATATATCCCTGACAAGAAAAGAGTGGTTTATATGTTTCCGATCGTAGGATATATATCACTCTTTTACATCTTAAATTCATTTAGCTCGGTGCGTCCCGGAGAGAGAAAATAAGGCAGCTAACACTAAACATATATCCTTTATATCTTCGGCTCTTTTACCTCAGAAAAACTTTTTAAAATGTATCCATCCGTCTCTCTCTTTTACGTGTATATTGCTATATAAGCCCATCTCTCTCTAACTCTAAACGAGCCGCAACTCGTTATAAGTATAAAGATATAGAGATACAATTGCAACGCGCGCGCTGGAGACTGATTATATATTTTGCAAAGATATATATCTTTCTTGTCTTTAGCTCGCGAGTTATCCATCTTTAATATGAAGCTTATAATTCGATATTAATGTTTGTTCACGGCAAGACGAATATATTTTGTCACCATGTAAACGAATCCTTACCTTCTTAACTTACCCAATGAACTTACCTTCCTTCAGCGAATACAGTATAGTTTAATATTATAAAATAACATACTGTAAAATAATATGTTGATTTTCGTAACTAAGCCGTGTAGGATCCAAAAAAATTAACACAGCTATACAGGATGTTTTGTTATAGCTATATAAGTTTTAAAAGGGTGAATTTATAACGTACAACAACCCTTTATTTAGACGTGACTCTGATATATTTTATATTAATTATATCTTTTTAATAAATATTTTTTTGAATTTCGATAACTATTTTTCGTGCTATATTATCATTATGTTTTTATTTCTAAAATGAATGATTTTTGGATATGTTGTATGCATTTATTAGTTTGCATTCACCACTTTAAAATTTTTATATCTATGATTAATCATCCTGTAAAATATATATTTTTTAAAATACATATAAAATGTCAATGTACACAAAAAATTAATAGTTGACTTATTAAATAACATACAGAAATAAGTGTGCAAGTTGAATTGAAATGCAATGATGGGCTGAAGCATTTGTGTGTTACCTGGTGGGGCAGTTGGTGCTACTTCCTTAGGAGGTTGTGTGTTACTTTTTCCAAATGTCGTTAGGGCTTCAGACGACTCCCCAGTGAGCCAGCCAACGAGTAAAAGCGGCAAAATAGCCGCAGCTGCTTGCTTTCTGCACCACATCTCCAACTTCCACAATACACGCATTGTGACAAACTTTTCAATTAACCACCCGGGTTATTTATTTAAATAAACAACTTCTTTCACTCAAAATTTAAAAATATTAATGTAATTTATAATCTGTATTGACATGTAAATGTAACTGTCAAAAATTTACCGCCCAAATTTGTGACAGATAAAGATTACTTTTTTTTTTAATAAAACAATGAAAGGAAATAATTTTCGAATTGATCTAACAGTTGTTTTATAATCTATAAAAAAAAGTATTATTATCAAATAGACAAGAATATTAATTTAAAAGTGGAATTATATTTCGTCGATCCAAACTCAAAACTAACAGCGAACTTTTATATTGCGACGTTAAATTGTGGTGTGGTTTATTTTTACGGTACCGTATCTCTAATGACGCCTTTTTCCTGAACGCATTGTGGTAATGTATGATAATGTTTGTGATAAAAATATGTTTATTTGGCACGTAATAAAAAATGATATTTAAATTTGTGTAGAAAATTCTAGATTAATATGTGCACGAAATATCTTATTTTTACAAATAGCTTTTTATATATAATCTGTATTTGTTTTTTTTGTTCTTCAAGACGAAGGTCTTTGACCGGGATGACATTTGGATCTGAAAAATGATCGTTACCATCACCTTTGCTGTCAGATCGAATGAGAAATGAGATGTGTTGAAGAAATAAGATCACCCACGTAACTTCCTGAAATCGTCGAAAGATTGCTCATCTCTAATTCTCGGGTAGGCATAGGTGAACCAACAACATAGTTCAGATTACCGGAGATCATTATATGCGAGCAGCGCAAAGCTGGTCAATTTTGCGATCTTTACAGCAGCCTTATGCCTTGCAATAGGCTTTTACCTGCAGACATGAATGTCTTTGTTCCTCACACTGATCTCCTCCAATCTTTTTTGCCCAAAGCGCTCTGCTTTGGTATAAATATAGTCAGTAAACCCTTTATATATATAAAAAGCTTCGCACTCTATTGCCGGAAGAATCGTCTTTCTTATTGTGAATTGTATAGTATATGTACATGTGTAACTTATGTATATATTTATCCTTATATTTAAGTACGTTTTAATTAGTAATTATTTAAGTATTTTTAATTTAACATTTATATACAAGACAATAAGCCCGTTATAACACAATGTGTGAAGTGTGAATTGATATATTATAATAGATACGCAGTTTTAAAAATTGTGCTTGATTTTATCAATGATTATGTTTACCAATGGACGTCGGTGTCAAATGTAAAAGTCGTCGCTGATTTTGTTTGTTTTTATTCTACTTAATGTTGCAAAAGAGGTTTTAATGTTTATGATTATTTGTAAGGTAAGCTGTATTTGGCGTTTAATGATATTGCGGTTTGCGTGCGTGATGTCTGCATGTTAGTTTGTTGTGTTTCGAAAGCTTTGTGTTATAAACATATGTCTTACCAGGCGACGGTGTTGGCGTCACAGGTTTTGGCGTCTCTGTATTTGCTTTCCCAAAGGACGAGATACCAAAGCTTTCGGTAGATTGTATGTGGAACCATCCGATCAACAATATTGTTAATAACTTTCCAATCATTTTATCAATTTTATTTACAAAACTTTCTGAAGACTTATTCTGAATTTAAAAGTCTATATATTTTTATTTTTTGTACGTTGTATACTTTATTTGCCAGACAAAGTTAATTTAACAGTTCTTTAAAATGTACTATTGTTAGCAATTGAAAGGAATAGGTCAATGTATCTTAAAATAGTCCAGGTGGACCTACAGGGGTCCACGGGAAATGAAGTTTAGGTCGGCGTGACAAAAAATGCAGGTTCAAAATTCGTAAGCGGAGATCTGTAAAAACTAAAATGTTGGATTGACTTCATCTGTCAATATAGACAGGTAATATGTTAAGAAACTGAGCTTTTTTTGCTTGTAAAAATGTTTACATTGCATATTCAGAACAACGTAACGAGATTTGCTTTTTAGGATCATGGCGTCGTGAAGAATTTAGTGTAAAAATAATCCTATGAAGTAAAGTCTTTTTGGGAATATGGTAGAAGTGGTGGTCTATGGTGGTCAACCAGAATCAGATAAATATAAACTGGTCTGCGGGGACTGACTTGAGAGAGATTAGACAGCGTCAAGAAAAGAAAGAAAAATTAATCATATGTTTTTATGTAATATATATTTATGACCATTTTTAAGAGAGTTGAAAAATGTGAAATAGAAATTAGCTCGGAAAATTTCTCGTCGACCAAGACCTATGCTTTGCAGTGAGCATCAATCGGCTGATATAATGATAACGAAGTATTTTCTGCTATTAACTCTGTTTGGCGAATAAAATACAGTTGTGTAGATTAATAAATATTATTAACATTTTATTTTGTGTTCATTTTGTTCTTGTTTTGACAGCTGTCAGATTTTGGCGCCTTTTTAAATTGACAACTGTTGTATAGGTTATGTGTATAAATATTTTATTCGTTTTTATTTATATCGATACAAATTGCGTGTTTTAACGTTTGAAACTTGATTCTGTGTTTATTTTTAATAAAAACCTGGATGTGTCGAGTTGATTGATATGTCGTGAATTGTCAATTTGTAATTGTAGGGAGCATTATTGCTTTTCATTTGTCTTGCATTTTACTTTTTTATTTTTGGTTTTTATTAATTAGTAGTGTTTTAATATTTAAGTTTTAAATTAAGAGTATAAAAGTTAAAATTTGTGGTGATTTAGTATTATTTCATCAATTAATTTTTACGTTTTGTTTATTTATATTTATCGAATTATAAAAGTTATAATGAAGAGTGAGGTGATAATTTTGATTCGATTTCTCAATTCAGTTTTATAATTATAAAACTGAAGTCACTACCCAAACAATAAGGAATGCCAGTATAATTCAAGTATAGACAAAGATCAAAAATATTTACATCTTTTAAAAATGACATGCACGAATCGGCACTTTATGAAAAAGTATTTAATCATATAAAATTTAGAAGAAAGATAATGATGCAATATTTACAAGCCAATTAGTAAATCATAGAGAAAGTAAAAATTTAGAAAATTTAAAAACTGCCCCATTTACAAAAAAAAACCTTACCCGAAGGTATTACAGCAGATGGTTGGACGGTAGACCCTGGTCTTATTATACCAAGAATTGGTCTAAAGGATGCATCACTCGCTGCTATTAACGTAAGTGGCAGAATAATATGTCTTTGCCACATTTGAGGTTTTTAAAAAATATATGATCAATTTCGAATATTGATGTGTGTGATTCTGAAATATTTTTAATTTTATTTTTGTTATGTTTATATGATTTATGTTTTAATTTACTTTTAAATATATCTGGTAAAGATTTCTTTCTATCAAATGGGACAGATAATCTAAGTAAATAATGTGACCAATACATTGTGCGTAACATTTAAAGTGTTGTTAATTATGTGTTATATATATAGAGCCGGATAAAGCAAGCGGGCAAATCTAAACGACTATATAAAAAAAGATTTTTGACAAATAAATAAATTTTTGACAAATAAATAAATGAAATTGTTATATTTATGCAAGAGATATAGCATAATTTACTTTTTTAAATAAGCTCATGCTATTTCCACGTGTCGCATTAATAATTATGCATATTTATGTTTTATTTATTTAATAATCTTAATTGTTTACGTTAAAAAAGAAATATATTGATGCATAAATTAAAAAAAGTCTAATTAGCGGTCCTATCACTTAAGGATATTTATATATGTACATATATACATATTTATATTATATGTACACGATTATCCGCTACATGTTCTATTTCCATACTAAGGTTGTCAGTGTTTGCACACACGCACATATATATATTTATATGTACTGCTACTACTACTCCGCTGGCTCAGTGACCCAAAGTGGGTCTTGGCCTCCGAAGCGAGAGACTTCCACTTTCCTCTATCTTGCGCCATCGTCTGCCATTGGTTGACATTCAATTCGCGCAAGTCTGCCTCAAAGCGATCGATCCAGCGATACCTGGGTCTACCCACTGGTCTTCGACCTCTCGGTTTTTCCAGGTACATATATATTTATATATTTATAGGTATATATTTTTATGTACTAATAAAAAACATATGGTATTTATTGTGTAATTTAGAAGTGTTTTTAGTGTTGCCCGCTCACAAGTTGGATCCGGCCCTGTATATATGAAGGCCGTGCTAAAGTCCCATTGAATAATAAAAATAAATCTTTACCAGGCGGTGGTCGAGGAGTCGCAGGTACCGGAGGTTTTGTGTTCGATACGCCGAATGTGCTCAACGCGTGAGAGTTCATCGCAAACCACAACAGCGACAACACAATTGTCTTGTTCCACCACATCGCGCACCGACCCGCGAACATATTTCAATCTGTACGAATGTTATCTTTGAATTTGCAACGACGATTATCTAAAATTGTTTCAATTAAATCTAAAAGCGTATATTAAATTCAAACACGTACTTACAAAAGCATTTGTGAAGTGCCTGCTGTTTATAACGTAAGCGAAGATTTTGCAAGGTAATTGTAATTACTTTATACAAATTAAATATATTATGTCTACAATTTTTGGACTAGAAAAGAGAACAGTTAAATATAAACTTTTTAGATCGAGATATATACTTAAATATATAGGGTGGGCCATAAATTTTTGCACTTTTGAAACATGTGTAGAAATAAAAGCATAAATGCTATTTTGTTTATGATTTTCTTACCGTAATTGTCATTTATTTTTTAAAAATTACATCGTCGAGATGTGCTCCGTCTCGCCGTTGGCCCCTTACTCTCACGGTTTTGGAGAAATCAAGTGTTGCTATTTGCAAAAATTTTTGGCCCACCCTATAATAACTTAAATTTGCATTGGCTGTCTGAACAACAGCGTGACTTTCGACTTGTCTGGACTGCGAACCAAATAGCGTTACTACTTGTCGGTGTGGCGCATGTATAAACTTTATAACATGGTTAAATAAATAGATATTTTCAATATTAAGTTACCATAAATTAAGTTAGTACTTTACGTAATATATCTTTGTTAATGACATTATCACTAACTGGCAATAAACTTAACAATTATGTTAATGCTTAGTGTTCACTTTCAGAAAGTTTTTCACTTGATTCAATTTTTTTATTTACAATTTATTTACTGTTCGCGATTAATTTTAAAATTTAAAAAAATGGTTAGATTATCAAAAGGTTGTCCACACCTGATTTAGTATGTAAATGAGTAATTAGACAATATTTTTATGTCAACAACTTAAGTGAAAACACTTGACATTTAAACAGAGGCATAACCTATCGCACTGTACTTGAATTAAAAGAGTTTAAGTCGAATTTTAGATAAATCATATTAGAATTCCAACTTGTTCGACCCTTGCAAGAATGTTGTCTGAAATTAGAGAAATTTTAAACTTGAACGGGGTAATAGAAGTTGATTTATTTACGTGCCATTTAAGACATAATAAGTTATAAATATAAATTATAATATTTTAAAATTACCTTGCAACATCTAGCTTTTATAAATGAAATAAAAAAAATAATGTTAAATGTGTACGTATATACATATATATGTTTATATTATATGTTCCTTTGAAGGCGTAATTTGTTTTACAAGCATACTCAAAGTTAGTATAGCTCAAAGACGACGAAAAGGACGGTGCCTGGGATTTTACGACGAAATCACTTCAGCGATTACGAAATTCACAGACGAAAGAAAGCTATTCGCATAGTTAACCAGACTGATAAGTCGAAGTGGCAGTGGCAGTGGCAATTGTTAGAACCTTAAAGATCTGGTTAGGAGACCAGAGACCGGCAAGTGCAGCGTTGAACATCCACATACAAGGTGGATAAACGAATGTTTTTAACACGTTCACTGCGGGCCCAATTTTGAAGAACTTTCAGCTGGTGCGGCTGAGGTCGAATCAGCCTCAAGCTGAACTTCCTAGTAGTGCGGTTGAGGCCTTTTCTGCCTCATGTTTCAATCATTTTTTTTACAATATTGAGTCAATGCTTCGCAGACATAAGGAAAGCTATATTTGTCTTTGTCGTACCTCATACGGTTGAGTGTAAACAGCCGCCGCACTAGAGAGAAAACACGAGTTTTACGCGCCGCACCAGTGCAAAGTCTACCATGAGGCTGAATCGACCTCAAGCCGCAGTGAACGTGTTAATATCGTCTGAAAGAAACTTCATTCCTAATCTATGGTGGAGGTCTTTGTCCAATAGTGGGCGTTCTAACAGAAATAACGATGATGACTGTTTGTCGAAACTATTTACAGCTTCATCGTTTTTATGATAGCAGAGATTTGAAGGCGCTATTAGAGCATTGCTGCAACCTTTTCTCATCTACGCCACACTAAAATCTTTCCTAGAGAGACGAGTGAACATGATATGCCACTGTATCTTAGATACAAAATATGTATAATGAAATATTGTAAAATTTCAATTTATTAATTTTTACAATAACACACTTGTATCTGACCCACGGAACACTAGTCTAGATAATATGATAGTAACTTAACTTGAAGACTTGGAGGTAAGTAGACATAACCTAAGTTTAAGTTTTTAAGTTATTTATTCTATCGCATTAGTAGATATATATTATTTTGCTCTTTCAATTAACGCAATCACAAATGCATTATTATAAATATAATATAGTGTTATAAATGAAAATATGTAAAGGTAATATATATATATATATAAAAATGGAAAAAGTGATGTCTGAAAAAATTTATAAACTATGATCTTTTTATTTATTAATTTGATAAACATTATCACAAAAATTAATAAAAATAGGGAACATAGTAACGAACATAGTGTTTATCTTTTACTATATGCAGACTTGCGATTTTAAGTCGCGGGTTAGATTTCGTTAGATTTACAATCAAATATAATTTATACTTTTTGCATTAACCCTAAATAGCCTGATTTACGAAAGTGATTTTTTTAATATTTCTGTGTTTGCTTGAGGGTCTAGATGAAGGGAAAAATAGTTTTTTTTTTAATGTCGTTGGAAAGAATATTATACAACTGTAAAATACGTACAGCCAACCTTTAAAAAAAACTAACAGTAATGTGAATATTCGGTTTAAAAGATTGGTATCAAAATTGAAACTCTAGGCTATTAAGGGTTAATATGATTAAGGAGTTATTAGGATTGCATCTGCTCATAAACGAGTTTTCAGAGGATAGGCAGCAGCGTCTTCTGCGTACCATAATACCATACTGTTTTCGGTATTTCACCTGCAGTGGAGATTATGGTATATACCCATGTATATCTTTGGGAAAAACCAATACCTTGTAGTAAACGTGTATTGGCTGAATCGACAAGAACGACATACCGACTAATTCAGATCACGTGGTTTCATACTACATAGAACTAAAAGTTTGGCAAAATTTGTAATTGAACGGTGAAACTAGCATGACAGAAATAGTATTACATATATAAGAGAATACAGAAGTAGACGTGTTTCTTAAACTTTATGTAATAAGAAATTTAATAACGAAGAATTAGAATGAATGAGACAAAGAAAGAGCTATGCTCAGGATATCTATAAGGGATGAAATCAGAATACAGATATATAAGATAATACAGAAGTAGACGTGTTTCTTAAACTTTATTTATGTAATAAGAAATTTAATAAAGAAGAATTAAAATGAATGAGACCAAGAAAGAGCTATGCTCAGGATATCTATAAGGGATGAAATCAGAATACAGATATAAGAGATACAGAAGGAAACGTGTTTCTTAAACTTAATGTAATAAGAAATTTAATAAAGAAGAATTAGTAAGAATGAATGAGACAAAGAAAGAGCTATGCTTAGGATATCTTTAAAGGATGAAATCAGAAGTGGTGCAGGCAGGCCACATAGTCCACAAGGTGGACAAGACCTTGTTAAGATCATCGGAAGACTTTGAATTCAAACCGCTTCTAATTCGTACAATTAGATATCTAAGGGAAAGGCCATGTCAAGTAGCAGACGTAAATATGATTTAAAAATATTAGAGGAACTAGAAAGTAATGTCGCTTTCTTAAGTTAAATTCTAGCGACTACATTATTAATAAGTTTTTATTTCTAATCAACAACCTTTTGCCATCTAGTATATAAATTTTCAATGCCGTAGCGATAACAAATCAATCGGTTTTCTATAAAATATACCCACAGAAACGACATTACTTTCCGGTTCCCCTGATATTTATAAAGGACGGAAAGATACCTTCCCGAGATCGTTTCGTTTAAAAGAGTTCATGGCAACGTCCATCGGCAAATTGAAGTATACATTTATAATAAATAGATATTATTATTGCTAATATTAAAATAAACAATATCATTTCAGACGATGGGCGTTTAATGACAAGACATGGTCTCTCTCCCAAAGATCTATGTGATGATTGTCTTGTGTTGTTTCAATCCAACGACTACCAAAGACTTTCACTATGTTTATACTACAAATATTTGTTAACTCGATATAATATACCATAGACAACAACATTAAAAAATAAAATTATACTCGAAGACATAAATTAACATATGAATGATATCAAAAGAAAACTATTAGGGTAACCAGAAAGTAATGTCGCTTTCTTGAGTTAAATTCACACGATTACGTTTTCAACAAGTTTTTATTTCTAATCAATATGTTCACCTTTGTTATCAACAACCTTTTGCTATCTAGTATACAAATTATCATTGCCGGGGCGGTAATCAATCGGTTTTTCTGTAAAATATATCGACAGAAACGACATTTCTTTCCAGTCCCCCTAATACGTAACAATAACTTCTAGCAGTACAAAGACACACAGACAGATAATAAATAATAATTAATTTTAATAAGCAGTAATCTATATTTGAAAAACTTTTTTAATTGCTATAATATTATTACGTTTAATATTATCTGTGAATGCATTGATTTATGGATAGAATGTATTAAATATAAATCGACAGCAAACATATTGTATATTAACCTCTTTAAAGTTTTTACGCCTGCTTCCAATGTATCTATATACAGACATCGATTGAAATATTTATATAGTCTGTAATTCATTTTTTAAATCTCAAAATAGTGCGTATTTCAGAGAAATGTCAAATATCATTCTTACACAGACGCCAAATGTCAAAATGATTTTAAAAAGTTGATAAATTATAAATTAATTACTTACCTTCTGTTGTAGCTTTGAGAAATATTATATATAATCGTTGAATAATCTAATAAGCATTTGTGATTGCGTGTTTTCATTTACGGTTTGAATAATGGCGATATACCGCAACCAATGGTATAAATTATTATGAGAGTTTTAATAGTTTATAGATATGTCACAAGGTGACTTGCGATATATTCTAAAGTAAACCTAATATATCTATCATATATGACAAATACAATATTACAGTTTCGCGAAAAATAAGAAAAAAAAAATTAAAACCTTTTCAAATAATGGTAGACAAAACTTTTGACGAATGATAAAAAATAAATGCGTAACACCAATTTAAAACTATAAAATACTATTGAGATATATTAAAACAAACAGAAGTAACATAATTGTTGTTATATTTTGATATAACAACTCGCTTCTGCCTTTGATATCAACATTAACTATGAGAAATGAATATCGGCCGCCATATTTAAATCGGTGAAAAAATATTCCATTTATAAAATTCATCCGCATTAACAATGGAATAACTTTCCACCATTAAAATAATTTTTAATACATATATAATGATAAATAATCAAAATAAACATTGTGCATTATATATTAAAACGTTTTGTGACCTAACAGATTATATGTTTGTGCATATATAAACTTAAAAAAAAAGTTAAGTGCGTAAGCAGTGTCGGACGCGTTTAATCAGTTTTATTTTTAAATTGTTTAGTTTTTATTGCAATTGAACCAGTATTTTAGATGTTCTTTTTTTAAATTATTTTTTCCGTTAATCACTGCCGGTGGTGGGAGGGATTCTGAGGGTAGTTACAGTTGCGGTCCGGTGAGCTGGTCTGCGTGGTGACGGTGTCGAGTTTACCGCGGGACTGAGTCGACCCAAGGCTCCACCGGCGAGCAAGGTTGCGCGCTTTCTTCATATACAGGTTGCTTCGATAATTTAAGATATATTCAATTTTTAAACCAATTTTAAAAACGACTATAGAATTATCAGCCTTTGGATTGAAGTATCGTGCTTCAGGCTTTCATAAAGTGGCATTAATAATTAATAAAATAACATTAAGATTTATATAAAATAAAAATTTAAGTAATGATAAATTAAGTAAGGAAAAAAGTGTGATTAAAACCTACTTAAACCTTATTACCAAGATAATACGGTTTTTGCTGCTTTGGTAGAGGTATATGTCGAAAAACGCCAAAAAAAGTATAATGCAATTACAGTACCCGGCAATGAATGTTGCATATCGACCTTTGGAAAGAGACAATCGGCAAATTTCGGCTTCGTAGAGCACTATCTCTGCCCCACACTGCCTATGTGACGTTTTGTCAGTCGTACTCATGGGTCGCGGTAAATGTCGCCCTATATTCTTAAAATTCTCCCAAAAAAAGTAGTAAATATACAATAGAAAAGAATAACACTGTTGTAAGTTAAGGGTCAAGCAAGATCGCATAGGTTAAGTAAATAAAAAAAATATTAAAATAGTTTAAATTGTATAAAATCAAAACCAGAAATAAAAATTACAACCGATAGTAAAATGTAAATTAAATCGAAAAATTATGATAATGTAGCTGACTGGTCTAGAAACGAAGATGAAGGAAGGAAGGTGATGCAAGAGAGATAATTTAAAAGTGAAGAAATAAAGATATTATGAAGAATGAAAGTAGAAAGTGAAATCAAAGAATGAAACGATAAAAACAGTTTACCCTAGTATAAATGGTAAGGGAAGAACGCGAGGTCCTAAAATTAAGGGCATTAAAGTAAAAAAAAAGTAGGCGTTTTACGATTGAAATGATGATAATGGTGGAACAGGACGTGAGGAGATACCAGACGAAATAGGAAAAAAAATAGTTATAAATGTCCAGCAGCCAACAGCGCTTTCTTTCAGATAACTTCCTTAAGATTCTAAAATGGAGATGGACCAGAAGGAAGTCACTAGTTGCGGTTGATGAAGGACCCTGCATGCCGAATTCCAAACTGATCTTCCGAACTTTTTATTCAGCAAGAAAAGGACCAATATTTAGCCACTTTCGCACATGCAGTGGTAGTCGTGCAACAAAGTGCACCGCCCGCCAGCCCGCTGATAAATGCGTATGCGGCAAACAATGCGAATCACACAACCGCCACTGCCAAATTACTCAACACGTGTTTCACCCCTCCACGGGGCAATGGACTATACAATGCAATTTAAACCATAATATAAATATAATATAAATATAAAACCATAGTCTTTGATCCCTGTTAAGTAATGTTTTTATTCTTATTTGTTTTTTCGTTGTTTGACTAAATCATTATATGTTCTCAGTGAGATAGTTATAAGGTAACAACAGTAACTAATTTTATATTTCTAAGCTTCTAAGTTTGTACTTTCTTATTGCCTTTTGTTACTGTCTATCTCCAATAAACTAAATAAGTAAATAAGACTACCACTGCATGTGCGGAAATGGCTAAATATTGGTCCTTTTCTTACTTAGGATGGACTTCCGCAAGGTAACGCCTGATTCCATTAAATCTTTATTCAGCAGTGGACGATCTAGTCCGAAATGAAGGTAATAATTCAAAAATGTGTACTAATAAATATATTATTATTTAATTCAATTATAGGCTATAAAAGTAACATCCTGTACATAAATACTAAATTGGGGAACGGCCTCCCCGCTGACGTGCGTCGACCGAGCTGCGGCGACCTCCACAGCACGTAAAAAGCAAGCCGCCTTTATTTCACAATTAACATATGCTATATATAAAATTATCTACATATATATATATATATATATATATTTTCGTAGTGTCGGGTGACCATATTAGCGTAGGTAGGAAGCGTTGTATTTTCCTTTGTATAAATAAAACATTTCAAACAATAACATTTTTCCACACCTAATATAAAATTATAAATATTAATGTATGGCTGTGAAGCTTGGACGCTAACTTTGAAAGAAGAACAAAAGCTAGTGACGGAACGCAAAATCATGCGGAAGATCTTGGGACCAGCGAGAAATCAAGACGAATCTTGGAGGCTCCGAAAGAATGCCGAAATTCAGACTTTAGTAGCACAGCCAAATATCATAGGCGAATATAAAGGTCAACGAATCCGCTGGCTTGGTCACTTGGAGCGAATGGGATCGGATCGGAGCGTGAAGGTAGCGTACCTGGAAAAACCGAGGGGTCGAAGACCAGTGGGTAGACCCAGGTATCGTTGGATCGATCGCGTTGAGGCAGATTTGCGCGAATTGAATGTCAACCAATGGCAGACGATGGCGCAAGATAGAGGTAAGTGGAAGTCTCTCGCTTCGGAGGCCAAGACCCACTTTGGGTCACTGAGCCAGCGGAGTAAGTAAGTAATATAAAATTGCAATGTCTGAAGTTGAAGTTCTTTGGTTACCGGTGATGACTTACTTTACTTACAGAGAGCAATGCAGAGGACTAGAGCAGAGATGTGAAGATTCGCAGAAGAACCAAGATCACCGATGTAGCTCGAAAAATTGCTCGTTTAAAGTGGCAGTGACTAGACCTTCTACTACCAAGTCGCTCTATACGGGCAGTATAAGACTGGTCCAAGTGGCATTTGGGAGAGGCCTATCCAGGCTATAGGCTTAAAACAAGAATATAAAATTATCTAGATGTACATATTTGTATAGTGGAACTTTTAAGAAAAATATATTATTGTTACGAATTTCTTGAATAAAAATTGTCTAACCTGTTTGGTATGACGTCATATCACTGGAATCAAATGACGCAAGAAAAAGGTTTAAATTTGGAACGACATTAATTTTAAAACAGCAAGACTTTACATTTCAATAATAATTTTCGTGAATGATTTCTATAGAATTCGTTTTAAGATGTTGGAATGTGTATTTATTAAGAATATATTGACCCTTCATTATAAAGAAAACTATAAAATCGGATAAAGATTGTTGGATGTATTCGTATGTTGATATTTTTTTTTCTGGAAGAAAATAACTTGGAGGGAAATTTGAATTTGGAATATACATATTTTTACTTTTAAATATAATTTTATAAATGAACGAGCTGATCCCGCAAACGTTGTTTTGCAAAAAAAAAATAAAGTTTTTAATTAACAAATGTAAGATAAGGGTTGATCGTAGAGGGGTGAAAATTTAGGGTTGTATGTGTTTTTGTATGTTGTACATAAAAAAATAAAAACAAAAAATTTCGTCAAAAAAAAAAATTTTAAACCTTAAATGCATGACTTTTATTTACACTTTAAAAAATATATATCTTATATATCATTTTAATGCAGGGAAAAATAGAAAAAACACATATATGTAATATTTTTTATACTTATTTATTGATTAGCCTTAAGCTGATATGCGACACTGTGCATTTAATGTACATTATTGTCTTCAAAGTGGTATGTTACAGTTTTTGATCATTATGCATTTAAGGGTTAAGGGTGAAGAACCCTTATCACTTAGGGGAATGAAAAATAGATAATAGCCGATTCTCACCGACTAAATACGCATATAAAATTTGGTAAAAATCGGTCAAGCCGTTTCGGAGGAGTCCAAGTTCGAACACCGTGACACGAGAATTTTATATATTAGATAACACCACAAAATATTACAAAAACATTTTTCTTCTTCAGCAGAAGCAAATTTGTTATGTTCATAATTCAAATTAACCATTGGTGATCTATATATATATATATATATATATATATATATATATTATTGTTTGTCTGTGTGTCTTATCGTAAACTATGCATTTAATAACTTGGTGATCTTTAGAAAAGTTATTATACATCAGTCCACGAAGGTTTTATGTTAGTTGATCTTTTTTATAATTAACAAAATGAGTCAAAATCAATTGAATATTTTCGTAATGTATTTCTTTCAAATTTATTTTAGTTGGTGGCGTAGTAATGCACTCAGGGTAGAGCACGCAGACATACAAAGCTACTTCTATAAGATTTATATCTGATTGGTGTTCAGTTTGAAAAAATTGCATGTAATTTTTTATATAGTCTGTTAAACTTGTGCCTCAATAAAATTAAAAACAAATGGGATGTTTTAGACCGCACTCGTATCTATTTTTAAAATCAATGAAACGTGTAACACTAAAAACAAATACATCTAAAAATCACAACTAACTTGAATATCTACTAGGAACTAATCAACAATATAATAAGATATATATTTATAGTGAATGTTTATGCTGTGGATGTATTAGTGAGAGGCATAACAGGGAAATTATTTATATAATCTGTTTAATGATTTAGACCAGAGTTCTAAACTTTTTTGTGTCGTAGACCCCTTGCCATGTTTTTCTCGTGTTGGGTAGACCACCTACTTACCTGATATTGATTTCCTGTAATTTTATAACTGTAGTGAAGTTTAGTGTTAAAAACTTGAAGTAAAAACACGTGCTAATTTATACATTTTTTAATCGAATTTAAATTAAAACTACTCAAAATAAAATTTTGTATCTGTTATGTAAAATATAACATAAACTTAAAAAAAACATTTTTTTGACTTCATAGGTACTTTTATAAATAATGTAAATGTTTTGATATTATAAGATAGTATGATGTAAGTAAATAGGTACTATCAGTGTATGTGTTGAGATTCACTATCGTGGACCCCATTTTCATTTCATGGACCCCCAAATTTTTTTTCGCTTACGTAGACCCATTGTAGGTTGTCATAGACCCCTGGGGTCGATATAGACCACTTTGGGAATCACTGATTTAGATCTATCAAGATCGAACATTACCTTATTTCTGGAACGTTCTTCCAAAGCAGCATTGGTGGAATAATTTTTTTTAAATAATCCGCAATTGTGCTGCCAATGTAAATAAAAACAAAGTTAATTATTGACTTTATTATAATATCAATGTAACTTAAGTTTAAAATTTTTACTATTATACATAACATAACGGTTTGACAGCTCGTTTTTGGTGAGAGTCGCCAAGATTTGGAACGACCTACCTGGGTCTATTTTTCCTGATGAGTTGAACTCTGGAAGCCTTTAAGTAAAGTGAACATGTTTCTTTTGGATGGTCGTGTACCAGCTTCGTCTTCATCTACACATCATCAGGTGAGATGGAATACAAACGCCTATTCCATTATATTAATAAAAAAAACATACAATATATTATTCATGTCAAGATATAAGTGATTGTTTTATTCAGTTATTAATCATTACATACAACCTAACATAATTATTATATTAAAAACTGTCTTTAACTGTTAACATATTATATGAAATTATATTAGTGTTGGTTTGCCTATTCGAAATAATAAATAAATCATTATCAATACGATGCCATTTTAATTAATTCAATTTTAATGTATATATATGTAAATATTTACTAATAATACATTAATACGAAAAAGATATTGAACCAGAAATGAGCAGTTCCTCGGAAGAATCACTGTCGGTGACGTAGCTCGAAGAATTGCTCGTACTGACAGACTTGGCACTTCGCTGGTGCAACTGATACCATCGGGGTCGAAAGGTCATGGCAATCTTTGACCTATGCCTTGCAGCGAGCGTCTATCAGTTAAAAAGAAGACGAAGAAGAAAAGGGAAACATTACGCGATTTCTAACATACAATCTTTGGATGGAATAAAAACGATTTGTAATCTAATATAGGGCTGGCGATCGATATTAAAAAGAAGAAATGTAGTAATATATTATCTGTACACCGCGTTACGTGTACCGCAATGCCTTTTGTGAGTGTAATTTCATAAAATACATTATTGATATTATTCAACATGCCTATAAGAGGTATTCTTTTAAAATACGCACTTTATGAATAGAATTTTATAAAATCTTTTCTTAGTTGATATTAACTCGGCAAAAGAAATATTCCTAAGAAATTTCAAGTATCTAGTCCTTATGATTCTAGAGATATCGTGATGATTTTGTACATATGTGGAGATATGTATACAAATTGGTTATTGTCGTAAAAGATTTAACGGTATGTATGTATCACATTAGCTGTCATTTAATATACGGTACACTATATACAAAAACCAAAGGTTGCAGAAGTAATAAATAATGTAATAATAATAATGTAAAAATATTAAAATTAATTTTTGTTTATTATCTGTTCCCTAAGAATTTGTGATGCCGGAAGTTTTTCGCCAGTCGCATTTTACTTTGAGAATCGAAACGTTGGTTCGGTGCGTCGTTCACGGGATTAAAATACATGGTACTACTTTCCCAATATTCTTCATATACTACTGCCGGGTTCAGAATGTCTATTGTGCCGAGAGGAACCTGGTAAGAAACACAATAGTTATTCCATTAACGCCAACTTTACAATTTAGTCGTGTTACATATTATTTCTCACGTGAAAATCAGCTTGGTACTAATCCCAGGCGTTATTGACATGTTTTAATATTTAATATGATAATATTCCAACTATTTTTAACATTTGACAACAGCTTTGATTTTTTTCGCGGATTAATTTAAAATTGCTTCAGCGATCTTGTTATAAAAGTTGACCATTGTTACAATAAAAGTTTTAATATGTATCAATCCGATTTTTTTAAAAGCCATTCTTACTATGTTATCGTGATCTTATTTAAAATTACAGAAACCATTAATTTTTGGATTGTGTGAATAGCTTTAAAAATTTTACACCTGCATAAATGTCTACGCAGAAACCATACGCTCTCCTATTTAATTTAAATAATATTATACGTATAAATAAAACGTGTTCGAAATTATTTCTTCAAATCAACTATGGGGCCATGCCGCTTGCATTTCCATTAACATAATACCTTACGTGCACAACAAAGGGCAAGAACGCCAACCTTTTATGTTTACAATGCTATTTCAAGAATAACATTCCAGAAATTACTTCGCTTCGTACGTTGAACACAATAAACGCCAGCCATGTTTGTTCGATAAACAAAGATGGCGGACCTCGACACGTCACTGTCAGTTTGCGCGCCATTACGTTGTTGAGAATTATTCGCTATTATTTTTTTAAATTGCATTATAAAATTAACTATGTTTGTTATGTTAAATACGCCTTAATTTTATTGCCAGATTATTAATTTATTGAGATATATTTTTAGCTCATAATGGTTAAGTAATATTCCAGCTATATGACGCCAGATGTTGGATAAAGGCCTCCCTCGTAAATTTACTGTATAACAAGATATAATTGGACTGCATCAGTTTCTATCCAGGTCCTACCCGCTACTACAACTTGCTATTCCGCTAGACCAGTGATTTCCAAAGTGGTCTACATCGACCCCTAGGGGTCTATGATAACCTGCAAGGGATCTACGTAAGCGAAAAAAATTTGGAGGTCCATGAAATGAAAATGGATGTCCACGATAGTGGATCTCAACACATACACTGATAGTACCTATTTACTTACATCATACTATCTTATAATATCAAAACATTGACATTATTTATAAAAGTACTTATGAAGTAAAAAAAATGCTTATTTAATGTTACATATATTTTACATAACAGACACAAAATTTTATTTTGAGTAGTTTTAATTTAAATTCGATTAATAAATGTATAAATTAACATGTGTTTTTACTTTAAGTTTTTAACACTAAACTTCACTACAGTTAGAATTTTATAGGAAATCAATATCAGGTAAGTAGGGGGTCTACCCAACACGGAAAAACATGGCAAGGGGTATACGACACAAAAAAGTTTGGGGAACTCTGCGCTAGACTATCTATTACTTTCGTTCTTCTACGGATCTCATCAGTTTTGGCTCGTTTTGCAACGATAAGCTTGCCCATATAGTGATGACCACGTTTCTTTACCACACATCATCACTGGTAACAGATCGGTAGATATTCGTCTTAAGGAACTGTGGTATATTACTATTAAAAGCTTAATAAAAGGGATATTATTAATAATTTTTTTGTTATAATTAGAAAAGTTGATGGCCAGCTGTATGTAAGCCCAAGATCGGTCATCGAGGCGACCTTTTGGAGAGGCCTGTACCGTGGTGGGCGTTTATATGTTGAAGAGATGAAGAATACAGAAATAAGGTGGTTGCAGGAATTCTTACCGGCCCTATTGGAAGTCTATGGAGAAGGGCTATGTTGCTGAGGATGTCCACAGCTGAACATAATCCGAAGACTAAGGCAGAAATTATGATGATGAATAAAAAATATCGACACAAGACTCTAAAAAATTTTATAAATTTTAATTCGACTTTTTTCAAGTTCCAAAATATGTAAATCTGATTATTTTGTTAAAAGTCATTAATTATATTTGTAATTATTTTTTTTCAATTCCCGCTCAACACAGGCGTTGTACCGAAAATTCCAAATTTAATTTAAATTACAAAGGGCAAGCACGCACGGCTAGCTTGACATGAAAACGATACAAAAAAGAAAATCTATGATGCCTCTAATTTGAACCTTATTTACAACAAAACACAATTCTAAATTATTTTAATATTTTTATTACTAAAATATTAATATTGTTAAAGCGTAAAACTCTTAATATGTAATGCGCAATAAGTAAAATAATCAATAAAACTTTAATATTAAAGTTCAAATTACTTTAGCCGCGTATTGCGAAATATTTAATTCTGTAATTAATAACATGTGCACACAAATATAAGTCCTATATAAAAAGCAGTACGGTTGAAAATCCTCTACAGAGTGATTGAGCATTATTTTTTTAAAGCAATGTTCGTGCAAGGAAGTGTATCGTGTTATGCCAAAGGTCAAACGGTCCGAATGCCCCAACAGCAACTTATAGGAACTACAATATAATTTAATGTTGTTGATAATTAAAAATGTTATTTTGATATGAGAACAAAGGAAATTTGAAAATTTTTAAAATGTATTTCTAGAATAAGACGCATTCGCGTTAATAATGACTTTTCTTTGTAATGCTGGTTAGTCAGATCACTTGACAGACGAGGTGTTCTTTTTTAAATTGGCAAAATACACATTTAAATGATCCAAATTAAATCGATTTCTTTTTAAAACGGTTTATTTAAAATGTGATTCATTTATGATATTTGTATTATAAATATATTTTTGATGGTTTGTACATATGTACAGGATATAAGTATGTAATAAATCGCTGGTTTGTTAAAAAAAGGTTTATTGCAGAATTATCACAATATGGGCTATGAAGAGGGAGCCTGGAAAGAAGAGATCCGTACGTATGAATGTAACAAACATAGCCCAGTAGATTGGTAAGTTGAAATGATAGTTAGCAGGTGATACAAAGCGCAGAATGGATAGCAGCCTTAAGGTTTTGTAATGGAGACCACGGGTCGGACCGTAGCATAGGACATATACTAATACAACCTTATACAAGCTCGGTCTTATCAGAATTTTTTGAGGAAGGCTTACGTACAACATTGGAGATCCTGAGAAGATGTTGATTTTAATTTCAGGACAAGTTATTGTATATTACTTAACCTAAATGAACATTGGAAAATCCAAACAAATACTTGAAAAAGTTTTAAAAAAATTACGCTTAGGTTTTAAATTAAAAATTAAACTACATGCTTTACAAGTTTATATTTAATTTCATAAAATTAATATTAACAATATATAGTTATAAATACAGCAGATGGTTTATTGCAGATTAACTCGCAATCTATGCAATGACATCTTAGAATTCTCCTTGACGAGTAAGCTGTCTGGAAGACTGTGATAACCTCTGACTTCCTCTCTAAGAAAAACAACGCGAGGAACATCAGATGGTGATAGAGGAAGTTCCGAGTCAGGCTGCGAGGAAACGCTGCTCACCAGAGCACTAGCTTAGACTCACAGATTATCGAAATGGACTTTAAATAAATTAAATATGTTAACTTAAAATAGGTATAGCGTTTTGAATGAATTTATAATAAAGAAGTTTGAAATAAATGAAACTAGAAGATTATCTGTATGAGTTTTTATTAACAATATAAATAAAAGTTTTTAAAGTATAGGTTATTTACTTTTTTACATATTTTAAAGTTTGTTATAATTTGACGACAAATTGACATAGTACATTTTATAATATATACGTCTTAAATTGTACTTATATATTATCTTTACAAGATAATTAGTTATAGATGAAAAAGTTTTTAAGGTGTATAATTTATTTGAAAAACAAACGTTTAAAGCTTTTACTTCTATTTATATTTTTTCGCTCTTTATTACTATATTATAATTATGTTATTTATTATTTCTGAAACTATATTTTAGGGCTAGGAATGGTATACATTAAATTACAATAAATAATCTGTACAATCACTCCTTTTAATATTTTTACACCTATAACAAATAATACCGTATAAATCGGATGTAAATGAAAATAAAATTATTTATTTTAAATTACGAATAGCATTAATTTACTAGGTTGTTCTACTCTGATGCTTTTTATAACTTACAACTAGATAAATAAAACAATACTATAACGAAACGTAGATACGAGAATGCATTCAATAAGTTTTTATTTTTAAATTAATAACAAAATCGCATGTAAATAATATAATACAATACAGTTTTTAAATCTATATTTTTTATTATTTATTGTGGTAATTGAACAACAGTGCAATGCATAAATGCGACATTAACTATTAGAAAAAAAAACAAAAATGTCCATCACAATGACAAGTTTGACATCGCGTTCGAAATTCAAATATGCGCTGAGAAGAAGCAATTGTCAAACTTCTTTGGTGACATTAATGACATTTATTTTTATTACAAGATGAATATGTATATGATAACATTTTTATTACAAGATGTATATGATATTTCGTCTGCAGATAGAAGCGGAGATTTGATTGTTTTCAGATATATCTCAATTTGTAAAAGTGTATCTATATTCAACCTTATGGCTGGATATACGGCATTACGACTAATATATTTTTAATCGATTTAAAACCACTTAGTCTATGTACATAAACCAAATAAATCAATATTGTTTTTTTTTTTAAAGTAAATTCTAACCTTATATTTTTATGGTTTTAATTAGTGCTAAAGTTTTTCCTTCCTGTACTTGCTGGTCAGCGCATGTCTAAATCCGGGCGTGCTAAACCTTGCACCTTTGTGAGGTTTGCAGGGAATTTGATTTTTAAACTGTTTTTGTAGCAAATGCTACGGATGAGTTTTAGCGAGTAATATAGACGCTGTGGTTTTAAACCTCAAAAGAGGCTTGTTAGTAACGGCTTAACCTTATTTGTACAGAATTTAAATAAAATAATATATTAAATCCTAACTAGTTAGAGTATAAATAACACTAAAGGCGATGGTTAGTATGCTGAACATAGCTTTTGCGGCCGATGATGCTGAAACAGAAAATTTAAGTTTAATAGATAATTTATATGAAAAGTGTTTTATACAAGATGTTTAAAAATAAATATAAAAGCGTTAAAGAGTTGAATGTATAGCTTATTTGTTGTCCAATTATTGTATGTTACACTCTATTCAAAACTCAATGATTTCAGAAATAATAAACATGGTATATATACATATACCATGTTTATTATTATATACCATGTTTATATATATAATACAAAAATTTAATAATGGTTTAATATCTATCATGTGTTTTTTCACAATTTATAACTCAAGAACGACTGGATCAGTTTTCGTGATTTTTAGGTTTTATAACTTAACCGCCTGGAAAAGGTTCTTCTACTTCTACTTCTTTTCAGCTAATTAATGTCTATTGCAAGGCACACTCGCTAAAAATAGCTATGATGACCGGCCCTGCTCTGCTCGCATCCAGCTATATCTCGCGGCATTAACAATAATGTCAGTCTACCTAGTGGAGGGTCAGTCTACCTAGTGGAGGGTCAGTCTACCTAGTGGAGGGTCAGTCTACCTAGTGGAGGGTCAGTCTACCTAGTGGAGGGTCAGTCTACCTAGTGGAGGGTCAGTCTACCTAGTGGAGGGTCAGTCTACCTAGTGGAGGGACAGTCTACCTAGTGGAGGGTCCACCTAGTGGATGTAATACTCACTGCATGTATGTAACTGTTCGGAGTAGGGGAAATCGAAGCTACACTGGCAGAGACCGTTTCTGCATACAACCCGCTCCGTGGCTCCTCCAAGGTAGCACTGGCTGCTTCGGCTGCATCCTTCGAATAATCCTGGTAAGAAAAAAATAATAACGATTGTTTAGTAAGAAAAGCTATATAAATAGATGTCTATGAACTATACATTAAAATATAGTTGGTAACAGTTATGTTTGACTCGAATATGTACCTGGAATAAACAGTCAAGCCTTGTAAGTCAAAGTTCAAGAAAAAAGTCAATAGTCAAATGACAACTCAACTGAACAGCGTTCGGGAAACCACGAAACACCTCGTTAAATAGACGAAGATCTACGACTCTATCTAGTAATCTTTATCCGTGATCATTTCAGTCATAAAGTGCCCACAGCTGGACCCAGGCTTGTCCTAAACATTTCAAATAAGTCCAGTATTCTGGACGCCTTTGCGGCCTTTCGTGCGCTCCGCTGCATGGAGGTAGACGTGGCCTTTGTCCAGATCTTCACGGGGCACAAGGGATTCTCTGAGTACCTTCATAGGTTTAAGCTAAAGGAGGATCCCTCGTGCTTCTGTGAACCGAGCGTAGACCAGACCGTGATCCACCTGGTAGCAGAATGTCCCGCATTTGGAGGGTTCCGCTTCGAAACTGAATGCCGGATAGGTACAAGGACAGAAGAGGCCACTACCGCCTTTATTTTGATAGATAAAGAAGGCAGAAAAACCTTCCTCAAATTCTGCAGAACAGTAGCCAAAACAGTAAAAATAAGAACAAATGATAAGATGAACAGTGCAATACAAAAATGTATATTAGAACTAATTATAATAGAAATTATTTATTTAATGGAATCAGGCCAATATTTAGCAATAAATGCACTTATCAGCGGGCATGCGGGAGGTTCACTTTGTTGCACGACTACCACTGCATGTGCGGAAGTGGCTAAATATTGGACCTTTTCTTATTTAGAAATAATTTAAATATGTAAATACTAATATTGAGAATAAGAGAACTGTAATATATATGTATAAGATGTAAAATTAACTAAAAAAAGCTGTTATATATATAAATTGTATAAATAAACTAAACCGCAGTAATTGAGGATTGACGAAAGGATATTAGAGTAGACGAGAAAAATTGACTCAATTATGGAATGAAGAACAGAATGATAGAGACTGAAGAATGGAAGAAGAGTTTGAAAATAATAAAAAGGAAGTAAAAATTTAATAAAGAAAGTAAATCCCTGTTCCCAACCAAATAGGGTAGAACGATTATAAAAAAATAAGTCTGTTTAAACACGGCCTGTATGCAGCATGTTCTTAGCAAAGTCGCCTGTCCAACTTTTGAGTGGATGTCGTATGTATGCCGAGCCGTGGTCTTTGCTCCAGAACTCCAGCTCCCAGCCACAGTTCTGTCAGCTTATATGTGGTCTCCCCCTACTCTTTAGGATGGGTCTGACAGAAGGCCACAAGGGCAATCTGTTCTATGAGTTATGCGGTGTGTATTTTAACTTTGTCAATCCCCTGAGCTATATGTGTCTCCTCACCTTAAACCTTCACCTCGGCCAGGTTAATCATACTAAAGTATGTTTTAAATCATCATCTGTTTTGAAAGTTACCAGTTATAGGCCAACAGCTGCCATCTTTGTAGTGGAATGAGGAAGGGCATTGGCAGCGACCGTCGAGACAGATGCTGAACTCCCCGATATTTGGCACGCATTGCGCTGTTAGGTTGCATGGTGCCCCAAAGTCCAGGGATACTGTAAAAAAACAATAGTATATATATACTAGCTGATCCCGCAAACGTTGTTTTGCAAAAAAAATATTTTTAATTTTCAATTTAAAAATAAGGGTTGATCGTAGAGGGATGAAAATTTAGGGTTGTATGTATTTTTGTATGTTGTATCATAAAAAAATTAAAACAAAAAATTTCGTCAAAAAAAATTTTAAGAGTGAACAACCCTTATCACTTAGGGGTATGGAAAATAGATAGTAGCCGATTCTCAGACCTACTAAATACGCATATAAAATTTGGTAAAAATCGGTCAAGCCGTTTCAGAGGAGTTCAAGTTCGAACACCGTGACACGAGAATTTTATATATTAGATAGTATGTTGTTTCATGATGGTGAAGTTACCGGTGGTGTGAATGTTGATGGTAGAGAATGACAGTAGTGATCGTCATAAGTTTTATTTTTAAATATTGGTACATCTGTTCAAATTATGAAGTTAGATATTTATTTCATTTTTATTTATTGTATAACATAAATTATGATAAATGTTAATAAATAATGTAAATAAGTCATATAACATAATACAGAATAAACACCACAACAGCACAAGACTGTTCATCTTGATCGTCTTTGGGGTAACCTGTGTGTTGTACATACACCAATACCTACACTTTGCGTCGTGGTTACGTTCCAAAAAAACATGACGCAAAACAACGCCGCAAAGTGAATTAAGATTTTCTACAGCAAACTATGTAAAAAAATTAAAGACTCGAAACCACAACAACGCAACCTCGAAAATCTAACGACGCACAGTGAAAATAAGTACTAATTAAGCAGCGACGCAACTTCGAAGAAAACGCAAAACGAAACGACGCAAAGCGAGGTATTGGTGTATCCTGTTTGTTAAATATAGTTCCAAACGTTTCACCACAAAAGGACATAATAATTTTGTGTTCCTCAGGTGAGCGAGGTGGTGCTGGAGCTGTACAACGCGACCCTGTCGGTGCATCAGCTGGTGGAGAATACCGACATGTGCGAAGTATTGGTGTATTCCTTTTAACCCATAGACGATCACTGCAAGGCATAAGCTTTCTTCATATATTTCTATGGTCGGATATACCATAATAGCCACACTTGGTACGCGGGTTGATCCCAGTGTTGTATTATGGTACGCAATGGACGCTACTGTATATCCCCTGGAAACTTATTTGGAAGCTGTGGCAATCATATATAATTGATGCATAAATTGTTACAGTACCCGGCGATAGATATCGCACATCGACTTTTGGAAAGAGACAATCGGCTAATTTCGGCTTCGTAGAGCGGTCACGCTATATAAATAGCTGCATTCGATTGGTGCTGGATGCTGTTAGTCTTTCTACCTTTAACAGATTATTCGGACGAAGAAAATAAAAAAAAATTCTTCAATTGTATTGACTAATTGATATCTACTCGGTATACGGAGAAAGGTGTGAACATGTTTTCCGAAAGACATTTTAGTTTAATCTATAACGGAGTTGGCAGAGGATTGGTTGGTGACGCCGGTGCATGCGGCAATACGTTGCACGCGGAAACTGGTTCATATTTAATTCTTGCACACACACACATACATATATGTATATATATATACACACATAAAATTCATATACATAAATATACACATTGTACAACTCCTTCAAACAATACATTAGGGCGACCGGAAAGTAATGTCGTTTCTGTTGAAATATTTTACAGAAAAACTGATTGATTTGTTGCCGCTCCGACATGTATACTAGATGGCAAAAGGTTGTTGATAACCAAGGTAATATATTGTTGATAAGAAATAATTTAAGAAAGCGACATTACTTTCCGGTCACCCTAAGTTTTTTTATAACCGTTATTTGTTCTGACAATAATTAATTAGTGCTGTTTTGTAAAATATATATAAGAATCAGTAAGTTTTTTTTTATAACAATAATATATGAAATATATTCAGAGTTTTTTTTAATATTCTTTTGGTTGTTGGTGAGTGATGGTTTTAATAAATTTATTTCGAGTCTTTTGCACTGTTTTATATTAATAACAACAGCTGAAATCTACGTTTCAACAAGATGTTATATATAAAGTTAAAAAGTAAACAAACTCTTAATGTCTTCGAGTGTGCGCATATATAAATTTCCATTAGATATCAGAGACCTTTCTTTTTTTAGTTTTAATATAAAATAAAAGTACAATATTAAATATATCTTATTGCATTAAAGTTTTTAGTTGATCGATATGTGTGTAACTTGGTTTTGTTGACTCATTTACATGGTTTATATTATAATGTACACGTAATTCGTTAAATTTTATTAAAAAAAGGGACTTTTGATCCTCTCGCCGGCTTTTCTCTGCAGATCAACATTCTGAGCTGGTGGTAGTTTACAATTTAAAATAATTATCGATATAAAGGTGAAATAAAGATATTTCGATTTCTAATTTAAATTAGTTTTAATTATAAGTGTATTGTATGTAACGTGTTGAACTTTGGAATGCATTAGGATGATTTCCGTAAAGCATTGAACAATAATAATAAGAGTTTTAAAATATGGTTTTCATAAAAGTTTCAAACCTGCCCAGCATTCGTCTGCATGTTCCACGAAACCATCGCTACATCTACAAGTGGAGGTTCCGTTGTTATCTTTGCAAATTGTATCTGGTACTAAACAGTCGGAATTCTGGCTGCACACACCACCTATCACTGAAATAAAAAAAAAATATTAATCAAAAACGTTTGCACTCCTAAAAAGGTTTTTATGTCTCTGGAATAAATGTGACAATCTATCGTACGTTGTTTCAGCCTATAGACACATCACTGAAAGATTTTGATCTCCCGCATATCATATTGTGGCGTTTAATTAGAACGCACCCAAATTTATTATCTATGAACGCATCTGTTTTTGCATGCCCCTTCTTACACTCGGGACATCTAGCTCACTCTCTGACAAACTTATCTGTGAGCAGTGTGTCTATATATATATATATATATATATATACCATACCATACTTTATCACTCCCCTTTATATATATACCTATAACTGATACATACTTTTCGCACAAACAAAATAAGGTACTGTTCATATATGCCATTAGAAATTTCACTAGTATTAACATTTTCACCCTTTGTTGTAACTGTTTACAAACATTAGGGCTCAAGAGCTACATCTCTTGAATTTGAAATCTAAAAAATGTAGTGTCTATTGCACAGATGTCCAATTATATCTTAAACATTCATCATATATCATCATATATTATCGGAATTAAATCGCATTTACGAACGACCCTTGTATGCTATGACGTCATAAATGTCAAAATAGATGACGTCATAAAAAGGCAAGTATCACATACCAGGTGCACAGATATCGTCGAGTTGTTGGTAACCATTTCCACAAACGCATTTTCCTGATTCACAGACCGAATGCAGCGAACCGGAACATTCTAGCGACGCTTGACATTCGTCGCCTAGCTCTGGAATTAAAAAGAGAAAAATATTAATATTAGTATTAATTTAAAAAAATGATTATATTTAATGGTATTTCATTAATGTGTAGGGAACCCTAATATCTATCCATTACACAGTTTAAACTCAATTTATCACCATTAAAGGAATGCCTATTGTCTAAATATTGCCATCATTGGTATAAAATTTCGCACATATATTATTAAGGTTATTATTCAGTGCGAGCCATGCTAAACAAGCGTGGTTATATATATATATGTATATATATATATATATATGTATATATATATACATATGTATATATATATATATATATTTATATATATATATATATATATATAACCACAGACCACAGACTGGACATCATTAGCTGAGGAGATTTAAGATTAACCCTTACAAAATTGACGTCAAATGTTGATAATTTATTATTAAAGCATCAGGTTCATGCTTCTCACTAAAAATATTGACTTATTGCTTATGTTACATTCTTTATAGTTTATTTTATGTTTATTAATTGTTACGTATATTGTACATAACAAGTACAAAATTTTATTTTGAGTAGTTTTAATTTAAATTAAATTAATAAATGTATCAATTAACATGTGTTTTTACTTAAAGTTTTTAACACTAAACTTCACTACAGTTAGAAATTTACAGGAAATCAATATCAGGTAAGTGGGGGGTCTACCCAACACGGAAAAACATGGCAAGGGGTCTACGACACAAAAAAGTTTGGGGAACTCTGGGTTCGGGAAAACTAAGGAATATTTACTTTCATATCTCTTTTTAATAAAATGTAGTATGTATTTATTACAAGTGCAGCATTTTTATCTACTTTGATTAGTTATAATTATAATATTACAGTGTGCACTAAATATATTATTACTAGCTGATCCCGCAAACGTTGTTTTGCAAAAAAATTAAAGTTTTTAATTAACAAATGTAAGATAAGGGTTGATCGTAGAGGGGTGAAAATTTAGGTTTGTATGTATTTTTGTATGCTGTATCATAATAAAATAAAAACCAAAAAAATTGTCTAAAAAATTAAAAATATAATTTAGGGGTGGACCACCCTTATCACTTAGGGGTTTGGAAAATAGATAGTAGCCGATTCTCAGACATACTGAATACGCAAGTAAAATTTGGTAAAAATCAGTCAAGCCGTTTCGGAGGAGTTCAAGTTCGAACACCGTGACACGAGAATTTTATATAGTTATTAGATGAGCTAAGAACGGATTTTGTGAAATAACACCCCAATAGAGGGCGGTGAACTTCACACGCACGGACACTATTCGGGACAACTAAGGAATATTTACTTTCATATCTCTTTTTAAAAAATTGGAGTATGTATTTATTACAATTGCAGCATTTTTTATCTACTTTGATTAGTTATAATTATAATATTACAGTGTGCAGTAAATATATTATTATTAAAATTTATATACTGCATTCCGCAGTGTGGACACTAATTTATATTTACCCAATCCAGTAGTGAGGCATAATCCGTCCAACTCCGTCAGACCATCCGGACAAGCGCAGTAACCCTGTCCGGAGTTGTCTGCCACGCATTGTATCTCCAGTTCTCCCGCGAGACAGTCGCTATTGACTTCACAGGCTTCACCAATACCTGACAATATTAATTATTAAATCTTAAATAGAAAGAAATAGTTTAATATGCGCCAACGAAGAATATGTTTCATATACAATGCTTATATATGATATGTATAATATCCCGCAACATCTAATGACGAAAGTCTACAATCAATGTGTGTTACAAATGATCTAGGGTTCAGAAACGAGACAACGAGGAAGTTCTTCCCGGACACGGCCTATGGTGTACTGCGCACAGTGGAGATGGACATGTGTTTAGCCCAAATGTTCACACGGCACAGGGGATTTTCAGAGTTCCTGTATAGGTTTAAGCTCAAAGGGAGTCCCTCGTGCACCTGTGACCCATATTGGGTAAGTGGAGACAGGCAACCTTAGCATAGTATTTCCATCGACAAGGCGGAATTAAAGTCGCCGATTAAATTAAGATTGCATCGCGGCGGCGGCGGCAATGAAACGGATAAATGACAGATGGCGCCACAGTAGACGCAACAAAAGTTTGCATCGCGCTGTTGAGAGTCTCCGCGCTCATTATAAATGCTAGCGGAGGTGCGGTCAAGAAGAACATGAAGCTACAGTACTACGATCACTCCCACAGATCTATGGAAGAACTGTGTCCAGCAGTGAACGTCTTACGACTGAAGTAGAATAACGATGAAAAATTTCGCGTCGCAGTGTCCTCTGATAAAGTCAGTTTATTGAGATTAGCGCCATCTATCGTGGCAATCTAGTACGAGCCGGCTGTGAGCTAAGATAGCTGCGAGTCGTCTGCTACGCGTGAGGTCTGCGACTAACTTCACTACTCTCACTCTTACATGCTATACGTGCCTTCGTTACATATTTGTTTATTTTTAATTCCGATTTTTAATAAACATTATTGTCATAGTTTAAATAAAACCATATATTGAAGAGAATCTTTGGCTGTTCATTGTGCATTTCTAATCGACAGCTTCAAATTAAGTTTCCGTTAGTTATTAAAGTGCCACCTGTTGTGAAGAACTTACAATAAACTCAATAGGGTTTGTACATTTTTTGATGACTGTATTAACAAAAAAAAAACTATTTTTTATTATAATTAAAGAGGAAAAACTACACTTCAGTTCCACCCGTGACCATTGTTGTTGCGAAGTTAAAAAACCGGTAACGTAAAGATTAAAATAAATCGTTATCAGTTAAATTCAAATTTAGAACATTACATGTATACTATATTCAAGTAGAGATTTACACGTGCTTTTGAATCGTCTATTATTTTTAATATTATGACCGAATCAGACCAGTCAGTCGCAGCCTAGATTCGACCAAAAAAATTAAGAAAATTTCAATATGTAACTAAAAAGTTTTAAATGCTATGATAAGATTTATTGGACATCACGTTTTAGTTTTAGTTTTAAAAATGATAAAAATGAAGGTATGATAGGTCGTGTAACTTTATCATATATTTGTACACAGACCATTTCTTAACATTTGAAATTTAGTATAATTTCTGTGTTCGATTTACCTGCAAAGAGTCTGCACATCTCTCTGCGTGAATCCCAGACTGCATATTCAGGTATGCATTCACAGGACCTGAAGCCCCACGGCGCTTGCGGAGGTCCACAACGCGATGCGATGCCGAAGGTGTAACAGTTCTCATCTGTCACACAGGAATCCGAAATTCGACGATTCACTGAGAAAGATAATAATCGATGTATAAATATAATATGGGGTAGAGAACATTAAAAGCAGAGTGACTCCATTCTCTTTCTCAACTGGAACGAAGCACTGTTATGTTGATAAATCGCATAGTCTCTAAATACGTAATACTTTTACGGAATACTTGTATTGATCCCGCAAAGTAAATTAAGATTTTCTATAGCAAACCATGTAAAGATCGAAGAAAGGTTCCAAAGTTACGAAAATACTACTTTTTAAAAAGAAAAAAGTAAACATTTAATAAACAAAAATAATATAACTCAATAAATAAATTGGAAAAATGGTTACCTATTTTGTAACCAGAAACAACACGTAAAAATTTATATAAATTTATTATTATCTTTTAAAAAAGCACAACACACTACATTACAACACACTACGTAATTGAAACTGAACTCTAAAATTAGCAAAACAAAGTGAAAATACAACTGTATTCAAATTGCGTTGATTTTTAATTAGAAAGGGAATCCCCGAGTTTTGATGGCATTGCGCAATTAGAAACAAAAGTGTTGCCACTTTTAGAATAAAAAGAAAATTACTAAAAAAATTAAAGACTCGAACCCAAAACAACGCAACCTCGAAATTCTAACGACGCACAGTGAAAATTAGTACTAATTAAGCAGCGACGCAACTTAGAAAAAATCGCAAAACGAAACGACGCAAAGCGATGTATTGGTGTATCCTATTTTAGAAACCAAGGAAGTGTTCTTTTACCATTTTCTTAAATGCTGACAGATATTTAGAGCATCTAATTGGTTCTGATAGCTCATTATCATAGCCTGACAGTGACAACATTGAAATATTTCTCCGTAAATATAATCCTTATAAACCCTCAACTTAAAGCTATTAACATTCCAAAGGTTTGTTCTGAGAGTCCACAAACTTCTGATATTACAGAGATTTTGAAACAGAAGACAATTGTGTGAAGTAAACAAAGTGACAGGTATTGAAAAAGTTATATAGATATTTATTAATTTGCCGGAACAACATATAGAAAGTTCCAACAGACGCGCGGTATAAATGGTTCCGTTTGTGACGAAATCAGTCTACGCATTGTCTTGTCTTTAAGCGGAGATACTTCATCTGTAAACACGAAGGCTATTTCCCTTCGCTTAAAATATGTCGACAAAACATGATCTTATCTCATTCTTCTCATATGATTACTGTCAATGATCATATGCGGATAATGATATGAATGAAAGATTTAAGATTTACCTCTAACGCAGTCTCTCATGTTGGTGTCGAAGAAGAAGTTGGGTGGACACGTGCAGACTCCGTCAATAACCCGTGCTAGCAGACCAACGCATTGCTCCTCCGTCGACGGGGAACTCAGTTCTGGTGAAAAATTTCTATAACTTTAAAGGCATCTAATGTTGTATATTTAAGATATTTTTCATATGTAATGGAATTTTGTAGAATCAAATTCAAGCTACGATGCAATATCTAACTTTTTTTGGTTATTGTCAGTCATTTATATCATCATCAGGTGAAGAAGAGTATCAGCTATAGGGTGATTAAAAATTGTGTCAAAACATCAGCAATGTATTACGAGATTCAGAAGGTTAAGCCTTTTAACAACACCTGTTCCGTAAACAAGAGTGGACTTTTACAGTAGAACTGAGCACCGGGTCAGCCGCCCACGCATGGGACCGTCATTTAATCCCAATCATTTAAGCCCACTGCATGGTATAACCTTTCCCAAAAGATCATCACGACTTTCCACGACCCAGTCTGCGTTATTTTTTTTTTATTATACCCCTATTTATGGTGGGACAGGGACTTTATTTGTAATTTATTGTTTTACATAGTTTTTTATTTTCTTTCTCTTCTTTCGTACTTTATTGTCTCTTTCGGTCTATTATCTATCTTTCATGCTACAGTTCTTCTGTCTTTCTCTTTTGCTCTGTTCAATCTCTCATTCTTTCCTCTTTTGTTATTACATTTTTCATTTTACATTTTTTTTATTGTACATTTTTATTTTACATTATTATTACTTATTGTATAATTATTCTCTATCACAGTTTTATGTATCACTTTGGTTCAATTTTATCCTTTTTTTATCTATTTTCTATTTATTTATTGTGTTTTCATTTTGTTCCTTTCAATGGCACATTTTGCAATTGTTTTGCAGAGGGCTATGAATGAGTTTTTATCTATTCCGCTTATCAGGGAGGCTATTGACTCCTGCCTGATTTTTACGCCAGGCCCAGGCTGCGTTTACTGGCTTGTGGTCGTCACATGAGAATCTTTCGTCACCAACGTCCAACGGCAAGTGATGTGCCCAGCCCGCTGCTATTTCGCACAAGCAATTCCTCGAGCTACGCCTGTGACTCTTTTACCACATTTCAATTCTATACTTCAACGATTTTATTAAAACTATGTGTCAAATGTTAATTTTTTTATTTAAATATTAAAACATATATTTGCAACCTAACACGCCGTATAATACTTTCGGCAATTCGATTAACTATATCAAATATATCACATAAATATTTAACACCGATTCCTGCGAAATTGAGACGCAGTAGATTCGTAAAAAAATGAGTCGTTCCAAATTTAAAAGTATTATATTTTAAGTAAGAAAAGGGCCAATATTAAGCTATTTCCGCACATGCAGTAGTAGTCGTGCAACCTACACACACACACACACACACCGTACATAGATTAGTGCCAAACACAGAGTCCATTTACCAGCAAACTCGTTTTTCCTATCTCTTGATGTATAAAGACTTTGTGTTTGCCACTAATCGGTGTAACATAATTCATGAAGATGCCCCCTGGAGGGGTGAAACACGTGTTGAGTGATTTGGCGGTGGCAGTTGTGTGATTCACATTGTTTGCCGCATACGCATTTATTAGCGGGCGGTGCACTTTGTTGCACGACTACCACTGCATGTGCGGAAGTGGCTAAATATTGGTCCTGTTCTTACTTAGTATGGACTTCCGCAAGGTAACGTCTGATTCCATTAATATGTTTTAATTGATTGTAACAATATTAGTGGCAAGTTTTAGTATTTGTATAATTAGTATATATATTAATAAGATTTAAAAAAAAATTAATTTTTAATTAAATTTATTATGTCTACAATTATTTTCTATTTAAAATTAACAATAAGAGAACATCGTCAATTTAAACCTGGTTTGTCAATTTAAAAAAAAATAATAGAAGTATTTCTTACCAGCCAAGCAAGTATTGTTTCGTTCGTAATATCCAACAGGGCAAAGGCAAATTCCGAATAGCGAGCATTCGAAAGGTTCCGCACAGGCATTGTTGACGTCACATATTATGGTGACATTATATTCCTCTGTCTCCTCCACTTCGTTTTGCACATTGTAATCTTGTATTCCATTTGTTAATATTGGAGTCCTTGCTTGCGTTTCTGTAATAATAATTGTAGATGTTCAGATAAACCGTTTAATGGTAATTTCGATAAATTTATGAGATAACGAATAAATAATCAGATATTAGCGGTGATAGCCAACGGTAGAAGACTGAGAGGATCGTTTCTGGTTCTATTCCCGAGATATCTCTTTCTTCCTTTCATTTGATGAACGCCCACTGCAAGGGCTAGACCTCCCCCTTAGAGTAATTACAGCACCCGGCGATAAATATTGCACATCGACCTTTGGATAGAGACAATCTGCTTATTTCGCCTTCGTAGAGCGTTATCTCTGTCGCACGAAATACGACTGACAAAACGTCACATAGGTAGTGTGGGATAGAGATAGTGCTCTACGAAGCCGAAATTAACCGATTGTTTCTTTCCAAAGGTCGATATGAAATATATATCGCCGGGTACTGTAACAATTTATGCATTAATTATATATGATTGCCACTGCTTCCAAAGAAGTGTCCAGAAGAAAGACGGCAGTGTCCTTTCTGTACCACAATATCACACTGCATCGCCAAACTGTCTACCAAGAGTGGTGATTATGGTATATCTCCCATACTAGGCCTATTCCCTGCAGTAGGCGTTATAGGCTGATACGACAATTAGATATAAAAGGTTCATTACCTAACAAGCAAAAGAATATCTGCAAGCAATTACTAGCTGTTCAGTGTAAAGGAAAGATGGAAGAGCAAAATGGAGCAGGAGGTAATGATAGAAAAAAAACATTGTTACAGAATAATAATGTAACAGATAAAAATAAAACTAAATAAAAAATGATATAAGTTGTTGAATAAAAAAAAGGTAAAATAAAAATTAATAATAGAAACAAGGCTAAAAATGAATAATTGTGAATGAAAGAATATACAGTAAAAGAACGTGTGAAGGATACTAGAAAAGAACATTAATGAAAGATGTACTGAGAATTATTTGAAACAAAAATCCCTGTCATAGTTTTAAGATACAAGAACGAATAAAAAAAATTAAAACTACATCACTAATTTAATAACAATAAAAATGTCAAATTTTATTTTAAATATTTTCTATACATTTCAATACATCTTTCTGTATATACGATTGGTTTTGAACGATGTCAGCTTTTAGACTTTTACAGCTACTTTGGACTCTGGGCTCTCTTTCTATACATCGGTAGTATTATAAGTTATGAATGCCCATGGCACCCCTGTATGGGTCCAAAGACAAACGGTGGACATTATAAAGAATCCCTATTGTCGCGAAATACAATTAAGTTTAAATGTTCATTTTGTTATGACGTAAATAAAATTTAAATATTTATTATTTTACAAGATATATTTTTATTAGTACTTTTACCTTTTCCATATTATGATTGTCTGTAAGAGATTGCCTTGTGTGATAAGACCGCCCATTGTCCTTTTTTGTATATTATTGTAAAACTTATTAAATGTATCTTAACGTGTACAATAAAGAATATTAAATAAATAAAAAAGATATACTCCGCCCGTTTTGCAAACCTATTAAATCACTTCTTATCTTCCTTTGCTGATATATTTTATAAAATATGTTTTTAGATGAACTTTTTTCAAAAGTTATATTGCTACAAAATTTTCTAGTTTCTAAACCTTATGGTTCCAGAGATACTTTCCAGAGAGAAAGTACATAGGTGGAAATATCTATGCCTCCCTTCATCGGCCAGTTAATCCCCAATATATTTTAATGTCGGTGATAAAAGTATAAGGATGTGTTTAGACGCAAAAATAAATATGAACGTTGGAGTGCTTACCATCGAGTGAGTAGCAGGTCAGACTGTTCCTATCACAAGCGCCGCGCGGGAACTGACAGTCTTCATCCAGAACACATCCATCACCAATGGCTAGAAATATTAAAATAAATGTAATTAATTTTTGTGTTATAGAGTTAGTAAATGAAGCATCCGAAATGGCTTAACCAAAATGTTTAAGAATAAATCGTGAACTACATGTTTTTACTCATAAATGATAAGGGTGGCTTGTTGATTTTTTTTTAATTTTTTTACAATTTGACATTAGAAATACTTTTAACCCCTTTTTTACGCTTTTATTACGAAAGTACAATATTTTTATTAAAATCAATAATGTAGACCAATTCCCTACACAATTAAATTTTAAAAGAAATATTTTGGAACAAAATTCGCCGTGCTAGCTAATATATATGTTTATATATATGTGTACAACTATATAAAATTGACATAATTAACTATTTTATAAAGAGTGTGTTTACATTTTAATTTTCTTGCAAAAGCTCTCTGGTGTCTTAGCTGGTATATTAAAGGTTTTTGTGAAGGTAATAAAAAAACTCGATTGTGTTTGATTTTCCAGCCGGTCTTTGATCAATATAGTTTGGAACTTTCTCAGCTTTGTTTTAAGGTAAAATATATCATTACAATTGAATAAAGAGCAGATATGAAAGCGACGATATCTCTATTCAATTCAACTCTATCATCTACTCATCTAGTATAATAAATTGCTTTGCTAAAAGTAAAAAAATGAGGAGATGCGAATGAAAGTAGCTGACAAAGTCCAACGGATGGACGATCAGGCGACTTATCGTGCAGTACAGAAGGCCGCTGATGCCTTGAGATTCTGGTATGAAGACCAAGGACTACGGATGCAGGCGACTTTCACCTGGTCCTATTGTAAATCCACAGAAGTGGTGCATATATAACAACGGAAGTATTAAGTACTATTCCTGAAATAATAATACTGACCTAAGCCTATTTTTCTACACTCTCCTCTTTGCCGTAAATAGTATCCATCTGCGCAAACGCAGGTTCTATTGCAGGCCATGCTGTAAGGGTTCCGAATTGACCCCAAGCACTCCTCGTCCCAGGTGCAAGTTTGACCAAAGTCGGCAGTTCTCCAACACCTGCCGCGGAAGTAATGGTGCCCTGGTCTACAATCGCATACGCCACCTGCAAATAAACTTTATAATTATATGTTTTTAAGGACTTTGTTTTCCTATAGATATTCACATATATACAGGATGATTGATTATGGGTGTAAAAGTTTTAAAGGGGTATATTTTTTTAGTATATATGTACCAAATGTAATGGTTTCATAAATAAAAATAATGTAATGATAAAAGAGTAATTAAAATAGCAAAAATATTATAAAAAATAATTACTTTCTTCTATTCGACCCTGCAGATTTAGAACTGGCAGAAATACTTGGCCATCATGAATTTTATTTCAAATGAATTCGTAATTTATTTAAATATTTTTTTAAGTTAGGTTATGAATAAAAGAAAAATTTTATATATATAAAAATGGACATTTTAGTGAATCAGTGAATTCACTTTTTTTTTTCATTTAATTAAAAATATTATATGAAAATTATTATATATTTAATTTCACAAAGATTTTGTAGTTTTGTAAAAAATTCCCAAAAAAATTATGATTCCGGCCAGGGTCGAACTGGCGACCTTCTGCGTGTAAAGCAGATGTGATAACCGCTACACCACGGAACCGGATACAAGGTGAACGAAATATAGAAAGACATACATAACCTAACTTTTAAAAAAATTTAGTAATAATTATTTTTAAAGCCTGTTTCGACTTAAAAACATTAATACTGAAAGCTTCATATTATATATAATCACCACAGTCCAAAGCTAGAAGAATACTGAGCTCATCTTTTATATTTCATATATAATTCAATATACAGGCTGATTGTTTATAGATATATATGCTTAAAACGGGTAAATGTATTGCCCATTTGTCATACAAAATCTTTAATCTTTTATACCTATTTCCAATCAACCTGTATAAAGATGAAATTTTACATTAATTTATTTATTCTATTGGAATGCAACAGGCTCTTAACATCTGGCTTATTTTAACTAAATGCAATACATAAACAAAACCATATACATATATTATGATTATTGTAGGTTATTTTTCTATATATTTTGTATATTTTTCTAAAAAAGTGGCACTGCGCTTCTTTAGAAAGATATAGATACTGCACTTCTTATTTCAAGTGTATAAATATTGTACTAAAACTATGTTACACACGATATTATTCTAGGTTTAATTATAAAGTAATAAAATCTAACATACAACATATTAATTTTGTTTATTTATTAAATTATTATAAACATGAAACGTAATTAACAAAGTTGTCAATAAAAAAGAGTGTAATAGTTATGTATCTCTACTGAGATATATTTACCAGGCCTATGATTATTTATCTTTTAATTCATTTTCTTCTTTCTCTGTTTCTTTATTATTTCTGAGGCAAGTGCGATCCAAGTCATTATGATATTTTTATTTATATTTGTATTCATAAAATGTAATATATCGTATTTATTATAAGTATATAAGCTATGTATGTTTGTATATATGTATGTTTTGTACACTTTATTTATACTTCTACTGTTTCTTTACTATGGTTGTCTGTAAGAAATTGCTACGTGTGATAAAACCACCCATTGTACTTTTTTCAACACTCTAATGAAACTATGTATTATTGTACTATATTATCTAGCGTGTAAAATAAAGAATATGAACAAAATAAAGTGAAATATTCACCGTATATAAAGTATTTAATGGAATCAAGCGTTACCTCGCGGAAGTCTATTCTAAGTGCGAAAAGGACCAATATTTAGCCACTTCCGCACATGCAGTGGTAGTCGTGCAATAAAGTGCACCGCCCGCCAGCCCGCTGATAAATGCGTATGCGGCAAACAATGCGAATCACACAACCGCCACCGCCAAATTACTCAACACGTGTTTCACCCCTCCACGGCGCATCTTCAGGAGTTAGTTATGTTACACCGATTAGTGCCAAACACAGAGTGTATAAAGTATATAATATAATGTGTATAAAGTAATTGAAAAAATGTCAACTCTTAATAAGTGCGAATCTTATAACGTATCCTCACGTGACGGAATCTGTTTCAAAACAGTTTGCGACGAAGGATAGTACTGATTTATTTATTTATATTATAACCCTTATAGGGTCATTTAAATTGACCACATACGTCCTAAATAGTTAAAGATATTAAAACAGTGGTAGGCTGGCGGTAGAGGAATGTGCCTTGCGATCGTAGGTGGTGGGTTCAATTCCAGGGATATCAGGTGGCGAGTGATACGGTTGAAAGAAATAAAACTGTATAGAATAAGGTACTTAATAAACTCTGCACAAAAGAAATTGTTAACTAATAATAAGAAATAGAAAAAGAAATGTGTAATAAAGAATTAAGAAAGTAAAATAAATGTGTAAATAAAGATAAATTAAATGTAAGATAAAATTAAAGAATAAAAATAAATAAAATGTACCTAGCCACCTTAGAGTAAGAAGATGATGGAAGAAAGGCGAGGAAAGAAAGAAGGTATAAAAGAGCAAAACGAAAGATATTGTGAAGGACAAAAGTAAAGAATGAAAGATATTGTGACGCGTGATAAAGATAAATAAAGAAAAGACTAAAAAACTTATAGAACAATAAAGTCTCTCATCCCAAAAAGTTAGGGGTACGAGAGGCCCCCAACAGCGGGGGCCATAAGAAAAAAAAGATTCCAGGGATATCTTCTTTTTTTCATAAGCAAAAGATATCATCGGATATAATCATATATAATTCACAATTTATGCAGTAACTATAAAGAATTACGCGTTTCCCCTACCATAATAGCACACTGCCATCGCCAAACAGCCTACAAATCATGGCGATTATGGTATATCCCCCATAATTAATTACCTAACTAGTAAAACAATCTAATATATAAAATTCTCGTGTCACGGTGTTTGAACTTGAACTCCTCTGAAACGGCTTGACTGATTTTTACCAAATTCAATATGCATATTCAGTAGGTCTGAGAATCGGCTACTATCTATTTTCTATACCCCTAAGTGATAAAGGTTGTTCACACTTAAAAATTTTTTTAAATTTTTTAACGAAAATTTTTGTTTTTATTTTTTTATGATACAGCATACAAGAATACATACAACCATAAATTTTCACCTCTCTACGATCAACCCTTATTTTTATTTGTAAATTAAAATATCAATTTTTTTGCAAAACAACGTTTGCGGGATCAGCTAGTATCTTATATAATTCACACTTTGTGCATAACATAGCCACTGCTCAAACTAGCTTCCGGCAACCTGCCTTTCAAGCCTGGCAATGATGTTATATTTCTCCATAGATATATTTCAGGTAGCATTATGCCGTACAGAGGGCGTCTATGGGCTAAAACAGCGAGGATAGATAAAACCTTCTAGTATACAACAAGCGGCGACGTACTGAGCTCACTCTGTGTTTGGCACTAATCGGTGTAACATAACTCCTGAAGATGCCCCGTGGAGGGGTGAAACACGTGTTGAGTGATTTGGCGGTGGCGGTTGTGTGATTCGCATTGTTTGCCGCATACGCATTTATCAGCGGGCTGGCGGGCGGTGCACTTTGTTTCACGACTACCGCTGCATGTGCGGAAGTGGCTAAATATTGGTCCTTTTCTTACTTAGGATGGACTTTCGCAAAATAACGCCTGATTTCATTAAACCTTCTAGTAATTATTAGTTATTACGTAAGGTTTTGAGTATTTTTTACTTGCAATTTTTTAACCACAGAAAAATACTTTTTAATTATGTACTTTTATAGTCTCTCGTGAAGGTTTTTTTTAAAGATTTTTATGCGTTTTCTTTTATACAGTAAGAATTTACAGCATGTCATTATTTATTTTAGTTTGTACATTATATATTTATAACATGCAATTATTTATTTTCAAGTCACTACCTATTTTTAAGAAAATGGTTAAAAATTATTTACTAGATCTATGATTATTTATACCTTCATTCATTACTTTTTCTTCTTTTCCTCTGTTTCTTTATTTTATCCGAGGCAAGTGCGATCCAAATCAGTTTGATTTTTTTATTTATTATTGTATTATATTTATAATATATATTAAACCTTTTTATTATAAGTATATATGTTATATGTATGTATTTATGTTTAAGTATGTATGTCTATGTATGTATATGTATATTTATGTTCATTTGTTTGTGAATATGTATTATTTTTGTACACGTGAACTACCCTTTATAAGTACTATATCTTTTCCTTACTATGGTTGTCTGTAAGAGATTGCCTTGCGTGATAAGACAGCCCATTGTACTTTTCTGTATATTATTGTATCTGTATATTATGTATCTTATCGTGTACAATAAAGAATATTAAATAAATAAATAAAATATTTTAGTGTAAAAAAAAAAGAAAGTAAATTGAAAATGTTACCTTCTGAGCTGTTTGTTGGCCGGCATTCGTAGTTATTGAATAATCTATGGCACTGATGATCTTCTACACATCTTGACTTGTAATACGGGGCCACTGCAACGAGAGATATATATTTTAATAAAGGTTACGGGACGCGACGAAGCGAACGATTCTCCCTCCCGTCGCACATACCTATGGCGCGGTACAGCGGTTTCGGTAGCACTACCTAGTCTAGCCGTAAATTCTGGTACTGGCTGTTTACATAAATTTAAAAAAAAACTTATTTTGAATTTCGAACATTAGCTTCTACGATAAAAAATAGACTTTCCCGACATTATTGTATGTTTATTTCAGAATTCAGCCCAGGGTTGTAAAGCGCACACTACCCAAATTTGGCTTGAGCAAAATGTTCCAATGAGGGAGTGGAGAGAGTCCACACATTTTCTTATCCCGGTAGCATAGTATCAGAATCAGGAGGGACCGAAGAGGACACCGCTTCAAGAATCTCTAAGGGTAAGGCAGCCTTCGCACGGCTGCTTCTGTATGGCAATCACGGAAGCTGACTAGGAGAGTTAAGCTCAAAATATTCCGGTCCAATACGAAGACCGTGTTGCTATATGGATGCGAGACTTGGAAGGTTACCAAAGATATCACTCGTCAACTCCAAGTCTTAGTTAACAACTGTCTTCGACGTATTCTCGGCATATACTGGCTTAAGAAAGTCTCCAACGTAGACCTCTGGAAACTCTGCGGTAAGATGCCGATTGACCAGCAGATCAAACGCAGCAAGTGGAACTGGATAGGCCGAAGGGACCCTGATCACATACTGAGGTCTAGAAAGGAATCCTCAAGGAAAGCGAAGACGTGGCCGCACAAAGCAAACCTGACGGCGGACGATCACTGCAGAAGTGAAGGCAATTGGAATGACGTGGAGCCAAGTAAAGCGCGAGGCTCAAGACCGTTTGGGATGGCCACGTACTGTGGACGCCCTCTGCCCTATCTTGGGGACATAAGAATTAATGATGAAAATTCCAGACTTCATAAAGGCTGATGATTGGCCTTCTGCTAGTCCAGACTTAAACCGTTTGAACTATAAATTGTGGTCTGTGATAGAAGACATGGTCTGCTCTGAGCGTCATCCAAATATTGAGTCGCTCAATAAATCTTTGGAGGCAGTAGTGACCAAGTTTCCAATGGAAACCTTTCGTAAATCTATCGACGCATGGCCCGACCGTTTAAAAGCGTGCGTAAAAGTTAAGGGTTGACACTGAATAACTAGTTTAGTATGTTAACATATCTTTTTCACTCTACATGATCAAATATAAAAGTTTAAATAAAATTGTTTTTTTAGTTTGTTAGATATTTTCTTTGTGACAGAACTTATGGTTACACTATGTGCAGTTCTATGTAAATATAGGTCTAATAATATCTCCTTTATGTATGGTCGCATGGTCATATACCATATACATTGGTTACATTTATAAATTCTTTAAATGATTGAATAAATAGCTTATTTGTTAGGAAAAATCTTTAAATATTTGACACACTTTCAATCGACCTATATTAAGTAATCATTCTAAAATATGTTTTATTCATTTATAATTGATTTTGAAATGCAGGAATAATAATTATTTTAATATGTAGTAATACGAATTTTGTTTTATTTATATATACTTAATTATAAATACTTATTTATATACACAACCTATATATTGTCTTATTTAGTCTTAGAGTAGGAGATTTTAATTTTTAAATAGAGAAAAAAGGAGAGGTTGGTGTTTGGAATGAGATGAGGTTTATGTGAAAAGGTTTGGCGATATAAACAAGAGAAATAATTGTGACGTACGATCAGCGCAGAGTGTCCCACCGAGCGTGGGCTGCTGGGCAACCGGACACGTGCAGCGCCCACTATTGCACTCGCTGCCCACTAGTTCGGCACACTCGGTGTCCCCACGGCAACTCCATATGGCAAACGACATCTGACATTGCACCAAAACTCCTGTAAACAAATTGAACACCATGAGACATGGAGTATTTCCATGTAGACCACACGATTCATCGGTCTGCCATCTATACTAGCGATCACCAGCTAAGCATATTTTAGTTTTTTTTATTACGTTCTACCATACGATATTTTATTACGAGTGCTGGAGATATTATTTCTATATTTATTATACATAAAAGAAATGTAAGAATTATTTCTAACCTTAAAGAACCTATATATTCATTGAAAGATGTTTTTAAAGGATCTGGTGTTCAATCGGTTACTTCGTAATATATATTTAATAATACATTATACATAAACCTATATATAATCATATATAAAAATAGAAGACAGAAGATAAAAAATGAATATAAACTCGTAACGCCTAAATTCTGTATTTACAAAGTTAACAAATTATTTATGGATGTGTAAGAATATATAATAAAGTTCCAAAAGATATCTTAGACCTTCCGTTAGTTAGTTTTAAATCTAAAATTTAAAGTATATTATTAAACATCTAATAGAAGTTTTTAGTTGATTGAAACGCAAGAAACTTGGTTTGTTGGCTCATATACATGGTCGTTATAAGAATGCACACATCACAAATTATTAAATTTCATTTAAAAGAGAAACTATTGAGTTTCTGACCACCTTTTAACAGATGATCATGAACAGAACCGGTGTTAGCTTACAGCTTATAATGTTAAAATAATCGACGATTCAAAAGCGCATGTAAATGCCGACTTGAATAAAGATTTTGAATTTTAATAAGGTTCGTTCAAAATGTTGCAATTAATCCTAAGTAAAATATTGCAAGTATAAAAAAACACAAAAGTGAGCCGTGTGGTCTCGTTGCCCGACTGGAAAGCGTGGTTTTCAAATCTAATAAAAACTTTTAGGTTTTTTCTACGTATATACTAATACATATGTTACGCCATTTCAGCCTACCGCGTTCTCCGCAGTATCGAGGTGGACGCGGTCTCGGCCCAGCTCTTCACGGGGCACGGGGGGTTCTCTGAGTACCTCCACAGGTTCAAGCTCAAGAAGGACCCCTCGTGCTTCTGTGAACCAAGCGTGGACCAGACCGTGATCCACCTTGTGGCCTGGTGTCCCGCATTCGGGGGACTCCGGCACAGCTTCGAGTGCCAGTCTGGCGTTGAAATCAGGCAGGAGACAATAGCCTCCCTGATAGGCGGCGATGACAAACAGGCGTTCATATCCCTTTGTAAAGAGATCCTCAAAAGGGCGATAGAAAGAAATAAAACAAACAGAGTATAAAAAGATAAATAGATTAAAAACGTAAATAGAAACAAAACTGTGATAGAAATAATTATAGAAAAAGTAATAATGTGTAAAAAAAAATGTAAAAAAAAATATAAATCAAAAAATGTAAAAAGAAAAAAGGAAGAATGATAGACGAACAGAGCAAAAGGGTAAGAAAGAAGAAATGTGGTATAAAAGAATGGAATGAAAGATCATGTGAAGAATGGAAGCAGAGAACGGAAATAAAAAAAAACTAAGTGAAAAAAATAAATTGCCCAAAAAAGACCCTATCCCACAACAAGATATGGGTACGAGAGGCCCCAAATATCGGAGGTCATAAAAAAAATACATGTGTCATTAATATATCAAGCGATAGAAGCCCAATGCAAGGCATAGGTCTGAAGATGACAGGTCTTGCGCCGTTTCATCCAACGACTTCCTGCAACCCTGACTTTATCTTCTTCTACCTGAAGGCATACCCTCATCGCCTCTACCGTGATTTACTTCCACTCACTAAACGCGTATATAAGGAACATTTAAATATATTTGTATATTTATAATGTATATTAAAAAAATGGATAAAAAAAAGTTAAACTAATCAGCTTATAAAAACATCAATAAAAAGCATTTTTTATTAAACTCGCATGTATTCGTTTTTTAAATGACTGATGGCATCCGATTTCAAATCGGTATTCGAAATTCGAACGAACAAGAACGATTTGATGCAAAAAGTATGTAGTCGAAGTGGCCAGTAACACGGAGCGTTTAAGTGAACGCTTGGAACTTTTTTAATAAGGTGTTTTACCTATGTATTAATTAAGTACATCGATAAAGGCCACTTCCAACCTTTTTGGGAATATATTACGAGATCTATATTCAATAGTTGACTTTTCATGGCTAAAATGAAGATGATGCTTTCTTATTTAATCATTTTAACATTTTTTTGTCTACACAAATATAGTCTTTAACCCTTTCGATACTGCAGTACAATAGTGTGTCAGGACTAAAATTGAAATTATATTTAATTCTTACTTCAGGCGTGTGATTGTACTTATTTGTGCCAATTGGCAATGAACATATAATTTTCACTAAGATTTAAGGAGTGTAAAGACTAAGTTGGGACCATTCAAACCAAACTGCTTATAAATTAGCAGTCTCTCATCACAGTTCAGTGGGACGTCATGTCCCAACAGTCCATATGTTCGATGGGGCATATATATACCTACAGTATCGTAAGGGTTAAGGCTATAACAATGTCTAAAGTATTTAGCAAAAACTTGAAGTTACAATGTGCTGGCCACGTTGACCGGCGTCTAGACAAAAATGATTTATTAAAAATTAACTAATAAGGATTATAATACGAATAAAAAAATAAATGATTATTCCTCATCATTACATCTGATTGTTGCCGTAAAGAAATATAAAAAAGATAGTACGTCTGATTCATGTGACAATAAATTATTTAATGAAACACAGCTGTTTGTGACTTACCAATAATTGTAAACAAAATCCAAGAGTTCATATTGACTTTGCCTTTCGAAATTTTTATTAATTAAAAAAAAATATAATCACTTCCCGCTCTCTCCATGTATTATTTAATTATGAATGTCACATACAAAGCTAGGCATTAATTTATCTAAAGATTACGTCTTTGATAATTTTTTATTTTATTTTATATGTAGTATTATAAAATGTCTAGAACATCCTATACATTTTTTTGTTTTAATTTTACGAAAATTCTTCTTTTTCACCACATCACTCCTCACTTTATATGCCATCCTATCCCCTTCTTTCTTAGAGTCCAATTAAAGACCTGATTAGAAAAGTCTTGTGGCACTTACGTCACAAACAAGAATTCTCTCACTTCATATATAGTTTCATTTCAGTCAACAGGCTATAGAGAGGGCTTTCTTAGAGATATCTCTACGAGATCAAATCAGATATGATAGGATCCACAGTCGAACTAGAGTAACCTGGATATACCAGTGGAATGGTTAGCTAAAGTGGCAGTAGAATGTATCTTTAAACGGTTTTATTTAGTTCGACCCGTACGGAATTTATTTGTTTGGGTCAAAATTAGAAATTGAAATTTAAGCACCTTCCCGTTGTCAGATTGATCTGAAATTTGGTACACAAATTTAATTTAGATGACAATACAATATAATAAAATCAATAACATTATAAATCTAAGATGGCCGCCGATGTAAAATGGCGGATTACATATTTTTCCTTAACCCCCTCAATATTGGTATCAAATGAAAGGGCTACACTAGTAAAACACGATGATTATGTCAATATTTAAAATTCAAGATGGACGCTGTTCCAATATGCCGGACTAGGTACATATTTTTCCACAACCACCACAATATGGGTATCAAAAAACCGTTTAACTTAAAAGTTTTTTTAAATGTATTTATAGTACTAATTCAGAAGATGCTGAATGAAGGCCACTTTCAACCGGTCCTAATATAAAATTATAGACTCGTGTCCAGCTGTGGACATACTATGGCTGCAATGATGATGATCAGACCAGCGAAAAAGCGATCTTTGACGTCGTCTTGAAGATATCAGACGGTCGACGGTTCTATATAGCCTTAAATATTATTGGTAACATATTGTATATACAATATTTGTATTTATCTGTAAAAGTTTGTAAGTTCTTTTATTTTCCTAGTTGTTATACACTGCGTTCTTTACAAAAGAATAAAACTTCATACACCGCACACGCAGCTTGGGCGATCCGTGGGAGGATCCAAATCCTCCTTCTGATCGCAATATTCCATGTTCCTGCCTGAAGCTGCATACACTACAATACACATCTCTACACGGGTACAGCTGATACCTTCGTGCTATCGTCATCGTGCTACGGGAATAAAAGTATCCAGTATTTTTTTTTAAAATTCACAAATCCTTCCATTCCGTGAAATAAACGCTGATAAAGCTGTATAGCCTTCAAGCTAACAGCAAGTACTTCTATACGAACAATGCTGCTCTTTTTTGATGTAATTATGTTCTGATTGCAACTGCAACATATTTTAACTATCTTACGAATATATGGAGAGTTTTTAATAGCATTATCATTCAAGGGCTTTGTTATAATGAACCTTAGTAACCTATACGAGTACTTCTGATTTTTGCTTTTAAAGTTTAGTTAATAACTAAATGAATTATTTAAATTTTAATGTATATTTCTTTTTCGTTCTGTTTTATAAACGAACTGTCAGGGCCGGATTTGGTACTGCGAAAAGTTATTGGTAAAAATAATATATTTATGGAAATTATTTATGGATATTATCTACATAATATTACAAGTATAAATACGATGTTTTTACTATGCAACCATTGTAATTTATTATTTCTGAAGTTTTAGTTTTTTTTGGTTACATTCACCCCTTTAAAGAAATTATCTATACACAATTTTATATGTATATATATATATGTGTGTGTGTATATATATATATATATATATCCTAATACGGTAATATAGTAGTATATAGCGGCTCTAGTCGATGCAATACGATGCGAATGCAAATTCCTAGAAAAATAATTTTAATGACAGCTCTATACTTTTCATTGTTCTGTTATCATATCACCTGCGACATGCAGGTGTTCTATCGGCTAACAAATTCACCGGCCGATACGTTATCACAACGTGCGGAACTCTGTCCCTAGTGTTAGTGAGTAATAGAGAATTTCATACATATGACCCTTGTTATATGATCTTGCATAATTGTTATATCGGGCGATTGGTGATATGTAATAGACTTTTAAAGAGGTGAATGTATAGCTCATATATGTGCGTATTCCAATCCAAAATTTATAGTTTTAAAATTATAAATAACATCATGATGATATACAAATATATTTATGCATACAAAGATACAAAAATATTCATAGATACAAAAATATTCAGTACTATCCGAAAAGACGTAGAGATCTAGGTAGAAAGGAAGGTAGTGTTGCAGCATTGCCTCCCTGATAGGGGACGCATAGTGTCAACATAAATTCTATTCAATACTGCGATAAAGTCATAAATAAAATCATAATTATGTGCAAAATCTAAGATCGAGTAATAAAAATAAATATCTGTGAAAAGAATAAATAGCTGTGACTAATAAATTCAATATTATAAACTAAAAAAACATAAATAATGAAAAGGAAGATAGAAGGAGGCCTAATATATTGTCAAGGAAGTAAGAACAGAGAATACTAAGTAAGAAAAGGACCAATATTTAGCCACATCCGCACATGCAGTGGTAGTCGTGCAACAAAGTGCACCGCCCGCCAGCCTGTTAAATACGCATGCGGCAAACAATGCGAATTACAGAACTGCCACCGTTGAATCACTCAACACGTGTTTCACCTCTCCACAGGGCATCTTCAGGAGTTATGTTACACCGATTAGTGCCAAACACAGAGTCCGGATTATATATTTCCGATTTTTTTCCTCACGTTTTAGCATATTACAGTATTCACTGTCTCTTAATCTATTTTAACAACGCCCTAACAATGTCCAGTTTTTAAAATTAAATTTCACACCACCACTTCCTCATGCCTACTCCATGTTGACATCCTCAGTTTATGTGCCAGTGTCTGTACGACGTCGATGAATTATGCGATCGCATCTTGAGTCTCATCCGTGCAATACACGCACGAGTTCGTGTGACGTGATATTGCCATCACCGCATGATGGACTCTGTCATACAGCCCGAGGGTGTCTGTTATTCGACGGACAACGATGACCACCTCGCTCTTTAGCCCCTGAGCCTCGTGGATGGTCAGCGTCTTAGAACCTATCTCAGTACCATAGCCTTGACTAATAAAAACTTGTTTATCGTCTTGGATGTGAGTTAGCTACAGGGTGTTTCCCTGTTTCGAGATATTTAACTATTCAGGGAGTTCACCGCTTCTTTGGACGAACACGTGCTTAACCCTTTCCACTCCAATGTCGAGTGTCTCTCGACACTGATTTTGTTCCAAAAGCTCCACTGTCGATTTTAAAAAGGGTTCTTCTTTGATATAACTTAATTTCAGAGTTTATGTTTGTTATTTATTAAACATAAACACACATGTAAATAGTACTTATAATATAAATAGATGGCGCGAAAATCAAAATAGTAAAAGTTACAAAACTTTAATTAAAATTTTTGGTAAGATAGTTTCAAAGCCGACCAATAAACTATATTATAATAGTAATATATCCGTGGTCAAAAATAACAAGGTCCGAGGTGTCTAGTTCATTACCTCCAAGGTCCCAGTCGCCATCTTTTCTGCGTGTTAGTTTAGTAGTAATGGTCAGTAAACCCAATGTGTTGCAATGATGTACAGGCAGGTGCATATATGTTGTAGACAAGTTATATGATACTATATGCTGTATACAGGGTGATTGGATATAGAGAGGGGCCGATTGCGGTGCTCGATTACGGCCCACGTCATCTACACTGACTGAACTCTTCTCCTGGAGTATATACCACAGACTGGCAAGCGAAAGACGTCCTGCCAAAAAGATAGACATACAAATTTTATCGATTGTCAAAGGATGCACAAAGGTGCAGCAAATTGATAAGGAGACCCGACCCCAAATAAAGGGAAAAGGGAAGGAAGAAGAAGAAGAAGAAGTCAAAGGATGCAGTTATGTTTTAACTTTCGCTTTTAGTTATTGTAGGATAGTAAAATATTACACACAAATGCCGCCATATGTATTGAATTAAAGTGAAAAATGTTATTATTGAAGAACCAGTTTTATCCTTGTTTATATCAAATTGTGTTCTTCTGACATTCTGCAGGTATTTCAAAGCCCATGTTCTCCTAGCCAATGTTCAGGTCTGGCTAAAAAAAATTATAGAAGAAACTTTAATTTTTTTAACTATTTCACTTTTTAATAAGAATTAAAATTTTAAAAATTGATTTTCCTTTAATGTAATAAAATTTTAGTAAAATTTTAAATAAATGTAATTATTTCTAAGTATTATACATTTAAGTATCGTTAGTGAAGATGAAAGATATTTAACTATATGAAGCAAGTTATGAAATTTATTCTTTAAAAAAACAAGTACACGTTTTAAAGAAAACGGAATTGTTGAATAAAAAAGTTTCAAGTAAGGGTTTCTTACATTTGGTGCTTTTTGACAATCCATGGTAGGCATTTGCTAGAACGACATCTAGCAAAGAAACTTAGAAACATCTTCGTCATCATTACAGTCTATATACGCTCGTTGTAAAGGAAAACACGTCGTCTAAATAGATACCATGGTACACGAAAGACGTTGCTTCATGTCCTATGGAAATTTATTTCTGAGCAGTGGCAATATAATTAACACACAAAGTGTGAACTATATAAAATTGTATCCTGGAAATAGAAAGCAAAGTCTGAATTCTCCACCGCTAGATGGCAGCCTATTATATATATTCAAATGTAGTAGTGATAAAATTTTAAACAGATGGCGCGGAAATCAATTCAGGTAAACTTACAAATTTATCTGCAATAGCTGGTAAGATTATATCAAAATTGACTAACTTCTTGTTTCCTCACCAGCGGGGTGATGTTAACATTCTCCTTAATATAGCATTAGGAAGCTGTGAAATAATAGACCATATTATCTATACTTCAATATCGCTTAAATAATTTACTTCAAAATTATTTCTTTTTCTAAGAGTTTGATTTGTTATTAAAAATTTGATAGACATTTTACTGTGTTAAGTTAAATAAACAAAACAGAAACCTATGTAAATATGCAAAAAAATGTTTATTTCTTAAAGTAAACAAGTATTTTAATTAAGTTTTTTTTTATATATTATCATTATCATTAGATTTTAATGCCCTGTCACATAAATACGATACGGCCCCAATAGCGGGAGATCGCATCTCGGAACTGCATGACGTGATTTTTAAATGTAATAAAAACTTTTTAGTTTTAATCCTAGACGATAAATCTCTCAAAATCTTATTTTATGTATAAATAAACTAACTTTATATAACTTGGTATGTAAATCTAGATTTATACATATAATGCTCGAATTGCATACATGTTAATACTCGTGTGTGTAAAGTATGTTTGTATGTGTTATTATTAGTTTATATTACATTCGTAATAGAGGAATATTGGTTTCGGTGTACGTGCATCTAAAATCTAATTATTGTTCAACGAAGCGAAGCGCATTGCAATAATGTCTTACTAGTATATTGATACAGACCCACTAGTTGTACCACCCGACGATACTATAAAACAATTACATTTATTTTTGTAATTCCAGATTCATTATCAAGGTAACTGCTGCTCAGCTATGGAGATAATAATTCACGGGAGAAAAGAAAATCGATAGATAAAGGATAGTAGCGTAGCCAGGTGAATTGGCAATCTGAACTAACAGTAGTCAGGCCGTATCGCTCAGGATCTTAAGGATAAATTAAAACCACGGATTGAGAAGCACAACGTAAGACGTCAAGACAAAATAAACAGATGAACAATCGACTAAAGACACTGAATTCTGCTTATAATTGGTTCTATTTGAAATCCAGTCTATCAGATGACATGTAACAGTTGAAATGCTGTCTGTCAAAACATGTACCATAATTGTGAATATCTAATGGATTCAGGCGTTATTTTACGGAAATCCACCCTAAGTTGGAAAAGGACCAATATATAGCTACTTCCGCCAATGCAGTAGTAGTCGTGCAATAAAGTGCACCGCTCGTCAGCCCGCTGATATCACTCTGTGTTTGGCACTAATCGGTATAACATTACTCCTTAGTATGCCCCGTGGAGGGGTGAAACACGTGTTGAGTGATTTAACGGTGGTAGTTGTGTAATTCGCATTGTTTGCCGCATGCGCATTTATCAGCGGGCTGGCGGGCGGTGCACTTTATTGCACGACTACTGCTGCATTGGCGGAAGTAGCTATGTATTGGTCCTTTTCTCACATAATTGTGAATGTTACGAAAAGTGTTTCCATAAACGTATCAACAATATTTAAGCGACCATTAAGTTATATTTAATCAATAAATTGATCACTCACAGAAAATGTGGTTTAAATTCCAAGTTAATACGGTATAATATATTGTTTTAATAACTTAGTTGTGACATATAAATTGAATCGTATTTTTAAAAGGCTCACCTTTTTGGCGCCCTCCCGTCACCTTGTATTAAAACTATGACAGGGGCTTTTATATCAAAGACTTTTTCATCACAATCGTTTATTCGCATTCCCTTCTATATTTAATGGAATCAGGCGTTATTTTGCGGAAGTCCATCCTAAGTAAGAAAAGGACCAATAATTATCCACTTCCGCACATGCAATGGTAGTCGTGCAATAAAGTGCACCGCCCGCCAGCCCGCTGATAAATGTGCATGCGGCAATCAATGCGAATTACACAACTACCACCGTTAAATCACTCAACACGTGTTTCACCCCTCCACGGGGCATCTTCAGGAGTTATGTTACACCGATTAGTGACAAACACAGAGTTATCATTACCTTCTATTATTAGATTCATAAAACGCTGTCCATTCATTTGCTAAATACTTTCAAAGTAAAAAATATGCTAACGGAATGTTTGTAAAACTAGAATTATACGGAGACAAAAAACTTGCTATATTCTCTGGAATAAATAAAACCGACATAACGTCAAATAACACGGAATAACATACATGACACTTTTCACTTAGTACTAACAAAAAAAAACCACTTAAAATTTATGTTTTCCTTATTTCTCTGGATGTATAAACCTAATTTTGTTAATGCCATCTCTTTAGGCAGTACTGTCAAAATCAAAATAATTGTTATTGTCTGCTCCGGCATTGATTTGTACACTAGATGGTAAAAGGTTATTGATAACGAAGGTGAATATATTGTTGATTAGAAATAAAAACTTGTTAAGAATATAGTCGTTTGAATTTAACTTAATAAAGCGACATTACTTTCCGGTCACACTAATATTTGTAACGCACGCTGTCCTGTATAAACAGACGTACAGACAGTGTACATATAATCAATGTTAATACGACAATCAGTTAATAATGGATTTAAAGATTAATATTTATTCACGTTTGATTGTCGTTACACGTATGATGAAGTCAAGGGGATATCTCCTGTATTTTTTTACGCTATTTGGTACGTTGATATATAAACTAATTGTTTTTTATATTGCACAAAATAATAAATACTCTTGTATGAATAGTGCGATACAAATTGGCGAGTGCAGATGTGTGCAATAAAGTTGTACAAATGTATTAAGTGTGTGGGTAACAAGGTGTAATTTACAAAAATAAATCAATTTTTTATATTATTTTATTGTTAATAAAATAAACAGTATAATATAAATATTAGGGGGACCGGAAAATAATGTAGTTTCTGTTGACATATTTTACAGAAAAAACGATTGATTTTTACCACTCCGATATTGAAAATTTGTATACTAGATGGCAAAAGGTTGTTAATGACGAAGGTGGATATATTGTTGATTAGAAATAAAAGACTTGTTATAAATGTAGTCGTGTGAATTGAACTTAAGAAAGCGACATTACTTTCCTGTCCCCCTAGTATATTATTCGTAATATAATACTATTAAAGTTTCTTAATTTAAATGGGAATAGTTACAAGTCTTGTTTTCAAATTATTATATTTAATATAGATGAATAACCTGTTAATGTTTAAAATTCAGTAGCGTTTATTTACTAATCTTAACACAATGAAATATATTGTTAAATATAATTACTAAAAACTAGCATATATCTCCTTAAAAACCTTTCATAAAAATTTATAATGCACATATATTAATTTTTAATTTTATTTAATACACGCAACTCATTTGTTTTTCACCATTTTGCAATAATGTATTTCGTCAATAGGAATAAATACTTTTTACACTATTCTTTTGTATTAGTACGAATAGATAAAAGATATTTTTTTTAATTCAACATGGCGCGTACTTTCAAATTTTACCAAAGAAGGTTGTCAAGAATTATATAGTCATCTTGAAAAACGAATAAAGCAGCTGCTAATAGCAGATGCTATAAATAACTTTAAATTCAACAGTAGTGCTAAATATCTAAAGTATATAAACAAAGCGATGAATAGTAGAAAAAATAATTTTGTTTTTTATTTCAATTTTTATTTTACACGTTTCATACCATCGTGTATTTTGATTGTACATTATTTTAATAGGTAATAATAAAAATTTGTTTTTATTTTATAAATACTTATATGATTTTTTTTAGGAATAATTGAATTCCCTTGAACTTATACGACGTTTTACAATTATTGAAGATTTCCTCTAAATTAATGTTTCACACTATTTTCTTTTACATGTTTTTTGTAGAAAATAATTGGTTGTGTAATAATACAACTGCGTAATTAATGATATATATTTTTATATATTCTGTGTCATTAGATAATAAACTTAATAATATTTGTGAAATCGTTGACATGATGCGATGATAAAACGTCTTACTCAGACGACGGCTTCCACGTCACTGCTTCTCAATACAAATTTTTATACCTCACAACGGGCCCTCGTCGGGCGCGATGTACCGCACACGCCTCACAAAGAACTCAGAACACCAACACTGCGAGCAAGGGTCGTCTGCGTCTAGTTAAAGCGAAAAATAAATATTGTAAAAAAAGCCCAGGCGATACAAATTAGAATTAATAAAAAAAAGTAGCCCTCGCTTCGCAATATACTACACTACAATCATCACACTATTCATCCACACAGCTATAGTCCCTCTCCTCATACAGTAGAAATTTCGATGACTCTGCACACGACCAAAATGGTTAACAACTTATTTAAATATATAACATACATATAGGTATATATTGGCCTATATCTATCTAACAGAGAACTCTTTGTTTAATAAACTTTTTCAATTGATTACTTGACGGTTCATATACATTACAAGCGAAAAATATACACGCAAAAAAATTCATTAATTTTACGAAGATTAGAGAAAGGTATAACAAGCATATTCATATTACAAATATTTAAAAAATCTAATAAGTTAAATCCTTTACTCAAGTAAGCAATTACATACACTATTCAATGGTTGTTTATTTTAACATTATAAGTAATACGTTACCACTGGCTTAGCAGGCCTGTTGGCGATCGCAGAGTGGTATTGTGCTATGCAGAGGACCCCAATACCCATCTTCTGCATACTTGTTTGTGAACCGAATTATAGAAGATTGTATGCCGGGAATCGAACTTGCTACCTCCGATCAGATGTCTGAATCCTCTACTGTTCACCAACCACTGCACCATATATATAAATGATGGTCCATAAATTAATAAAAAGCCAATATTACATACGTCACCCCCTTATAATATACACCCAGCTAATATACAAATAAGGAATAAATTGAACTTCTAATATTCTTTCAGTGACAATCAGCAGTTTACAGGCAAAGCCGTTTCTAGCACGGATCCTTTTGAACCAAGCTGTCAGACAAGACAACACACCACTTCGAAATGTCAACTCACAAAGCAGAAACACATTGGACTTTCGACAGAGAAACAGAAATTGTTTTGATATAGACACAAGGAATGAACTCTGTTTATTCCAGGGAAATAAAAAACAATATGGATTCCCTATAGAAGCTGATGATTATGATAGCAATGAAGATGATACGGAGTTCATTGATCTCACGAGATTTGGAACAGATTTAAGGGGAATCCAGACCGCGGCGCGGTCTCAAGACTATAATAGCTTCTCCGAGGATTATCTGGACGTGAACGACTTAAGTGTTAGCAGAAAGGTCGACAATGATTATTTATTGGGCAACACAAGATATCCATATACGAAAGTCAAATTGGTCGTATCAAAACCCGCACAATTAAAACATACAACTCGAAATGCATTAATTAGAAAGTTATTCAACGCGAGCAAAACAGAAAAAAATGTTTTAAGATCAAGAATCATCTCAGAAGAGTCAGAAGAAGAGAGCAGCGAAGAAAGTAGAGAAAGGAGTAGGTACAAAAAACCGAAACGGTTCGAAGTCGTGAAGAACTCAAAAGAGTCAAGTTATGAAGAATCAAGAGAGATGACGAGAGACGTTCGACCAGCAAGAGATCACAGGAACAGTGGGAAAGTCATCTACGCGCAAAGCCCCACGCGTCACTTGTATGTCGCAGGAAGGAGAAGACTCCCCCACTTTCTCCCCAAAAGGTACCACTGGAGTGAAGACGATATACAAAAATTACCCTACCTCTGGTTCAATGGTCCACAGGGGCTGTACCCCGGCATATATAGAATTTCATCGTGATTTTTTTTACTATTTCATTTGTATATATTTGATAAATAAAATATTTTTATTTTATTTCAAAAGTTACCCGTTGTAGATTTCAGATATTTTTGGTAATCTTTTATCTATACACCCATGTGTATTTAAAAATATTTATTATAAAAATAAATTCCTGGGTGCCGTAAAGAACATATTTGCGTACATGATTTATTTATTTATTTATAAAAAAACTTTTTACGCATTTTATGTATATAACGGTGAACTTAATGCCGAAGGCATTTTTTACCAGTAAACCATTCGGTGCAGATGTAAATTAATAAAGGCAGGTGAAACATGTAATGTCATAAAACAAAAAAAAAATAAGTTTAGTTTTTTGTTTTATGACATTACTTAATATATTTTTAATTAGATTTATCGTCTTTAGTCAATAACGTATGTTCAAAAATGGAGTTATTTATTTTAATTATGTTTATATAAAATATCAAGGATCAGTTTTCCTGTAGCCACGTATTATATTATTATTGTCCAAATACCATGCAAAGAGGTATCGTCTCCCATGCCCCTCTGAAAGGATATCATTTTTAAATTTATAATCTCGTGTTTTTACGACATTATTGAAACACTCTTTTTATGTTTTTATGTTTTACATATATTTGTAAATCACTTTATTATTAAAGACGATGAAATTTGCTAGCATTTATTATTACATTTTTTCCATAGAGCTATCGTAAAACTTTAAGCTTTATTTTTAATTATTACAGTGTACCTAAGGAAGCGGGCTTTTTACCTTCGTATCTTTATTCTAATCTGTTTACAATGAACTGTGCTAAAAATATATCATTCCTTTTATACCATAATACAACTGTTGGCGACTGACTAGATCATTTAAAAACTCTTTATATTCTAATTTCTTTTTTTATTTTTTATATTGAGTTTGTGTCGCGATGCAGTTTTGCGTTTTGGTTTTGTTCTGTCAGTCAATTTAAGAAAAGTACCAATATTGAGCCACCTCCGCACATGCAGTGGTAGTCGTGCAACAAAGTGTACCGCCCGCCAGCCCGCTGATAAATGCGTATGCGACAAACAATGCGAATTACACAACTGCCACCGTCAAATCACTCAACACGTGTTTCAACCCTCCACGGGGCATCTTCAGGAGTTATGTCACACCGATTAGTGCCAAACACAGAGTCCACTAGAGAGTGACTACCACTGCACGTGCGGAAGTGGCTAAATATTGGTCCTTTTCTTACTTAGGATGGACTTCCGCAAGGTAATGCCTGATTCCATTAAAAACTGTCAGTCTATTGTTAGGTCTTATTTTACTCTTACCTAGTTTTGTGAAATTATATCTATATTACCACCATCATTTGAATATTTAATCCGTTTACACAGTCCATACGCTCGCCAACATATAAATATTATTATTATACTATCTTTAAGCTATTTTTTACTATATGTATTATATTATTTTGATTAATTAATCAAAAACATACCAAACACACTAAATAATCACACTCTGCGCACTATCAACATAGTTGTCTAACCTCTGTTTTGTTTTTCTTCTTTTATCTCTACTTTCGTAAATTTAAATTTTAATTGATAATAATGTGTAATTCATAATTATTTATCTATTAAAATATATATTTTGTTATGCGTGACTCTGTAAGCTATGAAGGACATTGGAATAAATAAATAAATAGATAAATTACTAGTTATCATGCTAGTAATTAAAAAAAAGGATTTTAACAAGATAATTTACAAAACAATAACTTATTCACTTGCCATTGTGTGTAAGCTATAAAGATATTTTAGACAAAAAACTACACATGTGAAATAAAAAAAAAATATTTGTTATTATGAAATATCTTGTTTCCTAAAAAAAAATATTTATACTTATTTAAACTTTGCGGAAGGTGTTTAACAACAATGATGACTTTTGATTTGTTAACGGTTTTTTTTTTGTAGGCCTCTCGTACCCCTAATTAGTTGGGATCAGGGTCTTTGTTTACAAATAAGTTTTTCAGATTTTTCATCTTTATTCTTCACTCCCTGTCATACTTCTCAATTTCTTTTATTCTTACCTTATTTCCATCACAATATCTTTCATTTTGTTCTTTCATTCCTTCTTGCTTTCATCGCCTTCCTTCCATCATCTTATTACTCTTAGGTGGCTAGGTACATTTTTTTTATTCTTGACTTATTCTATTTTTTTTATCACAGTTTTCTTTGGGTTGTGCTTTCTTAATACATTACTACACTTTTCTTATTTTATTTTTCCTATTATTAATTGACTAGTTATTTGTGCAGTTTATTTTATACCTACTTATCTATACTGTTTTGTTTCTGTTAACAGTGTCACTCACCACCCTGCTAGCAAACGATAGGAACGATGGGCGAAGGTTGTCGTCGCCCATCATTAAGGCGATGCTCTCTAAATCTATCTTTAACTTTACCTCCGTTTGATTTGTAAATAGCCGCGTAATTTCATCATACGGTTTTCTTTACACAACAGTATTTTACTTAATTTAGAATATAAAAACAAAATTACCGATGTGGCACGAAGAATTGCTTGAAGTGATAGTGGTTGTGGCAGTGGCGTAGCTAGGGGGTGGCGAGCAGGGCGGCCGCACCAGGCACCATAAGCAGGGGGGGCACCAAAGTTGAAAATTTTTTTTAATTTTTTTTGAATGATGAATAATGAAATGTTAAAATAAAAATGAAAACCATAATTTAAAGTAAATAACATAAAAACAATATCGAATTTTGCTATTTTTGTGCTAAAAAAGTTGTTAAATAATATGAACATTAAAAAAAAGTAAACACTTACAAATTATAATATACACAGTGTTTAACCCTTTCATTCGCAAAACACATAGTGTTTTTGAAAAGGGCCCTAAATGACAAAATAATAAATTAATACGTTATTGCAAGATTATTTAATGAATCTTTCAGTAATGTCAATAGAACATGAACTAGTCGACACTGTTGATTTTGAAAATGTGATTAATGACTTTGCCGGCCAAAAAGCGAGGAATGTTCGTTTTTTTAATTTTCCCAATAAATTTTATTAAGATCTAATGTAATTTTATATATATTTATTATTACTTTGAACCAAAAAAATATATATACATTCTGTTCTGAATTTTGAAATTATTTTCTCTTTAGGAGGGGGGGGGGGCACCAAGCCCCAATCTGCCCCAGGCCCCAAATACCATAGCTACGCCACTGGGTTGTGGCATATAGCTCGTGCAACTGATGGCTGTTGGGGCAGAGAGATATTCGAGTGGCTACCACGAGTCGGCAGATGCGGCGTGGGTATGCGTCCATTTGGATTGACGACATAGTTAAGATCACGGGAAGTACCTGCATGAAGGCAGCGCAGGACCTGTCATCACCGCGATCTTTGAGGCCCTGCAGTGAGCGTCTATATGCGGCGTGGATATGCGCCCATTTGGATTAACGAGATAGTTAAGATCACGGGAAGTACCTGCATGAAGGCAGCGCAGGACCTGTCATCACTGCGATCTTTGAGGCCCTGCAGTGAGCGTCTAGGTGCGGCGTGGGTATGCGCCCATTAGGATTGACAACTTAGTTGAGATCACGGGAAGTACCTGCATGAAGGCAGCGCAGGACCTGTCATCACCGCGATCTTTGAGGCCCTGCAGTGAGCGTCTATATGCGGCGTGGGTATGCGCCCATTTGGATTGACGACTTAGTTAAGATCACGGGAAGTACCTGCATGAAGGCAGCGCAGGACCTGTCATCACCGCGATCTTTGAGGCCCTGCAGTGAGCGTCTATATGCGGCGTGGGTATGCGCCAATTTGGATTGACGACTTAGTTAAGATCACGGGAAGTACCTGCATGAAGGCAGCGCAGGACCTGTCATCACCGCGATCTTTGAGGCCCTGCAGTGAGCGTCTATATGCGGCGTGGGTATGCGCCAATTTGGATTGACGACTTAGTTAAGATCACGGGAAGTACCTGCATGAAGGCAGCGCAGGACCTGTCATCACCGCGATCTTTGAGGCCCTGCAGTGAGCGTCTAGATGCGGCGTGGGTATGCGCCAATTTGGATTGACGACTTAGTTAAGATCACGGGAAGTACCTGCATGAAGGCAGCGCAGGACCTGTCATCACCGCGATCTTTGAGGCCCTGCAGTGAGCGTCTAGATGCGGCGTGGGTATGCGCCCATTAGGATTGACAACATAGTTGAGATCACGGGAAGTACCTGCATGAAGGCAGCGCAGGACCTGTCATCACCGCGATCTTTGAGGGCCTGCAGTGAGCGTCTAGATGCGGCGTGGGTATGCGCCCATTTGGATTGACGACATAGTTAAGATCACGGGAAGTACCTGCATGAAGGCAGCGCAGGACCTGTCATCACCGCGATCTTTGAGGGCCTGCAGTGAGCGTCTAGATGCGGCGTGGGTATGCGCCCATTTGGATTGACGACATAGTTGAGATCACGGGAAGTACCTGCATGAAGGCAGCGCAGGACCTGTCATCACCGCGATCTTTGAGGCCCTGCAGTGAGCGTCTAGATGCGGCGTGGATATGCGCCCATTTGGATTAACGAGATAGTAAAGATCACGGGAAGTACCTGCATGAAGGCAGCGCAGGACCTGTCATCACCGCAATCTTTGAGGCCCTGCAGTGAGCGTCTAGATGCGGCGTGGATATGCGCCCATTTGGATTAACGAGATAGTTAAGATCAAGTGAAGTACCTGCATGAAGGCAGCGCAGGACAGGTCCTGACAGGTCATCACCGCGATCTTTGAGGCCCTGCAGTGAGCGTCTAGATGCGGCGTGGGTATGCGCCCAATTGGATTAACGAGATAGTTAAGATGACGGGAAGTACCTGCATGAAGGCAGTGCAGGACCTGGCATCACTGCGATCTTTGAGGCCCTGCAGTGAGCGTCTATAGGCGGCTTGGGTATGCGCCAATTAGGATTGACAACATAGTTGAGATCACGGAAAGTACCTGCATGAAGGCAGTGCAGGACCTGGCATCACTGCGATCTTTGAGGCCCTGCAGTGAGCGTCTATAGGCGGCTTGGGTATGCGCCAATTTGGATTGACGACATAGTTGAGATCACGGGAAGTACCTGCATGAAGGCAGCGCAGGACCTGTCATCACCGCGATCTTTGAGGCCCTGCAGTGAGCGTCTAGATGCGGCGTGGATATGCGCCCATTTGGATTAACGAGATAGTAAAGATCACGGGAAGTACCTGCATGAAGGCAGCGCAGGACCTGTCATCACCGCAATCTTTGAGGCCCTGCAGTGAGCGTCTAGATGCGGCGTGGATATGCGCCCATTTGGATTAACGAGATAGTTAAGATCAAGTGAAGTACCTGCATGAAAGCAGCGCAGGACAGGTCCTGACAGGTCATCACCGCGATCTTTGAGGCCCTGCAGTGAGCGTCTAGATGCGGCGTGGGTATGCGCCCATTTGGATTAACGAGATAGTTAAGATCACGGGAAGTACCTGCATGAAGGCAGCGCAGGACCTGGCATCACTGCGATCTTTGAGGCCCTGCAGTGAGCGTCTATAGGCGGCTTGGGTATGCGCCAATTTGGATTGACGACATAGTTGAGATCACGGGAAGTACCTGCATGAAGGCAGCGCAGGACCTGTCATCACCGCGATCTTTGAGGCCCTGCAGTGAGCGTCTATATGCGGCGTGGGTATACGCCCATTAGGATTGACAACATAGTTGAGATCACGGAAAGTACCTGCATGAAGGCAGCGCAGGACCTGTCATCACCGCGATCTTTGAGGCCCTGCAGTGAGCGTCTAGATGTGGCGTGGGTATACGCCCATTAGGATTGACAACATAGTTAAGATGACGGGAAGTACCTGCATGAAGGCAGCGCAGGACCTGTCATCACCGCGATCTTTGAGGCCCTGCAGTGAGCGTCTAGATGTGGCGTGGGTATGCGCCCATTAGGATTGACAACATAGGTAAGATCACGGGAAGTACCTGCATGAAGGCAGCGCAGGACCTGTCATCACCGCGATCTTTGAGGCCCTGCAGTGAGCGTCTAGATGCGGCGTGGATATGCGCCCATTTGGATTAACGAAATAGTAAAGATCACGGGAAGTAGCTGCATGAAGGCACCGCAGGACCTGTCATCACCGCAATCTTTGAGGCCCTGCAGTGAGCGTCTAGATGCAGCGTGGATATGCGCCCATTTGGATTAACGAGATAGTTAAGATCAAGTGAAGTACCTGCATGAAGGCAGCGCAGGACCTGTCATCACCGCAATCTTTGAGGCCCTGCAGTGAGCGTCTAGATGCGGCGTGGGTATGCGCCCATTTGGATTGACGACATAGTTGAGATCACGGGAAGTACCTGCATGAAGGCAGCGCAGGACCTGTCATCACCGCGATCTTTGAGGCCCTGCAGTGAGCGTCTAGATGCGGCGTGGATATGCGCCCATTTGGATTAACGAGATAGTAAAGATCACGGGAAGTACCTGCATGAAGGCAGTGCAGGACCTGGCATCACTGCGATCTTTGAGGCCCTGCAGTGAGCGTCTATAGGCGGCTTGGGTATGCGCCAATTTGGATTGACGACATAGTTGAGATCACGGGAAGTACCTGCATGAAGGCAGCGCAGGACCTGTCATCACCGCGATCTTTGAGGCCCTGCAGTGAGCGTCTAGATGTGGCGTGGGGATGCGCCCATTAGGATTGGCAACATAGTTAGGATCACGGGAAGTACCTGCATGAAGGCAGCGCAGGACCTGTCATCACCGCGATCTTTGAGGACCTGCAGTGAGCGTCTGGATGCGACGTGGGTATGCGCCAATTTGGATTGACGACATAGTTAAGATCACGGGAAATACCTGCATGAAGGCAGCGCAGGACCTGTCATCACCGCAATCTTTGAGGCCCTGCAGTGAGCGTCTAGATGCGGCGTGGGTATGCGCCAATTTGGATTGACGACTTAGTTAAGATCACGGGAAGTACCTGCATGAAGGCAGCGCAGGACCTGTCATCACCGCGATCTTTGAGGCCCTGCAGTGAGCGTCTAGATGCGGCGTGGGTATGCGCCAATTTGGATTGACGACTTAGTTAAGATCACGGGAGGTACCTGCATGAAGGCAGCGCAGGACCTGTCATCACCGCGATCTTTGAGGCCCTGCAGTGAGCGTCTAGATGCGGCGTGGGTATGCGCCAATTTGGATTGACGACTTAGTTAAGATCACGGGAAGTACCTGCATGAAGGCAGCGCAGGACCTGTCATCACCGCGATCTTTGAGGCCCTGCAGTGAGCGTCTAGATGCGGCGTGGGTATGCGCCCATTAGGATTGACAACATAGTTGAGATCACGGGAAGTACCTGCATGAAGGCAGCGCAGGACCTGTCATCACCGCGATCTTTGAGGCCCTGCAGTGAGCGTCTATATGCGGCGTGGGTATGCGCCAATTTGGATTGACGACTTAGTTAAGATCACGGGAAGTACCTGCATGAAGGCAGCGCAGGACCTGTCATCACCGCGATCTTTGAGGCCCTGCAGTGAGCGTCTATATGCGGCGTGGGTATGCGCCAATTTGGATTGACGACTTAGTTAAGATCACGGGAAGTACCTGCATGAAGGCAGCGCAGGACCTGTCATCACCGCGATCTTTGAGGCCCTGCAGTGAGCGTCTAGATGCGGCGTGGGTATGCGCCAATTTGGATTGACGACTTAGTTAAGATCACGGGAAGTACCTGCATGAAGGCAGCGCAGGACCTGTCATCACCGCGATCTTTGAGGCCCTGCAGTGAGCGTCTAGATGCGGCGTGGGTATGCGCCCATTAGGATTGACAACATAGTTGAGATCACGGGAAGTACCTGCATGAAGGCAGCGCAGGACCTGTCATCACCGCGATCTTTGAGGGCCTGCAGTGAGCGTCTAGATGCGGCGTGGGTATGCGCCCATTTGGATTGACGACATAGTTAAGATCACGGGAAGTACCTGCATGAAGGCAGCGCAGGACCTGTCATCACCGCGATCTTTGAGGCCCTGCAGTGAGCGTCTAGATGCGGCGTGGGTATGCGCCCATTTGGATTGACGACATAGTTGAGATCACGGGAAGTACCTGCATGAAGGCAGCGCAGGACCTGTCATCACCGCGATCTTTGAGGCCCTGCAGTGAGCGTCTAGATGCGGCGTGGGTATGCGCCCATTTGGATTAACGAGATAGTTAAGATCACGGGAAGTACCTGCATGAAGGCAGCGCAGGACCTGTCATCACCGCGATCTTTGAGGCCCTGCAGTGAGCGTCTAGATGCGGCGTGGGTATGCGCCCATTTGGATTGACGACATAGTTGAGATCACGGGAAGTACCTGCATGAAGGCAGCGCAGGACCTGTCATCACCGCGATCTTTGAGGCCCTGCAGTGAGCGTCTAGATGCGGCGTGGGTATGCGCCAGTTTGGATTGACGACATAGTTAAGATCACGGGAAGTACCTGCATGAAGGCAGCGCAGGACCTGTCATCACCGCGATCTTTGAGGCCCTGCAGTGAGCGTCTAGATGCGGCGTGGGTATGCGCCCATTTGGATTGACGACATAGTTAAGATCACGGGAAGTACCTGCATGAAGGCAGCGCAGGACCTGTCATCACCGCTATCTTTGAGGCCCGGCAGTGAGCGTCTAGTTGCGGCGTGGGTATGCGCCCATTGGGATTGACAACATAGTTAAGATCAAGGGAAGTACCTGCATGAAGGCAGCGCAGGACCTGTCATCACCGCGATCTTTGAAGCCTATACTCTGCAGTGAGCGTCTGTTGAAAATAAGAAGAAAACTCTCTCTTTCCCAGGTTCCTTCTCCTAAAATAATACTTTATATTAATTTTGTATTTTTACATATATGCCTTTAGGAAATCTATACATAAACCTTCCAGTGAATGTTGTGTGTAAATCTGTCTACATGATGTTAATAAATCGTTTACTTAAATATGTCTGTTACACCTTTCCCGACAGCTGGCATTAAATTCGGACGCGTTCATACATTTCACGATTTCCATAAATCTGACTCAAAATCGGTGCGAAGATAATTATTGCGAATATATCCCTGAATCACAAACGATTGTTAAGACTCATATACACTAGAGTGCAATGAGTTTTAGCAAATTTTTGCTACGTCGAATAATAATAATATTTTTTTATTTAATACACTTACAGGATGATTGATCATAACTTTAAAAACTTTAGAAAAGTTAATGTATAGGTTATTTGTTAGAATAAATCTTTATATTTTTACATCGATGCACAATTAATGTATATAAAAAGATCACTTTGAAATATGTTATATTAATTTATAATCGATATTAAAATGCGACTGGCCAGTAACTTTTGGCAGTACTATCCTGCAAGGACAGATAATATAAATTAGCTAACTTTAATATCTAATAATTCGAATTATTAAATCGATTTTTATCTTTTACTTTTATACTATATCTTTTTATTACTATATTTTTATACTTATCAATACTATTTACTAAATAATTTATTTTCATATTTTAATTAATTTTTTCTCTCCTATTGCGACGTTCCGTTTTTGCTTTTTATCTGTATTCTCTTGGCGTTGAACTAATATGCAAGAAATAGTTACGCTTATGTAAACTTATATCTCCTAACAAGGGGACCCTCCAATAAGTGTGAAAAATTGCAGGCTAATCATTTAAATAATAAATAAACATGTTATTTATTATTAAAAGCATTGATTTTTGGATAACGTATGGTATATTATTTTACAGTTAATGAGCTATGCCAGGGGAGAGAGGCAACTTGCGGAAGTCGAGCTACGTGCTGCTCTTTGAAGGATTATTTGTAGCTCTTTGGAAGGTTTTCGAGCGAGCCGGTGGACGCAGCGAGGGTAGCCCCCCCCTCCCCCTAGATGGTTAAAGTTAGCCACCTAAGAGTAATAAGATGATGGAATGAAGGCGATGAAAGCAAGAAGGAATGAAAGAACAAAATGAAAGATATTGTGATAGAAATAATGTAAGACTAAATGAAATTGAGAAGTATGTCAGTGAGTGAAGAATATCCCAACTAATTAGGGGTACGTGAGGCCTCCAATAGCGGGGGTCATAAAACAAGATGGTTAAAGTCGCAGGGAGTCCCTGGATGGAGGCACTACAAAACCAGTCACCGTGGTTATCTTTGGAGAAGGCATATATCTGGTTGTGTGTCTATGCATAACATTAATATGATTAAATGCTACAGTAACATATAAACACAGGCATTAACATCTGTAATCTACACACGCTAAACCGATTTTGTATTTAATCGCACTCGAAAAGTTTTTATATTTCGAAAAATAGCTTGTAGCGTCAAATTATTTTAAGGCTTTTATATCTGTAACCAATCGCCCTGTATATATTTTAATATTAATTGATGGTTTTATGTAACAAATACTACAAACAAAGTATTGGTTAAAAATAAATAAGTGGTGTAAAGGGTAAAACATTATCACTGTAGTCGGTATAAGCCTTTATAGAGAAATGTTGGCGTGTCGCCAGGAACAACAAACTGAAATCATTTACTGAAAACTAGAAACGAAATCAACACGAACATGAGTAACAGGAAGTTTTCGTATCTATTGATTTCCTCGCAAATGATGCGATACTATTTTTATTTGATTTATTTATTTGTCACACTGTAATCCGCCTAGGATTGTCTAAAGTCTGACTATAATTTGAGGAGTAAAGGAAGTTCTCTATCATAACTGAAATGAAACACTTTTGCGACGTAAACTGCTTTAATTTGATTTATTCTTATATTTATTTTGAAAAACTTATTGCTAATACGTATTTACCATAGATAGCAGTACCACAAAACCAATTAAAAGTTTTACATTAGGAAGCAATACTGGATTTAAGACATTACAAATTGGTTCATCAAAAATATTTTTAAATTACCTCCGTTTTTGATCATTCCCTTTTTTTTCTAGGACTAGATTCACTAAGTTTTTCAGTATATAATTTTTCTTACATTATATAACATTAGTATAAAAAGATAATTATATAGCTATAATTGTATAAAAATAAAATTAGAAATTATAATTAAAACAAATAATAAAATGTAAATAAAATCAAAAGAGAGTCTAAGTCGTGATAATGTAAAAAATTGTCATAAAATAGCAAACTGTGTTCTAGGAACGAGGCTGTAGGAAGGAAGGTTGCAAACGGGAGACGATTTGAATGTGAAAAAAGATAGAAATTTTGAAAACCAGAAGGAAATTGTGATACAAATTATGAAAGATGAAAGATGAAAAGAAATAAAAAATGCATATACTTTACCCGAATTGTAATGTCCCACACATTTCAGGCGAAAACGAGAGGTTTCTAAAAAGAAGAATTATATGAAGATGACAGTTTCCAAATTCAAAAGTGTACTACTTTGTATTTTTATTTTTTTTATTTTTAATGATAACAGTATTTATAGCCAGAGTACATATTTTAGTTGTTTTCATAGCTTTCTCTCTTACGCTTTTTTACTATGAAGCAGCGCCGCCAACATTAATTTTATATTTATTTTACTAAAAGACCTGTACGATCTATTTAAAGTTTAAAAGCAAGAAATACTCCAACAGATTTTTATGAAGAAATTGTTATTCTAACTAATGCTTCTCAATACATATTAAGTAACTTGTTATTTATACACCAAAATTTTAATTCTTGAATACAAAATAATGACAAACATATAAGACACAATAAATATAAATAAACATGTTTCGACTTAATTTTGTCTTTAAAAAATTTAACAAATCCTTCACAGATCTTAGTAAATATATATCATAAAGCTCTACAAAATATATTAGATGAAAGATGAAAAGTTTATTGTTGGATGAATCTTATTATAACATCCAAGAGTTTTTAGTTGATCAAAATGAGGGTCTTGGTTTGTTGTATCATTTACTACTACTACTATATTTACATGGTTACTACTACATATATTTACTAACTACATTTACATGATTGATATTATAATGTATACATTAAAAATTGTTTAATTTCATATATATAATCAACTATTGAACTTCCGGCTCTTATCAGCAGATTAGCATTCTGAGCCAGTAGTAGATTGAAACATATAATATTAAAATAATTGACAACTCAAAAGTGCATGTATATGTCTATTTATTTAAAGATGTTTTGAATTTTTAATTTTGGAGCAAAAGTCAACCGACAAGCGCTTGTCATGTCCACCCATAATTTGGATGGATGGAAGATGTTAAAGCAGACCGCCCTCATGGGGGAATTGAAATCGGAGTCATCCGTCACTCAACAATTGCTATTAGCATGGTGAAAGAATGATGAAGAAATCCAAAAGCAGATATCATCACAGTTGAGACTATTCGTCGGGTCTTAAAGAACTGGACGAACAGGCGGTACGGTATTCTAATCATCCAGATGGTGCAGGTGCTTTCAGAGCATGGATGCTTTGGTAAGTACTTGTGTCGTATAGGCAGAGAACCGTCAGCCATATGCCACGATTGTGGTGGTGAAGAGGATACGGTTCAGCACACGCTTGAGGAGTGTACAGCTTGTGATGAGCTGCATCGAGAACTCACTGACACTGTGGGGTACCTACCAACATATCGTTACCAGGGTTGGTTAAGACGATGGAACCAAACGACCAGTCATGGAGCGCTGGTATAATCTTCTGCGAATTAGTAATGTTGCAGAAAGGGGCTGCAAAGAGAGAGAGAGAGAAAGAACATCTGAGGTCCCCCTCTGCAATCGAATACCTGGATGTTGGAGGGTGTTATACCGCGCCTTTCTCCAACCCCCTTAACATGGCCTTGGCGATGGAGTCAGAATGATCCGCCGCAAGTAATGAGTGAAGGCACTAGATCACCGCCGTTGAAACTGCGGTAGTAGGCGAAAGCGTTCCCGTAGTTTTAACAAAAGGCTTTCAAGAAGATCGTGGTGTTTTAGCCTGTTGCCCCCGCAGGGGAGGGGTATCCAATGGATTTCACCATGAGAAAAGAAAGCTGCCCTCTGTCGATTCTATTGGAAAACTTAGAGATAGACATATGATCATCAACAGATGTCATAAGGCTTATATGTCAGTAAGAAAAGCCTTCTACATAACAAATAGTAAATCGCTTGAGACGCTTAACAATATATTTGTCGATTCCTTTTCATTTATGTAAATACGTATTATATTTACAATGTAATCAACACTTTCACTAACTTGTTAACTAAGTTGTTCCTAACCATTTAAACAAAGCCGACACGAAGCCACACAAGTTTAAATGTGTTGATTCTATTTGATTTCAAACTACGGAATAAATGGGGGCGTTCGTTACAAATACACTTTGTACTAGTGAATCTGATCCTAAAATTAAAAATACATTACATTTGAATTTGGAATATATCATTCTTATTTGGTTATTTATTGTATTTAATCGGTTTTGAAATATTCCTGTAAACACACGGAGATTATTCGTCGTTGTTTCAGCCCATAGATGCCAAGGACAAGAAATAGTCTACCCCCTAAAGATATCTATGGGAGGATTTTATAATAGACTCTCATTGCGGCCCAAATGGCATTTCGAGATTCCTCGGATATAAGGTGGCAGGGCGTAGAGAGCGCCTAGCCTAGTAGCGAAGCCTCTGGTGGAACCTTGGCCACTAGAAGGCCATCAAGCTTTTAGATCGCTTCGGTGAAAGCTCTATGAAGTGACCTAATTCAAGAGCTCCCACGGGGAGATTTCGGCTTGGGCTATCACTGCTAGATAATATCTACCTAGCATTCCGATACTAGGGCGCCTGAGAGAACCGAACCTTGGATTAGCTGGTTGATATTGCCTGGCTTATATCACTAATATCATTTTGGAAAGCATTAGCGCAGGGATTAGTGGCAGAAGAAATTCTAGCAACGCTTCCATCTACTATGATCGGTGATTGACGTTCACTGTAGAGATGATATACGATAATCGCAGCGATCGCAGTGTGGTATTATGGTACGCAGAGAACGCTGCTGCCCATCTTCTGGAAACTTCTTTGTAAGCCGTTGCAATCCTATATAATTAATGAACAAAGTGTGAATTATAAGATTTTTTCCTGGAAATCTATCTACGATCACAAATCCCAATCTTCTACCGCTGTTCCGGAATAATTCCGATCGAAATAACTAATAAATGTTTATCTTAATTCTTAATTATTTTTAATAAAGTACAGTAATACCCCGCTTTACGCGAGGGATACGTTCCAAAAAAAATCGCGTTAACTGAAATTCGCGTATAACGAGGTTTATGATTAAACATAGTCAAAAATTATTACAAAAAAATACAAATCATTATAATCAAACACTTTAATTCTAGGAACACTTTATGCAATACATACTCTTATTTTTTACGGAAAAATACATCTATTCTATTTATCTTTTGGGTAACGTTTTGTTTACGTTCTTGTAAAATACGTTCATAACACCCAACACTGTTTTTAATTGTTTGACAGATGGTCAAGACACCATAGAGAAGTTGATTGTCGCGTAATTCGAGGCATTTGAGCGGGAAATTTGCAATTCGCGTTATAGTGAAACCGCGTATAACGGGGTCGCATAAAGCGGGGTATTACTGTATATATTTATTGTAAGTCTAGTTTAGTTATTTATTTAGTACTAAAGTATGTTCCGTTTTATTTTTTGTGATTTTTATGGATGCAATAAATGTATTGCTTGCTGTTTGTTTTCGGTTGAAGTTGATGCTGTTAGCCCGGAGGCTTTTACATCGGAACTGAGTTCACGGAGCGAAAGGGTTCGTGAACTTAAAAATAAAACAGAAGTTGGACAGACGCGTTCCAGTTGTACGAAGGCGTTCGCACGTAGTAAACCGCTCTACCAGAGTAGAGCTGTGTAGTGTTGATGTTGTGTATGCGGCTTGGGACGGCAGCGTGGACCACAGGTGAGACAAGGAGGGATCTGGATTCAACCTCGGTTCGCCCATGCTGTTGGTGGTTAGCGATCAGTCGGCCGCCCCCTAAGAACAGGTGTTGTGGTGTGGTGAGTAGTGTTTTGTTCTATTGTGAATTACGTGGTGTTCTGTGCGGAGTATCGCAGATGCAGTGGTTGCTGGTGCTGTGTAGTTTGTTTTCTTGAATTGGCCTCTCGTACCCCTGACTTGTTGGGATCAGGGTTTTTGTTTACAAAATAATTTTTTTCAATTATTTGATCTTTATTCTTCACTCACTTTCATACTTCTCAATTTCTATTATTCTTACCTATTATCCTTCTCAATATCTTTCACTATTTTCTTTCATTCCTTCTTGCTTTCATCGCCTTCCTCCCATCATCTGATTACTCTTAGGTGGCTAGGTACGTTATTTTACTCTTTATTTTATTACTTGCTTACTCTATTTTTAAATCTCAGTTTTCTTTTTTGGGTTTTACTTTTTTAATATAATACTACACTTGCTTGTCTATTATTCTATTATTATTTTACTAGTTCTTTTATGTGAGTTGTTTATTTTACATTTGGTACCTATTTATCTATATTGTTTTATTCCTATTTACAGTGTCACTTACCACCCTACGAGCAAACGATAGGAATGATGGGCGAAGGTTGTCGTCGCCCATCATTAAGGCGATGCTCTCCAAATCTACTTTTAATTTTATTACCGTTTCCAGAGCACTGCACATCCTTGCATGGGTGCTGTGTAGTTAGCGCTTGCAGTGTCTGCGTCGGGCGTGGTTTGGCGCGTATTCTTGCTTCGCTGCCTTTGCTGAGGTCCGGGGGGAGTAGGGAGAAGCGCTAAGAGAAGGTTTGGGTGAGACGAGGCCGTCAAAGTAAGTCTCTGAGCAAACCTTGAAGAATTCTTAGAATAAATTTATTTTCCGCAACCTTGAGCATGTTGTCGATTCACCCAATATAAAGCCTACCTATAGGCTACGCTGTATTTTGTTCCCAAAAAAACTCGTCACAAAAAGTTTTTCCTTAAACCACGTTATTGTTTCAAATAGTTATACTAGACGTAGTGACGTTCCACGATAGCAGTGTTGATAGCAGTGTTATATAACTGTTTATTTAACGCTGTTTGCACGAAAGACAATGTTTAATTTTAACTTAATTAGCTCACCAAACGTAACGTGGAGCCTATGGTTTGTTTATTTACTGTGAAGATTTTTACACCGGTGATCGCTATCTGTTTTTACTTTGATACGCTTTCTAATTTAGAAACATCTATTCGAGACAGTTTCCTTTCTACTTTTAACTTTACGAGCATATGTATAAAAATATTTAACTCTGTGCTTAAACTTTGTTATTTGTATGAAATTGTAGATAGAATTGTTTAGTATTAGTATGTTATTCTAAAGCATAGTTTATTCATAAAAAAGAGGAAATGTTAATTTTGTCGATAGACGCCTACTCCTTTAACACATTAAAAAAATATTTTTATTAAAAAAAAATTATTTAACGTTCAAGTCTCCGCTAGTTACCAACTATATTTATAAATACACCTATCCCCCGATTTACACGGTATTCGTTTTACACGTTTTCGCTTTTACACGGTTTTCCAAATAAGTTTTTTTTTGTTTTATAATCGATTTTATTACCATCTCTCATAATGTAAATATTTCTACTTCAAACATCAAATCGGCACAAATAACTTCGAGTGATGAAAGCGAATTCGAACCTTCGATTCCGAAAAAAAGAATGAGAGTAATTTTTTTTTTGTTCTTCTGTTTAATCTGTATTGTAATTAAATATATATAAAAAAAGTTTTTCCGTAATATATTAAATATTTTTACTTGTCAATGCATTTTATTTTTATTTCTGTGTACACCTAAAATTATTGAAAAAAAATCACAACTGTTAAATAGCAAAATCATGCATTTTCTGCAAGTTTTTCGATTTACACGGTTTTAATTTGAAAATTTTTAATTTTCGATTTACACGTTTTTCTCTGGAACGTATCTACCGTGTTAATCGGGGGATAGGTATACGTATATTAATTATATATAACTAGATACAAAAATGTTGGTATATAATCAACCTGCTAAATGCTATAAATAGCACATCACTAGAATGCTAATGACACAGAGCTTGTATTCTATTTAGTCTGTCAACGGCAGTCGTGTTGTGTATACGTGTTTATTACAACCATTGGTGAGTGTGTTATATTTACAAACATGCTTACAAAATATTTATTATGTTATTTAGTATGAAGTTATGTTGATTTTTATGCGCTTATTACCTTATCAAGTTATAGAATTTATCTTGTGTTATTAATGGCATTTTACCACGTCTAACGCCATAAAATACTTCCATGTTTGTCACAGAAAGTTATTTGTTAGTTTATATAAAATATATTTACGTGGAAAATTTTAATATAAGGGTGTTTAATGTTATAAACATTAAATTATTATATTTAAACTAGTTCTATTTAGCTCTTGGTTGACCAACAAATACTTCTAGAGATTAAGAACGCTGTGTGAAAGAGGTGTTTGCAAAATTTAACTTACTTGGTTAATACATGAGAATTATTACTGTACAGTATATTACTGTTCTTAAAAATAGTTTTTCCAAGTTTTTTTTTTCGTATTTTGTCAAAGGTAATTAAACTTCGCAAATTGAAATAATTAAAAAAAATTTAACTCTGTCTTTACTTGAATATTGACATATTGAGGTTTTTTTTTAATAAGAAAAAATAGGACACTGTGAACTTCGTTCCGCCTAACAGCCAGTGAGTAAATTACGTATTTTGAAATTTACAAAAAATTATTAGGTTTAATGTTTTACTCGCCTATATTTATATTATCCTACTTCCGGAAGAAAGTAATTACAAAAACACTTGAGATTATAAGAATTGGACCAGCAGTTTTTGTATATATATATATATATATATATATATATATATATACATATATGCATAGATATATATTAACCTAAATATGTAATTTTATCGGAAATTGTCAGGCCAATGTATTCTAGCAGTACAAACTCTGCAGAGACAGATTGTAAATAATAATTAATCTTAATATTCAGTGATATACACATATATATATATATATATATATATATATATATATATAACAAGCCGTGGCTTGTTGAGACAGCTAAGTATTCTCTATGATATTGAATCTGGAATAACATCTGTAGACGAACCAAGGTACCCGTCATAGCTCAGCGAACTGGCAAGTTGACCGACCTTGACCAGCCTACGGAAGGCCTTTGTCCAACAGTGGACATCCTGCAACTGAAATGATTATGATGACGGTAAATTCACGACGTAGTGTTTATGGTGTTCATAAGATGATATCATATATAGTCCACAAGGGGCACAAAGAGCTCTGTAAAATTAAGTGGAAGCAAAATGGTTAGCTTTATTCACTGCAATCTTTCTCAATGTTGAATTAACCAAAATTATGTTGAGATGCCGTTTTAACCCTTAGTAGCCTGATTTACGAAAGTGATTTTTTTTAATATTACTGTGTTTGCTTGAGGATCTAGATGAAGGGAAAAATAGATTTTTTTTTTTAATTTCGTTGGAAATAATATTATACAACAGTAAAATTCGTACAGACAACCTATAAAAAAAACTAATAGTAATGTGAACATTCGGTTTAAAAGATTGGTATCAAAATTGAAAGTCTGGGCTATTAAGGTTTAAGTATGTACATTAAAGACTTGCATGCATTTATACTTAGGCAATGTTTTCGGACAGTGATAGTCCAGTGGTAGAGGACAGCCTTGAGATCATAGGTTACAGGTTCGATTCCTGGGATACAATCTTATGTAATTAAGTATTAATAAGGTTCCAGAGGATAGGCAGCAGCGTCCTTTGCGTACCATAATACCACACTGCAATCGCCAATCCTTCTGCTAATCGTGGCGATTATGGTATATCCTCCCATAGCTATCTTTGAGGAAGGCCTGTACCTTTCACTGGGCGTCTACGAATTAAAATTCCATGTGTTTCTTTCTAAATTTGAATATTATCTTTTATATACCATCAAAATCAAAATGAAGATTGTTACATGTAAAAAATACATAAACATCTTAAAGCGTATACAATAATATTATTGCAGTGTGCAAAATAGAAAATAGCCTTTTAAGTTGCCTTTATATATTATTTAAATAATTAAATCAATAAATAAAATTATGATTGAAATACATTTAATGTTATCTTTCTCATTGCCACAGCCAAATAATACTTGACAGTACGAAGTTTGTCAGGTCAGCTGTTATAATAAAAATACCAGAAATAATAAATACGCAGTACACTACCCGGCGATAAATATTGCACTTCGACCTTTGAAAAGAGACAATCGGCGAATTTCGGCTTCGTAGAGCATTATCTCTGTCACACACTAACTATGTGACGTTTTGTCAGTCGTGCGATAGAGGTAACGCTCTACAAATAAGATTGTCGATTGTCTCTTTCCAAAGGTCGATGTGCAATATTTATCGCAGGGTACTTGGGGTGAAATCGGACTGACTGTCCAGCAGGTAAAGAGCTGTTCCCCTCTGCTAGTATAGCGACTCTTACTCCTGTCCCACAGAGAAGAGAGCCTCTATATTTCTCACATCTTGCAGCCACATTGTTGACAATACCACGTTTACTACAATACCAATAATTAAAATTATTGCTTGATGATTTAATGGTATAATTATGTCTGTGGTCATTTTGCTTCCGTGTAAAACCACTTGCTCTGTTTATTCCATAAATAAATGATCTCTTGACTCAAATTACCATTTGCGGTGAATCAGGAATATTAGTTAGTCATAGAATGCTATACAGAGTGTTTAATCATAGGTAAAAACTACAAAGGGGTTAATATATATCTTTAAAAAGTATTTCAATCATCCTGTATAAAGATCACTGTAAAACTTTTGAAATGCGACAGTGCAATGACTTGACAGTGCAGTCCACAGGGATATATAATAAACAATAATTAATTTTAATATGTAGTACGCCGATTTTTAAAACCATTTTTCTTACTATATTAACATTATTAATTATTTCTGAAACCACTGGCTTTCGGATTGTGCGTACAATACATTAATTGACAGCAAATTAGTTATAAATATACTTATTCGAAGCTTTGATACCTGTAACCAATCAACCTGTATAATCTAAATTTTCTTAGACATATATCTGTCCCTAAAACGAGTTAGGGGAACGAAAGGTCCTCAATAGCCGGAGATATTCTCGCACATCTATCTAGAGGCATACAGGGTGATGATAATACGTGTTAAATTTTTAAATTGTTAAATAGATAAATACATAAATCATTTGCTGTTTAATAATGCAAAGTTTACTCCAAAAATCAATGATTTCACAAATAAAGAACATGCTGTATATTATTTTGCAGCGAATGTGCTACATTCACTTCTTTGAAGCTTTTATATCTGTAATTAATCACGCTGTATAATTATTATGTCTTCGTTACGCTTGTTTCAGTGAAATATCTTTAGAATTTATAGTTTTGGAACGTACCGATTTTCTCAGATTTTGTTCATTATAAACCATAAAGAAAATATTTAATAGACAAAAATCCTTAGAAACAGTCTATCATCGCTAAACTTAAACTATTCATGCGTATTATATTATTTTCACGCATAAAATGATAATAAAATACATTGAAATGAATTTGCGTATAATATATTTATTTGTAAAATCTATATATTATTACGATAAATGTCTTGTTCCTTAATGACTTTCATAATGTTAATTGACATAAAGATATGTGTCTGGTTGCGAAATTTATTTGTATGTTGGCAACATTGGCAACGACATTCGTTCTAGAAAAATAAAAGTGGACTATAAAACTCTCGGACTTTCAAGGCCTGCGTGCCCCTCTCAAGGTCATTAAACCAGCTACTAGGGTAACCACGTTATTGGATTTATCGGGATAAGTTGAAATTAATTAGAGCGAATTACTTTTTTTATTTGTGAATCAATTAGAGATGGGCGAAATGTATACCTAACAAGAAAAGGGTGATATTTGTTTTCGATCTCGGGATATATATCACTCTTTTATATCTTTAACTCATTTAGCTCGGTGCTGCTCAGAGAATAAGGCAGCTAACACTAAACATATATCCTTTACATCTTCGGCCTTTTTAGCTAAGACTTAGAACTCAGTAAGGCGGAATAAAACGTGGATAATATTCCTATTAAGCATTTTATGTTTTTGTCATAAAGCACAAAAATGCTGAACGCCCGCGCGCGTGATGTTGTCGTTCCGAAAATCCGTAGTTTACATTTTTAATACAAATATAAAATGTAAATTTCTCTATAAGCCCATTTCTCTCTCTAACTCTGAACGAACCGCAACTCGTTATAAGTATAAAGATATAAAGATACAATTGCAACGCGCGCGCGTTGGAGGGTGATTACATCTTTTGCAAAAATATATATCTTTCTTATCTTTAGTTCGCGAGCTACCCATCTCTAGAATCAATCGTGAAATCCCAACTCGGGTGGGCAGCGTTCGGAAAAATAAAAAACGTTTTCTCGTCCAATATCATATAGTGTTACCAGTGAAGTCAAGCGGATTGGCAAATTGAAATAGCAATAGGCAAGGCATATAGCGTAAACACATGCCCGCTGACCCGTTTATGTTCCGAAGTGAAGACCGTGAATCGACAAACACAGCGTATGACGTCCACATACAAGATGGACAGACTACCAGGTCAATAAAAGGATATAGAAGCTGGATACACGCAGCTTCCAAGCGATCCTCTTGGAAAGATGACCTCTTTCGAGATGAGACATATGTCGAACTTGAAAGCTATATGGCTGATACGACGATGATGATATTTGGAACAGGTGACTAACAAAAGGATCTTAAACGACAGATCACATAGAACCTAATCTAGGATTGTACATCACATAATTTAACCACAGCACAAATCGAAACTCTTGTACAAATATATTTACTATTAATAAAATATATAAATATGGAATGTCCTTTCGTGATGTCGAAAGTATGGTTAACATAGTAATAAGTCTAGACGCACAACTTCGAAGGAAGCGCCCAAGTTACATTTTATCGACAAATTTGCCTTCGTGTTGTCTCACTATACATAGTGATTGTATATAAAGCTATAAGGGGTACGTGTGTTTTGCCATTTACTGTTAATGTAAGGTTTATTCATTTATACTAGTACACCATAGACAATAAATAGAAAAAAATACAGTTCATATGGTACAGGAGGCGGTCTTATGGCTATGTTTGTGTTTTGTTTCTATAAGAATAATTTTACGTAAGAACTGTCAAAATAAGATTAAAAAAAAATTATGATTCAAACTAAAACTTCGTGTAAAAAGCATATTTATTGTTACCGGTGTAAAGCGCTGTTTCAAAATCGTGCGAAAACGTACCATGTAAAAAAATTATCCTTTATAAAGTGACCACTCTGAAATATGTTAATTTTTTATACTGAAATGCATCAGATTAATAACTTCTGACAATACGAAGCGTACAGAAATAGATAGTAAACAATAAATTATTTAAATATGTCTTTTATATTGTATTTATTTATTTAATATTCTTTATTGTACACGATAAGATACATAATATACAGATACGATAATATACAGAAAAGTACAATGGGCGGTCTTATCACACAAGGCAATCTCTTACAGACAACCATAGTAAGGGAAAAGATAATAGTACTTATAAAGGGTAGTTCACGTGTACAAAAAAAATACATATTCACAAACAAAGGAACATAAATATACATAAACATACATACATACGTATATAACATATATACTTATAATAAAAGGTTTAATACATATTATAAATATAACACAATAATAAATAAAAACATCTGTGTCATTGTAATCTGTTATTTAAAACCAATTTTCTGTACATTATTTATTATGTCTATTAAAATTCGTATTTAGACTCAAATGATTATAATAAATCAATTACTTTAGTTTAATTTCAAATATCTCAAGAGAGTTTAAGAGATTTTGTGAACACTGACATGAAACACCGTTATCAAAAAAAAATCTTTTAAAAACTGTATTTATACAAAAAAAAAACTTTTTTATCGATCTAACGCAGTGATTCCCAAAGTGGTCTATATCAACCCCTAGGGGTCTATGATAACCTGCAAAGGGTCTACGTCAGCGAAAAAAAATTTGGAGGTCCATGAAATGAAAATGGAGGTCCACAGACTGGACATCATTAGCCGAGGAGATTTAAGATTAACCCTTACAAAATTGACGCCAAATGTTGATAATTTATTATTAAAGCATCAGGTTGATCCTTCTCACTAAAAATATTGACTTATTGCTTATGTTATTTTATTTATAGTTAATGTTTATTTAATGTTAGGTATATTTTAAAAGTTCGTTCAAAAAGGAAGTATCGTAAAAGTTTGGGAAACTCTGATCTAACGTAATAGTAAAAATACCTCCTTGAAACAGACACCAGATGATAAGGCGTTTCATACAAAGATCGCCATTGTCTTATATACTCATTAGCGTGATTATCTCGCGCAGTATTACAAGGTCGATGTAATTATATCACTGGCATCATTCTATAACAATCACGGTGAATCATTTTGGATCTTAATTTAAAAAAAAAACATAATTTAATCATGGCGTATATGTGACAAAAGTATTTTTAAAAGTAATAAATATTTATGATTTATGTAATTTAATTATTTAATAAATGCCTTTAAAACAAAATTATGAAAACAATGATTTATATTATTAGAAATGTTTTATTGTTGTTGACGAAATATAGAAGATCAAATAGTACAGGATGTCCGGTGGCAGATACACCGTCTAAAAATTTAGAAGCGCATCTGTTATTGACCAAAACGAAACAACACCTGCTATAGACAGTAAAAATTTGTAATCAATGTTATCTTTGCAGCTTTTTACTATTGTTTACATATTTCAAAGAGATCGTCGGCTCTCATTACACATGTTTTACCAATTTACACCTGATCTGTCTCAAAACAAAAAAAAAACTGAAAACAAAAATAGTCTTGTGTATTTGTTGTTTCGTATGAACTATAAACAAATGACAGGAACACATATAGTTTACTTCTAATCTTAAATCCAAAATTGACAATATCCCAGCAAAATGGCATCGTCATGTTGCAGAAAATAAAGATGGTCGTAAAGAGACGTATAGCATCTAGTAGATAAATAAAACCAATATTACAAACTCATTTATGATACTAGATAATACAGTGCGTGCAAATAACGGAGCATTATCTGAATACACTTCAAACACTGATATAAGTAACACGTTGCGTGTTCAATTGGTCTGTATATTCTAATGCCATTTGTACACACTCGATCGAATCAAAGAGTATTAGAAATAAATCTGATAATGAATTGTTTGAGTAATTTTATATTCTATTTATGTTATGAGAAGGCTATGTTCGGAGTTTCTCCACGATATCACATCAGGAACGAAAGGATCCATCAACGAATAAAAATAACTGACATAATCCAAAGGTTTAGCAAGTGGCGATTTGAAGGCTGTATAGTGTGCAGAACAGATGACCACGGATACGATTTGTGCACTATATAAGCCTTCATAAAAAAACAATTCGGGTGTGAAAAAACAAAGTGTTACATGTCGAGATAAAAGATCCTCTTATCAGCTGATCTCAGCTGAACATTGTAACCTCCTTCTATGACTGCCGAGCCCAGAAGAACCAAGAAGTGCTTAAAGAATTTGGTCTTTGCACCGTTTAGATCTGTGGGTTTTTTTTCCGCCCATGTTGAATTTTTCAGTTGAGATTTAGCATGATGAGTACAATAAAAAAGAAAATTATTTTTAAAGTAAATAAAATATTTCTTATATTTCCTGTCCATGTATGTACACTTCACCTAGCGAACTTGATACTTAAAAATCTTGTTTTTTTTGTAAGTTAGACATAAATAATTTCAGGTAATACTAAGTTAAATAATAATACGCAAGTTGTATTCTCATCGAGGAGATTGCAATTGTGAAAAAAAATTAAAACATATCTGCCAACTATTAATTATGTAATTATTCATCAAAAAACTAAATTAATAAAAATAATAATGCGTTCGTTTATTTTTAATATATACGAAGCCTATATGGCCTTCGTAGAAAAACATGTTTTTTTTTAAATATATTTTTCTTGTTTCAGAAAATGTCTGAAGTCCATCCGGCATTTGCGAACGCGGGAAAGAAGCAAGGACTGGAGATATGGAGGGTTGAGGTAAATATTTCTGTATTCCTTAGGCAAAGTCCATCCTAAGTAAGAAAAGGACCAATATTTAGCCACCTCCGCACATGCAGTGGTAGTCGTGCAACAAAGTGCACCGCCCGCCACACCGCTGATAAATGCGTATGCGGCAAACAATGCGAATCACACAACCGTCACCGCCAAATTACTCAACACGTGTTTCACCCCTCCACGGGGCATCTTCAGACGTTATGTTACACCGATTAGTGCCAAACACAGAGTTGGCCTTTTTTTTTGGAGACCTTTTCTTACTTAGGATGGACTTCCGCAAGGTAACGCCTGATTCCATTAAATAGCAAAGTTCATCACTATAATTTCAGCTAAAAGACGGCTAGTGTTGGACATAGGCCTCCTATAGATATTTCCGGAAGGTCTGTTTGAAAACAGCCTGCGTTCGTTTTCCGACGACCTTAACAAAATGCCTGTCCACCTCGTGGGCATACGCCCAACGCTGCGCTTTCCGGGCTACGGTCTCTACTTCCGAACCTTAAAACACGTGGAACCACATTCAACCACTGCGCATTTTAATCTGTACAATTAAAAAAAAAAACAAAATGCAATAACACATTTTCTTTCGTACACATTAATGTATTATTTTTAGAAGATAGTGCAAACATTGTAATTAAATCTGTGTTGCCCGCGTGACTGCCCCCGGGAAGAAATAAAAACCAGAAATAAACTTCGAACATATTCAAGTGGCTAAAACATCTAATAAAGTGTTACGATTTTTATTTGTCCATTAGTCATTTATTATCTGTACAAATACATTAGCGTTGTAAGAATTTCATGATGGCGGCTTGAAAAGCGCGGGTATACGTCAATTATTTAGGTGATACTATTTTTGAAATGTAGATCTTTTTAGATCATTTATTCATAGTTAATGAGTAGTGATTTATTTAATATAATTAAAACAAAATTTTCTTTCTGCCAGGGTCGAATTAGTAATTGCAAATTGTGGTTATAGATTATATTTAGGTTATGTTAGGTTTAAATTACGATAGTTATTTGAAAAAATAAATAACTATTACTTTTCATATTATTATTAACTGAAGATCGCTTACTTTGATTCCATAGCTAGAGGGTCCTTCACAAAGTGACCTTTGCCCAACTCAAAGGTGCCCAAGATGGCTGTACCTTGTCTTCTAGTACCATTTGCTGGTTAACTTTATTATCACTTCGTTATTCAAAAAATTCCAAATTCAAAATATCTTTGTTCAAGTAGCCAATAATACGGACTTTCGAATTGTCAATTATTTTGAAACTCCACAGTTACTCTTTTAAAGGAAATTTAACAAAGTTAGATATATATACAAAGTGGTAAAGCTGAAAGTGAAGCCAAAAAGTCATTTAACGCTCCTTTTGTCAACAAGGCAAAATATGCCTGGTACTATAAGATATAGTTTATTTGCAGAACGTCTTTGCTTACAAGTGCAACGTGTTCTAGTCGACCTATTATTATATGTCCGTTTAAAAATGAGATTGGTTTAAAAAATGGCGTTTTATTTTGAGTATTAAATTCGTAAAATGTTTTACGACCTATCTTGTTGAGACGTGCGTAATGCGCGAATTTCAAAACAAGCGCATTTTAATTTCGTACCACGGAGATCGGGGTTGATGTATGTTACAGATTATTTTTATACTCTGCGATTTATTATCTGTGGCATAATTTTATGTCATAATGAATTTGGCGGGAACTCAAAAATGACACTTCATTTTAATTATGAACATAAACTTTTTGGTTATAGGAAATCTAATATAATATTCAATTTTTTTAAGCGTGTAGTAAATTTGGTAGCCATTTATTATCTGTCATCAAAAATTTATTTGAATCTGTATTTAATGTTTAAACTTTTTTTATTAGACTTATACTGCGCGCCTAAAGTAATTTCCAGTATTTACGAGTTTGAGTAAATAGGATGCAGATGGCGCTTTGTTTAATCCTCTATTATACAGGATAATTGGTTACAGCTGTAAAAGGTTTTAAATGTTCTATTTGTAGCTCATTTGTCAATAAGAAACCTTAAAGGTTGTATGATACCCGGCGATAAATATTGCACATCGACCTTTGGAAAGAGACAATCGGCTAGTTTCGGCTTCGTAAAGAGATAGCTCAAAAAGATTTCTCCTTAAAAATATCTAATCCGTAAGAACATGTTGGTTAACCATTTTTACTTTTCCCTTAGAAAACTTCTTACATAACACACAGTTAAAGGAAGTCACTAATCTCAGAACTAAAGAGAAGCTAGTAGAAGGATATAAAAACAGGTCATATTTATGCATTAAAAATTGCTTATATCTTAAAATTTTTTAAAAAAAATTATATCGTTACCTTCATCATAATTTTCATTCTAGTCAATTTTTAAGGATTGCTGTTTAAAAATAATTTACACATATAAATTATTTACGTAATGTCGTCTATTTTATCATTTGTTAAACATAATTTTAACATTGAATTTTCCCCAAGTTTCAATCATAAAAATCTGTACGTAAATATATATATGTATATATATATATATACATATATATATATATATATACACTATCATAATTGCAGCTTTAAGAGTTTCACTGCCGCAATGCACTCTACACCGGCTTATGTTTACTTCCCAATGAGTTTCGTGAAGAGCGCAATCCGCGCTGAACACAACCGCATTTGGCAGGCTAGATACGAGAGCTCGGCTCAGGGTCGACATACCATAGGACTCCTTTCGAAACTCACCGACATAAACAAACTGCAAAAACTCATTAAGACATCTTTCCATCTCACACAACTACTAAGCGGGCACGGGTACTGCAAGCAGCACCTGCACCGTTTTAAAATAATCGATAACGAGACTTGCCCATGTGACGACTCCACAGTACAGACTTTTGATCACTTACTCAGACACTGCTCCCGATTCGCATCCAAAAGACGTAACCACGGGACCTTATGTGAAAACCTTAATATACCTCCGTTCAACTTACCGGACCTTCTCAAGAAAAAATCTGCAGCAGAATCTTTTGATGAGTTCGCCCGGCACATTGTCCTAAATCTCAAGGCATTTAACGGTCTGTAGCGCTTGGGCAGCGACTTGAAATAACATAATGTACCAACTAATATATAATTGAGTAAAACTTCCAAATTGTATTGTTAATATGTATAAATTTTAGCTGTATTTACTTATAAGGGAAAATTGTTTAAGAGAAATTGTAAAAAATTATAAAACGCTGTCGTGCCTCGCAGCTGGGAGAAGAAAGATCCGTATCAAATAGCGGCAACCCTCTCCCAACTGTCTGCGCTAAGTAAAAGCAAAAAAAAAAATATTGTAAAGAAAACTTGAGCGATACAAATTAGAATTGATAATAAAAATACTTGAGCCACCTATAAAATTATCCAATGGAACCCCACTAGCGATACAAATTAGAATTAATAGCAAAAAGACATGAGCCACTTATAAAACTTTCCAATGGAACCGAACGGACATTGCCTTTGTCCAGCGTGTTCTGACGATCTTAAGAAAGCTGTCAGTTCACTTGAGGATGTTGTAGTCGCTTTCTAGTTTCTACACCAAAACCATAAACCCTCAGAAGCCATCATCATATCATCATCTATGTGGCTTGTCTGCTACCAATTTGACTAGTCAGTCACCCGGGTGTGCGTGTTACTTTTGTTTATTTTCGGACAACTGACAATGTCGTTTGTTCACCTCGATGGATGAACATCGTACTGGCTTGCTGGTTCCTGGTCTCCATTCATGATCTATAAGGCCCCAACAACGTGCTCTCTCGTATCTTTTAAAAGACAATTTCTTTCGAAATTATTGAGTACACACAATACAATTTAAACCATAATCTAATATATAAAATTCTCGTGTCACGGTGTTCGAACTTGAACTCCTCTGAAACGGCTTGACTCATTTTTACCAAATTTAATATGCGTATTCAGTAGGTCTGAGAATCGGCTACTATCTATTTTCTATACCCCTAAGTGATAAAGGTTGTTCACACTTAAAAAAAAAATATTTTTTTAACGAAATTTTTTGTTTTTATTATTTCTATGATACGGCATACAAAAATACATACAACCATAAATTTTCACCCCTCTACGATCAACCCTTATTTTTATTTGTAAATTAAAATATCAATTTTTTTTGCAAAACAACGTTTACGGGAGCAGCTAGTATAAATATATAAACGAACGTAATATAAATATATAAAACATAATCTTTGATTCCTGTTCAGTAATATTTTTATTCGTTTTGTCATTGTTTGACTATAAATCATTAAATGTTCCTAGTGAGAGATAGTTATAAGGTAACAATTGTAATTAATTTTATATTTCTTAGTTTCTAATTTTGTACTTACTTACTGCCTTTTGTTACTGTTTATCTCCAATAAAGTAAATGAATAAATAAACAGCCCTTGGTTCTGTGAGTTATACCAAACTTACAACTCCAACTTTGCCAATATAATTATGAATCTCTTTAAGATGATTTGATCGGATAGTATCTGTAATAAAACAAAAATAGGATACTTTACTTCTTACATTCAATGTAAAACGTTTTTCGTGTTTTATGTGTTGTAAAGTTCGTTTTTAACACATATGTTGGCTACTTTGATGCAGCTTTTGGCAGGAAGACAAGAATTATTTCGCTTGTTAGTGTAAATATGTTCCTATCAGTTGCCGAGAGCTGATCTGACTTAAATAACCGAAGTCGTTTTATAATCTAGACATATATATATCTAATATATACAACTAGCTGATCCCGCAAACGTTGTTTTGCAAAAAAAATATTTTTAATTTTCAATTTAAAAATAAAGGTTGATCGTAGAGGGGTAAAAATTTAGGGTTGTATGTATTTTTGTATGTTGTATCGTAAAAAAATAAAAACAAAAAATTTCGTCAAAAAAATAAAAAATAAATTTTAAGGGTGAACAACCCTTATCACTTAGGGGTATGAAAAATAAATAGTAGCCGATTCTCAGACCTACTAAATACGCATATAAAATTTGGTAAAAATCGGTCAAGCCGTTTCAGAGGAGTTCAAGTTCGAACACCGTGACACGAGAATTTTATATATTAGATTTCCATGTCACAATGTTAGTTACCGTACTCCTCCGAAACGGCTTGACCGATTTTTACCAAATTCTATATGCGTATTCAGTAGGTCTGAGAATCGGCTACTATCTATTTTCCATACCCCTAAGTGATAAGGGTTGTTCACCCTTAAAATTTATTTTTATATATATATATATATATATATATATATATACCTATATATACCATCATTTGCCAACATAACATAGAACATTTCTTTTCACAGCCTGTAAAATAATGTCTATCATTCATAAGAAAAACGAGTTAAATTCGTTTTCATAGTAATATAAATAACATCACATGGTAGAAATAATCGTTTACTTTTATTAGAAGGGCAATAATTTTAGAAACACGTTACTTTGATATTTTGAGATTAGACTCTTTATTTTACTCTGACGTTGATTTATGGGACATATTAAATACATTTTTATTTCGTCATACATTCAGACATAAATAATATGTTACCATCATTATCACTTCAAAAGGATGTTCACCGCTATATATAGGCTTTCCTCACAGATTTTCAGTAGTATGTCTATCTATACCAGTGATTCCCAAAGTGTTATCATTAGCCGAGGAGATTTAAGATTAACCCTTACAAAATTGACGCCAAATGTTGATAATTTATTATTAAAGCATCAGGTTCATCCTTCTCACTAAAAATATTGACTTATTGCTTATGTTATTTTACTTATAGTTTATTTTATGTTTATTTAATGTTACGTATATTTTACATAACAGATACAAAATTTTATTTTGAGTAGTTTTAATTTAAATTCAATTAATAAATGTTTAAATAAACATGTGTTTTAACTTTAAGTTTTTAACACAAATACTTCACTACAGTTAGAAATTTACAGGAAATCAATATCAGGTAAGTAGGGGGTCTAACCAACACGGAATAACATGGCAAGGGGTCTACGACATAAAAAGTTTGGGAAACTCTGATCTATATAACATGGGTAGCCAACCTGCGGCTCGCGAGCTATAAATGCGGTTTTTTAAATTATTTTTTTCACCTCACGATAAATTTACTAGAGTTAACGTTTTTCTCTTTGTTCTAATTTTAAAAACTAGAAGTGTCATCAATTATATACAAAGTTTTAAAGAAATATCAAAATATTTATAATAAATGTCTTCCATTTTTAATATTTATTAACAAATATACATATTTTATACTTTTATTTTTATGTTATTCCTGTATATTTAATATCTTGTTTCATGACTACTTATATTTAAATTTGAAATTCTTTTAAATATTTCGAAATATTCAGGAGTTTGAGAAACTCAAGTCTATAATAATGTATTTATATATGTATAGGTTAAGATATAATAATAAACTATCATGAATAATAGTTAAATATAATACATAAGTTAAATTTTGGTTCAATGTAAATGTTTCATTATTTATTAAAACTAACTTACGTGGGATTTTCTTTATTTCACACACTTCTGGTCTCATTGGCAAGTTTACATTCGCTTAACGAGACATATACTAGAGATGGGCAAAATGTATCCCTGACAAGGAAAGAGTGATTTATATATTTTCGATCTTGGGATATATATCACTCTTTTATATCTTTAACTCAGCTCAGTGCGACTCGGAGAGAGAATAAGGCAGCTAACACTTAATATATATCCTTTATATCTTCGGCTCTTTTAGCTCAGACTTAGAATTCAGTAAGGCGGAATAAAACGTGTGAAATATTCCTATTAAGCATTTCATGTCTTTGTCATAAAGCACAACAAAGCTAAACGCGCGCGTGATGTTGTCGTTCCGAAAATCCGTAGTTTACATTTTTAATACAAATATGCAATAGCTATCCGTCACTCTCTTTTGCGTGTAAATTTCTCTATAAGCCCATCTCTCTCTCTAACTCTGAACGAACCGCAACTCGTTATAAGTATAAAGATATAGAGATACAATTGCAACGCGCGCGCTGGAGAGTGATTATATCTTTTGCAAAGATATATATCCTTCTTGTCTTTAGCTCGCGAGCTACTCATCTCTACCATGAACCGGCTATACTTGGGATCTCTTTACGAGATCTAATCAGAGATGAGAAAATCCGATGTAAGTACCCGACATGTACCAACGTATTGGCAAGCTGGAGATGCAGTGTCAGATCATGTAGTTCCATATCACATAGAACTAATTCCAGCTTAGGTCTTAAGATTCTGGAGTGAAGACCACGGTCTGAAAAGTGGGTAAATGGCTGAAAATATTCATATTTTTAATTAATATAATGATTACACGAAGTACAAGGTGGAATGACTAGATCGTGGATGCATAGACCGCGGCCCGCCGGTCGAATACTGGTGGTCCGCCGACAGCAAAAATAATACTCTCGTACATTCGAAATATATTGAATTCTATTCCAGAATAAAACCAAAAAAAATTAATTACCTATACTTCTGGCGGCCGGCCCGCCATCAGTTCATGATTTGCCCGAGTGGCCCCTAGTCTTAATAAGTCTGTGCAACCATGCACTAGATGAAGGCAGCTTCCAACCTGCCTTATAAGGAATCTAGGAGGCAAGCACATGACCTGCAATGAATGTCTTACGGCTGCAGTGGTTTTGATGTTGATGCCTCAACCGCAGAAACCAAGTTTTGTCACAGTAAATTTGAAAACTAGCTGATCCCGCAAACGTTGTTTTGCAAAAAAAAATTGTTTTTAATTAACAAATGTAAGATAAGGGTTGATCGTAGAGGGGCGAAAATTTAGTTTTGTATGTATTTTTGTATGCTGTATCATAATAAAATAAAAACCAAAAAAATTGTCTAAAAAATTAAAAATATAATTGAGGGGTGGACCACCCTTATCACTTAGGGGTATAGAAAATAGATAGTAGCCGATTCTCAGACATACTGAATACGCATGTAAAATTTGGTAAAAATCGGTCAAGCCGTTTCGGAGGAGTTCAAGTTCGAACACCGTGACACGAGAATTTTATATATTAGATAATTGTTTTAATATTAGTTTTTTATTATTATTCAGTCCATATCTCGCAGTGGATATTTCACAGCTGAAATGGTAATGATAATATATATATATATATATATATATATATGTAATAACAAGCTAATAACACACGATGGTTATTGCAATGTATAAAATTTTATAGCAGCTAATTTACCTGTGTGAATTATTTTTAATCTGTGGCATTAAAAAACTTTGGCACGAACGCTGAGAAATATTTTCGTGTTGAGTCTATGAGAAATGTATTTTGATATTATGTGTTACGTGGTATGATCTCGACTAGGTGGACGACCTCCACAAGGTCTTGGGAACTCTCTGAATGCGGTCAGACTGGTGATGTAGATTTATGGGGGAGGCCTTTACTTTGTAGTGGGCAAATGTCAGCTGAAATGATAATATGTAATTTGACAAAATTCATTTAAAATAATATAACTAATTTCGTTTTACACCAAAACCTCGCTTTGCGTCGTTTCGTTTTGCGTTTTTTTCGAAGTTGCGTCGATGCTTAATTAGTACTAATTTTCACTGTTCGTCGTTAGATTTTCTAGGTTACGTTGTTTTGAGTTCAAGTTTTACTTTTTTTTTGGAAATTTTCTTTTTATTCTAAAAGATAAAAGAGAAAGAAGAACTCGCGGATTCCCTTTCTAACTAAAAACAACGCAATTTTAATACAGTTTTATTTTCACTTTGTTTTGCTAATTTTAGAGTTCAGTTTCAATTACGTAGTGTTGTTTTTTTTTTTAAAAAAAAAGAACAATAAATTTATATAAATTTTGACGTGTTATTTCTGATTCCAAAAAAGGTTAATATTTTTCCAATTTATTTATTGGCAGAGTTATATTATTTTTGTTTTTTTTTATGTTTACTTTGTTCAATTTTCTTTTTATAAAGTTGTATTTTCGTAACCCTGGAACCTATCTTCGATCTTTATACGGTTTGCTATAAAAAATCTTAATTCACTTTGCGGCGTTTCAATTTGCGTCGTGTTTTTTGGAATGTAACCACGACGCAAAGTGAGGTATTGGTGTATATTGCATCGTGTATCTAAATATTACACAATCAATTATAACAAAAATATTTTTCCAATGATAACGCATTGCTTGCTTCTCATTAGTGTAAATGTGTATTCGTTTGTTGGATTCGATAAAGTGTGACTAATTATAAATAAACTGTTATTTAGATAAATTATTTCAATATTGTAACACAGTGGTGTTACGATAAATGTGTTTGTTGGTGGAAAGTCTAATTTCAGATTAGATTAGTAAGTCTATATAATCACAGGCATGTGTTCAGTTCTTATTAGACTAGTTCAGTGATTCCCAGAGTGGTCTATATCGACAACTAGGGGTCTATGACAACCTGCAAGGGGTCTACGTCAGCGAAAAAAAAATTGGGGGTCCATGAAATTAAAATGGGGGTCTACGATAGTGGATCTCAACACATACACTGATAGTACCTATTTACTTACATCATACTATCTTATAATATCAAAACATTTACATTATTTATAAAAGTACCTATGTAGTAAAAAAATATTAATATGTTACGTATATTTTACATAACAGAAACAAAATTTTAGTTTGAGTAGTTTTAATTTAAATTCAATTAATAAATGTATAAATTAACATGTGTTTTTACTTTAAGTTTTTAACACTAAACTTCACTACGGTTAGAAATTTACATGAAATCAATATCAGGTAAGTAGGGGGTCTACCTAACACGGAAAAACATGGCAAGGGGTCTACGACACAAAAAAGTTTGGGGAACTTTGTATTAGTTAAATTCGCGGTATCGAATCTTATATAATTCACACTTTGTGCATTAATTATATAAGATTGACACTGCCTACAAATAAGTTTCCTGAGGATAGGAAGCAGCGTCCTCTGCATACCATAACACAACACTGCGATCGCCAACCAACCTGCTAATCGTGGCGATTATGGTATAATCCCTCAAAGATATGTTTTGGGGAACCCTATCCCTTGCAATGTATGTTTATTGGCTGAAACCACGTCCTGTGACTAGATTCTTCACTGTACACTAATTTTAATTATGCAATAACAATTAGTTGATTTAATTTTATAAATTCATGTGTAACTTGACAATATTACTTCTTTTGCCCAATTTATATTTACACATATATCTTTTAAATTGTTAAAGATATCTTAGATAGATTAGCATACGTCACAAGTATTTTTACACAATTTTTTGGCACTTAGGCGGGTAGGAAAGCCTAAGGAACCTATCTATCGTATAAGAGAGAGGTTAACAATTGTTTTTTGTTCCAGGACTTCGAGCCAGTTCCTGTGCCTTTGAACCAATATGGAAACTTTTACTCGGGAGATTCCTATATCGTCCTTAAGGTATGAAAATTTTTATATTAAGCAAGTACAACTTAAACATAAATGTCGTGATGCAGTACGATCAATTGAGTAACTTTGTTGTCTAATAGTATGGGTAGGTAGTGCTACCGTAACCGCTGTACCGCGCCTAAGGTATGCGCGCGGCGAGACGGGGGGAGTATCATCTGCTCTGTTAACCTTTAATAGCCTGATTTACGAAAATGATTTTGTTTTAATATTTCTGTTTGCTTCAGGGTCTACATGAAGGGAAAAAAAAGATTTTTTTTAATTTCGTTGAAAAGAATATTATACAACAGTAAAATTCGTACAGCCAACCTATAAAAAAAAACTAATAGTAATGTGAACATTCGGTTTAAAAGATTGGTATCAAAATTGAAACTCTAGGCTATTAAGGGTTAAGACAATCTCTTATTTCCTCTTCCCCCACCACGCCACGCTTTCCTAATGTTTTACAGAGGTTTCGATATCATTATAGATAACAAGAAACCTTTTTTTTTAATTGAATAGGCGCCCTCTTAATCCTGTGTAGGTGTGAATAGGCCAGTCCACTTATAGGGGGGGCTATAAGTGCACAGGCTTCATAGTCAAGGCCGCAGGATGCAGTCAGCGCAAGATCTGACATCTTTGCAATCTTGATGGTGATGAATCTTGTGTATCACATAAAGCTTTAACACGTTTGAGATGATGAAGTGCTAGGAGACTTAAAATGATGAAGATGATGGTGTCGTTTCCTCTTGATGACTTTTATAGCTTTTGCTGTTTGGTTGCAGTATCGCACCAAAGGCCTAGTAAATTAGATTTTTTACTGAAGTAATCACTGCTAGAGAAGACACTTCATTTTTTTTTCTTCTTTTTTTTGGCCCCGCTATTAGGGACCTCTCGTTCCGCTCCTGTTTATTTTGGAACAGGGTTTTTATATCCTTAATATTTTTTTGACATATTTTTTTATTTTATTTCTCATCTTCCATGCTTCACATTGTCTTTTTTTCTACTTTCTCTCATTCCTCAATTCAATCTTTCTTTCCCAGTTCATTTCCTCTCATCCATCCTCAATAACTGCGGTTTTGCAGTCTATTATTTAAATGTTTTACTGATTTTTATTTAGTATGTTTAGTAAGTTATTTTTATCACAATTTATTTAAGTTACATTTTAATTTATTTCTGCTATTATTCTTTCTACATTATACTAAACTTTCTGTATTTACATGTTTAAGTTTTATTTCTTTCTGTCACTTTATTCACCACAAACCTGCTATAACCAAGGAAGACCTCCCGTTTCTCTTTTTCGGCCAAAATGGAGGCGATTGTGGCCTCCTCTATTCTTGTGCCTATCCGGCATTCGGTCTCGTGTCGGAGCCCTCCAAAAGCGGGGCATTCTGCTACCAGATGGATCGCGGTCTGGTCCACGCCCAGTTCACAGAAGCACGAGGGGTCCTCCTTGAGCTTGAACCTGTGAAGGTACTCAGAGAACCCCCCGTGCCCCGTGCCCCGTGAAGAGCTGTACCAAGACCGCGTCCACCTCCATGCTACGGAGCGCGCGGTAGGCCGCGACGGCATCCGGGAAGAACTTCCGCGTTGTCGATGCCGTCGTTCCATTCATGTACCTGCTATTCCATTCGTCAAGCGTTCCCAGCCTAAGCTGTTGCTTGACGTATGAGATAGGGCATTCCTCATATTCTGGTCGTCTTTTACTACATTCTGTATATTACTGGCGCTCTCTGCTCCGATCTGTTGCCACCTGATCAATCCCGATAGATGGTGCGGCTGCTTATCACCACCATCAGGAGAACATCCACCTTGGTCCAGCCCAAGACCGCGTCCACCTCCATGGACACTTGTTGTGTATGTACACTTGTTATGTTCAATAAGTATTACTCATACGAAACCATTGAATTTCTACCAGACGTCAGGGACTAGCACGCTGTCATGGGACATCCACTTCTGGCTTGGCTCCAAGACCAGTCAAGACGAGGCTGGCTCCGCCGCGATCCTCTCCGTCAACATGGATGACCAGCAGTTCCACGGCAACGCGGTGCAGCACCGAGAGACCCAGGGTCACGAGTCCAGGCAGTTCCTCAGTTACTTCGAACCTGGTAAGAGGACATTAAAATTATGGTTTTAATATTGTTTAATAATCATTTATTTATTTTACAAAAAAACAGCTATATGTAATTTAAAAGTGATTCCCTGAAAGATGTTTTTAAAGTATTTTGATATTCTAATCGTTGCTTCGCAGTACAATTTTTTTTTATTTTATGGCACCCGCTATTAGGGGCCTCTCGTACCCCTCTCGTACCCATCTTTGACGGGCAATTTATTTTTTCACATAGTTATTTATTATTTCCATTCTCTCCTTTCGTTCTTCACATATTCTTTCACTCTATTCTTTCATGCCACATTTCTGCTATCTTTCCCTTTTACTCTGTGACCTTTCATTCCTCCCTCATTACATGTTACATTTTATCTTTATTTCTTTTCGTTTACATTTTTATCACATTTTATATTACATTTTGAGTTACATTTTATCACATTTTTTCTCATTGTCTATTTATAATTTTTATTTTTTTGTATCACTTTTTTAATTATTTCCTTGCAGTATGAGAGGAATTCTTCCCTAGTATCCTTTCCGCCTATCAGGGAGGCTATTAACTCCTCCTCCTGATTTTAACGCCAGACCACAGTACATATTTAAGTACAAATTGTTTATGCGCCTAAATTTAAAAAAAAATTCTATAAAAAATAGTGACTGTTAGGAATAGTAGCTCAGTGGTAGAGAAGCGAGACTTACGATGTAGGTCACGGGTTGAATTCCGAATACAAACAAGTTTCCAAAAGATATGTAACAGTTTCTGTGTACCATAATATAACACTGCGATCGCCGATCCAACTGCCAAGCGCGGAGGTTGTTTTTATTTAAGACCTCCGCTATTGGGACCTTTCCTTCCACCCCTATTTTGTTGGGAACAGCGTTTTTTATTTCTTAACAAATTTTTCACATGAATTTTTATTTTCGTCCTTGTCTTCCATAGTTCACAATATCTTTTTTTCTTCCCGCGCGGAGGTTGTGGTACATCCTTCATAGATATCTTTGGAAGAGAAAGCCTGTGTCAATGCCTTGCAGTGGGTGTCTGTAATCCGAAACGAGGAAATAAAAATAAACTCGTAATATAAAAATTTACTTTTAGAAAAACTAAAAAATTCTTTATTGTTCTTAGTATATATATATAATAAAGTTCCACGATATATGTTAAATCTTCCTATAGTTACTTTTGTTTATAGTACTTAGGGTTTTTAGTTGATTGAAATGTGTGGAACTTGGTTAGTTGACTCATTTATATAGTTGATATTATAATGTACACATCAATCATTTAAGTCAGGGCTTCTTAAACTATGGGTCGCGACCCCAATTCATAACATCACTAGAGTTGGTGGAATACAGTGGACACGCGTCTAGACACGCGCATTTGTTGAAGGTTTTAAACTAATATAAATACAATTTTATAATTTTTTATACAATTTTTAATTTTAGAATTTTGTATGTTTCAAAACTAATTCTTTAACTATATATTTTCATGTGTATATGTATATTGTTACCTAATAAATAAATCATGGAAAAATATTATTTTTTTTTATATTTGTATGGGGTCGTCAAGAAACTCGCAATTATAAATGGGTATATGTATATTGTTACCTAATAAATATCATGGAAAAATATTAATTTTTTTTTATATTTGTATGGGGTCGTGAATGACCAAAAGTTTAAGAAGCCCTGATTTAAGTTAAATTTTGTGTTTCTGGGCGGCTCTTTTCAGCTTATCAGCTATCCAAGCCAGTGTTACCTTACTACTTATAATGTTAAAATAATTGACGATTCAAAACTGTGTGGTAACTACCTACCTGAATAAAGATATATATATATATATATATAAATATTGAATAATATACATTTAATTTTATATTTAACACTTTGCCGTCTGCACGTTTCGTAAAAATTTATTCGCTTGGCGCCGGCAGCGCTAATTCGGATTACTTGGCTTGTCGCCGGCCGTTTTTGACATTATCGGGAAATTATGAATTTTAAAGTTTTAATCAACTCATCGCTAGTTCTCATGCGTTCTCAACCCTGTTCCCTCACTTTAATGAAATTTCGAAATTATACATACGTAAATAAATACAAAATTTGTTTGTTTTATATATTTGTTTATTTCCATTCTCTTTGGTATTCAGTTTTTTTCTATCGTATGGTATAAAGCAAAACAGTCTCCAAAATGCAACGTCGAATTCGCCTTGTAAATATTTCACTATCTTCCGACGATTCTGCTCCACTTTCACTTTTTTCATCTCCAATGTCTTCTTCCAAATCGGCCAAATCGTCCGGAACGTCAGACAAGACGTCCGCGCATTCATTATAAATAATTGTGTCGTCTATTTCATCTGCCATGATGGAAGGGCACAAGCACTAATAAAAACAAAAAACTTTTTGACGTGTGTAACTTATTGTTACCTAAACAAAACACCAATAGAACTCAGCGATACTATTTATATTATTTTGCACTTGACACTACTGTGGTGTCGCCGGCCTTTGGCCGAAATTTTGCACACGACACCATTGTGGTATCGCCGAACGGCATAATGTTTATTAAAAAAACAAAGGTCTATGGATGCCCAAGGTGGGGTTCCTGAAGAATTATTCTAACTGAGTAACTGTAGTGAATTCCAACCTAACCACATACGAAATCTAAGAGATCCGCTTGCCAATCTCTTAAAATAATACATACTATATGTACTATATGTAATAGAGGGTTAAGGCTAGGCGTGCTAGGCTAGGTTACAACAAACTACGTCGAAACTGCAAATGCCATCTGGAAATCGGCGAGAATCCTTGACAAACCTTGCCGCAACTTGCCATTACATGCCACACTCATCCTTTATGATATTGTTCCGGACGGTACATAAATAGCCACGTCATTTTGTCACAAACATTCCGTATGGAACAGTTCACCGGTTACTTCACACATTAGCATATATAACGTAATTTTATTTGAATTAATATCGAAAGATTTCAGACTACTTCCATGTGGTTGTGCCTGGTGAAACAATAAGATTTTGTTTTAATAATATTATAAACTAAATATCAATAATAGTACAGAAATATTTTAATCAAAAATTTACAGAACGGAAGTCCAGATTAAAAGCAGTATCCTCGGAAAAACGCAAGTACCATCGCATGAAAATTGGGAAACATTTATTGGGAATTTAATATACGAAGAATGACTTGTGTATTTATTTATTTTTTTATTTAAATTGGATAATATAATTATATATCTATATAATAGGGGGACCGGAAAATGTCGCTTTCTTAAGTTAAATTCACACGACTACATTTTTAACAAGTTTTAATTTCTAATCAACAATATATTCACATTCGTTATCAACAACCTTTTGCCGTCTAGTATATAAATCAATGCCGGAGCGGAAACAAATCAATCGATTTTTCTGTAAAATATGTCCACAGACAATCACGATTATTTTTGGCTCCGATTGATTTTAGAGTTATTTAAATATTTAAATTTATATAACCTATGTCAACTCCTGGGAAATTGAAACAAATTACTGGTGTGAATAATAATTATTATTATTATTCCAGCATAGAATTAGCGAAATCCAAACACCGATCGTAATTAACTAACCGGCGTCTTAAGTATTGTTAGGAGTGATGTCATATATGTGTGCATGTATCTAACTTCAGAACACATATTTTGTACTTTTGTTCAAATAAATTAAAAAAAATTAGATTGTGGTAAAAAAAAGAAACATTCTTTTGGGTGTTTTATTGCGTGTTTTAAATGCGTATTTAAATTGCGGTTCGCAAAAATTTCGAAAAATATCTCGCACTATCAAGCCTTGGCCACCCCTGACATATATTAATAATACTTATTACTTTTTATTTCACACATTACAGATAATAAATACTAATTTTTATTATCTATAATATGTGAATTGTCAATTATGAAGGATCGCAGTATAAATCGATGTAAAGGATTCATGTATTTATTTATTTCATTACACTTCGATATGCCGATTACCTTTCTCAATCTAACGGAACAGTAGGGATGGGCAAAATATATCATTGACAAGAAAAGAGTCATTTATATGTATTCGATCTTGGGATATGTATCACTCTTTTATATCTTTAACTCAGCTCAGTACGGCTCGGAGAGTGAACTAAACATATATCCTTTATATTTTCGGCTCTTTTAGCTCAGACTAACTCGGTAAGGCGGAATAAACGTGTGAAATATTCCTATTAAGCATTTTAAAAAATAAAGCACAAAATGCTAAACGCGCGCGCGCTTGATGTTGTCGTTACGAAAATCTGTAGTTCACATTTTAAATAATAATATGCAATAGCTGTCGCTCTTTCTTTTATGTGTGAATGTGCTATATAAGCCCATCTCTTTCTCTCTAACTCTGAACGATCCGCAACTCGTTATAACTATAAAGATATAGAGATACAATTGCAACGCGCGCTGGAGAGTGATTATATCTTTTGCAAAGATATATGTCTCTCTTGCCTTTAGCTCGTGAGCTACCCATCTCTACGGGACAGTTATATAATACATACATATATAAATATATGTATATATATATATATATATATATATATATATATATATATATATATATATATTATACTCTTGGGTTTGAGATGTTGCCTGTCAAGGTTTCAATAATGCATGCATTGGGGCAAAATAAATAAATTATTCCAACAATCGCTCAACTCGCCATGACTGTGACTATGTCAGGAATTTCTCTACGGGAATCAATAACCCAAAGACTAAAGCAACCGACATAGCCCAGGGAACTGGCAGGTGGGGCAGAACAAATGGCTCAGGTCTTAGAGTTCTGGAGTACCACGGGCTGTCAAGCGCCGTGTAGGAGTTCCAAGGTGAACAGATTACATGTCAGAAGGCGCTGGATGCTGCTTCCAAGCGGTCTCATTATAAATCTACATAAGAAGCATATATCCAGCTGTTCACATCCTAAGGTTGAATTCCGATAGATAAGATTATAAGATTTGAGTTCTTCTTTCAGCGATCAGATACATGGATGGCGGTCACGCTTCTGGCTTCAGTCATGTGACCATCAACGCAGGCGCTGAGAAGCGTCTCTTCCAAATCAAGGGCAAGAGAAATGTCCGTGTAAAACAGGTAAATGAAATTTAAAAAAACACTCGTATAAAACACTAGTCTTCGAGTTGAAATATGTCGTTATACAGGATGTTTCTCGTGGAGGGGTGAAACACGTGTTGAGTGAATTAACGGTGGCGGTTGTGTAGTTCGCATAGTTTGCCGCATACGCATTTATCAGCGGGCTGGCGGGCGGTGCACTTTGTTGCACGACTACCACTGCATGTGCGGAAGTGGCTAAATATAGGTCCTTTTCTTACTTAGGATGGACTTCCGTAAGGTAACGCCTGATTCCATTAAATACAGGATGATTGTTTATAAATGTAAAATCTTTAAGCTTTTTATTGCCGAGTGCCGATATATCGGATCCTGCTACACTGGTGAGAAGTGCCAGAGCCGATATATCGACCCGCGCCTGCTAGCGCCTTACTATTTGCTGTTCAGATGAATTTAATTTCATAATAAGGGAGAATAATAAATATCATTTTTCATTTTAACTATGTGAAAGACGACCGAAGCAGGTACTGAAATCTAAAATAAACACCGATGGCGGCCGCTCCAGCTACATCCAAGCTGCGGCATCATTTACTGTCACTTCGGACACTAAACGAACGTTGTCTAGATATACTTCATAATAATTAGTCCATATAAAATTATGTTAAAAGGATGACTGTCTGTATATGTCAATATGTTGTGTAAGAGATATCTCAACTTTTACTATTTCTATGATTTTGATGAGTAAAGAAAAACTAGTTAATATTTTGTTTTCTACTTCATCTAGAGTACACTGCTTTTTGAATCATATAAATATTGCTTGCGCTTGGGTTTTTATGAGCATTTTCCCAGACCGTAGTGAAACTGTGAAATTCGGTTATTCTCGCATAGGCACATCTTTTTTCGGCACTAAAAGGATTAAAGGTGGGAACATGTAGCTGGGTCCTAAGAGTAAAAAAGATGAGGATAGGAAGGCGATGAAAGCAAGAAGGAGTGAAAGAACAAAAAAAAATGCAAGATATTGTGAAGGATAAAAGGAAAGAATAAAAGAAATTGAGAAGAATGAAAGTGAGTGTAGAATAAAGATAAAACCCTAAAAAAAAAAATTATTTGTAAATAAAGTCCCTATCCCAAAAAATAGGGGATACGAGAGGCTCCCAATAACGGGGGCCATAAAAAAAAACTTATAGCTGGGTTGTCATAATGAATCGATCTGAAATATGTTACATTAATTTGTTTTTTCTATTAAAATGCGACATTCCAATAACTGCTGTTAGTACAAAGTCTGTAGTTATTGTAAACAATGATTATTTTTAATATTCTGGAAACGCTTTTTTTACATCATTTTCTATTTCTGAAACATTTTGTTACATAGGGTGTACCTCTTTAGTTTTTATACATATATTAAATCACTCTGTATATACGTAATGGTTGTATAAAATAAATAATAAGATTCGATATCTGAAGTTCTATGAACCAAGTGTATTAATCATAAATATTGCTAGAAATATGTTAGATTAAAGATGCTACATTTATTTATAAGGTGGAAGCCGCAGTAACATCGATGAACAAAGGCGACTGCTTCATTCTGGATGTCAACCATGATATCTTCGTGTACGTGGGTGATGGATCCAAAACTGTTGAACGGCTGAAGGCTATCACCGTGGCCAATCAGATCAAAGACCAGGATCACAATGGTAGAGCTAACATTGAAATAATCGGTACGTATTTCTTCATTTATTATCTATAATTTTAAAATCTACTTTGTCTCCTTAGGATTGGTAATCATAGTTGATGAACGTGCTATAGAAAGGCTATGTTCGAGATTTCTCTACGAAATCCAATCAAGAATGTAAAGGTCCGTGAGAAAACAAAAGCAACTGACGCGACCCAGTGGAGTTCAGTGAAGTGGCTATAGATAGGTTTCAGCGCAGAACCAATTCCTGGGACCATAAAATTTGAGAGCAGATACGAAAGGCTTCCAACATCCTACGGCTGAGGTTATGGTGAAGAATGTCAATCCTCGTCAGATGTAACACATCATCTAATTTTTTTTCAATCATCGAACTACACAAATATTTTTATCATAATTTTATTTTATTCCAATGACGTCGCACTGAAATATGTATTTTTTATTGTAAATCGTCAGGCTATATCTTCTAGCAGAATAATCTCTGCAGGGACAGATTGTAAATAATAATTAATTTTAATATGCAGTAATATGAACTTTCGAAAATGCTTTTTATTATTCAATAATAATTATCTTATTATTGATATTATCTGTCATTTCTTAGAAAGTAACTTTTTACCGATTGCCACGTGTATATATATAAATATATATGTATATATATATATATATATATATATATATATATCGTTCTTTATTATTTCTGAAACCATTGATTTTTTGAAAGGGTGTGTTCACATTGATTTATATTAAATGAGCTATATTTTCATCCTTTTAAAGCTGTTACACCTGTAACCAAATCACCGTGTAGAATAATATTGTGTTTTATTAAAACATGACTGTATGTTGTTGTCGCAGTATATATGATATAAGAGAAATATTTAATGGAATCAGGCGTAACCTTGCGGAAGTCCATCCTAAGTAAGAAAAGGACCAATATTTAGCCACTTCCGCACATGCATTGGTAGTCGTGCAACAAAGTGCACCGCCCGCCAGCCCGCTGATAAATGCGTATGCGGCAAACAATGCGAATTACACAACTGCCACCGTTAAATCACTCAACACGTGTTTCACCCCTCCACAGGGCATCTACAGGAGTTATGTTGCACCGATTAGTGTAACATTACTCCTGAATAGCACTAATCGGTTGTCCTTGTTGGTCCTTTTCTTACATAAGAGAAATAAAACGACAGAGATGTACTGCGTCTATGCTGCGACAAACATATCCTGTGAGGCATTTTATTTCTTTTGTTTAGATCCGTTTTCACACGAAGGCGATTTGGACAAGTTCTTCGAAGCACTGGGTTCTGGGGACCAAGACTCTGTTCCGGATGCCGAGGAGGGCGGTGATGATGAGGTGAAGGGTTTACTTTTGCTTATGTATGGGATGTTCCATATAGTATGTTGATAATAAGAGTGTAACCCCATAAAACTAACTAACATTTTAATATTAATAATACTATATATTTTGTAAACATAAAAGTTATTTATTTTCTCGGTTATGGAAGAGTTCATCATTTTAACTGTAACACGTCCATTACTAGACGCAAGCCTCCCCCAGAAGTCTAAAAGGATTACGAAAGAGTTACTAAAATTAAAATGAAAGCGAAAAGAAAATATTTTTAACAATAATCACAGGATAATAAAGAACATTACAAGATTATTAGTAATCATTTTTTACATTTTTTTTTAATTTAACTTTTCTCGCCTCGCACACCAGAAACCTGTCCGTTTACAGGTCCTGTCTTTCTCTCTCTCCCAATCTCTTTCTTTCTCTGAAACAATGAAACAAATATTAATTCTTTATTCAAATTTCACGTTGACGTTGATTTATGGGACAGTTTGTACATAAATTGATATAGTTACAAGTTATTTATTATGATTTTATTTATTATGGTTAAATAATGAAATACGACATAAAGATTGTGAAGCAAGCCGCATTGTTCATTCCATATTGATAGAATTACATTGTTTATTATAAAATATATTCGAAGGCAAAATATCTTGTAGGCTTTTCATCGCTCGACATATGGGTGGTTCTTTGTGGAGATATTTTCTAGTGTCGTACAATTGCACTTTGGACTTTACTCTAAATGATATGATAACAAGACAATAGATACAACATTAACTGAAACGATTTGGTTTTGTCTGAATTTTCTTATGTTCAAATCGATGTTGCGAAACGGTAAATTTTTAAATAAATATGTATTTAAACGTCGTATTCACACCTGTTACGTGGCGTGGGTAAACTCTCCAACAAGAGAAACGCCAAAATAGTCAAGGTTACAGGAAGTAGCTGGATGTGATCTGCGTAAAACTGCTCATCGTGGCGATCTTCAAGTTAAGGCCTATGACTAAAAATGAGAAATATCCATCTATACAGGAGTTCGAACGCGGAACACCGAAGGAGGTCAGCCTAAATGAGATCTCAGACAAGACGGGACAGATGGAGATAAAGAAGCTGCCTGGTACACTCACCAAGGACCTTCTGGACTCTCAGGTACAGTTCACATTGATATTAACGTGAATTTTATAGGATATATCGCATGGTGTATAATCTTAATATTATTCGACTCTTCACAATAATAGTTTTTGTTTTAACTTTATTGGATATAAACAGTAACAAAAGACAGTAAGAGAGTAATAACTTAAAAACTTAGAAATATAAAATTAGTTACAATTGTAACCATCTCACTAAGAACATTTAATGATTTATAGTCAAACAATGACAAAACAAATAAAACATTACTAAACAGGGATCAAAGATCCAGCGCACTCTGCATACGAGGGTCAAACTGAAAGTTCTTAGAAAATCAAAAACTAAGCATTCTAGCAAGTTATTAGTTTTATTATAACTTTTCAAAATAGCGTCCATTTACATCAATACATCGCTGCATTCGATGGAACCATTGAGAAAAGCACCTTGCCCACTCGGCCTTAGGGGTCTCTTCGACGGCGTTTTGAAACGCAGCCACTGCTTCTTCGGCGTCCATAAAATGTTTTCCTCGAAGTTTTTCTTTTATTTTCGGGAATAAATAAAAATCGCAGGGTGCGAGGTCGGAGCTATACGGCGGGTGACCCAGTAATTCCACGTCTGAGGTCGCCAAATAGTCGATCGTTTGCCTGGCGGTGTGCGACGAGGCATTGTCGTGATGAAGGAGGATCCTGCTGCGAGGTCGTTTCTCTCGAACTTTTTCCAAGACAAGTGGCAAACAGTTGTTAGTGTACCACTCTGCATTAACCGTTTTCTGATCCTCTAAGACAACTGTCGCGTAATGACCTGTCTTTCCGAAGAACGAGGCCACCATCTTTTTTCCAACACTTCGACCTCTCTTCACTTTAGTTGGCAACTCTTCGGAAGAAAACACCCACTGAGCAGACTGTCTTTTGGTTTCCGGATCATAACAGTAAATCCAGCTTTCGTCACCCGTTAGTATGTCGAACACAGCATTTGAGTCACCTCCGTTAAATTTTTGGATCATTTCTCGGCACCAATCAACACGGCGGAGTTTTTGAGCCTCGGTCAAATTATGCGGTATCCAGCGGGCACAAAGCTTCCTGACCGCTAAATGTTCATGGAGGATTTTGTGCACTTGACTCATACCTATGCCTAGACTTGTCCGAATCTGCTGATAGGTCACTCTTTTGTCAGTCTCTATCATACGCCGCACAACACTGATATTGTCTTCAGTCGTCGCTGTAGAAGGCCGTCCCTCACGCAAATCATCGGTGAGATTAGTTCGACCACGTTTGAATTCATTAAACCAGTTGTAAACTGTGGCACGAGATGGGGCTTCATCGTGAAAAGCCAATCGAAGTCTATCATAACTTTCTTGTTGACTTATATGACATCGAAAGTCAAAAAATCATTGCACGAAAATTTTCTCGGCTTAAATTCATTCTGACGTGCACAGACAATTTTCAATTTGCCGCCAAATCGTAAAACAAATGACAAATGAATGAAATGTATACTCAATATTATTGGTAAAGAGTTCTATTTTCAAAATTTAAACTTATTTTTTTAATATAATGCTTTTAAGATGCCAGTTCTAAAAACTTTCAGTTTGGCCCTCGTATCACACCGCAATAATTACGAGTCTAGTATACAAAATTTTAATACTGGAGCGGTACAAATCAATCGGTTTTTCTGTAAAATATGTCGACAGAAACGACATTACTTTCCTGTCCCTAATAAATAAGAAACTGTTTATGAAATGTTCCAAAAGAAATTAATCGGAGCAGTTCTTTAGTGATGCAATTATTGGTGATGGTAAAAGTATTTTATTCTGTACATGTAATGCTTGTACGTGCTATATTGGTGATACGAGAGCTAAAAATAACACTTGTGTGTTTGGAACAGGAGTGCTACGTCCTGGACACCGGCAGCAGTATCTACGTGTGGGTCGGCAAGAAGTCCAATGGCCAGGTAAAATAGATATAAAGAAACATTCACTCTGTTTTTTTTTTATATGGTCCCCGCTGTTGGGGACCTCTCGTTCCTCTGTCTCGTGTGGGACAGGGACTTTTTAATTCTAGTAATTTATTCATTCTTCTTAATTATTATTATCATTCTTCTCTTTCATATATCATCTTATATGTCGTACTGTTTCTTTCATTCTACAATTTTCCCAGTCTTTCTCTTTCATTCCATTAGCCATACATTGATCCTCAACCACTACATTCTAGGTTTCCTTACTATTTTATTTTGCAACATTATTTATTGTTCAAATATTTAACACGTATTAACTCTGTGTTGTTTCACTCTGTGTTTGGCACTAATCGGTGTAACATAACTCCTGAAAATGCCCCGTGGAGGGGTGAAACACGTGTTGAGTGATTTAACGGTGGTAGTTGTGTGATTCGCATTGTTTGCCGCATGCGCATTTATCAGCGGGCTGGCGGGCGGTGCATTTCATTGCACGACTACCACTGCATGTGCGGAAGTGGCTAAATATTGGTCACTTTCTTACTTAGAAACATTAACATCAAGATCTTAATGAAGATTTAACAGCAAATAATTGTGTTTTATATTTCAATTTTCACGCGTAAAAATATTAACTACACAAAATTATGTAATTTAAAATTTGCTATACAGTATTTTATTACGCAATCAAATAGTGATCACCTAATGTACAAGAAGCTTGGAGGTCACTTAATCCTCTTTGTTCCTGTAATCCTGATAAGCTATAAATTCCGACAGGAAAACAGTATTGTCCTTGATAAAAAAAATAAGATATATATATAAGAAATCTAAGCTCACCTAGATAGCTGCTTACAAAACATACTACCGGTAAACTTAGTTATATACAACTTGATATGTTACAGATTATTTGTTTATATATATATACTAACTGATCTTGCAAAGGTAGTTTCGCAAAAAAATAATGTTTTTAATTTACAAACAAAAAATACAGGTTGATCGTAGAGGGGTGAAAATTTAGGGTTGTATATATTTCTGTATGCTATATCATAAAAAAAATTTCGTCAAAAAAATTTAAGGGTTAACAACCCTTATCACTTAGGGGTGTGGAAAATAGATAGTAGCCGATTGTCAGACCTACTGAATACGCATATAAAATTTGGTAAAAATCGGTCAAGCCGTTTCGGAGAAGTACGGTAACTAACATTGTGACATGGAAATTTTGGAATATATATAATTATATATATATATATATATATATATATATATATAATTATATATATAAGCTTAATGGTGTGAACGTAAAACACATGTCAGCAAAAATCAATAAAACTTTCACCAACTTACGTTCGATCAACCTGTATTAAGTAATCGCTCTGAAATATGTTACATTATTTATGTTTTTCCTGTTGGAATGCAACTAGTCAATAATTTCTAACAACACAAAATCTGCAGGACTGTACTAGCTGATTCGTCAGACTCCATAATCCTAAAATATGCCTGTGGCAATACCATAGAATAAATAAATGAATAGTAGGTAGTGATTAACTACAAAATAAAAGAGAAGAAAAAAGAAAAAATAGATGTCAACTGCAATTTAAAAATAAAATGAAAGGTAATATGTATGTTTTATTTCTCAGGAGAAATCCGCGGCCATGGCTAAGGCGGAGCAATATTTGAAGGCGAATAACTATCCTGCATGGGTAAGATATCATCATACCCCTACCATACCTTTCATCTTTTTCTCTCCTCTGCTTCTTTTACCCTCTTTCGATCTTCTAAGGTCATCAATCCATCTGTAATGGCGCTTTACATCTCTTCGTCATATACCCAGCCTCATCTCCAAGACTTTCTCCGGATCATACTTGGTCAAAGACTTATCTAACGCCTTCCACTCTTTGCGCTTCTCCGAATGACTTATTCACATATTTTTAAGACTTATTCCACATCACTCTTGAACGGTAGCCGCAGCATGGCCTCCCACTCGATGTACCGACGATATAGTCAAGATTTATGAAGGGTAAAAGAGGGAATAAAGAGAGAAATTGTGGAGGATAAGAGAAAGAGAGTGGAAATAAGAAGGCACATATCCTTGTCCCGAAAACAAGACGGGGGAAAGAGTGTAAATAAAAAATAATAACAGTCAAGGTCGGGGGAAATCGCTGGATGTGGGTAGCGCAATACCAGTCAGCGTGGCGATCTCTGAGGATCTGAAAAGCCTATGCCTTGTAGTGGGTTGCATCAGCTGACATGACCAGGAATCAACGTGAGAAACCGATCCGATTTGGGAGAGAAATCTTCACACCCACAGAAGAAACAGCATATCTCCATCATCATGTCAGCGGAAGCCCACTGTTGGACCTGGACCTCTATAGATTTCCAATAGGACCGGCTGGAAACGACCTGAATACTGCCTCTTTGACAGGGTCTTCTATCAACCTTATAGATGGAGGTTCTACGCTGCACTTGACAGTACGTGGTCATGACTCCACAATATTAAGATCCTGGAGCAACGTAACATGTTAAATAGAGTACATATTATATTTATCTCTTCCACAGGTACACATTTCCAAAGTAACAGAAGGTGCTGAACCTACTGCCTTCAAGCAATATTTCGAGGACTGGAATTAATCAGGTTATGTCATCTGCCTGATCAGAGATTGTATTATCGGATACATATTTACTTATAGTTTTACCAAAACCGCTGTTCCGCGCCTTAGGTACAGGGGGGGGGGGGGATTGAAGCAATAACAACCGCTTCGTTCCGTTGGTCATTCTTCCTTTTCCTCCAACTCGCCGCGCTTTTTCAATGTGCGTTACACCGGTTTCGATAGCGCTATTATCATTTTGTTCACAAATATGGAAGTGGCTTCAATAAAATACCCTTAAATTTAAGCATAGAAACTTTCGGAGTCACGCACAAACCGGTAAAGATAGTCGTTTCTGTCACCCCTTTCCGGATTTTATTTATACAAAAGTGCTCTCCATGTTAAGCCACTCCTACTTCTCTATGTAAATATGTTTTCAAAAATATGATCTCTGATTATAATGCAAAAAGTATATTAAAGAATCTCTCCCAATAATGCACAATAATACATTGATATAAATGTACTGGACTGAATTACAAAAAGGTTACACCTAAATGATCTTAATGGAGAAGAAAACAATTAAAAATATTTGTTTTTCACACTAAGCTTCTATTTAGTTTTTTAACCTTTTATTTAGACGTGTTTATTAAATATTAATGAACGTTTTAAAATATGAATCAAGATTTAAATTGTAATATGGTGCTGCAAAATCTTAAAACATAATTGCTTTATTTCCATTTTTTCATTTCTTCAAACTTACACCGAACATATAATTTTAAAAAAAATGAAATAAAAAAAATAATTTTACACGTCACAGCATTTACAACTTTAAGATGCAGTGTATTAGGTTCATTTTATATTGGTTCGTTTAAATAAAATGGTGCTTCTAGACTTTACAGAAGTAATTGTGACATATATTAAATACATATTTTGAGAAAAACTGTATAAACTTTTAAATGAATATGAGCCATAGACAACACTATTTACGTCAAACAGATTTTGGCGGCAAAACTTTTTATAACTTTTATATAGGTTATGCATAATATTGACATATATTTATAACGGTATCGTTAACTAGAAAAGGTTTTACTTGTGTAGTTTCACTGTTGTGTATGCATTTATATCTCTAAGAAAGTATATGGAATAATTTAATTTCAAGTCAAAATATACTCCTGAATTTAGCTGGATTATATCACTTTACTCAAATATGTTTTTGTGTGATTTATTCATATTTCAGGTAAATTGGAGCATAATTGACGAAGTTAGCATTAAAACTAGCTTTATAGGTTTCATCGGCTATTTAGTTTACATATATATATCATAACCTATGTCACTACAAAGGTAAAAAGTCCGAAGGTTTTATTTTCTAAGTGAAAACTGTTTTTTATATCTACTCTTGTAGTTCTTTTTGCAAGGTTTTATAAATATTCTTTCATGTAACCCCCTATCTACCACACATAAACATGTTTGAGTGTAATTAATAACTTTATATTTTTAAATATATAACAAATAGGTTTTTTATTATGTTACTGCTTATATTGTTTGCTTTTTTCGTTTATTTTTGGTTAGTTTACAGTAACCGAAGAGAAAGCATAACAACGGATGATATATATTTGTTAGCAATGTGATTTAAGATTAGAAAACAGAAAAATCTAGAATGTTTGTAACCTTTAAAATGAAAGATGTGTTTTTTGGTTTGAAATAAAATTAATTTTGTAGCGACTACTCTTAATTGTCCTATACATTTGTATTCTTAGAATATAACACAATTATTTTATAAATGACATTAAAACAATGTTTTTCTATTGCGTTTACTTTGAATTTATTATTTAATCTGTTTATATTTAAGTTGTAACACAAATAAATGGCTTAAAACATGGAACCTTTTTTTTATTTTGTTTATACACTTATACAAAGATGAGGTGGAAAATACTTTTTTAAGATCGTCATAAAACATTGGATGCAGGCTGCTTTCAACGGTTTTTATTGGAATTCAACAAGGTAGGAAGGTTGTGTCGAGCAGAGAGCTTTATACGGCAGAAATAATGATACGTAAAATTTGCGTATTTTTTACAAGGTGCGTGAAAATTTTACTACTAGTTACGTATCTAAATATTGAACAGGCGGTAAGAAGTTCTCATGTATGTACAGATTCATCACTATATCTCTGAAACCATAAGGCACAGAGATTTTAAATTCTCTAGGAATATTCCTTTTGCCGTGTCTAATTCAGCTAAGAGCGTGTGTTAGGAAATTCCACCCGCAAGGAAGTTCAGGGTTTAATAAAATAATGCATATTTTTAAACTATAGCTTTTAGTGGTATAATGAAACTTTTTTATTTTTTTTTTTCAACTAGTGAAATAACGTTTATTTCGAGATGAAACAAACTGTTAAAAAACCGCGCCCGTAGGGCACTCGCGTTTAATAACTGCCGCCCCTGCACTGGCTGGCCGCTTCTAAACGTTCGACTAGTGAAATAACGTTTATTTCGAGATGAAACAAAATGTTAAAAGAACGCGCCCGTAGGGCACTCGCGTTAGATATCTGCCGCCCCTGCACTGGCTGGCCGCTTCTAAACGTTCAACTAGTGAAATAACGTATATTTATAGTTGAAACTAATTGTTGAAAAAAACGCGCCCGTAGGGCACTCGCGTTAGATATCTGCCGCCCCTGCACTGGCTGGCCGCTTCTAAACGTTCGACTAGTGAAATAACGTTTATTTCGAGATGAAACAAAATGTTAAAAAAACGCGCCCGTAGGGCACTCGCGTTAGATATCTGCCGCCCCTGCACTGGCTGGCCGCTTCTAAACGTTCTACTAGTGAAATAACGTTTATTTCGAGATGAAATAAAATAATAATAAAACGCGCCCGTAGGGCACTCGCGTTTGTTAACTGCCGCCCCTGCACTGGCTGGCCGCTTCTAAACGATCAACTAGTGAAATTTCGTATATTTCTAGTTGAAACTAATTGTTGAAAAAAACGTGCCTACAGGGCGCTCGCGTTAGATATCTGCCGCCCCTGCACTGGCTGGCCGCTTCTAAACGTTCTACTAGTGAAATAACGTTTATTTCGAGATGACTCAAAATGTTAAAAGAACGCGCCCGTAGGGCACTCGCGTTAGATATTTGCCGCCCCTGCACTGGCTTGCCGCTTCTAAACGTTCTACTAGTGAAATAACGTTTATTTCGAGATAAACAAAATGTTAAAAAAACGCGCCCGTAGGGCACTCGCGTTAGATATCTGCCGCCCCTGCACTGGCTGGCCGCTTCTAAACGTTCTACTAGTGAAATAACGTTTATTTCGAGATGACTCAAAATGTTAAAAGAACGCGCCCGTAGGGCACTCGCGTTAGATATCTGCCGCCCCTGCACTGGCTGGCCGCTTCTAAACGTTCTACTAGTGAAATAACGTTTATTTCGAGATAAACAAAATGTTAAAAAAACGCGTCCGTAGGGAACTCGCTTTTAATAATTGCCGCCCTTGCACTGGCTGGCCGCTTCTAAACGTTCTACTAGTGAAATAACGTTTATTTCAAGATGAAACAAAATATTAAAAGAACGCGCCCGTAGGGCACTCGCGTTAGATGTCTGCCGCCCCTGCACTGGCTGGCCGCTTCTAAACGTTCTACTAGTGAAATAACGTTTATTTCAAGATGAAACAAAATATTAAAAGAACGCGCCCGTAGGGCACTCGCGTTAGATGTCTGCCGCCCCTGCACTGGCTGGCCGCTTCTAAACGTTCAACTAGTGAAATAATGTTTATTTCGAGATGAAAAAAAATGTTAAAAGAACGCGCCCGTAGGGCACTCGCGTTTGATAACTGCCGCTCCTGCACTGGCTGGCCGCTTCTAAACGTTCGACTAGTGAAATAACGTTTAATTCGAGATGAAACAAAATGTTATAAAAACGCATATTCACTTTTATCTTGAAGACTCCTAAGTTATAAGTGGCTGAAAACAATGACTCCGGTAGGTTCTTTCTCTCCTAAGCTGTTCGCACTATAAAAGTACACCTATCCCCCGATTTACAAGATACTTGTTTTACACGTTTTCGCTTTTATACGGTTTTAGAATGATAAGTTTTATTTTTTTGTTTTTATATAAATTTTTATATTTTCTGTGTACACATTTCACGGGGAATCCCCAGTTTATGTGCTGACTTGGCTCAATATGAAGAAGTTTACAAAGATCTTACAAAAATTCGAAGCAATTGTCAATAACCGATTTTATTACCATCTCTCATAATGTAAAAAATTCTGTTTCAAACATCGAATTGGCACAAACTACTTCGAGTGATGAAAGTGAATTCGAACCTTCGATTCGGAAAAAAAAATAGAATAATTTCTGACAGTGATAAAGGATAATAAAACACTCTTGGTCTTATTTTTTGTTCTTCTGTTTAAAGTTTTGTAATTAAATAAAAAAAAATTAATCCGTAATATATTAAATATTTTAACTTGTCAATGCATTTTATTTTTATTTCTGTGTACACCTAAAAATATTGAAAAAAATCACAACTGTTAAATAGTAAAATCATGCATTTTCTGCAAGTTTTTCGATTTACACGGTTTTGACTTGAAAATTTTTAATTTTCGATTTACACGTTTTTCTCAGGAACGTATGTACCGCGTAAATCGGGGGATAGGTGTATTACCAAATTGCTTAGTACGGGTGGAAGGTATTTCGTATCAGAATGTCGTGAATCAGTGCGTCTTGTTGCCCAATGGAAGAAAGGTGATGGGGAATTACTTGGTACAATTCTGCTTCACACTCTCCAAAGCGCAGTCTGTAGAATAAACTGGTAACTTTTTGCTGATGCTCCAAGTTCTGCAGCTTATCGCTCACCAAAGCATTGTTAATCAGCCTCTTTGCTTTATCTATATCACACAGAAATATGTTACATTGATAAATATTTTCTCTTAAATGCGACAAGCTATTAACTTCTAGGAGAACAAAGTCTGGGGGTAAAGCTAGTAAACAATAAATAAATTTAATAAAGCAATTTTTAATAACATCGCTACATAAAAAGCCGCTATATGTGGGGATTCCCGCGGACGTTGTCACCACGCTCCACCATTTGCTCGTCTCGCCCACTCGTCTCGCTCACTCGCACAGCGTGCACTATACGCGGTCTTGCTTGCGCCTCGGCAGGGAGCCGAGGCGCAGCACGTGCGCCCGCGGCCGTTGCAGTTCTCGAGAGTCGGATTTGAGCAATCGCACGCAACCGCGCGTAGGCGAATTATTCATTTTCCGCGCACAAATTGTTTTAATAATTCAATAAGCGTTTTTCCAAACCACAAATTTAATTTTTAAATCGCTTCTTACTTAATTACCATTATGTTAGTTATTATTTCTTAAACCATTGATTCTTAGATACGATGTATCATATATTAATGAGTTCATTAATATATTGCAGCTGCAAATAATACGAAATATATACAAAAAAATACATTCACCCCTGTACAGTGTTTTATCTAGCTATAATCCGAATAATCTGAATACAGGTATGAACTTTGGGTGACCTATTAGAACGCTACCATAATGTTACCAAAGGGAATACAGATAATAAATTGATTGTATGACCTTTCCTCTTTGACTTTTACCAGCCAGAGGAGGCAAACGTTTGGCTAAAACAATTTTTTTTAATAATTTCGTAACGTGTATATATCATCTCTCATTACTCTTTCGCCACCCGCTTTTGAGGGTCTCTTTTATTTACCATAGGTCTTGATACACAGGAACTGTTTTTTTAGAAAACATTTTTAACAGATTTTACTTTTTGCGTTCTTTTTTTACTTTTCAATGTATTTTATTCGTTCATCTATTTTTCTTCACTTCTTTCTCTTTTTTTTCTAATCCTTCTGATTCATCACCTAGCTTTCGTCAACTTTACACCAGAATACTACTGGTTTAAATTTCAGATACATTCCTTTATACAGTAAATGCTTTATATTCACGGGGTATATATTACATAAATATACGAATACAGAAACAATGAATACGGAATGGTAATGTATTGGTGGGACCGACTACATTTGTAACAAGTTTTTATTTCTAATCAACAATATACTCACCTTGGTTATTAACACCCTTTTGCCATCTAATCAACAAATTTTCAATACTGGAGCGGTAGAAATCAATCGGTTTTTCTGTAAAATATGTCGACAGAAACGACATTACTTTCCGGTCCCCCTAATATGTGGGATTGTAGATATACGCTCCTAGGTGACAAAATAAAAAAAACTAATATAAGGAATCAATTTGAAGAAGTTAATTATCTTAAAGAATAAACAATGATTTGAAGAATTTTGAGAGAGATTTTAAGAGCTCCTTCCATTTAGACTGACATGCTGCATGCATTAGCAATTTGCTTCTTGAACATGAGACTTCGTTCCATAGACGGATTAATGATCATTATGGAATCCGAAAGCTCATTTTCCATTCTTAGATTTTCACTAAATTTTTTTAAATTAAATATCACGTTTTTAGTGCTTGTTGAAGCTTCATCTTCAATGGGATGTGAACTTAACATTTGCTGCAAGCTGGTTTCAGTCAAATCTTCCTGTTGCGATTCAAGTAATTCCTGAATATTACTTGATTTTATCTGTTCGAACCCACTTTGTCCTCTTCCATTCGCGATTTTAGCTATGTTTGCAGTACAAGTTTTAAGTAAGAAAATGACCAATATTTAGCCACTTCCGCACATGCAGTGGTTGTCGTGCAACAAAGTGCACCGCCCGCCACCTCGCTGATAAATGCGTATGCGGCAAACAATGCAAATTACACAACTGCCACCGTCAACAGACTACTTCTTTTAAGTCCTATCTATAATTTTCATTCTAGTTTAAATTAGTAATCGATGTTAATTATTAAGATATTAAATCAATTAATTAATTTATCACTTCGAAATGTTTTTAACTTTTCTAATAGACGGCGATGTGACATTAAATATATAGTACGTAGTCACACCTAGTTTGATTGTTTGACCCCAATATAGCAGAGTTAACAACACCCCAATAGTGGATCGATACGGTAGAGCGACATTCTATGGCGTGTAGACACACCTAAGTTCACGTAGAATGATGTCATTTGGGAAAATTTAATTGATTGCTATACAATACACCAAGGGCGGTCAAAGGGCAAGTTTTTTTAGGTATTTGCGAGCCGCAATTAAATACATATTTAAAAAGTTACTAAAGAAATTGTATTAGGACCTTGAATAAGTTCTCGCTGTTTTTTTTTTCAAAAAAAATATTTAAAATACAATGCTTACACAAAGTATTGTCCATCATTAGAGACCACTTTCTCCCATCTCTCTGGTAGCAATTGAACCCCCCGTCGGAAAAATGACTCATCTTTCGAGGCAATCCATGAATCAAGCCATTTTTCGGCTTCTTCAAAATAATGGAAGCGCTGCTCGCTTAAACCGTGCGCCATCGACCGAAACAAGTGGTAATCGGAGGGGGCTATGTCCGGTGAATACGGCGGGTGGGGTAGAACTTCCCATTGAAGTGTTTCCCGGTAAGTTTTGACTGATTTTGCAACATGAGGCCGAGCATTATCATGTAATAAAATCACTTTGTCGTGTCTCTGCTCGTATAGTGGCCGCTTTTCTTTCAGAGCGCGACTCAAACGCATCAACTGAAGTCGATAGCGAGCTCCCGTGATAGTTTCATTAGGTTTAAGCAGCTCATAATAGAATTTATAGAAAATATTTTTCGAAGATCTTAATGCTGATAGCCCTGCGTCTTTTACAGCTTCATCTGATATGACTTCACGGAGCGGAAGGGTCAAAACTATACTAAAAACTTAAACATTCGTGTTCTAGAGCCTACTGACACGCTGATGGAGATTGAGGCAGAAGACGAGACTTACCTCGTGGTCGCAGCACAGGGAAGGAATCTACGATAAAAGTTTAACATCTCCAAGAAGCGACGCAGTTCTTTGACGGTCTTGGGAGTTGGATAGTTCATGATCGCCTGAACCTTATTCTCCAGCAACTTGAATCCTGCAGCTGAAATACTGTACCCAAGAAAATCGACTTTCCGGTTTTCATAGTTCGCATTTGGAGGTATTGATCAGCACCCCGTACTTCTTCAGTCGGTTGAAGAGTTCGCGCAAGTGAGCACGATGGCTTTCTGCAGTACAGGAGAACACAAGAATGTCGTCGATGTAACCATAGGTGAAGTCAAGACCGAGGAGTACTTCGACTATGAAGCGCTGGAAAGTTTCAGCCGCGTTCCTAAGTCGAAACTTCATAAACTCGAACTCAAATAATCCAAATAGAGTCGTCAGGGCAGTTTTCGGTATTTCATCTGGGTTGACTCGAATTTGATTGTAAGCCTTGACGAGGTCGATTTTGAAAAAGATAGTGCATCCAAAGAGCTGGTGGAAAAAATCTCGAATGTGACGGATGGGATACCTGTCAGGCATGGTCCTGGCATTTAGAGCACGGTAGTCGCCACAGGGTCTCCAGCCATCGTCCTTCTTCTTAACCAGGTGAAATACAGAAGACCATGGACTCAGAACATCTTGTTACACCACTCGCATATCCTCGAATTCCTTCTTCGCAGGTTGTAGGCGAACCGGGTCAAAGCGACGAGGGTTTGTAGGTACCGAAGGGCCTGGTGTAGTCATGATGAAGTGGAGAGTTTTGTGCATCGAAGTAGAAGGTACACCGGCAGGTCTTGTTATCTCCGGAAATTCACGCAAGAGATCGTGAAATTCCGACTCGCCTGTCACCTGTCACTGTGACTGTCACCATTTTGATAGAAATGATGTATTCAGGTGGGTTGGATCGAAGTGCGTTGACAGTGAGGGAAGTCATTCCATCGACGAGGCGGTGATTTTTGCAATCTACCAGTAGTCCATCTCAAGAAGTCTATGCAGATTATGGGTTTAAAGAAACGAGGTTTAGGGTCAGCGATAGTGAAACTCCAAATGAAGTTACGTCGAAGACCTAAATTGAGCTGCAAGGTTATAACACCGTATGTATGGATGATAGTGTTATTGGCAGCAGATAGGGAGAACTTCGACATAGTGCAGGGCTTCTTGACTGCCGAACGCGGATAAACACACAAGTCGGAACCAGTGTTAACAAGGAACTGCATTTTACTCGCGTAGTCGGTTACGAACATACATACTACATCAACACGCACAGAAGTTTGCCTTAACCAGAGAAAAAAACCATCCCATTTCTTTTAAAATTTTAAATTAGTTCAAACTTAATTTAATCATTATTGTTTCTTATTAAAAGTATGTAATTCCAACCATCTATTAAAATTTTTCTCTTAGCTTGGCGTATAAAACATGTCAGGAATACATTACATAACCCTCATTTATAACAAAATTACTCATTTGTGAACGTTTACAGTTGATTTGACAATTTAAGCTAGAATTGCTCCACAGGAATCGTCATATAAGTCAGGCATAACTGTAGAGATCGGTAGATTTAGTTTTAAGGTCATCCATATATTTTTAATCTGTCAAACGTTAATTCTCGGTTTATATCCACGGATAAATTTGGATGCAGAATTGGTTAAAGACGCAATAACGTCACTAACTAAGCGAGTGGAATTTCACAGCAAAATTATTATTAATTTTTATATAATTATCCAAATAACATGTGGCGCTGAAGTAATATTATAATATGAACGTGACTTAATTTTCACAAATGGCGCCAAATGTCACCGTTTTGACATTTATGGTGTAGATTATATATAAAATTAGTTGTCATTGAGTGATGGAGCACAATGACATTTGGCGCCATTTGTAAAAATTAAGGCACCTTCACATTATGACATTACTTTGACACCACCACATACGGTCATATACAATGACCACTTGTACAAGAAGAATGCCAAAAGACTCCAATTTCATGAAAAATTGAATCAGATTGATCCTTCCTGTAATGACATCATTTAACTTATCATTACGTATTGGCTTGAGTCCAAAATAAAGTGAAACGTATTTCAAAGTTATCACTTTACTTATTGATTTAATATCTTAATAAACTACGAAGTATAACAAAAAATAAATTATCTATCTAATACACCGAGAATTTAAATACAGTGAGGTTATGTTTTCATCTGTGCACGCCTTTCTACTGACCATTATTAATCTGTGGCTCATGTGGGCAAGGATTAGTTCTGCTGTGTACTGCACATTTTTCTTTAATTTTTTCCTTTTTTTAAGAACTCCTTAATCTTTCGTTAATATTATAGAAATAGCCAAATTAGTTAAACAGATCTCAAAACTTTTGCGTTTAACAATGAATTTGATTGGGAAAAGTACACCTTACCCTTTTCGAACTTTAAAGGGATGAATGTATAAATCAATTGCTTTGAAGTCAGGCACAACACTTCTTAAAATCCGTTTCGGTTCCAGTGACGGCTGCACGCCTCTGTCTCCGCACACAGCGTGGGCGATCTGAAATAGGAACCGTGTTGCACCTTACATCACCGAATACTCCTCGCTGCCATCCCACACTCCAATCTCTCAAATACAATCTACACTCACAAGTGTAACTGGAATACGATCCAGCCAGTAAATTTTAAATTTACGGATTCTACAGATCCTTAAAATCATTGAAGCTGTAAAAGCGCTCAGGGCTAGCAGCGAAAATGCCTTCAGAAACAATATTTTCTACAATGACAAAGAAGAATCGATAACTACACGGCATATGTATATACATGTATGTGGGAGAAAATTGGTTATATGTTATGGATTGAAGGATGTAAGGATTGACATTGACAAGGGACTGGCAAATTAGCGATGTACGAATGTGTTAGTTTAATTAAAGTTCTTAGTTTAAATCAAATGTTTTCACTGCTACATCTCCATATATATGCCATTAATTAAAAAACACAAAACAGTTATTAAACTGTGTTTCTCTTAAATAGCGAAATAATTATATGATATATTTTATTGTATCACACAAAAAATTAAAGAAAAATAGTATGCCATATGCAATTAATATTTATTTATCCGTTTATGTCGTTATAAAATAATTATAGTTTACTATCTATCTCTGTAGATTTTGTACAGCCAGATATTACTATATTATTGACTTACCAACAAAAAATTATATTAATTTTAACATATTTCAGAGTGATCCCTTTATTCAGGACTAATATTAAATAGATTTCAAAGCTTTAAACATTCTATATATTTGCAGATGATTTTCCGCAAATTTAAAGTACAGGAGGAAATTACATAAATAAAACAATAAAAACAAACAACTTTATTGGAATTGTTTATTGGAAATGGTTAAACAAAACAAAAATACTTCGGTTTTACATAGAATTGTGAAACTTTAGCGTTATCATACCAATGTAATTTATTTACAATAATTTAAAATAAATTTGTCTGTATGTTTCTAATATACAAAATAAGAGGAATATGAAAATTGTTAGTTATTGAATTTTATTTAAACATTCTTTATTCAAAATATAATACATTACAAATCTTACAATAACAGACGAAAATATTGATGAAGTGAAGAAAATGGTATTGGCCAATCGTCTAATCACCGTTAGAGAAATTGCCGAGGACCTAGACATATCGATTGGCTCGTGCCATTCGATTTTAATCGATAATTTGGGCTTGAGACGGGTCGTCGCAAAGTTCGTACCAAAATTGCTCAATTTCGATCAAAAATAGCATCGCATGAACATTGCTAATGAGATGATGGAATCAGTCCGCGACGACCCGAATTAGCTCCAGGTCATATCTGGTGACGAATCGTGGGTTTATGGTGGAAACCAAAGCTTAATCATCTCAATGGAAGCTGCTCAATGAATTCTGCTACACGAACCGAGACCAAAAAAAGCACGCCGAAGTACGGTCGAATGTGAAAGTTTTGCTTACAGTTTTCTTCGATTGCAGGGGCGTGGTGCATCATGAGTTCTTGCAACAGGGTAGAACGGTGAACACGAAATATTACCTGCAAGTTATGCGCAATTTTCGCGAAGCAATCCGCCAGAAACCCCCGAATTTGTGGAAAAACAAAAATTGGCTTTTGCACCACGATAACGCTCCTGCTCACACATCGCTGCTTGTACGCGACTTCTTGGCCAAAAACAACACACTAATGATACCGTAGCCTCCGTATTCCCCAGATCTGGCCCCGTGTGACTTTTTCTTGTTCCCGAAACTGAAGAGGCCCATGAAAGGACGACGCTACGCCACGATTGACGAGATAAACACGGCATTGAAGGAGGAGCTGAACAAGATCCAAAAAAATGATTTTTTGATGTGCTTCGAACATTGGAAAAAACGTTGGCACAAGCGTATAATATCCCAGATGATTACTTTGAAGGAGACAAAATAGATATTCACGAATAAATAAATAATTTTTGAAAATACACAAAATTCGTATTACTTTTTGAACACACCTCGTATATCACGAGTATTACTAGTACAGATAACAAAATGTCTCAAACAAAAAAAACTAAAGAACGTTTGATAGTTGCCAGTGTTTTTTTTTCTTGCTATTTTATAGATAACATACTTCTAATTCCAAAAAGGTTTTACTAATATTTTAAAAACGAATTTTTAAATGATTCTACAACGAAGAGGTAAATAATTTCTACGAGGAGGTCGCTACAATATTATATTTCGATGAAGCTCTATATTTAGTTGTATGTATATATACAGATCGTAAAGGCATATTCAATTAACAATTTTTTTAATTTAATAATAGAATCTTTATGAATATTATTTGAAATTCTTATGTAAAAGTATATACATTGCCGGTAGAAAGATTTACTCGATGAATTCGAAACATCTTCCTATGTCTTCGATCCATCTAGTGGAACACCTACCCACATCCCGTCTACCGACTCGTGGTCGCCACTCGAGAACCACTGCCACTTCTGACGAGAGATTCTTCGAGCTACCTGATCTTGGTTCTTCTACGGATCTCCTCATTTTTGATTTGAATTATAGACTTTGGTATACAAAATATGTTTCTCTTCTGGTATATACAATATACATATATCACATTGGAAATAATTGATAAATGATTTTGTGTATATTCAAAACATTCTATTTATGAGGTTTAAGAAAATCTGTCGGACCAACTCATGAAAAGATTCTGACGTAGGTTCTTTTCTGAGCAGGCCCGGTAAGTGGAACGGAGGTATATTAAGGTTTTCACATAAGGTCACGTGGTTACGTCTTTTGGATTCGAATCGGGAGCAGTGTCTAATTAAGGGTGAAAAGTACTGTACTATGGATCACTTTGCATTAAGTCAATAGGTGCCCTCGGGATCCTCAACTGGAACTATTATATTACTTATTTCTCTGAATTGGGAAGTTGCCTAGCTTTTGAAACACTCAGATAAATGATAATAGAGTGATGGCGCTTCCGACATGGGATTTACACTTGTGTCATACTAAAACAAGTTTAATATTAGATATTCAGCCAACTGGGCCTTCTAATCAATCGCAGTAATTATGTTATTACATCATCATCAGCATTAAAACCGGAGTACATCCACTTCTAGATGTATTCTCCCAAAGATTTCAAATAACCGGATGGAAGCGGTCCGTCTCTTCGTCTTCCAATTGCCATAACAAGGTCGAAATCAACGTAAATTACTTTATGGATAGAGAAAATGAACTAATAATTTACCCCTTTTAAATATTTTATGAATAAATAATCATTTTCTAAAAAACATAAACTGATTTTTAAAATTAATTAAGCTTTATTTTAAAGAACGTTAAAAACCAGGAACGAGTTTAACTAGTTCCGTATAATCACTAAGTCCGCCATCTTGTTTACTTGACATTTGACCGGTCATATCTGTCATAGAGTATACAAGCGACCAATAAACGGACCAGTTGCGCGTGAGACGTTGACATATAAACGTTACGGATTGAAAGATACGAGTATTTTAAATTATATCGGATTTAATAATGTAAGTAATGATATTATTTATTTCTGTATATGTTAAATTAATACGAAAAAATAATTTTTGTTATTTATTACGAATGGCATTTGATAATGCTATATTTTTGACTTTTCTTTGCGTAAATTATGAAGATTTCTTGCTTTTATTTACCAAAAAACCTCTTTAAAGGTTATTGTAAATAGGTATAAAACCTTTTAATATATAAATGTATAGCTTATTTGCTGTCAATTTATATATAGTGTACCCTGTCCAAAAATCAATGATTTTAGATATAATAAATAACGCTTAGACAGAAGTTATTTGTCTGACGAATTACAAGAGAAAAATTAAATAAATTATTCTAAATAAGCGTAATAGCTTTAAAATGTATGCAGATAAATAAACTATATATTCACCGTTTCAAAGTTTGTACATCTGCATCTAATAAGTCTATATTTAACATTGAACGGTAATATAAAAAAAGTAAAATAAAAAAAATTGTACCTTCTGACAACTTATTGATTAAAGATAATTAATCTATATCTTACAGTGGCCTGTACCCAATTTAATATGTTTATAAAATAACGGTATACTATACTAATGAAATATTAAACAGAGATATATAGAAGTAATATAAATAATTTAGAAAGTTGTTGTATGTATGACTTTCATTGACGTTACGTCATTAAATACCGTATCATAAGATGATTTCATCTGATCCACATTCTATAAGATCTCTATATTAAGGCTACAAAGTATGTTACACCTTGACCCTTCTTAATTTGGTTCGAATATAGATATGTGATTACACACAGTAAAATAAAAACAAAATATAATTCGATTTAAAAAAGATGTTCGACCAATTTTAATGCTTTTTTTTATTTACGACAACAAATTATTTATTCGACAGAACCATACTAGTAATAATACTAGTGCCACTAAATAATAAATTATAATAATATTTTTTTTTCTAAATTAAAAGTATATTATTAAATAAATCTTATTTTAACATTCAAGAGTTTGTTGACTCATTTGCATAGTTGATATTATAATGCACATATGAAAAAAAATGTTGAATTTCATTTAATAGAACATCTGTTGAGTTAATGCCCATTTAAATAAAGATATTTTGAATTTGGAAAATCGGTGTTCGAATTTTAATTCGAAGACGTAAGGTATAACACTAAAAAGTATTGAGGCCGTAGTGGCCAGTAATATGTTACACCAGATCCACCAAAACTAGTGTTGTTTTACAAAAGTTTCTATTCGGTATCACAAAATACCAGAACGCCCACGTTGCTCGACTCATGCGGAAGTGGCAATGGATAGGGTACATGGTTAATGAAACGATGGAGTTTGCAGTCGACAAGTTCTCTAGTGGTGAAAATTAACCAGTAGACGCGGCGTGGGTAAGCCCCCAGTGCTATACCCGGCGATAAATATTGCACATCGACCTTTGGAAAGAGACAATCAGATAATTTCAGCTTCGTAGAGCACTATCTCTGTCCCACACTACCTATCTACCTATCCTACTGTCCAGCGGGTAAAGTGCTGTTCCCCTATGCCAGTCTAACGACTCCCACTCCTGTCCCACAGACGATAGAGAAGATTATCGTTATCTCTGTCGCACGAAATACAACGACTAACAAAACGTCACATCTGTAGTGTGGGACAGAGACAGTGCTGTTCGAAGCCAAAATTAGCCGATTGTCTCTTTCTAAAGACCGATGTGCAATATTTATCGCCGGATACTGTACGTGGGGTGGAAATCGAATTGACTGTCCAGCAGGTAAAGAGCTGTTCCATTTCTGCCAGTCTAACGACTTCCACTCCTGTCCCACCGACGATAGAGAAGATTATCGTTATCTCTGTCGCACGAAATACAACGACTGACAAAACGTCACATCTGTAGTGTGAGACAGAGATAGTGTTGTACGAAGCCGAAATTAGCCGATTGTCTCTTTCAATAGATCCATGTGCAATATTTATCGCCGGGTACTGTAGGTAGGTCGACGACGTAATTAAATTCGCGGGAAATCTTTGGCGGGGACCTATCCCTTATAGTAGGAATCTGTGATGATCATTTTGTCATAAAGTCGGTTTGATCTACTCAGGTTTAATATAACACTATCTGTACATGTTTTCTCTACACTAATTGAACCGATGTGAACTATGACATAATAAATCTACTATTGTGATAACAAAAGATATATTTGCGTTCACTGTAGCTGCGTTTAAATTAACTGTAATCACGTATTTTGCATTCGAAATTCAATTTTGTGATCGAAGCTAATCCATAGATAAACATTAGCTTATTAGGTTTCTATATTTTGAATTACAAAAGCCAAGATAACATGTATTAATACAGATGGAATTTATAGTTTATTATACCTCTCTTAACTATTTATTAATTCTAGAATATTCAATGATATATTAATTGTTTTAAAACGAATAAATTCTCGTCATCCATAGAATGTCCACTAGTGGACAGGATTTCTTTACATAGATTTCCAATAAGACTGATTGGAAGGTACCTGAATATTATGTTTTCCGTAGAGTCACGGTACGACTACCGATCAGTAGTCTCGACCATCAGGCATCAGCTCAAAGTCGCTTATGGAGCCATTAACAGGGCTATGCTGGATACTTCTCTACGAAGTAGAATCAACAATGAGGAAATTGGTAGACGAACAACAGTAACTTTTATAGTACCAACGGATTGACAACATGAAGTAATAGTGAGCAAGCCAAATAGCGAGCATTAGAAAAGGCTGTTGGGACCTCAAGGTCTTGGAGTATAGACCAGAAAACGGCCCGGGTGGACGTAGTACGCTCCACTTCAGAACCTTAACGCTGCCACTTGCCAACCCGCTAGGTTATATCGGCGACTTACTACATCTATAGATCTCATCATACTGTTTATACTATATATAGTTTATAAATAATATATATATATATATATATATATATATATATATATATATATATATATATATATATATATATATATATTATGTATAAACTATATATTTAAATTTTTAAGCTTATGCGCTTCTTCCAGAGACTAAGATGTTAGAGTCCTGATAGAGACTCTGTGTTTGGCACTAATCGGTGTAACATAACTTCTGAAGATGCTCCGTGGAGGGGTGGAACACGTGTTGAGTGTTTTAACGGTGGTGGTTGTGTAATTCGCATTGTTTGCCGCATGCGCATTTATTAGCGGGCTGGCGGGCGGTGCACTTTGTCGCACGACTACCACTGCATGTGCGGAAGTGGCTAAATATTGACCCTTTTCTTACTTAGGATGAACTTCCGCAAAATAACGCCCGATTCCACTAAGATGATAGCTTAAAGGGTCTAAAAGACGGGACCTCTGCTTAGTCTGTAATAATAAGCGTTTGACATTCGTAAAAATCCAGGATGATTGATTATTTATTTATTCCATAGTTGACAAGTTCCTACACAACTAAATATATTAGGGGGACCGGAAAGTAATGTCGTTTCTGTCGACGTATTTTACAGAAAAACCGATGGATTTGCTACCGCTTCGGTGTTGATTTTATATTCTAGATGGCAAAAGGTAGTTGATAACGAATGTGAATGTATTATTGATTAGAAATAAAAATTTGTTAAAAATGTACTCGTGTGAATATAACTTAAGAAAGCGACGTTACTTTCCGATCACCCTAATATATTTATATTAACAGATAAATTGCGAAACATACATCTTTATCAATTCAAAAAGAATAAACATGTAAGAAGAAAAACTGAACAGAGTGTGTATGTTTAGTGTATGGTGTATGTATAGTATAAAGTATACAGTACATATATTGCATTATATATCGTACATTACAAAAGTGTGGTACATAAAAATGTTTTACTTACTTTTTAATATCATTTTTTTCTTTTTGCCTAAAAGACATTTCTATACTTTTTTGGTAGGAGTATCAAGTGGTTTCGAAAGGATCTAGTGCGGGAACTTTGTGTAAAAATATCAGGTATGCGGGGAAAAAAGGAGACATTTTGAGATAATTTAAGATTACTTTTAGCTGGTATAGATGAAAAGTAAGAAAAGGACCAATATTTAGCCACTTCCGCACATGCTGTGGTAGTCGTGCAACAAAGTGCACCGCCCGCCAGCCGGCTGATAAATGCGGTTGCGGCAAACAATGCTTTTTACAATATTGGTCCTTTTCTTACTTAGGATGGACTTCCGCAAGGTAACGCCTGATTCCATTAAATATAGATGAAAAGCTTGTAAAAGATGAATGTGTAGCCCATTTGGTGTCAATATATGTTAATAACACAATTCTTAAAAGAAGTTTTTAATGTATTATTACATATTAAAATTAATTATTGTTTACCATCTGTACCTGTGGTTCTATTCTAAAAGAAAAAAAATATTTTAACATATTTCAAAGTGATCACTTTACACATTGTGAATGTAAATTGAAAAAGTTTTTAACATCTAATCAATTGCCCTACGCGTTGTTGTTTTATGCATGGGACATATTTTAAAGGCCCATTTTTGGGACCTCACGTCACGCCTTTGCTATTTTTGGGACTAGGACGTTACGGACTATGGAACATATTTGTTTTTTTATGTTATCAATCTTTGATTTATATCATCTAGATTCTTGAATATGGGAGGCGTAGATGAATGCCGGGCTAAGAATGCCTTCGGAATTAAATGTTTCTTAAATAGCAGACAACAATGCATACATATAAGCCATTGTTTACATCGTGTGATAGTCATTGTATGACTAATCCTCGGAAGTTACGTCACAGACCTTGATATCGTTCCATATAGAGCGTATTACACGGAATACTACTTTATATATGGACAACTAAAACTTTTTAACAAAAGAACTTTTTAAATAGTGTTCTACACGTTTTAATTTTTATTATTCAGATCTGTTAATGTTAAATTTAATTAATTTATATTCTGCATATGTAATTAAAAATAATTGATTAAAAAGCCTTCATTCATGCGGCAACATCGCTTCCCATTTAAGTGAATGATTAATGTAGTTATTTAATTTTTTTTTGTATTTTTTCCAAATAAAAAACACAATCTGCTTATTTATTGCCATTAAGGCGGAACAAAGTTCGCCGGGTCAGCTAGTATACTAATATAAACACAAAAAAATCACAAAAGTAAAAACTTACCTTCGCCAAAAAATGGCACGTAACTGGGCGCATGGGGTCAGCTCTCTAAAGGACAGCAATGCATGCACATGCGTTAATGTTCTGGATGTGACTAATTCGCGTACCCCGGGGGGAGTGAGGAAGCTAGAAAGAGCGTTAGTATGCTCTGAAGACTGTAAGCCATAATTTTTTGAATTTCAAGTGGCCCTGACCCCATGCGCCTAATTAAGGGTTAAATAAAGAGGAGAGCCGCCACACTTTCTTGCGATTTTATTGCAGGGTGATGTTGTGACGTAATTAGGCAAAAGATAACCGTGTAATAGGAAGTGTGGCGAGGGATGGGAGGCGATGCGTGAATGTAATGTGGATGTTCTCTCTATGTTGAATATATCCTGAATGATAGAAGTTGTGAAGGATGAGAGAGAGAAGGTGAACGTATGAGGATGTATGTCTCTGTCCCGAAAATATAATATCATGGAAAGAATGTTCAAAAGAAAAGAAAAATATAATTATCGGCATCCGGTTAAATCGCTTCAGCTTTTCTTCCGACAAAGGGCTCATGAAAAGATTCTCATTTCGTTCTGTCTTTTGCTTTGTGCATACATGCTGGACCCACTATTTTTCTGCTGACATTCTCCTATCTCTATTTCTTACTTCTAACTCTATTTGTAGTGAATACCACTCTTAATATCTTTGTCCGTTTTAACATTTTCTCTTTTATCATGTACCCTATCCATGTCAACTTTAATTGTTTACAAATTGTTAATTACACCTATCCCCCGATTTACACGGTAGATACGTTCTTGAGAAAAACGTGTAAATCGAAAATTAAAAATTTTCAAGTCAAAACCGTGTAAATCGAAAAGCTTGCAGAAAATGCATAATTTTGCTATTTAACAGTTGTGATTTTTTTCAATATTTTTAGGTGTACACAGAAATAAAAATAAAATGCATTGACAAGTTAAAATATTTAATATATTACGGAAACACTGTTTTTTATTTAATAACAATACATTAAACAGAAAAACAAAAATAAAACCAAAGGTGTTTTATTATCCTTTTTCACTGTCAGAAATTACTCTCATTCTTTTTTTCGGAATCGATGGTTATAATTCACTTTCATCACTCGAAGCTATTTGTGCCGATTCGATATTTGAAACAGAAATATTTACATTATGAGAGATGGTAATAAAATCGGTTATTAAAACCAAAAAACTTATTTTTAAAACTGTGTAAAAGCGAAAACGTGTAAAACAACTTCCGAGTAAATCGGAGGATAGGTGTAATTTTTTAAATTTCTTTTCCTTTTTCGCCTTCTATTTTACTTGTTTCTATTCCGGTTTGACAATTGTTTATCTTGTTTGCGTGTTGTTCTGACAGTGCATATATCTGACATAAATTAAGACGTAATACACTCAAAGAATATTCTCTTTTAGGTAATTAACTAAATGAGTCATAAAGTAGGATATCTATTTCATTTACTATTCACTTTTTATGCACACAACAAAATGTACAATGACGAAGTTAACGCCATAGGCGTTCTCTACAAGTCTATATTAAGGCAGAAGGTAAATAATCGAGGCAGTTGTCAATACTATAATAAAATAGAACATTCGTACTAATGAAACAATAACAATACTTACATATATGCCTCTCTGATGATTTCTCTATGAGATCCAATAATATATAGCCTAGCAGATTGGCAAGTTAAAATGATAGCGGGCAGATCACGCAGCACGAACAAAAGGCAGCTGGGGCCTTCCAGGCGCAATATAGACGTCTAACCAATATGGACAGATGTATTATTAAAATTGTCATATAGCTATGAACAAAGGCCTCTTTCATCTGAGTTTATTGTAAATCTAAAAGGAAGATGACTAAATAATAAACAATTTTATTCATGGCATTATTTAACCTCATGCCTTTTTTAAATGTACATATATATGGATTGCTCGTTATAAAGCAATCGCATATTTTAAGATTATCTTCACAATATAACGTTGAATGTTTGTGGTAACTTCATAATAATAAACTGTATTAATTATTTTTAACTATACGATTCATTGTTTATCCTAAAAGGAAAAAAATGTAACAGGAAAAACTAAAGGCTTTGTTTGTAAAGTCATGGTTGAGTTACTCATGTTTTCCGTATGACCACCAGAGAGGCCTTATTCATAGATCCAAGGCTCTATATATAGCTATTGTTGATGCCTCACCAACTTTAAGTAACGTACAACAGCAGAATATAATTTTACTAACTTGATTTTGAATCTGGAACGGTTACCTTTTTAATGTGTTTAAAACCAGCCAGATACAAATAGTACAATTAAAAAGATTGTATTACAAGTAGTACAATAATATTTGCAATAAGAATTGTTCTCCGACCTAATAGTAATTGAAAGCTTTTTTAAAATTCGAATTAATACATATTAAAATCAATTATTGTTTAATATCTGTCTCTACAAGCTTTGTATTGCCAGAAGATATTGGCCTGTTGTATTCCAATAGAGTTTAGAGACTTTATAAATAGCTGCTGATAAATAAGCTATATTTTCACCACATTAAAGGTTTAATTCCTATAACAAATCAGCCTGAATAAGACAGAATATTCTGTAAACTGCGTATTTCAATCACTAGGTATGAATGTAATTAAAAAGTTTTTTTTTTCTTTAGCATGAGGTTGCTGTTCGCGTGGGCCCTCCTGGCCCTCTTCGCGTGTTTAGAGGCGCGCTCCACACAGAGGCAGCAGGCCATTGTACCTCAGATCACCTCTCTCACAGATAAAGTAAGTTCAACAGTGTATGTATTACATCTCTTTTACAAGAGCCAAATGTTAAGATAAGGAATGACTACTTTTTCTATAATATTCTGAAGAATAAGCTACGCAAAAATAAACATTATCATTTCAATCATAGAACCTCCAGAGTTGCACATAGACATCTATTAATTTATACTAGGTCCTGTTGGAAACCTTTCAATGATCTGAACAGGATTATCTGTCTATGTAAGTGACCGCTCCTACGTTGAGTTTGCCGGATGATGGTCTCCATCTTAAAGACCCAGCTGTCATCTGTTCTGCAATGGGAATCCCCCACAGCCACTTCAACTAGCTATTCATATAGAAATGAGAAATTCTAAATCTAATATATAAAATTCTCATGTCATGGTGTTCGAACTTGAACTCCTCCGAAACGGCTTGACCGATTTTTACCAAATTTTACATGCGTATTCAGTATGTCTGAGAATCGGCTACTATCTATTTTCCATACCCCTAAGTGATAAGGGTGGTCCATCCCTAAATTTTATTTTTAATTTTTTAGACAATTTTTTTGGTTTTTATTTTATTATGATACAGCATACAAAAATACATACAAACCTAAATTTTCACCCCTCTACGATCAACCCTTATCTTACATTTGTTAATTAAAAACTTTAATTTTTTTTGCAAAACAACGTTTGCGGGATCAGCTAGTTTAAATATAACATTGTTTTGTTTTTAATTGTAACTGTATTTATGACCAGACTAAGTATATTTCCATGGGTCTGTAATACAGTACAAACATTGCACGTATTATTTTTAATTGACTTTAACGACTCTTCGATCAATTGTAAGATCTCTATTCAAGTACATCAATTACGCGTAATTGTACCATTACCAGCTATCGATAAGAAGATTCTAGACTAGAGTTGTAAGATAGGAGATTAAAAAACTCGAATGGTTTTCATAGAAATATAATAAATTAAGATCGAAGACCAACTATCTAGTCTCGAAACATTGCAAGTCTCCTGAAATTAAATATTGATATAATTTAAAATGTACATTAAAATCCTTAGACATATTAAGGTATAAGACTGTAAAAACGTAACAAAAGCACCGGGTCGTGAGAGATATTTGAGTCAATAGTAAGTAATAGGATAATTGGAAAGAATAAAAGAAATTGAGAAGAATGAAAGTGAGTGAATAAAGATAAAACCCTGAAAAAATTACTTGTAAATAAAGTCCCTGTCCCAAACAAAATAGGGGTACGAGAGGCTCCCAATAGCGGGGGCCATATAAGAAAAAATAAAATAAAAATAGTAAGTAAAAACATCATCATTTCAGGCATAGGGTGCCCACTACTGGACAAGGTTTCCGTATAGGCCTCCAATAGGACCGCTTGGAAGCGACCAGCATCATCTTCAGATGATCTTAATAAAGTCGTCTGTCAACCTTGGAGTAACGTCCAATGATGCTGATCTATGTTCTCCACTCCAGGTCCTAGTGGCCATCTATGAGTGCTAAATGGCGTACGCACTGCCACTTTTTCTTACCAATCTACCTTATTTTTGTTACTCTTACCCTCTTAAGCAAAAAAGGACCAATATTTAGCCACTTCCGCACATGCAGCGGTAATCGTGCAATAAAGTGCACCGCCCGCCAGCCCGCTGATAAATGCGTATGCGGCAAACAATGCGAATCACACAACCGCCATCGCCAAATTACTCAACACGTGTTTCACCCCTCCACGAGGCATCTTCAGGAGTTATGTTACACCGATTAGTGACAAACACAGAGATTACCCTCTTGTCTAGGATTCTAAATGAACCCTTAACAATTAGATGTACCTTTCTCCGGTCCTTCTTCCGGTAGTTTTCCTCGTTACTGAGCACCGCGCCTCCTTCTGACTCCATCAACCAACTGTCTCCATAGGCTACCTTCTATTCCTTGATGTATTGCTATGCTCGTATTGGTAACTCCAAGTATTTCTGATCTAACCATCAACTCATTTCGTCTTTGTATCTCTTCTTACAGATTCCTTATCATCCTAAGGTATTCTTATCCGTACGGACGATGTGAATAAAATATCGCATTATATGTTATAAGAGATGGGTAGCTGGCGAGGTGAAGACAAGAAAGATATATATCTGTGCAAGAGATATAATCACTCTCCAGCGCACGCGCGTTGCAACTGTATCTCTATATGTTTATACTTATAACGAGTTGCGGCTCGTTCAGAGTTAAAGAGAAAGTGATGGGCTTATATAGCAATTCACACGTAAAAGAAAGAGGGATAGCTATTGCATATTTTTATTAAAAATGTAAATTACTGATTTTCGGACCGATATCACTCGCGCGGGCGTTTAGTTTTTATGTGCTTTACGACAAAGACATGAAATGCTTAATGGGCATATTTTACACGTTTTATTCCGCCTTACTGAGTTCCAAGTCTGTGTTAAAAGAGCCGAAGATATAAAGGATATGTTTTTAGTTAGCTGCCTTATTCTCTCTCCGAGCCTGAATGATGTAAAGATATAAAAGAGTGATATATATCTCAAGATCGAAAACATATAAATCGCCCTTTTCTTGTCAAGGATACATTTTGTCCATCTCTAGTTACAATCTGGTTCATAGTTGTAGCCACAATTGATTTACAAATGGACAAGTTGGAAGCGACTAAACATTAGTCGTCTGTCAACTTTGTTTCTATTTAGTCTTATTTCTACTGATTGAATTTTTAATTATTGTAGATGCAAATCGTAAAAATATGGGACAGCGCTGGTTGTCGTTTATTATAGAGGAGATGTTTTTCCTCTTTATTTCGACCCCCAGCTCCATCTCAAATTCAAACATCGCTCTTCCATACATGGGGCAGCAGGTGATCAGATGCAGCACAGTTTGGTCCACCGCGGGATCACAAAGGCAGGAGGAACTCTCTTTGAGTCTGAACCTGTGCAGGTACTCCGAGAATCCCCCGTGCCTCGTGAACATTTATACCAAGACTGTGTCTGAATCTCTCGTAGAACGCGACACGCTACATTTACGTCCGGGACAACTTTGTGGTTGAGCACACAATGCTGTGCTTGCCAATTCATGGTCTCATATCCAGAACCTAACGGTGTAACTTTTAGGTTCTAGAATTTACGGCTATCTGTTTTGTTGTGTATATGGCCGGCCTGCTGCAGTTTTTATGATTGTCGTTTGTTACAGGATGCAAGGAGTAAGGCAAGTGTACACCCAGTCTTCGCTAACGCAGGAAGGCAGGCAGGAGTAGAAGTCTGGAGAATCGTGGTAAGTATATTATTAGTAAGAAAAGGACCAATATTTAGCCACTTCCGCACATGCAGTGGTAGTCGTGCAATGAAATACACCGCCCGCCATCCCGCTGATAAATGCGCATGCGGCAAACAATGCGAATCACACAACCGCCACCACCAAATCACTCAACACGTGTTTCACCCCTCCACGGAGCATCTTCAGGAGCTATGTTACACCGATTAGTGCCAAACACAGAGTCAAAGTAATTATTAAATGTAAATTGAAAAATATATAATAAATTAATCCTGTGTTGTACATAGGCGTGTATTCGTCCAAGGAGGAGGTGAACTCCCTGAATATACATCCTTACTCTGTGGAGACTATCATGTAATAGAGAAACACCCTGTACCTAACTTATATCCAAGCAGGCCATAAGTTCTCATTAACACGCAACGCCAGACTAAAAACCATATTTAGCTCAGTGGGCCGCGACGGACACCATTTGACTGCCATCATGTTGGGTCCAAGAGGCCGCGTCGGACACCATGTGTCCGCATGCCCTCGATCATTTCAGAAGGCTACGGTACAAAGACAGGGTCAAGTATGCTCATCATTCATGAAGGTCAGGGGCTAAAGAGGCTGTATAACAGTGTACATCATGAGGTAGCAATATCACGTCACACTCGTGCGTGTATGACGACGAGACTCAAGATGCGATCGCAAGGTTCATCGATGTGAATACAGCAACCGCCGCACAGATACTGGCGCGCAACCTGAGGATGTCAATATGGAGTAGGCATGAGGAAGTGGTCGCGAGAAATGTAATTTTAACAACTGGGCATTAATAATGCGTCAATAAAAACAAACAAAACACTATCGATTTAAAAAATATTACAGTAATTAGTTGACTTCAATTCAGTTTTAAATATTTTATAGGTCAATAGATCAAGAGACTTAGTAAATACTGTAACATGCAAAAACAATTTGGGAACATTATACATAAATATAAAAAAGACACGGACGCCATTGCCTATGGAATATAGATCCTAATAATAAAAAAAGCAATCCTTTGGTTGAACAAAACGCAAATATGTCTTATCATAGACAACTCATTACATCATAATTTAATACGTTGAACGTCCACTGGTCGGCATGGGCGGCTTCAGTAACATCTCTCCGAATTTGCTTCACGTTTTAAGCTACATCAAAAAAATTTCAGTCAATATTCGAATGTATATCATATAGTCATATTGAAAGAACATATAAACACACATAAACTCCTATGTAGGATTTCGCCCCTCTGTCTAGAAGTTATAAACAGAAATATATAGGCTCTATGTTAGAGGAAATTTTGTAAAACTAATTTGAAAAAAAAACTTACATAAATTAATGCTAGGAAGATAGTAAAAGCAATATAGTAAATTAAAACCTATGCAGTCAAATATTTGACGTTAAACAAAACAATAAACATCGTGTTAGAAATATCGTAGTGATCATGATTTAAATATGTATAGTGAATTGAATTATTAAAATTTTATTTATTATCTCTAGAAAGTATTAAGTATTGATTGATCTGTTGTTTTGACAGCAAATGCATTCACTCCTTCTAAGCTTTTCACCCATTATTAAATCATCCTGTAGAATTATTTTTAAAGTCGAGTTAAAATAAATACATTTAAAAAACTTTTAAGTTAAACGGTTTTTTGATACCCATATTTTGGTGGTTGTGGAAAAATATATACCTAGTCCGCCATATTGTAACGGCGTCCATCTTGAATTATAAATTTTGACATAAACATCGTGTTTTACTAGTGTAGCCCTTTCATTTGATACCTATATTGAGGGGGTTAAGGAAAAATATGTAATCCGCCATTTTGTATCAGCGGCCATCTTAGATTTATAATGTTATTGATTTTATTATATTGTATTGTCATCTAAATTAAATGTGTGTACCAAATTTCAGATCAATCTGACAACGGGAAGGTGCTTAAATTTCAATTTCTAATTTTGACCCAAATAAATAAACAAATAAATTCCGTACGGGTCGAACTAAATAAAATCGTTTAAAAATTAACAAGAGTTTTGAACAGAACTATTAACAATGTGTTATGCAAAAATGCTATGGCATTGACACTGAATATGCATGCAGGAAAGGGATAACGGGATAATTGCGTTGTTCCTGCTTCAAGCAGGAAGATACCAATATCAATAACATACATAATATAAACCTACGGAATCAACATATAAATAGTATATATAAATATCTTAATGTGTATTTATATTTTATTATTAGGGCGACCGGAAAGTAATGTCGCTTTCTTAAGTTAAATTAACACGACTACATTTTTAACAAGTTTTTATTTCTAATCAACAATATATTCACCTTCCTTATCAACAACCTTTTGCCATCTAGTATACAAATCAATGCCGGAGCAGTAATCAATCGGTTTTTTTGTAAAATATGTCTACAGAAACGACATTACTTTCCGGTCTACCTAATATAATTGGTAACAGCCTATAATTAGTATATTTACGTTAAATGTTTTGTTTTTTTTATTTTCCTCCTCATTTATGTAAAATGTAATCGTGTCGATCTTTGAAGAAAAATCAGAAAAGTTTGACAGGTAATTAATATAAAAGCGCTAAAAAATCGTTTCACATTTTCAGGATTTCAACCCCGTCGCCGTAGCTCAGAACGACATCGGTAAATTCAACAAAGGAGACTCTTACATTGTTTTAAAGGTAAATGTTCGGATTGTTCTATTATTTAGTTACCGAAACCGCTGTACCGCGCCTTAGATATGCGCGCGGTGAGACGGGGAAGTATTAACTCAGTCAGCCGTCAACGTTTGCAACGGCGTCGCTATTCTAAGCGTGGTACAGTGCTTTTGGTAGCACTATAACTGTATTACAGAATCCAGTAATTTACATGCATTAATCTGTTTTTAAAATGTCTCTCATTATATGCAGAAATATTTCATTTATTTAATCGGCAAATTTAAATTTATATACAAAAGTTCTTTATTCAACAAGAGATGGAATACATCTCTTACTGAGATCAAATTGGATCTATCACCTGTGTGGATGATAAATGCCTTAGACCTGAGAAGAACACCTGACGAGGAAACTCAGCGGGATTATATTTTATTTAAAGATATAGTAATATTGCTACATAAAAAACCGCCATATTTAAAAACTCGCGGACATCGTCATAACGCTAATAACCGTTCACTCGTCTCGCTCACACGGCGTGCACGTTTGGCGCCAGTGTGGTTTGTAAAAAATGTTTATTTAATACAATTTAACAATTACAATAATTTGTGCGCGGAAAATGAATAATTCGCCTACGAGCGGTTATGCATCGAATCGAACCCTAGTTCCGAACAGACTCTCAGAGAACTCCAAACGGCGGCGCGCGCGCGTTTCTCGTTGGCTGAGTGCCAAGGGTGCAAGCAAGAGCGCATATAGTGCACGCCGTGCGAGTGAGCGAGACGAGTTATGAGCGTTGTGACGGCGTCCGTGGGAATTTTTAAATATGGCGGTTTTTTGGAAGCAATATTACTACAAAGATTATAAAATTAGTTATTTAATTAACGCGGTCGACACAGTTAACACGTTGAATGCCATAACGGACACCATGTGTCCGGCAGCATACTGTCACAACATACTGAAACACTGAAACAACAGCATACTGAAACAACGATTTACCCATTATTTTTCTGCGGGGCCGCGCGGGTCACATGCCTTGGTAAAAACAGTCGAAACACTGTCCGTTGGCTCCCTAGAGGCTTCTGAAGTGATCGAGGGCATGCGGACACATGGTGTCCGACGCGGCTTCTTGGACCCAACATGATGGCAGTCACATGGTGTCCGTCGACGGCCCACTGAACTAAACATGGTTTTTAGTCTGGCGTTCAACGTGTTAAGCTCGCTGGAAATCTGAATGCGAGTAGCGCAACACGTGATAGTGACGATCTTGGGAGAAGTATATACCTTTCAATGGGTGTCCATCGTCTGAAAAAAGAAGACATGTATAAATTATATGACAATTAAAAATATTTTAATTCAAATAATAAAACACTACACCGATTTACACGGTACTTGTTTTACACGTTTTCGCTTTTACACAGCTTCCCAAATAAGATTTTTTTGTTTTAATAACCGATTTTATTAACATCTCACATAATGTAAATATTTCTGCTTCAAACATCGAATCGGCACAAATGATGAAACTTTAAGTGATGAAAGTGAATTCGAACCTTCGATTCCGAAAAAAAGAATGAGAGTAATTTCTTTTTTGTTCTTCTCTTTAATATATTGTAATGAAATAAAAACACAGTGTATCCGTAATATATTAAATATTTTAACTTGTCGATACATTTTTTTTTATTTCTGTGTACACCTAAAAATATTGAAAAAAATCACAACTGTTAAATAGCAAAATCATGCATTTTCTGCAAGTTTTTCGATTTACGAGTACATGGTTTTGACTTGAAAATTTTTGATTTTCGATTTACACGTTTCTCTCAGGAACGTATCTACCGTGTAAATCGGGGGATAGATGTATTAAAGGTATTTATCAATTTTGTAACTCTTCACAGACGACAGCTGACAAGAGAAACAATCTATCCTGGGACATCTATTATTGGATCGGTAGTCAGTCAACTCAAGATGAATCTGGTGCGGCCGCTATCCTGACAGTCGGCCTTGATGACAAGTTCGGAGGAGCAGCTGTCCAGCATAGAGAGACCCTCGGTCACGAATCCCAGCAGTTCCTCTCTCTTTTCCCTCAAGGTACACTAAATTTTATTTATTTATAAACTACCTGATAAATCTATAACATCAATTGATATATATTTTAAAACTGTTAGCATAAATACAATCATATTTGGTAAAAATTTTCTCATCCGTAAACAATTTTTTTCATTGACCACTCTTCGCGTTTTTTTTTGGCCCCCGCTATTAGGGACCTCTCCTTCCACCCCCCATTAATTTGGGAACAGGGTTTTGTATTTCGTAATAATTTTATTTCACTAGAATTTTTATTTTCCTTCTCGTCTTCCATAGTACACAATATCTTTTTTTCCTCCTTCTACAATTCCATCTTCCATCCTCAATCATTCCATTCCTTTCGTACATCCTCAGACACTTCAGTTATCCATTTCTATTAGTATCGCAGTTTTAATTATTTTCTCGTGTACATCAATTTTATTACGGATTTATTTTACATTTTTTTTTAATATCAATGAATCTATTTTAATAACTTTACAATGTTTTATCCGCCTATGTTTTGTTCCTGTCCATTCCTTTTGCGTAATTGGTTGTTTTGATTTTACCACCTCCTAGTTTTTTAAATTATCTGTTAAGAAGTAACCATTGCGTCTTTTAGACTACAAGTCCAAAGTCTTTTAAAGTACGCAACATAATTCTAGGTGCTACCTTGTTCTCCCGAGATAAAATCTTTTGATTTCGGACAGGACTTCTTAGAGTTTTTAATCGCCTTTGTCATACAAACACTGCATGGAAGGCCAGATCTTTCGCTGTCACAAACAGAGGTCTCATTGTGTGTATCAATAGCATGGTGCACAAATATTTAACTAATACCAAGCGTATACATACTTTATGAAATCCTATCTCAGCAACTCGATTCTCTTGATCACCCCGCTCCATTTTAATATTAAAAATTGTTATTTAATGGAATCAAGCGTTACCTTGCGGAAGTCCATCCTAAGTAAGAAAAGGACCAATATTTAACCACTTCCGCACATGCAGTGGTAGTCGTGCAACAAATGCGCATGCAGCAAACAATGCGTATTACACAACTGCCACCGACAAATCACTCAACACGTGTTTCACCCCTCCACGGGGCATCTTCAGGAGTTATGTTACACCGATTAATGCCAAACACAGACTCTGTGTTCTGTGCGCATTTGTCAGCGAGCTGGCCGGGCGGTGCACTTTGTTGCACGACTACCACTGCATGTGCGGAAGTGGCTAAATATTGGTCCTTTTCTTAATTAAAAAATGTTTTACAATATATTAGTGTGAAAATAAAATAAAAAAACACAATGAACTTTCTTTTAAACATGACAGATTCCATATTTAAAAAGTAATGCTTTCTTTATTTTTAAATTTAACATTTATGGCCAGACTATGTACTATAATTACGTTAATTATTATTTGTAAAACGCTTGTTTTATGGATAGGTTGTACCATATAATTATTGATAGTAAATTACTTTACATACAAAACATTCCTACCTTTTAAAAATCACCCTATATATTCAAATTAATATACATGCACATCCACAGCGTCCAAGGATATAATCATAAACAGAATCTTATGATCAGCAAAAAAATATTTCTTTATGACAAAAAAACACTTCGCATTTACTATGAAACTTTTTTATGGCAGGAATTCGATACATCGATGGAGGTGCAGCATCAGGTTTCAACCACGTGGTCACCAATCCCGGCGCTGAAAAGAGATTCTTCAATATCAAAGGAAAGTCAAACATTAGAGTCAGACAGGTGCGTATTATATCAGAATTTTCATTTTTATTATATTGAAATAAAACACTGTTGGCTAAACTAAACCACATGACTATTTCATATGGAATTTGTCGAAGTCACATGGCTACGGTTATGCACCAGCGGGTATTAAAGGCTTCCCACAGTTGGGCGACGCAGAAACTTTAGTCCTGTTGCACTTTAGTTATTGCAAAATACAACTAACAACAAAACGTTTGTTTTGGCGTCGGTCGGAACTCGCGGGTTAGCTAGCGGCCGATAAATCATGAAGGTTCAAGTGGCACCTACAATATCAATGGGCATGCATACTTCAAATATCAGTGAAAACTGCAGAAAAAGCTGAGAGGTCCTTAAAGTTGACTAGATTAGAAAAAATGAGGAAAAAATTACTTCCCAAAGGTAACATTCGCAGAGTGACATCTCCAACAATCAGGAAAAATAGAAAAAATCAACTCATATCCAAGAAAAAGACCCTGGAGGAAAATTCTAATTAAAATCAAAATAATAAATTAGCATATGAAAACGCTGTTAAAATAATGGCCGAATTAAGAGAAAAGGAAAAGAATAAAATTAAAACAGAGCCCCATAAAAGTTTAAACAAAGACTTCAAAAGTAACCATAAATTGCAAGTTGTGCTGTCTAAATGTGATAATATGATTCCAAAAGAAGTAGGTCAAACTTATCATGCGTTGTTTCAATTAATACTCCCGACCATAAACAAACGAAGGAGATCCATAGACAAACAATAGTAACAGACATAGGTCATCGCTCAGCAGATGGTCTAATTATTATATATACGGCTTTGGGCAGCCAGCTTAGCGTACAACAGATGGCCAGAGGCCATCTTGAAGTTCTGGAGTTCACTTTGTTATTAATTTCGTTCGTTTACGGATATCTTCTTACCTTTCTCAATCTGGCAAAGAAATCCCAAGCATAGTCCTCTCCATGGCTTATAGCAAATAAATAAGCAATATTATATTCATGCAGACGATGTTAAGACTGTGAAACACGCTAATTACAAGATGATTCCAATTGGTATTATTTTAAATCGTAGATTTAGGGAAAACCTGTGTCAAATTGTAGGGTTCTTTAATCTATTTTAAATTTATATCATCTCAAGGTGGAACCTCAAATCGCGTCAATGAACAAAGGCGACTGTTTTATTCTGGACGTGAATAACGACATCCTTGTATACGTGGGCGAAGGAGCAAACCATAAGGAGAGACTCAAGGCTATATCCTTCGCCAATCAGATCAGAGACCAGGATCACAACGGAAGAGGTCGAGTGGAAATTGTTGGTGAGTTGGTACTCGATTTTAAATAATCTAGGAGGCAGAAAAAACCTCCTAATCTAGAGGTTAGAAACGGAATGTTTTTCTTTAACTGTTTTGAATGTAAAGATGCGTCCACATCACATTTCTAAATATTACTCAGCAATTTTTATTAATTTAAAAAGATGAACGTATAGGTTATTGGCTGTCAATTAATTACACGATTAAAAAATCAATAGTTTCAGAAATCATAAATAGCGCAATTATTATAAAGTATACCGGGCGATAAATATTGCACATCGACGTTTGAAAAGAGACAATCGACTAATTTCGGCTTCGTAGAGCGTTATCTCTGTCGTACGAAATACAAACAGTCCGGTATCTATTAGGAGCTGTTACAACAAGTATCATTTGCTTCTTTTGATAATTATTTTTATTCTTTGTTTATTATACACTAATTTTTCTATGAGTGGTGGATTTAGGTTGAGGTAAAATAAAATAAAAAAACATGTTTATGAACAAAACACGAACCATTTGTTGAAATTTTTGGCCGCAAGCCGCAATTGAATGCGCATTTGAAACACAGGAAAGAATTTTTGTTTTTTATCAAAAATCATTTTTATTGAAATAATTGAAAGTACAAAATATGTGTATTGAATTTAGATATAATGGCATACGTATATGACAGCACACCTAATGATACTTAATAACATATGCCGGTTAGTTAATTACGATCGGTAATTTTATGGTGGAATAATAATTATTATTATTCACACCAGTAATTTGTTTCGATTTTCCATGAGCTGACATATGTTATATCTAAATTTAAATATTTAAATAATTCGACCATCGATCGGAGTCAAAAATAATCGTTCATAGAGCTCCATGTGGCCCTCGAGCTTTCTAGTTTTGCCACCCCTGATCGATACGTATATGAAATTTCCACGTATGGTTTCATCACAACATTTCAGAAACCGGAGTGCTTAGAAACCTAAAATTTGAAAACAAAAGTTCTTTTGCTGAGTAGACGACAGTTAAGAAAACATTTTACAAAAATCTACACTCAAGACGAGTTAGGGAAACGTTTATTTAGTTCTCAAAGCTGGCGGTGGACTGCTAGTATAAAACAATACAAGCCCGCCAGCCCGCTGATAAATGCAGCATCAGCGGGCTGGTGAGCGGTGCACTTTGTTGCACGACTACCACTGCATGTGCGGAAGTGGCTAAATATTTGTCCTTTTCTTACTTAGGATGGACTTCTGCAAGGTAACGCCTGATTCCATTAAATAAATACAAATTAATGTTTAGACCAGTACTCCAGCGAGACAGACGTCCAGAAGTTCTTCACGACCCTTGGATCTGGAAGCAGGGACAACGTTCCAGAAGCAAGTGCTGGTGGTGATGACCAGGTTTGATCATTTGATAGCTCTGTATACATTAGGGTGACCGGAAAGTAATGTCGCTTTCTTAAGTTAAATTCACACGACTACATTTTTAACAAGTTTTTATTTCTAATCAACAATATATTCACATTCGTTATCAACAACCTTTTGCCATTTGGTATATACCGGAGCGGTAACAAATCAATCGGTTTTTCTTTGTAAATATGTCGACAGAAACGACATTACTTTCCGGTATCCTACCGGCTATCATCGTAAACTGTTTTCTACTGCATTATTAACGGGAACGGACAGTAGTTCTGTTGTAAAAATAGTTATTATAAATACATTTAAAAAACTTTTAAGTTAAACGGTTTTTTGATACCCATATTGTGGTGGTTGCGGAAAAATATGTACTTAGTCCGCCATATTGGAACGGCGTCCATCGTGAATTTTAAATTTTGACATAATCATCGTGTTTTACTAGTGTAGCCCTTTCATTTGATACCTATATTTAGGGGGTTAAGGAAAAATATGTAATCCGCCATTTTGTATCGGCGGCCATCTTAGATTTATAATGTTATTGATTTTATTATATTGTATTGTCATCTAAATTAAATGTGTGTACCAAATTTCAGCTCAATCTGACAACGGGAAGGTGCTTAAATTTCAATTTCTAATTTTGTCCCAAACAAATCCCGTACCGGTCGAACTAAATAAAACCGTTTAAAAATAAACGTGTTATTCTATCCAGGCGTTTGAGAGGAGCGAAGAGAATGCGGTAACTCTTTCCGAGATCTCAGACAGCACCGGGTCCATTGTGGTCACTCCGTTGAGGAAACCTTACAGACAAGAACAGCTGAAGCCTCAAGTAAGTATTATTTTCTCATGGTCGTCTTAAAGATTCTTCTTCCTTTTGTCTTTCAGCTAAGTCTTCTCGAAAGGTCGCCACGATGACCGGTTTTGCATGTCCAGGTTCCAGCGACTTCCTGTGCCTTTAAATATGTTGTCAGTTCACCTAATGGGGGGCCTGTTGACGCCGCGTCCACCGGTTCGTGAGAATCTTTCAGCCTCAACGGTTATCGGTTGCATGAGCAATGTGCCATATCAACAGCTACTACAAACAAGCAATTCTTTGAACTACGATGGCTTATGGAATAATTTTTTAACAATTTCCAATATGATGTAAAACCGGACGTTATAGAACTAGACTCTTATATCAACATAAGAAAAAGACCAATACCTAGCCACTTCCGCACATGCAGTGGTAGTCGTGCAACAAAGTGCACCGCCTGCCAGCTCGCTGATAAATGCGTATGCGGCAAACAATGCGAATCACACAACTGCTACCGTCAAACCTCTCAACACGTGTTTCACCCTCCACGGGGCATTATCAGAGGCATGCCACACCGATTAATGGAGGGGTGAAACACGTGTTGTGGCTAGGTATTGGTCTTTTTTTTACCTGGGATGGACTTTCGCAGGGTAACGCCTGATTCCATTAAATATCTTATAGCAATAGTACATGTAATAATAATAATATGGCTTCTTTATTTCATACCAAACAAATTTGCAATATTTGAGTAGAAGACCCCCTTCAACCTGCGCCACAAGTCTCCCTGTGCTGGGCCTTATTCTTCCAATCGGGGCCAGCCAATGCAGACACATCATCGGCCCACCTTTTGTGTGGTCTATTTCGGTTGCCGGGTAGCCTCAACCATTGATTAGTTAGGCGATAAACATTGCAGATCGACCTTTGGAAAGAGACAATCGGCTAAATTCGGCTTAGTAGAGCACTATCTCTGTCCCACACTACGTATGTGACGTTTTGTCAGTCGTGTGACAGATATAACGCTCTACGAAACAATATTTATCGCTGGGTATTGTACTACATATTTACTTACATTATATAGTAAATAAATTAAATATAATTAATGCAGTTTCACAAACACTAAATTATTTTTACAATTTACATTTAACATAACTAATTTAAAAATAAATAGCTACATAAAAAATTATTCATGTTTCACATTGTAGTTTCTGTTGTTTATTTTTAAATTGAAACTCCTTGGGTCCATCATTTAAAAGGATGGATATAATATGGGCTTATGTTCGCCTTTTATAATAGCTATTAACTTTTTTATTTGTAAATTTCCACAGATAATATTACTTGTGCATATTTTGTGGGAAATTAGTCTTTGTACCTCATTATTCTACTGCTCTATTAATAATAATATGTGAACTTTTTTCAGTGGATAAAATTAATCCAAAATCTTCTGGAATGTTATATATCAGGGGTTGCCAAACTCTTTGATAGTTCGAGCCGCTTTTCGAAATTTGAAATTTTTTGCGAGCCGCAATTGAATACGCATTTTAAACACGCAAAAGAATGTTTAGTTTTTTTTTTACTATATTTGTTGGAAATATTCAAACAAAGGTACAAAATATGTGTATTGAAGTTAGATATAATGGGACACATATATGACAGCATTGCTAATAATACTTAAGATGATAATAATTATTACAATTCACGCCAGTAATTTGTTTCGATTACCCAGGAGCTGACATGGGTTATATAAATTTTAATATTGAAGTAATTCGACAATCAATCGGAACCAATAATAATCACTCAAAGAACCACATGCGGCTCGCGAGCCACACAGCCACTCCTATTACATATAATATAATTGCCTTAGTATACACAGATAATTAAAAACTCTATTTATCGATTGATTATCTGATTTTAAGTTCCATTAAAAATAGTATTTTACTATTTACTTAAATCAATTATATTACATTGAGCATAACAGCAAAGTTATAAATGTAACTAGGTTAGAATTATTGTCAAATGACTTTGACGTTTGCTAGGTGTTTCGGTGACAGTTGGCTTGTGACGTGCGCATGTCATTTGTGATATTTTGTTTTTTTTTTAAGTATTTTTTTAATTAATTAATAAATAATTTTATTTATAAAGGACGCGTATATTCTGGACACAGTCAGCGGCGGTGTCTACGTGTGGATTGGAAAACAAGCGTCGAAGGCGGTAAGTTAACAAAAATTAACTTATTTTATTTATTTATTATTTATAGAGACACAGGATACCAACTGTAATATATATAAATGTGTATATATATATTTTTAAACGTAATACGCACCAGAAAGAATTCTATAAATTCATTCATAGACTAAATAACAAGATAACGTGCATTTCTTAGACGTTGAGGGGTTTTAATAAGTTCTAATTTAAATTCCATGGTAAATCGCTGCTCAACAGATTACTACTTTACACTCACATATAGAGTGGAACGGTGGTAGTACAGCGATGGAAGGCTGAGAATTCCGATCACAGTTTCGATTCGATTATCTCTCTGTTAAATAATACACTCTTTGAGCATTAATTATATAAGTTGAACAACAGCGCCCTCTGCATATCATAATACCGCACTGTGAGCATCAATCCGTCTGGCAAGCATGGCGATTAGTGTATATCCTCTTTGAAGCCTTTGCCTTACAGCGAGTGCCTTTGGGCTGAAACGACAACGACGATAGAATCCCAAAATCACTCTCCTAACCATAAAAGCACAAGTATCGGCTTTTGGGATAGTGAATCTCAATTAAGCACATTTAATTGATTAAAAATATAAATTAGGTGATTTTTAAAAAAGGTCTGTGCATCTTGAAATTTTAAATGTTGAATTACAAATCTCGTCGTCATAACAGTACTTATAATGTCATACAGTAATGTCGTCTTTTCAGTCCAAAAATGACAACTGCAAGGCATAACACCAAACACCTTCCCCAAAGATATCTTTGGCGGGCGGTTTAGCAACCTTACTATGATATTATGACACCTTAAAGACGCTGCTGTCAATTCTCTACTCTCTACTTGTTTATGGTCAGTGACTACCACTGGTACAATAAAATTACTGCACAAAGTGTGGCTTATATAATCTGTATCTCAAGAAGACTATACGACCCCGAGACCGACCTAAGTCTCAAAGTCTCAGTCCTCCACCGCTAGGCTATCAACAATTGTTATATTGAATGATATAGATAAATAGCCAGCAATTGTTTGATATTCAGTACCCTTAATAGCCTAGAGATTCAATTTTGATACCAATCTTTTAAACCGAATGTTCACATTACTATTAGTGTTTTTTTATAGGTTGGCTGTACGTATTTTACTGTTGTATAATAATCTTTCCAACGAAATTAAAAAAAAATCTGTTTTTCCCTTCATCTAGACTTTCAAGAAAACACAGTAATATTAAAAAAAATCACTCGTAAATCAGGCTATTAAGAGTTAAGTTACTAAAGAAACTTAAGATACTTAAGTTACGTAAGACAAGGTTCACCATAAACATAGCATCTACTTACTAACGTCAACCTTTAATTATAAATCTGAACCAGTTAATTTTTTCATAATACACACATCAATATTTTTGAAATACTTATTGTAAATTATGAAAATTTAGATTAGTTATAGGTGTAAAACTTTAATGAGGTGAATGTACATATATATAATGACAATTGATATATGGTAGTTACTATCGAATCAGAAATACATATCACTTGATTTTCTAAATGTCATTTTACTAATAATGAGTTGAAGATGAAAATATATTACGATTTTTTTTAATTTTGACATTCTGTACTGAAAAGGTTCGCCATTACTTTTGTCAAATATATAATATGGTTCACCTACTTAACTAATTTAAAAAAAGATAATTTTGCGTAAATTTAGTCAAATTCTATTTATCTCTAATCAAAATTTTATTGTTCTTTTTTTTTTTCAGGAAAAAGCAAAAGCAATGTCTGAAGGACAAACGCTATTAAGTTCCAAAAATTATCCATCTTGGGTAAGTAAAACAAACGTTTTCATAAAAAATTCATTGTTTTATACTCAACTGAAAAACTAACTCGAATATAAAAATGTTTTAATTTTTTTCCTAAAAATAGTTACAAGAGGTAAAAAAATTTTTGATTAGTAATAAGTTAAAATTTCTTATACATGCAACTTTGTCATAATATCGACACATAGATATGAAACATTTTTTTTATATTGAACTGTAACGTTAAAATTTTACTAGATCAGGCTGAAAATTTTTTATATATTTATTTTGAATGAATGTCGGGCGTTTTTTTTTTTCGGAAAGTTGATGTCATCTACTACACAGTATATTAGTACTGTTAACTTTGAACTTGAAATTATTGAGATGACATTTGTGTCATCTTGACCATTTCACATTCCCAAAATCGTATTTTGAAATTCTTAAGGCATGCCCACATTAACATTAATGTTTCGCATTCTATTATTTTTATTTTGGAATATTTTTAAAGCTCACTGCTAATCTTACAATATAAATTGTGGTACTTCCATATAATATTGATTTAAATATATATTATAATCTATTTAAATATGCGTTTAATAGAAATTAGATAATAAGTCCTGTATTGTATAAGTCTTTGACCAGTGTGTGTTTTCGGGAATAACATATGGATCCACGTCTTAGATATTATAATCTATTTAAATATGCGTTTAATAGAAATTAGATAATAAGTCCTGTATTGTATAAGTCTTTGACCAGTGTGTGTTTTCGGGAATAACATATGGATCTAAGACGTGGTAGTCATAGAGTAATTGACAAGGCAATGCTCGGGGCTTCGTTGTGAAGTGGAGTCAGAAATGAGGAAATCCGCGCCAGAACCAAAATCACCGCCGTAGCCCAAAGAAATGCTCATCTAAAGTAGCAATAGGCGGAGCACATCGCTCGTGCAAACAAAGGCTGTTGGGGTCGAAAGGTTCTCGAGCTACCATGAGCATGCGCAGCGTGGATGGGCCCTCCCACTAGATGAACTGCTGACGTAGCCAAGGTCGTGGGGCAGTTGCGTGCACAAGATCGTAGCCGCCTTAGAGGGAGGCCTATGCCATGCAGGCGTATAGACGCCTGGGTTGACATGATGATGATAGTATTTATTACATGTATATAGTGAGTAATTTCATATAAGTATTGTATTACTCCTTTTGTTAACTCGATATTTACATTATTGGGTATGGCAGCACCAATCTGAGTTAGACTATGTGGCATTATGTCCGGCGTTGCATGTGTGTAAAAAGTGTAACTAAATAAATAAACAATGTGGAGGACCGATATCCATGGCTGTCAACTAGATTAGTTTAAATTTTATATTCTATTTGATTTGTACAATTTCTGTACGCTCGGCGCCTAAGTTGAAATTAAGATGGCCGCCTCCTGTCAACTGCAGTGTGGGGATGTTATGCTAGTGATGTGCCACGACAACGAAGATATATTCGATTTTCTTAAATAAATTTTAATGTATGTAGCAAGGCCTTCTTAAATCAAGCCCAAGCCCACCCATATGTGTACTTAATTTACCAACTAATTATAGGCAAAAAATATAGTTAAAATGAGTTAGCGAACTAAAGTTGTCTCTGTAGGCAACATGACATGAAACAATTTTTTTCCATAATTTTTCCAAAGTTGACTCCGTGAGTAGGCGTGTAAACTTAATTTTTATCGGCATCGTCTATAAATAATATTTACTATTTCTGAACTACTATAATGATATAAATGAAGACTTGTCATTGGCTCCTGATTAAAATGCAATATTATTTTGTACACATATAAATACCTACAACCGTAAGTCTTCTAAGTAAGAAAAGGACCAATATTTAGCCACTTCCGCACATGCAGTGGTAGTCGTGCAACAAAGTGCACCATCCGCCAGCCCGCTGATAAATGCGTATGCAGCAAACAATGCGAATCCCACAACCGCCACCGCCAAACCACTCAACACATGTTTCACCCCTCCACGGGGTATCCCCAGGACACCGATTGGTGCCAAACACAGAGTCTAAAAGTCTAAATTAATTTAGGTTCGTGTTAACCGAATCCCACAAAACACGGAGCCGGCAGTGTTCAAACAATATTTCACGACATGGCGTGATGCAGGCATGTCGCACACGAGACTGGTCCGATCAGTTAAAGGTATGTTCATTATTAAACCACATAAGAAATTGCATGAATTTGTATTCAACTATATATACGCTTTTACAATAAACATCCTTATAAATTAAAAATAATGACTTCCCACTGAATCATATTGTAGAATTCCATGAGATTAAAATTTCATAGTTACTAGTGTTGACGTGAAACTGCCTCATATAACTGGCCACCGTGGCCACAAAACTTTATAGAGTAATTTTTTCTTATGCCTCAATTCAAATTCGAACGCCAATTTGAATTAAAGCGCCAATAGTGAGATAGAAACTGTCATTGCGCTTATGTCAAAATTGTAAATTTGTAATATATATATATACGACCTTTTCACTATTAAGAAATTAAAATCCTCTTTAATGTTATTATGCTCCTCTTCCTAAAATTAACCTACGATGACTCCAACGATTTCCGGATTAAAGGCAACTATTACAAATTAAAACTACCCAGAAAATAGTTTTTCATTATATTTAAAATGACACCATAATCATTAAGTTGGTTATTTCACTTTTTTAATTTTTGACGTTTATCTAGTTTTCACTTCATGTAAAAATTGCATATATATATATTTATAAGGTTTATTTTTTATAAAAATAATGTGTAAATAATATTAAATTAAAATTTTAAAATATTTAATTTTGTGTACTGTTTTAAGCTGGCAACAAAATATAACAGATTTATATTAAGTACGAATCAAAGCATTTAATAGAAACTTATTTACAATATAACTTTTAACAATAGCATTTAGTGTGTCCTTGACAAAAAAAAACAAAATATTTTCCTCTACATCGCATACTTTAAATATATATAATAAAATGTATTTAATTTAGTTTAATTTTGGGGATCTATATTAAGTAATTATAAGCATGTTGAAAACATTTTGTGCAATATATCGGGTACGAGACGTCTTCGCTACAAAACGAATTATATAAACTTGCATGCAATATATTTGAGCATAAATAATATTTTGGGTTATATATGTTTTACTTTCAGATCAATTTTCATCTAGAACCATTTGAAGATAAGAGGCGCAGCTTATCAAATGTTGCTATTGTATGAAGTACCATGAGCATGAAAAATACTCATTTTTTGTTTATGATTTGGAAAATAATAAAAATTTAAATCTCAACCTTGTCTTTTTTTACTATACATGTACTATCAGATATAAATTATAATATATACTATATATTTTATAATAACCTGGAAATCGCTTTTAATGTTTGAGTCGCTATCATATTCGTGTTTGCCCTAATTATTTTAGTATAAAAACTTATAGCAGTATGTATATTACACCTATAAAAGTAATGTCTGCTGCGCATTTGTTTTTGTTGTTTATCGTTTATTTCTAGAAATCAATTATAGTTATTGGTCTCGCTTACACCATATTTTTGGATTTTTCTTGTATTTATAATGAATATTTTCATATTTAAATTTTAGACAAATGCATATCGAATTAAATATGATCGTGCCTCAAACATAAAATATGGCTATCAATTATGCTTTCCTAAGAACCATGCAAATGTTTGATTTAATATTATGTACCCGCTTTCGAATGATTCTTAAAAAGCCTATTGCGAAAACTATATATAATTATGAAATACACAGGTATGCATGCAATATACACACTCATGGAGGCAACATTTTTAGCATGTTTGTATTTATTATTCGTGAACTTAAAACATTACAAATAATTGGGACTCGGCTATTCCTTTAAATAAAATTCTATGTTAATCATAGGGTTTATATTCTTAACTAAATGACAAGACTTATGAAAACTGATATGACTTATTTACAACGGATGAAATGTGCCGATAACATAATAAACTTCAATGAACTTGTTTTAATTAAATAAAATAAATTCAAAAAACTATAATATCTGAATCATTTTTTATCATTGGCTGTATATCTAAAAACCTTTGTCTTTTCACAGCAACTTATCCAATCGATAATAAGATACGGTGTAAACATTACAAACACTGCTAAATATTTTACTTAATTTAAAACTAGCATATTTAAAAGAATTGATAATAAACCTTAACAGCGTTATGGAAATCCTTGAATGGTTACATTAAAGAATAATATCATAGGATTAATAGCTTCAGATAAGCGAAGTTAACGTATCTTTGAAAACTGCTTCTAACACCGTCAGATATGAGTGGCGCCTGGCCAGAACCTAAACTCTACAAGGGGATTGTGACCTCGGAGAGGACATTGGTCTTCGAAGAGATACCCAATTTCAGACAAATGGTGAGTCATTGGTACATATGTTATATCTTGATCCTACAATTATCTAAACATTATCACACCTCTCATTTTACCAGCTGGTAAGCTGTTTCTTTTGTTATGTATATAGCGAATGTTTCTTTTCATAACAAAAACGTAGTTATTCTTCTTTGGTTTATTAATTTTGGATATTTTTAATCGTTATTTAACTCCAAAAAAAATAGTTTTAAAGCTCTTACGGTCTTTTTCTCATTAATTATAATTTAAATTTTAACTTGCGTTAATTTTTTTTTTGAAGACATACGTCACTGACTTTATACTGAGTCTGTATTTTTTCAACCGAAATTTATTTTTAATGAATAAATATTTTTTTCCATTCTTAACTGCAATCAGTAATAATATCACGCTTAAGGCGCTCCTCAACAGCTCCTCGTCCTTCACTATCTGTCACCAAGTTCTTGTATGCCATCAGGCAATATTATTCCCTGCTATTTTTAACTCCTTGATTGTTCATAATAAATATCAATGATTTACATAAATTTTTTCACAGGATCTCAGACAAGAATTTGTGTTTGTGTTAGACTTGGGAATGGAGGTGTATGTTTGGATCGGAGATGATGTGACTGATCTTGTTCGGAAACTTACATACAACATTCATGTGAGTTTTTTTACTAAAATAAATTAAGGTGCACATAGTTTGACAAACTTGTCTTCGAAAATAGCCGAATAGGAAAAATATTAACTTGAAATTGCTTAAAAGAATGATTTCTTTTGCTGGTTTTCAACTAAAAGAAGGATACACACAAATGAAATATTCATTCTTTTGTTTAGGCCTTGCTAAACACCTTTGTAAAGTGCAGATATAGATATGATACATTTATATATATATTTACAAATAGCATTATTGATTCCAATCTTCTTCATACACTACTGTCAAAATACTTTTAAAGATGTTTTAATATTAAATCGAAAATATTATAGATACAATATATAAGGTAATTTTAATAAAACAATAATATTCTTTATCATACATATCCTATCATATGTGGCAATTTTTTAAAGAGAACCATAGTATGGAAACAGTAGAAGTATAAATAATAAGTAGTTAATGTGTATATATAGACAAACCATATATATATACAAAAATAGATTCATATGTATGTAGCATGGGTGGCCAAACTGCAGCTTGTGAACAACATGCAGTTCTTCAAATGGTTATTTTTAGTTCCAATTGATTTTCAATTATTTCAGTATTTAAATTTATTGAACGATTATTATTATTCCACCATAAAATTCGATAAATCTAAACACCGATCATGATGAACTAACTGGCATCTTAAGTATTATTAGGAGTGCTGTCATATATGTATGCCATTATATCTAACTTTAATACTTTATTTTGTACTTTTGCTTAAAAATTTAAAAAAAAAAAAAGTTTTAAAAAAACAAAACATTCTTTTGCGTGTTTTAAATGCGTACTCATATGCGGCTTGCAAAAAAATCGAAAAATGGGTTGCACTCAAAGAGCATGGCCACCCTAGATATATAAAACATATACTTATAATACATATAATATAATACACAATAATAAATAAAAACATCAAACAAATTTGGATCGCACTTGCTTAAAAAGTATTAAGAAACAGAAAAAGAATAAAAATAATAAAAGGATAAATAGTCATTGGTCTAGTAATTATTTCTTAACCATATCTTAGAAATACACAGTGAATTAGCATGTCTTATATGCAGCGGTAATTCATTCCACAATAGAACAGTCTATGTAGTAAAAGATTAGGTCATTAGTTTTAAAATATAACATGTTCTTTATAATGTACAAATTGTGCAATACCTTAGTACATTCATAAATAACACTGCAATGTAGATTAACACAAGAAGTGTTGGCAATGTTGCTATTATCTAGAAAAAATTGTACAAATGGCATAATTATAGTAAGAAACATTGCTTCAGTTAAAGAAAATTTTAACATGTAATATTTATATTACTGTCCACTTTAGTTATGTTATGTGATGAATGTCAGAAGAGCTGTTTAATGTAAAACTAGAAACAGATTAAATACCATTATGATGCACTTAATCAACTTAAATCTATGAAGTTTCCAAACATGTCCTGAATTGAGAAAAACCTTCTCGAAACTCGGAGAGGTTTTTTTGTGATCACCTTTACTTTCCTTAACCATTAAATGTATATTGTTGTTAAATGCATCGAGTTCAGAATAATTTCATCAAAAACTTGTCTCTTTTATTCATAACAAATTAAATAACCATAGAAAATAAATGTGTACAAATATTGAGTGTTTGATTTATCTTTGAAAATGTTTCTATTAGGACCAACTTCTATTTCAAATTATAATAATTAAGCAAAGGGATAATACTGTAGAACTTTTTCAAAATTAATTATCATTATTATATTCTAGTACCATACTGAGTTGCCAACAAAGTTTATGAAGATTTTGGTTCTTTATATAACATTTTCTTTCAAAGAGGGTAACTACCAATAAAAGGTTGGACACTCATGTTATACAGGTGATTGGTTATAGGTAAAAGTGCATTAAAGGGATAAATGTATAAGTCATTCGTCACCAAAAAACTTTAAAGTTTTTACATCAATTTCCAATCATTCTGTATAAAGTGATCACTCTGAAATATTTTATATTATTTTTTTCTGTTGAAATGAAACATGTCAACAACTACTTGTAGTACAAAGTATACAGGGACAGATAGTAAACAATAAATAATTTTTATATGCGGTGGTCCAAATTTTGCAAGCACTTTTTCTTATTGTATTATCATTACATTATTTTTGTCACTGTTCTGTCACACACTTTTTAGAAAGGGTGTATTATAAAATACATTAATTGATGACAAATGTGTTATAAATTTACCCCTTTAAAACTTTTACACTTATAAACAATCATCCTGTATTTCTAACTGATACAACTATACTAATATCAAGTATTTCTTTCAGAGATACCTCCGGCCTTTGAAGGCTGGTTTCCCCACGAACTGGTCCGTCATCATGACCAAACAGGGTCTGGAGCCGGAGTCGTTCAAAAAGCCATTCAAGCGCTGGGAATCGGAGTTGCTGATTGTAAGTTTAAAAAGTCCACTGTTGGACTCGCCATATATGCTTAAAAATACTGGTTTCGTTAAGTATTGCACATACCACTTTTTTATTGGCACCCTCCTTTGGGGGCCTTTTATACCTCCCAAATCGTATATAGAGACATCAACTGGTGTAACTAATGATTTTCACATACTATAAATATTATTGTGCTTTTCTTTTATCTACCTTAATATCTTTTACGCATTCCTCTGTTGTCCGTCACAATATCTTGCATTACTTTTCATATGTTGCCTTACTTTCATCACCATTTATATGCCGCTATAGGGGTTTATATGAGCGCAATGTGTGACAATTCTACAACACAATAGTTCCACACTAATCTATTTTATTTTTTATAATTTATTATATATCAAAAGCATAAAAAATACGGTTACTGTGTTATGGGGGAGATTCATCATCATCTAAACTGTAAGACGTCCACTGCTGAACTTAGCTTTCCTTATGGATTTTCAGCAATTATATTTATGATGACTTTAACAAGATCATCTGTTCACCTTGTGGTTGTCTCCTGAACCTTGACCCCTATGGCCATTTATTCCGTTCGCTATGTAGTGTGGCCACTGGTACTTCAACTGGCCAATCCGCTGGGCTATGTCAGTTACTTTTTTTTCTATAGATTTCATTTTTGATTTGATCTCATGGGAAAATCCAGAGCTTGCTGTCTCCAGGGCTGATTGAGAGGTTGTGAGCTTATGAATGAGGCCAGATGTGAGATATAGATATGGGAAGCTCGCGTGGAAGATTAGAAAGATATATATCTTTGCAAAAGATATAATCACTCTAGCACACGTTGCAATTGTATCTCTATATCTTTTACTTGTAATGAGTTGCGGCTCGTTCAGAGTTTGAGAGAAAGAGACGGGCTTATATGTCCAGTGAGGAATCACATTACTATGGTAAATAAGTCCCACTTATACCATTACATCTAACAAATAATTTTACAGGTTGATTGGTTATATATATAAAAGTATTAAAGAGGTGAATTTAATGCTCATTTGTAAGCAAAAAGCTTAAAAGCATATTTTCATGTTATATTAATTTATTTTTCATAGTGGAATGCGACAAGCTAATAATTTCTGGTAGTACAAAATCTGCAATGAAAGATAGTAGACTAATTAATTCTAATATATTGTAATAAGAATTTGAAATTTGAAAACGCTATATCTTACTATGTAAGAAAAGGTCCAATATTTAGCCAGTTTAGGGTGTTTTACCCCTCCACGGGGCATCTTCAGGAGTTATGTTACACCGATTAGTGCCACTCTGTGTTTGGTTTGGTTTAACAGTGGCAGTTGTGTAATTCGCATTGTTTGCCGCATACTCATTTATCAGGAAGCTGGCGGGCGGTGTACTTTGTTGCACGACTACCACTGCATATGTGGAAGTGGCTAAATATTGGTCCTTTTCTTATTTAGGAAGGACTTCTGCAAGACGCCTGATTACTTTAAATATCTTACTATGTTATCAATACTTTATTGATTTTTAAATAGGGTGTACCAAATATTAATTGACAGGAAATGGGCAATACATTCATCCTTTTATAATGTTTAACCCTGTTCGAATTATTCTACATAGTCAACGCAAAATGTTGACTCAGAATTAAATAGTTTACTGTGTTACACGAGAGATTATTGTATGTAATATATATTTTTTTGTTCCAGAAACTTCGTCAGGCTGAAGAAAAGTATGACGCGCTAAATTTTAATGAGATAGATTAAAAGATTTATTTGTTTATCTGTAGAGCATTTTTATGAGCACACAAAAATGTTCGTAAATATTAAAAAAAAATGTCAAAAAAAAAAACAAAATAGCAGAATTTGCATAAAAAGAATCACTTTTTGATAGTTATACATATTTCTTAATAGATGAAAGATATATATTTTTAAAGAATAATTAAAATATTTACTTTCATTATTTCCTTAGAACACTGTGGCCACGGATAGGAGTACAAACAAAGCTGTACTTTTAGGAATTAGGGAAACCCCCAAAAATAATTACAAAAAGGCCAATATATATATACATATATACATATATAAATATATATATGCATACATACATAGTCTGGTTGAAAATTGTATTTAAACATTTATCATAAAATCTCTTTGCCTATATTATTAAAGTCTGGTTTTGACAACCTTAAAAAGGTTACATTTAAAAGTAAAATAAATAAGTTATTAAGATTTTCTTTCGCGCCATTTTACATGTGTTTTGCTTACTTCTCTTCTCTTTCTTTCTTTTTTAATGAAGAAATTCAACGTTTTAAAAATTTTCACATCAAAAAAGGAACAAAAATGCAATGACATTTTTGTCGTTTATAGATCTAATGCAGTGTTAGTAAGTAGCATAAAGTTTTGGTATAAATGTTTTAAATCCGATAGTTTTGATATCAAGAAAATCCCAAAAAAAAGTGTAAAAAGGTAAGAAAATTACAAAAAAAATTATTTACATAATTTTCCAATGCTAACAAAATGCAAAGTAACGTTGGTAACACTGTTCATGAATCGGTTTTTTCTACCCACACTAAGACTTAAAAATATTCATTTACGAAATTTCTTTCTACCCTACAGTAAGAAACTTTTAGCAATTATGCGATTTTAAAGGCATCCTCTAATGCTTGTTATCTTACATAAATATTAAATATATATATTTAGTTAAACATAATTTAGGTGCCATAATATATATAAAAAATGTTGCATTTCTTTTTTATGATTTTGAGATAGTTAAGATGCTTATTGGTGTTGTTTGTAGAAACTGTGGCAACTTACTACAATATTAGTTATTACATCAAAATCAATACAAAATATATAGCTTTCTTAACAGAATAGCATTCATATAGTCATAAGAAAAATGACAGAAGATATATTTGGTGAAAATTATAATCAGATTAAACTCCTCTATAAACTATGAAGTTTTCAGACACCTGTGTCTGATTGAACCCATAACAATTTTCACTCGGTTTTGCGTGTTTTTCACATTATAAGTGACATTATATGGGCTTGTATCGAGATATCGTAGACATGTGATATTTTATTTTTGGTGCCAATTGTAAGTACATTACTATTTTTCTTAAATATATTTGTTTTTATGTACATACACCAGATTATCATAGTTATATGAGGTCCAATGGTAGAATTCGGAATTCAAATTTAAATAAAAAAAACTACTATAATTATACATTTATTTCACGGAAATTATTTCTTAAAAACTCTCGTCGATTACACTCTTGGATTTTCTTTAAGCTATCTACGGAAAAGTCAATAGGCTATGTGCCGTCATAATATTTTCATCACAAAATCATCTCTAAGATACTCTAGATTAGGGATGAGCAACCCGCGGCCCTCGAGGTAAGTAAATTTTAATTAATTTTTTTATTTTTAAAATGCTAGAATCAAGGCTTTAAAGATAATAAGTTGTAAATCGGTTGATGATGAACATAAATTACGTTTAGAACATGGTTTGAACCTTGAATAAATACTTTTTTTTTTCATGGCCCACTGTTTTTGAAACTGCGGCCCGACGACCAAAAAAGGTTGCTCACCCCTGCTCTAGATCTAATATTATAGATTCTACGAACAGCTCTCATTTGTAAGCGATATACCCGCAATTACTTTTTTTTAAGACTACCCTACATTAACACTTGTTGAAGTACCCTCACTTAACCAAAGATAACATTTGTATCAGAGATGTAAAACTTTTTACATCTGTGCTAGAAAAATAAATAGGTGTTATTCTGCTAATCGAAGCTTTACAGTACCCGGCGATAAATATTGCACTTCGACCTTTGGAAAAAGACAATCGGCTAATTCCCACACTACCTATGTGAGGTTTTGTAATTTTTTTCTAATAGATACTGGACTGTTTGTACTTTGTGCGACAGAGATAACGCTCTACGAAGCCGAAATAAGCCGATTGTCTCTTTCCAAAGGTCGATGTGCAATATTTATCGCCGCGTGCTGTAATTTTAATAGCTTTAGAAGACAGTTTTTTTTGTTATATTTTTGTTTTTTATACATGAGTTACTAAGTGTTAAATCAATGCGCGTACAAAGTACAGGTTTTTTTTTAATGTCATAATGTATTTTAAATGCATTTGTAATTTTTATGGAATTTCGACAATTTATTGTAGAATTAGTGGATTTTTATAAGGACTTTTATTTTATTGTTCGGTTGTTACAATTTGTATTTTTTGTAAAGTGTAATATCTCAAATGTTTATAATAGAATGTTCAATCTATTTTCTCAATATATATATATATATATATATATATACACAGCAATGGTTTTTATTTATTTTGTAACGTAGAAAATGTTTAAATAATTCACATGTTCAAGAAGTTTAAGGCGTGAGAACGTGAGGAAGGTAAACCTAAATCAGAGATTCCAATACTGTTCTAGTAATGAGACACCTTTTCCAAGATGAACCACGGATAGAAAACTTCAAACTCCTTTCTCTAGTTCAGAGTTCCCCAAACTTTTTTGTGTCGTAGACCCCTTGTCATGTTTTTCCGTGTTGGGTAGACCCCCTTACTTACCTGATAATGATTTCCTGTAAATTTCTAACTATAGTGAAGTTTAGTGTTAAAAACTTAAAGTAAAAACGCATGTTAATTTATACATTTATTAATTGAATTTAAATTAAAACTACTCAAAATAAAATTTTGTATCTACTATACCAACTAAAGCAATCTATTATACCAACATCCTACAACTTACACAATTTTAAAATCATATATAATATATTTTTTTTACTTTATAGGTACTTTTATAAATAATGTAAATGTTTTGATATTATAAGATAGTATGATGTAAGTAAATGGGTACTATCAGTGTATGTGTTGAGATCCACTATCGCGGACCCCCATTTTCATTTCGTGGACCCCCAATTTTTTTCGCTGACGTAGACCCCTTGCAGGTTGTCATAGACCCCTAGGGGTCGATATAGACCACTTTGGAAATCACTACTCTAGTTTTTACTTCTATTGATACAAAACATGTACGCCTACATTAGTCAAACTTATTTAATTTTGTATATAAATAACACTTGAACGTTCAAGCGGTAGTTTTAGATTCTTTCAATCCGATGGAACTACCAAAGAAATGCCAGCGGTCAAGCGGCGAGGTCATTCACCATGTATAAATATTAAACATTGAAAAAACCCAAGTTGTGATTTCACTAATTAATATAAACATTTATTGCGATGACCCTCGTAAAATAACTAATAGCATTAAAGGTTAATATTTTAGTGTTGCCAGCTTCATATATTTTCCCTGAATATTGGGAAATATCGCCTAATTATCTTATACAAATTTTTGGTTGTTGCTTATACATTATGTATGTTGTAGAATTTTCAATAAATTTAAGTTTATTCAAATAAAAGATAATTTATAAATCTAGATATTATATTTTCTTACTAAAGAAAAACACTTTTATGTGAAGTAAACAGATGGATGTTCCATACGGAATATTTGTAAAGACAAAATTATATGGTTATTTATACATCTGTGGAAATATATTCGTAAAGTTTTCTAAACTACGAAATTATAAATTAGTTAAAACTTAGATAAAGAACAATTTTTTATGCTATTTACTTTAATCAATTATTATTGTTTTCCATAAAATATGATTAAAGATTTAATTTTGCAAACTAAATGATTTTGAGGAAATTATCAACAATAAACTGCCAACACTGTAAGCCAGTTTCTACTGTTATGATCATTAACATATTTAGTTTATACGTGCCGGTGAACTGTTACAGGATAATGGATACGAAATATTTATTTAATTTTTGTGTTATATTATTGTGTTATGCTATATCTATTGACGCATATATTCAAGGCAACAAAGTGTTGAGGGAAGTTTTGAAATGGAAACAAATCTCTTACGACTTCGATGGAGTGTTATGTGAGATATTTTTTTTTATTAATAAATTTGTTAGTATTTTTAATATTATCTGTGTTAATTTGTTTGTGTTACGAAGACGTAATTTTTTGATGAGAGCTGATAAACGCCCTGTAAGGTATAGGATCGGTATTACGTTGCTTACATCTAGCGATCTCAACTATATTATCCACCTAGTGGGCGCCCACGCGGCGTCTGCTGACTCGTGGTTGCCACTCAAGAATCTTTCAGCCACTACGAACATCGGTTTGCCTCGACCACTGCCACTTCATACAAACAGGTTCTACAGGATTTAAATTAGTGATTCCCAAAGTGGTCTTTATCGACCCCTAGGGGTCTATGACAACCTGCAAGGGGTCTACGTCAGCGAAAAAAAATTTTGGGGTCCACGAAATGAAAATGGGGGTCCACGATAGTAGATCTCAACACATACACTGATAGTACCTATTTACTTACATCATACTATCTTATAATATCAAAACATTTACATTATTTATAAAAGTACCTATGAAGTTAAAAAAATATTAATATGTTACGTATATATTACATAACAGATACAAAATTTTATTTCGAGTAGTTTTAATTTAAATTCAATTAATATATGTATAAATTAACATGTGTTTTTACTTTAATTTTTTAACATTAAACTTTACTACAGTTAGAAATTTACAGGAAATCAATATCAGGTAAGTAGGGGGTCTACCCAACACGAAAATACATGGCAAGGGGTCTATGACTCAAAAAAGTTTGGGGAACTCTGATTTAAATCAATCCGGTAATATCGCTAGACAGCTAAAGTGAAGGTTCTCGACGATAAATATATAAAAGAACAAGAATAAACAATACCCGATAATTGAAATGTAAATTAGTGCGAATTAGATAGTAAATAAATGCTTGAACAGATGATAAAAATAATAAATGCAAAATTATAGAATTTAGGCAAGTGTAAGTGTATGATGGGAAAGTATGGAAAGGATAGAAAGATATAGCGAATGAAATTAGAGGAAAGAAAGAAAGACCAATATTTAGCCACTTCCGCACATGCAGTGGTAGTCGTGCAATGAAATGCACCGCCCGCCAGCCCGCTGATAAATGCGTAAATATTGGTCCTTTTCTTACTTAGGATGGACTTCCGCGAGGTAACGCCTGATTCCATTAAATAGAAAGAAATACATTTAGAAGAACGAAAGATGAGCCTGGAAATTAATTAAAATTATCATGTAAAAGACCCTGGCTTTTTAGAGGTTGAACAAGCGGAACTAAAACAAATTAAAAGTTCTTGAGGGAGTTCTCGATCTAAATTACATGACTGCCCCCCTTCCTCCAAGCGCAAATGTAGGCAAGTTTAGAGTTAAACCAATAAAAAACCGCATACTCACACAATGACAAATTCAAACTGTTATTCCTTTATTATATTAATTCTTTACGACATATACGAAGGAGAGAATCCGTAGACAAGCGAAAGTAACTGACTTTCCCAGCGACAACACAAAAAGGACAGACTACCTTTTTAAATGCTAAACGCAAGCTGTTTTCAAACTATCTTATTGGATACCTGTCGACGAAGCCTATGTCCAGAAGCAGATGTTCTAACTGAATAAAATGATCGTAATGATTTTAGGGCTAACAATAATATAGAACTCCAATGGTTAACCACTTCTTTTATCATCCTCTCGAATAAAGAATTTCACCAGATACATGTCTAATACTTGGTGATGTGAGATTCTTCCTGGACCCGGAAGGTCTTGAAGGTGAAGACAACAACACTACGTCCAAAGTTGTAATGTGTAAATTGACACACATTGTTTCTCTTGAACATTTTGCTGCTAGCTAGAGATGGGCAAATTGTATTCCTGACAAGAAAAGAGTAATTTATATGTTTTCTATCTTGGGATAGATATCACTCTTTTATATCTTTAATTCATTTAACTCAGTACGGTTCGGAGAGAGAATAAGGCAGTTAACACTAGAAATATATCCTGTATTTCTTCGGCTCTTTTAGCTCAGACTTAGAACTCGGTAAGACGGAATAAAACGTGTGGAATTGAAATAATGGAATCCGTTATAGCCAATGATTTTCCTTCATACTTGACAGACCTAGGACTGTCAACCTACATGAATACATTAGTTTAAATTTGCTTCTTTTAGGTTCAAAATAGCTAAACGCTTGCGCGCGTGATGTTGTCGTTCCGAAAACTACGGTTACATTATTAATACAAATATCTCTTTCTCTCTAACTCTGAACGAGCCGCAACTCGTTATAAGTATAAAGATATAGAGATACAACTGCAACGCGCGCGCTGGAGAGTCATTATATCTTTTGCAAAGATATATATATATCTTTCTTGTCTTTAACTCGCAAGCTACCCATCTCTGCTAGCTATTTTGGCTTTGTGCAGCTTTATCAGTATTGGGCCAAAATTTTACACTGGGCGATCCTACATCAGTTACAACGAAGACGTACGTACGAAGAGAGACTATATCCGTGTAGGTGTAGTGTTGTTACTGTAGTATAGTGCAGCTTGGCGAAACGAAGACTACTAGGCGGTCAGGAACGGGACGGAGCCTCGATGTTCCGGTGTATATTAATCTATTGTTTCTGTTGAAATAGTTACTGTTTTTTTTTTCTCTTATGGCCCCTGCTATTGGGGGCCTCTCGTACCCCCTATCTTTTGTGGGACAGGGACTTTTTGGGCAAATTTATCTAATTTTTTTTTTAAATATTTACTGTTGATCCGGGGTCTTAGTTTCATCAGAATTATGTTCACTGAGCGGAAATGTCCGTGAATTTTGCAAAAAAAATATTACTGGGCATTCGCATCTAGATAACAGCTCTACTCGTGTAGAGATGTGTAGTGTAGTTGTTACGTATGCAGCTTGGGACGGCATCGTGGACCACTCGGCAATCTGAAGGAAGGATCCGGATCCTTTCTCGGATCACCCAAGCCGTTTGCGATTAGGGGGAAAGAAAACGCCCCCATACACGAATCGTATGTATATTGTACAAACTTAGTCCATATTTATACCGATTCTTAAATTTGTAAACAATTTACAACCATAAGAAACGATCAACAGATCACAATGCGAAAGTATTGTTGAGCGCCCTCTTTCGCCAGACGCAAACATAGAGCGCTCTGGCGGGGAATCCCACGCTGGTTACGATGACGTCATGTAGCTCCTGCAATGTGAACCCAGAGGTACCGTGTTCCTCTGGAACTAGAAATAAAGATACGCTTGTTATACCTTTTTCTAGGCTTCATAAAATTAGTAACTCTTTTGTGGGCAATAAATTTCAATACACCTATCCCCCGATTTACACGGTTCTTGATTTACACGTTTTCGCTTTTACACGGTTTTCCAAATAAGTTTTTTTTTTGTTTTAATAACCGATTTATCATCTCTCATAATGTAAATATTTCTGCTTCAAACATCGAATCGGCACAAATAACTTGGAGTGATGAAAGTAAATTCGAACTTTCGATTACGAAAAAAAGAATGAGAGTAATTTCTTTTTGGATCTTCTGTTTAATGTATTGTAATTAAATAAAAAAAAACAGTTTTTCCATAATATATTAAATGTTTTAACACGTCAATGCATTTTTTTTATTTCTGTGTACACCTAATATTATTGAAAAAAAATCACAACTATTAAATAGCAAAATCATGCATTTTCTGAAAGTTTTTCGATTTACACGGTTTTGACTTGAAAATTTCAAATTTTAGATTTACACGTTTTTCTCAGGAACGTATCTACCGTGTAAATCGGGGGATAGGTGTACTTTATTCAAAAAAAAAAACTTTAAAAAATTCCAGTACAGTGTAGTGGATTTCTTATGTTAACATAGTGAAAATAAAGCTTGGATATGAATTTTTTTATTACAGTGTTAACAAGTTTTAAAAGCTATACCAATATAAATATAGTTTAAGTTTATTATAGGCTCTTACTAAACATGCGCGCCTTTGAAATCATCGTAGCTTTAAGTTGAAGGATGTTATATGTTATGTCATGTTTATTTAATGGAATCAGGCGTTATTTTGCAGAAGTTCATCCTAAGTAAGAAAAGGGCCAATATTTAGCCACTTCCGAACATGCAGTGGTAGTCATGCAACAAAGTGCGCCGTAACATAGACGACGAGGCCTGTATACTTACGACGAAGCTTAAAGCGGAATTTAAGTTATCTATATATATATATGTATACATAATTACGAATAAGTAACAGCTAAGGAAGTGCTCTTTTACCATATTTCTAAATGCTGATAGCTATTTAGAGCAGAACGAATGCATAGCAAAAATTTTAGACCCAGCGAAGTCTGTCCAGACAGCAGACATAGTAATAACTTATTACATTAATTCCAGACAACTCAGATTCAGACACCGAAGCACCGGAGACTACAAAACAAGCCAACATAAGTGACAGCGAAAAATTCTTTATACAATATAACAACGTACCAATTGGAATGGAGGTAGACGGAGATAGAGTATTCGTTACCGTACCGAGGAGAAGACACGGTGATTAATTGTAATCTTCTAGAAATAAAAGAATAAAAGTACTCTGATGATAGTAAATGATTATGTCCAAAATATTACTCTTAAAATTCTGTCATGTACATGATTGGTTATAGGTATAAAGGCTTCAAAGGGTATAATATTTGGTTTATCTCTTTTTTCATCAAATCTTTATAAAGTCTCTCAAACTCTCTTGGAATGCGATAAGCCAATAAATTCAGGCAGTATAAAATCTACAAGGACAGATATTTGACAATGACTAATTTTAATACGTGGTAATACGAATTAAAATCGCTTTTTAATACTATATTATCATAATTTCTAAAACCATATACATTAGTTGACAGCAAATGAATACATTCACCCCGTACAACCTTTTTACATCTATAATCTATCATACTGTATAAATACGCAATAACAATGCATAAGATAATACGACAATAATTTTCCAGGAATACCTTCAACATTAAATTACGTGAAGCTGTCAGGGGATCCTTCTCCAGCTCTGAAACCGTATCCTGACAGGACGAGAAGTAAAGATTTTGTATCTGTATATCGACCAAGGATCGATGTCTGTCGGAGACTGTGGATGGTGGATACTGGACATTATGAGGTACCAGGTAAGCATTATACAATAGTATATTATAAGAGCTGATGAAACACAGTTGTTCAACGAGGTATAGGATTTCTCTACGAAATCATCATTAACAAGGAGATTATAGACCCAATGGATTGACAAATTTACCAGGCAGTGAGTAAGACACATAGCACGCAGAACAGATGGATTTTAAGGTTCTTAAGGTGAGATAGAATGAGGTACATATTGGAAGACTATGAAATATAGATCTATAGTTAGTCTGTTTGTTCACTAACTATTAATTTCGATAAACGGATGAGTAAGAACAAAGAATCAAGTTCACTATTAAACGGTTTAATTTAGAAATTAGCGCAATACAGAACAGAAGAGATAGAAACTAATTTTAGCCAAAGAGAAAAACGTTAAATATCGGAAATAAGATTTTACGGCAAAGCGAAGGAATATTGTGCAAGGTTTTTACGTTACGAATGAGCAAAAATCGCGGTCACAAGAAGCGTGTGTCTAGCGCCCGAGCATAGCTAATAATGGCGAGCGGCGGCCGGAGATAGCCGAAGTTGACCGATGCGCCGGCGCAGGCAATAAGCGCTCGCGTTAGGTAAGTGAGGTCGCAACAGATCTATATTAAATAAAATAGGAAAAATGTGAAGTAAAAACTGGAATGTAAAAATAAAACTAAAATCAAAATATTAGAAGATGTATTCTGGAGGTGAAAGAGAAGTAAGGAACGCTATATAAGAAAGGATAATAATAGAATAAAAAGGAATTATGTGCCGAATAAAAGAAAGATGTGCGAAAGATATATAGAAGGTCAAAAGAGTAGAATGAAAATAGTATTATTGAGTGTAAAAGGTAATTAAGAAAAATAATGTCACTGTGTACCCAAGACAGAGGAAGTAATAAAAGGAAAAAAGAAGAATTAGAGATAGAGACTACGGCTCGGCAAGCGTAAAGTAAATTACACTCGCAAATTCGCTGCCATGCTATATATATGTCTCAAATAATATATTTCTGATCGATACTGACACGGGCCAGTAAGCTCAGCTTACGTCCACTAACATGGTGGATATACGACCTTGGATACAAGCAACTTCCAACGGATTGGAAATCTTCTGAGGAGTCCCGTATTCAGCAGTAGACGATTTGTAGCTGAAATGATCATCAGTTCCGCGCTATATCTTTTACTTTCGTTCTTCTACTGATCTCATCATCTCTGATTATACCTCGTAAATCCCAAGCATAGGATGCCCATGGTTCGTTGAGCGATTGTGAACCTGTTAGAGGTTCAGACTGAGAGACCAAGTCATCACTGGTAACACATTGGCCGAAGACCTTCGACCAGACCACGTAACATATAGTAAAAAGATAGTGTTGATTTTATTCCAGGCGAAAGAAAACAGATCCGTCCACCGGCTATCATTGTATATGACCTGAATACCGATCAGCAACTCTTCAAATACGAACTGAAGCCGACGGACTTGGTGAATGAAAGATCATCTGCTGGTAAGGAATTATAATTTCTTTATTATAATCTCGTTTGTAATGAAATGCTGTTGTTGCGGTTCGTGTTCTAATTCTTAGAAACAGGGAGTTCCCTTTATGCTTTTTAAGTGATGGACGCTCTAAGTAAGGAATATGCTTTCATTAAAGATCGTCACAATGTCCTGCACCGCATTCGACTTTCCGCGACCTTCACCGTGTGGTCGGACTACCTAGTGTGGGCCCCACGCCGCGTCTACCTGCTTGTGGTCGCTATTCAAGAACTCTCAACCCCTACAGCCATCACTTGCATGAGCAATGCACCCCGCCCACAGGATCTTAGTTCTTCTACGGATGTCCTCATATCTGATTCGAAATCGCAACATAACTATATAATCACTATCAAATATACCAAAGAGTTCCATTCTCAGAACAATACAGTTGGTTTTTATTTGATTATTAAACCGTTGTAGTTAATAATAAATATGTCGTAACATCGATTTTTCAAGATTAATTGCCGTCTCAATTATGCGGTAGGCTTTTGTTCGTTGTACCCTTGAAAATGAATCGCACTATAGGGCCCTCTTCTTTCATTTTATTTTATGTTTTATGGACCCTGTTTTAGGAGTCTGAGTTTTGGCCAATGAAAGCCAAATGCAAGGTTCAAAGTAAAACCTAGAATGTGAACCAAATATAGTGAAATATTCTCCGTTTTCAGGTCTAACATCAATAACTGTGGAAGTAAACAAAGACGCTTGTGATGACGCCTTCGCATACATCAACGATCTGGCCACCGAGGGCATGGTAGTTTTTTCATTGAGAGCCATGGATAGCTGGCGTCTGCATCATCGGAGTTTTGTCCACGACACCAGCGCTATGAACTTCACGGCAGCGGGTACGGCTTCTCTTACTTTCTACCTTTCCTCTTTCTATTTCTCTTCCTTTTCACTTTCACTTACTTCCTCTCGTCCTTTTACTTCTTACTACAAGTATAGTTAACTTATATCAGAGTTTAGACGGAGATTCTTCAGGCATTTGATGTGGCACTTCGAGCTTTAGAGTAAAGTTTGGGGCAAAAGTTATCAATGTTTGATTCTGTTAAGCGATGTCTATTTATTCGTTCATAAACACAAATAATAATGTTAAGAAGTTTCTTATTTTATTTATTTACAAGTGTTACTATGAATAATTAATATTAGAGGATATCTCAAAAAGGCAATGTAGGGGGTATAATAGGTAATCGTCAGCGGCGCATAGAACAGGGGAATCCCACACCAGAGCGCTCTATATTTAAGTCGTGCGAAAGAGAGCGCTATATAACACTTTCGCCTTGTGATTGCCTGGCGATTTGTATTGGTTGAATATTAACAACCTAGTACACCTATCCCCCAATTTACACGGTACTTGTTTTACACGTTTTCGCTTTTACACGGTTTTCCAAATAACTTTTTTTTTTGTTTTAATAACCGATTTTGTTACCATCTCCCATAATGTAAATATTTCAGCTTCAAACATCGAATCGGCACAAATAACTTGGAGTGATGAAAGTGAATTCGAATCTTCGATTCCGAAAAAAAGTAATTTCTGACAGTGATAAAGGATAATAAAACACCTTTGGTTTTATTTTTTGTTTTTCTGTTTAATGTATTGTAATTAAATAAAAAACAGTGTTTCCGTAATACGTTAAATATTTTACCTTGTCAATGCATTTTATTTTTTGTGTACACCTAAAAATATTGAAAATGAAAAAACTGTTAAATAGCAAAATTATGCATTTTTTGCAAGTTTTTCGATTTACACGGTTTTGACTTGAAATTTTTTAATTTTCGATTTACACGATTTTCTCAGGAACGTATCTACCGTGTAAATCGGGGGATAGGTGTAATAAAGTTACTATACAAGTATATTACAGGTATGCTACTGTACATTATTATTAAAGCTGATTAGAAACAGGTGTAAAAACTTAAAACGGGCGAATGTGTTTATACACGTGTTTACAATCACCTCTTATAAATTTGACTGTCTCGCTAAACGAAAATAGAGTGATAACTATGAAATTTGTTAATTTTTCCTTATTTGAATACGACATTCCAATAACTTCTGTCTGAACAGTCAGCAAAGACAGATAATAAATAATAATTAATTTTAAATAGTAATCCTAATTTTTTGATATGGTGTACCATTACATTGTACACATTTATTGACAGCAAATGAACTATATATTTCACTATTTTAAAACTGTTATAACTATAATCAATCATACTGTATATCCGTTCAATAATATTTCTTTACAATTTAAGTAAGAAAAGGACCATTATTTAGCCACTTCCGCACATGCCATGACTCTGTGTTTGGCACTTATCGGTGTAACATAACTTCTGAAGATGCCCCGTGGAGGGGTGAAACACGTGTTGAGTGATTTAACGGTGGCAGTTGTGTAATTCGCATTGTTTGCCGCGTACGCATTTATCAGCGGGCTGGCGAGCGGTGCACTTTGTTGCACGACTACCACTGCATGTGCGGAAGTGGCTAAATATTGGTCCTTTTCTTACTTAGGATGGACTTCCGCAAAATAACGCCTGATTCTATTAAATCTTTACAATTTTGTTTATCAGATTAAACAAGTTAAGTTTTTAACAGGATATCTAATCAATTGGACAGACGGCCTGTTCAGTATAGCACTCTCGGACCCTGACTCAGAGGGAAGGAGGAAGGCCTTCTACCACCCCCTGGTGTCTACCCAGGAGTTTGCAATCGACACAGAGTTTCTCAAGGACAAGAAAAAATTCTTGGGACACAATACTGTAAGATATCTTCAGTTATAACTATTTATTCATATTGTATAATAATATACACACAGGATCATTTACCACCACTTGTGTACGGCATCAGAATACCAGAAGAGACGAATTTGATAAAAGCCTCCTTTTTGAGAGCCTCCGTTATTGAGGATCTTTCTTCTACACCTCTTTTGGGAGGTGCTTGGGAGGAAAGGAATTCAATAAATTTTTATTCACTTTCATTTTTATTTCTTTACCCTTCTTTTTCCGTAGCAATCACAGTTATATATTCCTCCAATTTTATTCACAATATCTCACATTTTCTGGCTTACTTCTTTAACACACAAGAATTACCTGCCTTCTCAATGCGGGAGTTTTTAATGATAATTTCATCTTCCTTTTTGATAACAGAGTAATATAAAAGAAATCGAAAATCATTAGCAATTATTTTATAAATCGTAAAAAGTTTTTACAATATCCCACTCGAATTAATAAATATTTATGAAATTGTCACGACGAGTATTTAAATATGTTATGGCAGAATATAGTAGCCATACAAAAAATAAAACGTAATTTTTATTATTATAATTTTTTTATATATTATAATTAGATAAACATTGTTTTTCTGACTGTACTGTCAGGCCGGAGTTGTATGTAATACATGTGTTTTTATTTCAATATTAACTCTGTGTAACAATTTATATTATACACACAGACATTCAAATTTTACAGATAAATGCAAACACATTAACATATAAATATATTATTCACGTATGTAGTAAGACAATTTATACATTTTTCACATTTAAATGTGGTAGTTAATAATAATCATATTTAAGTGTGTTACGCAATAAACGATTCGGACGTCATTATTTAAAACATATATTTATTTAATATCAGAATAAAGAGTTGTAGCTTATGATTTTGTATTGTTCGCTAAGTTAGGACTAACTTAACACCACTATTTTAGTTCTTTATATAAGTTTAAGTGTTTTTCATGACTTGGAAACAGACTAAAAATTAAAATACAACGTAATTTTTTTTAATAGAAACAAATAATTAAATTTTCGATTTCAAAAAATAGATATTACTCGTTTCGTGTGGTGTTTCAAGGAGTAAAAATTGTAAACTGGACTTTATTTATTTATTACAGTGGTGTACCTAGAACTTTTGCCGCCCGGGGCGATCTCCAGTTTGCCGCCCTTTCTATTATATGTCAATCAAATAGTAATAGGTTTTTGAGTATAATATAAAACATTAGACTTATTAGATATTAAACTTATAATAATCATTTATTATTCAAGAAAGAAAATAAATTTGAAATGAAAAAGTTGCTTTTACAACTATAAGTAAATATAAAAAATGCCGCCCCTAGGTAAGTGCCGCCCGGTGCGGACCGCACCCACCGCCCCCCCCTAGGTACGCCACTGATTTATTATAAACAAGGTATTAAATATTCGAGTATATAGACCTTATTCTATAGAGTATAATATCAAAGTGTATAAGCCGTTTCAATATAAATAAATAAACATAAATGAGTATGTTATTAATATAGTTATGTGAAAAAATGGTATGCAATTCTTTTGTCATATAACAAGGAGAAGGACACTGACGGTTGTAACACAGTTCGGTAACCAAATAATATAATTAAGTATCTAGTAATTAAAATTAAATCTTATATATAAAATTCTCGTGTCACGGTGTTCGAACTTGAACTCCTCCGAAACGGCTTGACCGATTTTTACCAAATTTTACATGCGTATTCAGTATGTCTGAGAATCGGCTACTATCTATTTTCCATACCCCTAAGTGATAAGGGTGGTCCACCCCTAAATTTTATTTTCAATTTTTTAGACATTTTTTTTGGTTTTTATTTTAACCCCTCTACGATCAACCCTTATCTTACATTTGTTAATTAAAAACTAGTAGTAAAAAAATATTCCAGTACATCGGCGAACGCGGTAAAAACACTCAAAGCGGATCGCACGACTACCACGCGGGTTCTAGAACAATCTTCTACGGGAATGTAGCACAGGACGCCATCTTGTGTTGGAACATCGACAGCAATATGGCGCCGGGAAACATTGCAGTTGTCGCACAAGATTCTACGAAGCTTGCCTATGTTTCGGGTAATGTTATTAGTCAAATTTTAATTCAAATAGCTTTACGCATATGACATTACATTTAATTTATTAAATTGATAAAGGGAGTGCATACTATAAATATGTACAAACAAATAAATGACCTGAAATAATCCAAGCCAGAAGAGTGTGGTTATTATGCCAAGTCTTGAAAGTGGGAGTGTTCACAGGTTGAAAGAAAAAATCAGTGATGATGAACCCCTCGTGCAGCTACAAGCCAAACGATAGCGTGGTGTAAAATACATCTAACGCCATCTAGTGCAGAGGAATTTAAAAAACTACTAATTTGAGATTTGTACCTTGAAAGCCAATTGTACTCTTTTGTTGCGAGGCGATTTAAAGCAAGATAAAAGCTCTGAAATCATCAGATGTTGCTACAATTCTTACTATGCTCCTTCGTCATGGCTTTAATGACTGAAAATAAAGTAAACACGTCATATTTTTCTAACATTTTTTTGACTGTTCTATTATTTTAAAGTTTGAAGGAGCCGTCCACGGCTGTGTTGAATGCTTCTGTAGTTGCGTTAATAGAGCAAGTAGAGAAGTGCGTACTATATGGGTTTATATCTAACAACTAACGGGTGCAATTGATCATCTTGTTACACCATCATCATTTCTGTTAACGACATCCACCCGCGTGGTGGACAGACGAACTGGTTCAGATTGTCAGAAGGTACTGAATGTACGCCGCTTCCATGCGGAAAGCTTGTTTTCACCAGTGGATGCTTACGGCTGATGATGATAATAAAATGATGATGATATTATTTAATGGAATCAGGCGTTACCTTTCGGAAGTCAGTATTTAGCCACTTCCGCACATGCGCATGTGTGGAAGTGGCTAATTACTATTGGTCCTTTTCTTACTTAGGATGTTATTAGTTTTTACTTATAAGTAAAATTTAAATAAGTAATTTATAACGTAGGCGTTATGTATTGTACTTGGAATTAGACTTGTAAATCACACAAATCCACTCATGTAGATATAACCTATATTTATTAAATGTTGATATTTCAGATTTAAAAGTAATCGGCGACGAATTGTGGGTGCTCGTCAACCAGATCCCGAAATTCATTTATTCAAGATTCGATACAAACGAATTCAACTACTTCATACACAGGTTAGATTAAAGGTTCCCACGTTTATTTTGTAAACTTTCAATATTTAGACGGACAACCCCTTGTAGCTGCAATACCATATTCTCAAAACTCTACAAAATATGTGAAGATTTGATCTAACTAGACAGAGTTTGAACCATTAATAATTTGATTGAAACAAGTTCGTGCCTTCAGTGAAAATTACATTGAAGTAATTGTAATAAATATATCTATAAAGGCTATGCGTGTATTAATGTCAATATCCACTTGAATCAATATGATTAATACGTCACAAGAAAAATGCCAGAGGAGTTCAATTTGGTACAAACTAGAATCAGTTCATTTTTCTAAATTTATTAGATTTATTTATTTAAATATAGTTATTATTACGGTTAACTAAATAAGGGAGGCTTGGTCTACTCGACACTGAGCGATGCAGAGATAATTATATGAAATGAGTGATATATGCCTAAACCCCGACGGTGCCTCTCGGCAATCATATGAGGCGCGTGCGCAAAGGCGGCATTGCTTCAGTTTCTTTGCATATTTACTTTGTGTCGCAAATGTTAACATTACTTTAAAATTTTATTTTTAACTTTTAATAAATTATCTGTCGTGTCAATGTTTTCTTAATCTGTAATGGTATTTCTAAATTTAAAATTAAATTTGTATGAATTTGTAATTTGTTGTGCGCTTCTGGCATTCTTCTTTTGAGTAAGAAAAAGACCAATATTTAGCCACTTCCGTGCATGCAGTGGTAGTCGTGCAACAAAGTGCACCACCCGCCAGCCCGCTGATAAATGCGTATACGGCAAACAATGCGAATTACCTAACTGCCACCGTTAAACCACTCAACACGTGTTTTACCCCTCCACGGGGCATCTTCAGGACTTACGTTACACCAATTAGTACCAAACACAGAGTGAAATTGGCTCGTGTTGAGTGATTTTACTTCCGCAAGGTAACGCCTGATTCCATTAAATATTGTTCTTTGACTGTCACTTGGTCACTATCATTTTAGTTTTTAACCAAATTTCTTGATGGTATAGGTTGAAGGTTGCTATCAAATCAGAGTTCAATTCTATTCTAGATCCTTCCAAATTGGGTTCGTCTGAACGAAATTTAAGTTTTTAGGATGCATGGTATTGTCTATAACAATGGCTACGAGATGTAATCATTGCTAGAGTGTAAGTAACGCGAAATGTACATTATTCTACCACGTATCACAGTACAGTTAGTGTTATATGTAATATAGTTATGTTCATTTATATATTTACATTTATCTAAGTTATAACCATTTATATAACTTTAATCGTAAAAAGATTATAATTTCAAAATTACTCTTTTCCAGGTTCAACATACGAGCGTTAATCAGGGGCACTGTATGCGAGAAATAATAATTGTAAAACAATTAAAAATAATTATAATTATGATTTGTTTTTTTTTTCATCGTATCAAAAAACGACTTAGTATTAAAAATATTTAAACAAAATTTTATATACCTTAAGCCTAAAAGTTAAATATTCACTGGATTTGTAAGATCTCTAAAATTGGTAAAAAAATCATTTAACCAAATTTTTGTTAAACTTCACTGCAAATAAATACATTTAAAAAACTTAAGTTAAACGGTTTTTTGATACCTATATTGTGGTGGTTGTGCAAAAATATGTACCTAGTCCGCCATATTGGAACGGCGTCCATCTTAAATTTTAAATTTAGACATAATCATCGTGTTTTACTAGTGTAGCTCTTTCATTTGATACCCATATTGAGGGGGTTAAGGAAAAATATGTAATCCGCCATTTTGTATCGGCGGCCATCTTAGATTTATAATGTTATTGATTTTATTATATTGTATTGTCCTCTAAATTAAAAGTGTGTACCAAATTTCAGATCAATCTGACAACGGGAAGGTGCTTAAATTTCGATCCCTCTAGTCTATTAAAATTAATGGTAATAATTTTATAAAATGTAGTTTATTTTTCTTAAACTGGCAACACTACTCGACCCCGTCACTCTTTTGTGACAACTTCCGGTGAAAGGATTGAGAGTGGTGGGGTTGAAACAGCGTTTTGATTATTGAGTCGGGAGCTCGGTCACTCGTTCGATAACTATCGAAGTGATAAGTTGTCTAGTGGAAACAACGCTAGTTGGCCTATTAGAGTATTAAAAGTAGAATAAAAGTATTTACTGTGCTGTGAATTCGAGTTTTTCTGATATAATTATTATTTACTTTCTATCCTAGCAGACTTTAAAGTACCAAACATTATTAGCCTGCCACATTCTAATAGGAAATGTAAATTAATTTAACGTATTTCAAAGTGATCATTTTATGCAGGGTGATTGGAAGCTCGTGTAAAAGCTTGAAAGCTTTTTTCTGACAAATATATTTATCCTTTTAATGGTTTCAAAATCTGCATCAAGCGATGCTAGTATCAAGTCTTATTTGTTTCATTAAAACTGTATCAAATGCTTATGTCGTGCCTTGCTATCACAAGTTACAGGCACTATTCATGAAGTTATTGACTCGTATGTGTATCTGGAACAAACAGTCAAAGAAGGTAAATCAAACCTTGAGAAATATGTCATTTGATGTATTCAACTCAACACGGCAGCGTTCTAAAACTGAGAAACATCTTCGTGTGCAATATTCTTAATTGGCTTAAGTCGATAGGCTTTTATCTATAAGTGCAAGCGGCAGATTGCAGGTCACATAAAAGAAACCACTAGAGCCTTAAGGTTCTGCAGTGGAAGCCGCGGTGCCTCAACGTGCACGCAATCTATACAAGCCACTTTCAAACGGTCGTATCGGAAAATATCTTTATTTCAAAATATTACATTATTTAAAATGATTTCAGAAATTAAAATCATCGATAAATATACCGCACATCACTATTATAGACTTCCAGTTACATAAAGGTGTACAGGATATGATGAAAACATAATGATTCTAAGTTTGTGTTGATCACAACGTATGTACTTATATAAATAATGATAGGTTCATCTGCATGTAATAATTAAATTATAATACCGTTAGGAGGATTTATATTATATCTTGTAAGTATATTTACTTTTATTATTAATGGTTTCATATATTGTTTACTTTTAAAAGATTAATGTTTTTTATGACCCTATCTCGTTTAGGGACAGGGAACTTAAAATTTTTAATTAATTATTTCACATCCTGTTTTTTATTTCTTTACTCCTCTCTTACATATTTCACATGATCTTACATACCCATCCATTTTAAGTTTCCTCGTTTTCATCACCTTTCACCCTTCACCACACTTTTCAAATCTCACAGGTATTGGGTTTCCAACATTTATTTATCACAATTTGTTTAGCACTTAAACAGATTTTATCACAGTTGGTATCACATTAAATTTTATTTAATCTAATGTTTTGTTTACAATTTGACTATCTTTTAGTGTTTTACCGTTTTCTTATTTTCCATTTAGATTATTTCATTTCGCTTACTCGACCTGACATCTTATTTTTAAGTTTTATTTTTATCAACTGACACTTTTATAACCACCTCTGCAATACCCGAGGAAGTTCGATCTGTCTACTTCATCGCCTATTATCGAGTCAATGCTATTACATTAGCTTACGGATCGCATGTGACCTGCGGGTCGTCCCCAGGGGTCCCTCCAAAACAGTATATCCCAGTGTAGGACCCTCGCCCCCAGTAGGGCATTTTGTGTAATCGACACGAGTTGAACCCTTTCGCTTTAATATAAAAATTATTTATGTCACATAAGAAGGCGTAATAATTTTAGAAAGCCTAAGGTCGGGCATAACAAAGGTTTTTTTTTTTAAATTTAAAAATAATCTTTCTTCTATCTCGTTTATATATTACTGGGATATACACCCTCCTGCTTTCACCCTCCCTCTCTCATCCTTTACAATTACTCTCTTTATTCCCTCTCTCATCCTTCACAATTACTCTCTTTATTCCCTCTCTCATCCTTCACAATTACTCTCTTTATTCCCTCTCTCATCCTTCACAATTTTTCCTTTATTCCCTCTCTCATCCTTCATACTTTTTATTATTCAGCATCCATTCAATATGCACAATAAAAATGGAAATTACTGCTCCATGAGCACCTGGGATTGTCTGTTACTCAACACGTATTAATCATTCAGATTCAGGTCGTACAGGGTTTAAACCCTGGTTAATTAGACTTGGTCCTTTGTATCAAATATTGTTTATTTATTTATACAACTTATTTTGTATTAGCTTTTATGAATAGAAAACTTTAGGAAAAGAGAACTTCTTTAATCTAATTGAAAGGAAACACAGTTGTAAATATATAATTATCATAAAGGGTTTCCACATTTGCGCGGCGTTTCAATCTTGGCTTAAGATATTCCATCTGTCGGGACTCGCAAGTTATCTTTTGGGCGATTGTATATACCTTCAAGTATGGTTTCAATCCCTAGATGATGATTTGTATCTAGTAATCATTTACATTATTCACTTGTCATTATATATACGTCAAAACATAATATTGACGACAAGAAGGCAATAGATATAAGAAAAAATAAATTACACTGTAAAGTATGTTTGCAGTTTTTTTGCATCATAGTTTGACAAGGTCACGATAGATAAAAAATATTGCTGAAATATAAACATCTTTTTCCTGTTTCTTTCTTAGGATCCATTAAGATAATTGTGTTGCAGTAAGGCGCAAGACTTCGGAGCTGTGTATACGGTAAATAGTTTATTTTTGTTTCTGAAGAAATCTTGAATAATCTCGAGATATTCTATTTAAGTACAAGGTTATATGGGACTAAAACCTTCCTCCCTGGTCATCCTCTGTAACTTTTGAGGGGCCGATCTTCTAAGGAACCCGCAGGTGCCACTTAGTACTTACTGTGTCAAGGTTCACGCTGAAAGAGACTACTTCGCGTTGCTGACCTCCTCATGGAAGCTCCTTACCCTCAACTCCCTTTTAATTGCCTCTTACAGGCAGAGGATACTTTAGCCCTATTGTAATGAACACAAGGTTATAAGTGAGCTTGTGATTAATGTAGCACGATTTTCTTGAAGGACCTTTTGTTTTTCGTGGAAACTTCGGACTTGCAGTGGACGGCTGTCGACTGACCTGAACTAACCAGATATTTATATATATATATATATATATATATATATATATATATATATATATATATTTATCAATTTTGTCTATGTACATAAGAAATCCTTTATAGATAAATTTCGTATTTGTATCTCTTTGCTACCTCCATCACAAATATTAAGCATTATACTTATTGTAAATACATACATATGAACGAGTAGAGTAATGTATATGTTATATCCTTTTCATTAAGTGTGTGTTTATTAGTAAATAGATAATAGGTATACAATTATTCATATATACAGGATGATAGAATTGCGAATAGTGTTAGCTCAGCGGTAGAGGACAGAAACTTACGATTGTTGATCACGGATTCGATTCTTGTGATCCAATCTTATGTAATTCACACTGTGCATTAATTATATGGGATTACCACTGTTCAAAAACAAGTTTTCAGATGATGGGCAGCTGCATCCTCTGTATATCATACCATCACTCCGAGACCGTGAACCCGTCTGCTAAGCGATTATGGTATATTTCCACATAAATATCTTTGAGGTAGGCCTATACTTTGCAGGGGGTTTTATAGATTGAAACGATGATAACAAGTTGATTGGTTATAGGTATATAAGCTTTAAACGGAAGAACGTACAGCTTATTTCCTGCCAACTGTTGTACGGTAAATCCTTTTAATAAATTAACGGTTTCAGAACTAACCAAACACGTAATGATAATACACAGTAAAAAAAATATTTATAAAACGGATTACACCCCCTTTGAAGTTTATTTGCATTCTTTTCGAAGTTGTATCACTGTTTAATCAGTACTTATTTACACTGTGCATTTTTAGATTTTAGGTTGCGTTGTTTTTAGCTCGAGTCTTTAATTTTGTTTTTATTTTGTTTATACAGATCTAATTAAGATAGACTGATGTTTCTTCTTGGTGGTAATGCAAATAGTGATTACAAATTTAAGCCGTATCTCATTTATCAAAGAACATGCTTCCCGTCTACTGGCGAGAATACTGAAAAGCATGGATGACAATACTCGTATAATTATTTCAAAACTTGTTTTCAACTTGTGATCCATCCAGAAATTAAAGCTTATTGCAATAAGGAAAGCTTAAACATCAAGACTTTGTTTGGTCCTTGTAGATGCTCCTGGAATTTTATATTATCTTTGTCTTTTAAATGTCCACTTTGTTCAATTCTTTTTTTAAAAGATAAGTTTTTTTTTTCCATACTAGAAAATCTTAATTCACTTTGCGTCGTTTTAATTCGCGTAGTTTTTATTCGCAAGTGTCAGTTCTCTATCGCTATCCTAATGCCCAACCTGTATATACATTTTACCGCAATTATTGACTATGAACCAAACACAAAAAAATTAATACTAATATAGGTGTAGTTTGCTTTTTACTTTATATTCAATGCATTATTTATGTTTTTTTTTAATACTAATTTCTTTGCAGCCAGATTCAAAAATGCTGATAAAAACCGATAATGGTTTGACGTGTTTATCGGTTTTGCTTTTGAGCGCAAGTGTACAGTCGCAGCGAAGAAGTTTGGGGAAGTTCCAGGAGGTGTTCGCTTGGAAACAGCTCACCTACAACATCGATGGACAAATCGGTAAGGGAACCTTTGGACTAGTGATGTTCATTTCTGCCATATATAGACAGGAAAAAGTATTTTTACAAAGTTAACCTTTTCCACTCCAATGTCGAGTGTCACTCGACACTGATTTTGTTCCACAAGCTCCACTGTCGAGTGATACTCGACATGGTGTAACACTTCTTTTTGCGGAAAATTTTAAAACAGGAAAGATTTTTGTTACTAAAATGTTTGAATCACGAATGAATGAAACATATTCTAGAATCGCAAGATACTATAATTCATTTAAAATTTATCGATGCTACATAACAGCCTTGGAGTGGAAAGGGTTAATACAGGGTGATTGGATATAAATGCTTTAATCACCTGTATAAACTCTGTGAAACGGCCAATAATTTCGTAAATATAAATAGTAAATAATAATTAATTTTAATACGTAGCTATAAGAGTTCTGCAAATGGTTTTTTCTTATTATTGTATAAGATTGGGATTGACTTTAGTGGACTGTATTTAATTAGAAGGCCTTTGTCCAGAGAATGAATTAATTTATTAAGAATTAATTTTACAAAGAAGGGAAAACACGTGTGCTCGGTGGCGGTAAGGAGCAGAGAGGGCACAGATAAAAACATATTTTACCGATTCGCCAAACCACAGATAAAATCTTAACTAAAACATTTTTTGTTGGTACTATTGTCAACAATTATATATTATTATTTATTATATCTGAGTTTTTTGATTTTGGATAAGGATGCACATAGAATAATTGTCTCAAACGCTGTGAATTATTTAATGGTTTCACAGATAATAAATGACGTGATGATAATACATTTAAAAAAAGAAATTTCAAAATTCGAATTGAAAATAATTGTGTCTGTAATAGTCCCTGTAGTCTGTGCTGAAGATGTTACTGGCCTATTGCATTATAATACCAAAAATATATTAATGTTTCATTACAACTTAAAATCCTTTATACCTATAACCGATCATCCTTTATAACACTCGTTATAGAGGTGATTGAAAGAGTTTTCTACCGTTTTATAAGCAAATGAAAGGCGCAAAAGATTGTAGTTAGGGATGACAATTGTAAAAAAAATGATAATGCCTATGCACATACGTAGTATTTTTTTAACTCTATTTAATTTTATAGCATAATCAAAAAATCTGAATCACTTTCTATTTTACATCACAGACTAAAACCAATCTGTGTTACCGGTGATGAATAGCAGTGAAACTTGGTCTTTAACTTTGGATCTGTTCGGCAAGCCCACAATCTCCCTATGACCGATAGAGAGGATGATTGTCATGATATTTTACGAGATTGAATTAGGAGTTAAATCCGTAGATGAAGAAAAAAATACATAGCGCTCAGAATTCAACCAGGTCTTATGGTTTTATAGTGGAGACCGTCGACTGGCAAACGCAGAATAAAACGTCCACGCATAAGATAAACAAATGATCTTGTTAATTTGTCGGAATTTACCGGACCATCTCAAGAAAAAATCTACTGCAGAATCGTTTAATGAGTTGGCCCGGCACATTGTCCTAAATCTCAAGGCATTTAACGGTCTGTAGCGCTTGGGCAGCGATTTGAAATAAAATAATGTAACAACTAATATATAATTGAGTAAAACTTCCAAATTGTATCGTTAATATGTGTAAATTTTAGCTGTATTTATCCATAAGAGAAAATTGTGTAAGAAATATTAAAAAAATTATAAAACGCTGTCGTGCCTCGCAGCTGGGAGAAGAAAGATCCGTATCAAATAGCGGCAACCCTCTCCCAACTGTCTGCGTTTAATAAAAGCGAAAACAAAATATTTAAAAAAAACACTAGGGATACAAAATAGAATTAATAAAAAAAATTGTCGGAATGTTCTGGAAGCAGGTCGCTTTCGTTCGGATATGTTCGGAAATGTTCGGAAGTGTTCGTTAAAATGATGACTGTCAATTTTGGTGTTTATTATCGGAACAATAAAATTTTCAGACTAAACATTCCTTCTTATTTGTCGTGTTTCTGGCGTACTTTATAAATTATTTTTGTACTGTAGTTTTAAAATTAAGAAATAGTACATCCAACGTAAACACTGGAACATCATAATCTATTTGTATCTTACAATTTGCACCGCAATGTACAAATAGCCAAGGTCAAACTCGTCACGAGATATGCCATATTCCTCAAAGCGTCCATCTTCGCGGAAATGATCCTACTCGTGTTTGTTCAGTTCTGTGTAATGACCGCATTGATCTGCGGCTTAGATAGCAATTTAGCGATGACGATGTTTTATTTACTTTTTTATTAATACTGGCCATCTATGAAATTTGTGTCGATAAAAATGCTAATTTTCATTTAGTTGCATGGTGTATCTATGTCGTTTTTTGGAACAAATTTAACAAAACTTATTGTTTCTGAACTAATATTGCAATTTAAGAAGTAACTTATTTATTAAGTGCCTCTTTAGAATAGCTGATATACTAGATTTATCTTTTTTATTATTTATTTATTTACTTTATTGGAGATAAACAGTAACAAAAGGCAGTAAGAAAGTACAAACTTAGAAGCTTATAAATATAAAATTAGTTACAACTGTCACCTTATAACTATCTCACTGAGAAAATATAATGATTTACATTCAAACAATGTAAAAACATTACTAAAAACATTACTAAAAACGGATCAAATATTATGGTTTAAATTGTATTGTATGTACTCAATAATTTCGAACGAAATTGTCTTTTAATAGATACGAGAGAGCACGAGTATATATCAATATCACTAACATATGAGTTGTGGAGGTCACACATTCTGTATTAGCAATTTGAACTGGCATTGGGCACGCCACTTGGCTGCTAATGCCTAACGGTTCTGTATTAGAGACCACGGATAGGATATCCACCTACATGGTGAACAGAAGACCTTATGCAGATCATCAGAAGATTCTGGATGCAAGCCGCTTTCAGCCGGTCTTTTTTAGTTATTTTGTCCAAGTTTCTGGGAACCTCTCGTTCACCATTACAAGTGGAATGAGACTGTAAAGGGGTTTACAGAGGTTTAATAATTTTAATTTTATTGTCTCCTTCTATTCTTACAATTTCTTCTTCTGTTCTGCATCTTTCTTGCTTTACAAATTCTAACATTTTTTACATTTTTAGATATCGCTCCTACATCTCAATTCATCCCTCACCATAATTTCTAACGTCACACATACCTTTTTATTTTTTTAAATCATTTTACATTATATCATAGCGTCTGTTACCTTATCTTTTTATTTTAAATTATAATTTTACACAATTTTGTCACAGTAGGTTTTACTGTGTGATGTCTTACTCATTCCTGTTTACGTAACTAGATCTTATTTCTATGTATTGTTAGCAATGGTACCAACAAAAAATGTTATAGTTAAGATTTTATCTATGGTTTGGCGAATCTGTAAAATATGTTTTTATCTGTGCTCTCTCTCTGCTCCCTACCGCTACCGAGCACACGTATTTTCGCTTCCTTGTAAAATTAATTCTTAATAAATTAATTCATTATCTGGACCAAGACCTTTTAATTAAATACAGTTCACTAAAGTCAATCCCAATCTTATACATGCATTGAACTCTGAATAATTTTCTTGCAAAATCTTAGGCTTACAGAGACACTCTTTTCGTCGCTCACTACGGAAGCGATGTTTCTGGCCTCTATGACTTTACTAAATTCTGTCTCACGGACAGACCGGAGTCCTTCCAACCGGTAATGTACACCGGTAAATCTGTTTTTTTTTAAACTGATTAGTACCTATAGAATGCTTTATTATTTCGACCATTTTGTACGCCGGTGTTCGGATAATCTAGAGAAGGTAACAGATGTCGGAAATAAATAAATAGTTTTTATTTCAAGAAGCTTCTCATATTTGAGATACAATTGTGATCCATGTTGTTATTTAAATTATTATCAGAAATTATAAATATTATTAAATTAAAAATAGGTTTAGGTCTAGGTCCTGTTTAAACTAAATACAAAATAATGCTACATCATTGAATAAATAAATAACATAAATAGTAGTGGTTATTTGTCATTCACAATCCTGTGTAGATGTATACAGTGATGATAGAAAGCATTTTCTTACACCTCACGCGCGGCCACAGTTAAAATGTTATCACTACTGTTATATAGCCTCTCTCATACGCTAGCTGATCGACATTGAAAGATTGCCCAGCAATTTAGGACCCTGGCGTCCGCCCTTGATCGCGTCCGCAAACATGTCCTTGAGTGGTGATAAATGCAATAGGTAAAAATAAAACAAACACTAAAATATAGAAATAAAAGGAATATAGTAGTACCAAAAATAGTGCAATAAATAGTATAATATAAGATGATAATTACAAAGAAAATACGTGTTAAATATTTAAATAATAAATGTAATGTTGCAAAATAAAATAGTAAGGAAACCTAGAATGTAGTGGTTGAGGATGGATGTATGGCTAATCGAATGAAAGAGAAATACTGGGAAAATTGTAGAACGAAAGAAACAGTACGACAGATAAGATGACACATGAAAGAGAAGAATGATAATAATAAAAAATATGAATAAATTACTAGAATTAAAAAGTCCCTGTCCCACACGAGGGAACGAGAGGTCCCCAACAGCGAGGACCATTTTGAACAAAAAAAAAACATGTTCTTGGCACTGCAGCTCCTGGGTTTTTTCATAATTATACGAAAAGCGTCATTATACTGCACTCGAAGTATAATGATGCCCTCGTGTATTTCGTCCAGTATGGAGGGTAAAAGGGCCAGAAGATGGTCACCGCGCAAGACTGACGCAATATCAAAACCGTGTAACAGCAGCGTGCACGGTTCTATATACTTTTACAAAATTACGCGACCATTAGTCACGAGGAAGCGACGAAAAATATAATAGCAGGCCTATAACCAGGAATAGACAAGTTTGGTTTAATGATAACGGTGATAAAGTAATAATTGTTACTCCAAAATATAAAAAAATATCTCCACAGTCCTTCAAGATCAATTCGAAGACGTTATTTCCGGTGCCAGAAAGAAAGGCGAAACCGACTTCGTATTTCGAGATCAACAAGACAATGCGAATCCATGGAACCAAGGTGCGTTCATAATTATAATATATACAAAGATTTTACATTTTTTAACTACTTCATTGTTTTAATTTTTATTAATAAAGATTGTATAGAAAAGGTTCATTTAACTTGTAGTTAACTAAACCAAAGTAGAAAAATTACTCAGTGTATCTATCTTGTTATTTTTATTTCTAAAATTCTTGCCCCCGTATGTAACACATATATATATAAATATATATATATGTGAATATATATATATATATATTGTATTAAAGCGAAAGGCTTAAACTCCGGTCAAGTCCACTATTGAATTGCTCCTCTCAATAATCAAATTGCCCCCTGTGGGGCGTTGGTTCCATGTTGAGAAACACTGCTGTAGGTGATGACTAAGAACACGGTAGTACAGTAGAATAATTAAATTATTTTTTTAATATATCCATATCATTATACACATCGGATAATTTATAATATAGTGAAATGTGTACATTAGAAGACAGGATAAAACAATTTTAAAGTTACTACTGCATGATGACTACTACTGCATGTGCGGAAGTGGCTAAATATTGGTCCTTTCTTACTTAGGATGGACTTCCTCAAGGTAACGCTTGATTCCAATAAATATCAGTGACAATCCAACATAATTAATGCACAGTGTAAATTAAATATGATTGAATATCGAGAATCGAACGCGAGGCCTATGATTGCAAATCCCAATTTTCTATAGCTGCTTCTTCTTCCATTGCTCGAAATATGTTATTTGTTGTAAATTAATATATAGTACACCCGTAAGTAATATAGTAAGAATAGTCTTTAAAATTAGGATTATTATATCATCATAAACACTAATAAACGTTCACTGCAAGGCATATATCTCTCTTCTATATATTATATATCTTCTTGGTCTTCTTATGTAAATATTTCAAGTTAGAGAGTGATCACTTTATATGGGGTGGTTGGAAATAGATATAAAAACTTCAAGGCTTTTTAGAAAGCCGATCAAAGCCTCCGCCACTTGAATAGCTCGTTTTCAAATCATAATTAAATGAAAAGATATTATTGCATACAAATGAAAACTATACATTCACTAATGCCTTTAAAACTTTATCACTTATAACAAATTTTATCAATTTTGGTTTGAAAATTAAAAAGGTTATTTGTTCTTATGCAATAAAATTTTCTTTTTGCCAGATCCACCAATTTGGTTTAGAAATAAAAAAAAATATTTTTTCTTCTACAATAATTTTTTTTCCAGATCCGACCAAAGGCGATACATCCACGCCAAGGCCAGCTGGTAAGTCGAAGTGTCTCTATTTGCTTGCTTGATTTCCGTTTAAATTAATGCTGTTAGTTTGGGGGCTTTTATAGCTTCATCAGAACTGAGTTCAGAGAGAACTTAAAAATAAAATAGAAGCTGGAAAGATGACATTCGCATAGTAAACCACTCTACTCGGGTAGAGCTGTGTAGTGTTGATGTTGTGTATGTGGCTTGGGACGGCAGCGTGGACCACAGGCGAGCCAAGGATGGATCCGGATCCAACCTCGGTTCGCCCACGCTGTTCGCAGCTAGGGAGCTGGCCGCCCCCTAAGTATAGCTGTGTTTCTATTTAACACGTTCACTGCGGCTTGAGGCCGATTCAGCCTCATGGTAGACTTTGCACTGGTGCGGCGCGTAAAACTCGTGTTTTCTCTCTAGTGCGGCGGCTGTTTACATTCAACCGAAACATGAGGCAGAAAAGGCCTCAACCGCACTACTAGGAAGTTCAGCTTGAGGCTGATTCGACCTCTACCGCACCAGCTGAAAGTTCTTCAAAATTGGGCCCGCAGTGAACGTGTTAAAATAGAACATTTCATCTAGGAGCAAGTAACTGTAGTGAACCATGCGATGTCTTTTCACCAGAGATATTTATTTAATTTATTTGAGGAACAAACAAATAATTATACATTGTAATAATATTGCTACATAAAAAGCCGCCATATGTGAAAGTTCCCGCGGACGTCGTCACAACGCTCAACCATTTGCTCGTCTCGCCCACTCGTCTCGCTCACTCGCACGGCGTGCACTATACGCGCTCTTGCTTGCGCCTGGCAGGTAGCCAAGGCGCAGCACGTGCGCCCGCGGCCGTTGCAGTTCTCGGGGAGTCGGATTTAAACCAGGGAACGATGCGCAACCGCTCGTAGGCGCATTATTCATTTTCCGGGCACAAATTATGTTAATTATTCAATAAACGTTTTTCCACATTACAACATTAAATGTTATGACAAGTATTTTTTTACAATAATTTGGTATTTTATGTTTTTATTATGGTTAGGTTAAATAAATTAAATGTAAGTCTCCTGAAGGATCATAAGCGTCTTTCGTCTTATTTCAGAATTCTCTATCTCTGACCTTTACCGTAAATTTTCTAAAACTTTTATGACGTCATTACTCTATCTTTTGCAGTGGTGACATCTACCTCTTGAACTTTTCTTGTAAAAAGGATTCCAGAAATTAAGATTTATGACAAATATAAGACATTTGATTCGTTTTCTTTTAAAATGATGTGAGTTCATTTTATATTATATGGAGATATTCAAGGGTGTACATTTATATAGTTTGAAAAAAATTGGAATATGTAAAAGTGCTCATTATATGTTATTTAAATATTAAATTTATAATGAAAAATAACAATAATTGATTTAAATTTATAATGTTGTTTAAATTAATGTTTACAATATTTTAATGTGATTAACAAAAATTAAAACTTTTATTGTCTTTATAAGTACTTACACCACTTTCAAAGTCAGCAAAAAGTAAAAATCGTATATTTACTAAATATTAACTATGGGATATCAATTGAAAAAAAAAAAACATTTAAAAAAAAAACTTTCATTAAATACAGTAGAACCCCTTTATTCGGGGGTGTTTTATAAATATTCAGCTAATACAGAAACCGTGAATACGGAATGCTAATTTATATGGGATTACAGGGAATACGTTTCTTGGTGAAAAATAAAAAAAAAATATTAAAAAAAACAATTTAATTGATAATTTTGATTAATTATTTTAAGACTTAAACAATGGTTTAAAGCAAGTTTTAGGTGTAATATCATTAAATCCTTCTTGGTTATTTATAAAATGCAAAAGAAATATAATGGTCAAGTCTTAAACTTTAGCTTCGTTACCTCAAAAGTCATAAACTAAGCGCCTTCTACGCCCTGCCACTTCGAACCTCAGAATCTGCAAGTGCCACTAGAGCATGGATGCACAGAACGCGGCCCGCCGGTCGAATACTGGTGGCCCGCCGACAGCAAAAATAATACTTTCGTACATTCGAAAAATATTGAATTCTATTCCAGAATAAAACCAAAAAAATTTAATTACCTATACTTCTGGCGGCCGGCCCGCCATCAGTTCATGATTTGCCCGAGTGGCCCCTAGTCTTAATAAGTCTGTGCAACCATGCACTTGAGAAACGTCTTACCAAGATATCTATGGGAGAGATATACCATATTTACCACACTTGACAGGCGGGTTGGCGATCGCAGTGTGGTATTATGGTACGCAGAGGACGCTGCTGCTCATCCTCTGGAGACTTATTTGTGTGCAATTAACAGGTTGTCAAATATCTCCCTTCCGCTTTTTTGCTCTTTATTCAATGCTTTATAAAAAGTGTTACAGTGATCGGATTTAGTTCAAATATGCGCCGTTTTGTCCGATAATCTGTTTCCATCTAGACGGCAACTTCATAATGTAATCACTTCACTTGGTAATCACTTGGCGCTATGTCCGGGCTATATGGTGGATGTGATAAAACCTCCCATCCGAGCTCCCGTAGCTTCTGACGAGTCATCAACGAAGTGTGTGGTCTGGCGTTGTCCTGGTGGAACACTACAACCTCCTGTTGGCCAATTCTGGACGCTTCTGGTCGATCGCCTGCTTCAAGCGGTCCAGTTGTTCGCAGAAGATGGTAGAATTAAGCGTCTGGCCATATGGGAGCAGCTCATAGTGGATGATTCCCTTCCAATCCCACCAAACACACAGCAAAAACTTCCTGGCCGTCAATCCCGGCTTGGTCACTGTTTGGGACGATTCACCGGCCTTCGACCACGACCGTTTTCGCTTGATATTGTCGTATGTGATCCATTTTTCGTCGCCAGTCACCATCCGCTTCAAGAATGGGTCGAGTTCGTTCCGTTTCAGCGGCATATCGCAGGCGTTGATTCTTTTGCGTCAAATCATGCGGCACCCAAACATCAAGCTTTTTTTGTATCCAGCCTTCTGCAGATGGTTTAAAATGGTTTGGTGACTAACTCCCATCTCCTGGGCGATGTCACGAGATGTCACATGCCGGTCTAACTCGATGTAGTCCATGATTTGATCGGTATTTGTCGTCACAGGTCTTCCGCCGGCTGGCTTATCCATGGTGTCGTTTTCGCCGGCTCTGAATCGTCGAAACCATTCCTCCGCGGTTCGAAGTGATAGAGTACCATCCCCCAAAACACCATTAATCTCACGGAACGTTTCTCTAGCGGATTTGCCTTTAACGAAGGAAAACTTTAAAATAGCGCGAATTTCGGCGTTAGTGAACTCCATGTTTACACGTCTATAACTGTTGAACGCAATATCCAAACTAATCATGCATAGCGTCGTTTTGTTGGTTATGTCAAGACCTTTAAAATTATGTATAGTATTGCCAGATACGAGCTCTGTAGCGCTTTGTACATAGCCGCGAAATTCAAAAGACAAAAAGGCGGAAGGGAGATATTTGACAACCTATTACAATCCTATATAATTATTGGACAAAGTGTCAATCATCTCTGGTATCGAATCCGCGACCCATGATTGCAGTAAACTGAGGAAGTGATATTATAAAGGTGTTATAGCAATCTTTTCAACAATCAACAATCTTATTTAGTACAGATATTTACACTTAAATTCCAGATGAAGAAGGGAGGTTCTTCGTGCAGTACAACAACGTGCCGATGGGTGTGGAACTGGTTGGCGAGCGTCTTTTCGTCACCGTACCCAGGAGACGACATGGTAATATTCAAAAATTTACTTGACTTCACAACAAAATCCTAATCCGGATTTTTGACGCATTGGTGAAGTCACTAATGTGCTATCTGATCTGTTAAACCAGGGGTGAGCAACCTTTTTTATCAACGCTCTGATTTACATTTTAAAATTTTTAGCGAGCCGCACATAATGTGATACTATCAATAAATTCAATCTACAAATCTACAAATTTTAATGCAAAATAAAAATAAATCAGAAAAAATTAATAAACGAATATACTTTTAAATTGTAAATTTGGCAACGTTTTTTTCGATGCAAGCCTATTTATAATACGTACGTGGCTTTCTAATAGTATATATATATATCACTAAGTTAAGATCTGTGGTTATTATTGTTTGGGTTTAGCAAGTACCACCATCCTATCATAATTAATTTTATAACAAAATATTGATGAAAGTCGATAGAATAAATTCAATTTTAGAAATGCTACGTGAGCCGCAAACATATCCCATTATAACGCAATAACAGACAACGGCATCGTGTACGCATAATATTATCTTTACATATTCAAGTTCAAAAGTTCTTTAACTAACAAAACTGTTCATTTAAAAATGACTGCGAAGAATAGGCTAAAGAAACTCATAATATATAAAAATAAACAAATAAATTTAATTTTATTTTCTTGAATATTTCTGTTTAAAATACATTACGACTCGAATTATAAACTGCACGAATATCTCTTTTTTGCACATAAAAAATCGTGTTTATTATAACAAAATAATTGTTGATCAATTCCATAAAGCGTTTATTCAAAATAGAAACTTGTACCATAATCTGTTACCAGGAATACCCTCAACCCTTAACTACATAAACATGAAGACAGATTCCAACACACGATCCCCATCTCTCCGCCCGTACCCAAGCCTGGGGCAGTCCAGGGACCTCACCTCCGTATACAGGACCCGAGCTGACGAATGCGGTAGACTCTGGATGGTTGACACTGGCCTGCTAGAAATTCCAGGTATATTTTATATTCTATCAGCTCAGACGAAAGGTTAATTATTAATTAAACATCAGGTAATTTTCTTGATTCAATCTTCTAGAAACCCAAAGCAGGCTATAGGAAAATTAAAACTTAAATGATAGCTGCTTCGAATAGTCTTCAATAAATGGAAAATATTCTGATATTTTTATATCATTTATTCAAAAGTATATTCAAGGAAGAAATTCAAGAAATTTTCAACAAAATTATAACAAAGTTGGATACAATTTAATGACGAGTCATATGTAGTAAGGTCTTGATATAAAGCGGTATTTATCATCAACATTTTAACCGATCGACCTCCACTGTTGGGCAGAGGTCTTCCCTATTGATTTGCTATAAAAATGCTTAGTAGCGACTTATCATCAGCGTCTTCCGATGACTTTGACGAGGTCTTCTATCAACCTTTTGTTACGTTTCACCGCTTGCTGGCCTGTGATCTCCTTTCCAGAACCTCGAAGCACCAGCGGCCATCTGTTCTATGTGTTGCCTACCTACTGCTATTAAAACTTATAAACCGCTGGGATATGTCAATTATATTCTTTCGTCTACGGATCTCCAAATTTTGTGCTAGATCTCATAGAAAAATTATTCAGCGACTTTGAGCATATTAAAATACCATAACGGTCTGTAGCGCTTGGGCAGCGACTTGAATTAAAATAATATAGCAACTAATATATAATTGAGTATTCCAAATTGTATTGTTAATATGTATAAATTTTAGCTGTATTTACCCATAAGAGAAAATTGTGTAAGAATAATTGTAAAAAATTAAAAAAACGCTGTCGTGCCTCGCAGCTGCGAGAAGAAAGATCCGTATCAAATAGCGGCAACCCTCTCCCAACTGTCTGCGCTTAGTAAGAGAACAAATATTACTACAAATTAGAATTAATAAAAAATAAAATACCATACCACATCCTGAAACAGCTTCTTTTTACAGATGCTCCTCAGCAAGTCCAGGCACCAGCGATCGTTGTATACGATCTAAGTACAGATAAACAAATACTGAGATACCAGTTCAAGGAGTCAGACATACCAGCAGCCAACACGCCGACGGGTGAGTTATTTCGCCAAAAAATTTAAAAGAGAATTATTTTATTTAATCTAAATAAAGTTATGTACCCAACTCTTTTTTTCATGACTTCGCAATAACACGGTTCACCAATCATAAACACATTCTAAGAAAGGGACTAATATATAGCTACTTCCGCTATGCAGCAATAGTCGTGCAATGAAGTGCAGCGCCCGCCAGCCCGCTGATAAATGCGCGTGCGGCAAACAATGCGAATTACACAACTTCAACCATCAAATCACTCAACACGTGTTTCACCCCTCCACGGGGCATCTTAAGGAGTTATGTTACACCGATTAGTGCCAAACACAGAGATATCATATCATAGACGTTGTCCACTTCTAGCTACTTCCCGCGATCATTACATATTAAATTATTATTTACTTTCTGCCCATGCAGATTTTTTATTGCCAAAAGGTATTAGCCTTTCGCATTACAAAAGAAAAATAAATAAATTAAACATATTTATTTTTATTTATATATAAAGTGATCAATCACTAGGATTGGAAACAGACATAAAAGATTTATAGTTGACAAATAATTTAGTTTCACTGCTACAAAACTTTTACAATTAAAATCAATAACAAAGTATACAGTTTTAATGTAAAAACATTCATAATAATTTTATTATGCAAAGTAAAATATCGTTTTCAAGGTCAGAGCTTCCAGTGGAGCGACGGCATCTTCAGCCTTACTCTGACGGAATCCGGCGCTGACAATTGCAGAACAGCTAAACGAAAGTTTAATTGACGTTCAAAATTTGCAACACCTAAAGATTAGTTGAAAAACCCTTAGGTTTGCTTGGCACAATAATATTTAGATTCAGTCAGAATGAACAAATTATCTACTCCTTAGAAGCTTTAAGTTCTTAACTCCTAAACAAATGTTCCGTAGGGAACAGCCACGCGGTTTACTTCACACAACATTGCTTTCTTTCATTTATGATAGACCTCTCTATTTTTAACCATTTTCTTAATAATGTATCTGTAGAGATACATCAGAATTAAAAAAAAATAGTGGCATCAATTTTGTACGCAAAGTAATCATTTGCATGTGAATGTTTAGGTAATTTCTTAATTTTCGAACGCTTGTTCAGTTTTTTCTGTTGGCATCCTTGGGTCTTAAAAGTCAAGTGGTATGAATATTAATGTAATATTTAAAAAAAAACTGCCAAGTTAAGGGTTAAAATTTGTTTTCAGGTCTCGCTTCGATAACGGTGGACATCGGAGACGACTGCGCCAACGCATTCGCTTACGTACCAGACCTCACAACCTTCGGGCTCATAGTGTTCTCGCTGCGAGAGAGAGACAGTTGGCGTCTAAATCACAACTATTTCTATCTCTCACCAACCGCTGGAAATTTTAGAATTGCTGGTAAGTGTTTTCTTAAGTTCATAAAGACTTGTTCGTCTGAAGTAGCTATGGGCGTACATCATGGGTAAGCCCACCACTGGGCCAGCCGACGAAGACAGTGGCTGAATGCGGGCAATGCAAGTCGGGTTATCGTGACGATCTTTGGGAGGGACTTATACTCATAGTTAAGCAAAACGGTGGTATATTTTGGTTTAAAAATAAAGTTTAAGTTATACAATATACCCCATAACATTAATTTGTAGTGTATAATATAATATGTCACACACATATTTTTAAACTTGACAACACAGAAGTGATAACTATATGGCTTCTTTTTTCAATCATCTTCACCATCTAAAAATGAGGTTACAATAAAAAACACCATGTGACAATATTTTCATAGCTTGCTTGGTTTCGGTTGAAGTTGATGCTGTTAGCCCGGAGGCTTTTACAGCTTCATCGGAACTGAGTTCACGGAGGAGGGGTCCGTGAACTTGAAAATAAAACAGGAAACAGCTGGACAGATGCATTTCAGTTGTACGATGACATTTGCACATAGTAAACCGCTCTACCCGAGTAGAGCTGTGTAGTGTTGATGTTGTGTATGCGGCTCGGATCCAACTTCGGTTCACCCACGCTGTTCGCGGCTAGAAAGCGGGCGGCCACCCCCTAAGAACGGGTGTTGTGGTGTGCTTTCATGTGTTAACATCTTAAGAATGGTTTATTTCAACTTGAGCATACTACGTTGAAGGAAAACAATTGATTTATTGACAACTTTAATGTAAAAAATAACTAACATCATCGTTTCAGATGAAAACTGTCTACTTGTAAAAAGTCTAAAACATCAACAACATCTTATCTATTTAATATAGTTATGTAATATAAATATGTAAATGTATGATTGTATATTTGTCCTCACTCAATGTATGGTACTTCACCGTAATATAGAAATAATCTAATGGAATCAGGCGTTACCTTGCGGAAGTCCATCCTAAGTAAGAAAAGAACCAATATTTAGCCACTTCCGCACATGCAGTGGTAGTCGTGCAACAAAGTACACCGCCCGCCAGCCCGCTGATAAATGCGTATGCGGCAAACAATGCGAATTACACAACTGCCACCGTCAAATCACTCGACACGTGTTTCACCCCTCCACGGGGCATCTTCAGGAGTTATGTTACACCGTTTAGTGCCAAACACAGAGATATCATATATAAGACGCTGTCCACTTTTAGCTACTTCCCGCGATCACTACATATTAAATTATTATTTACTCTCTGCCCATGCAGTCATTTTATTGCCAAAGTTATTAGCCTTTCGCATTACAAAAGAAAAATAAATTAATCTAACATATTTCAAAGTAATCTATCACTTTATACAGAATGATTGTAAATAGACATAAAAGATTTATAGCTGATAAATAAGTTAGTTTCACTGCTACAAAACTTTTACAATTAAAATCAATAACAAAGTATACAGTTTTTAATGTAAAAATATTCATAATAATTTTATTATGCAGAGTTAAATATCGTTTTCAAGGTCAAAGCTTCCAGTGGAGCGACGGCATCTTCAGCCTTACTCTAACGGAATCCGGCGCTGATAACTGCAGAACAGCATATTTCCATCCCCTCGCAAGTTTTGAAGAGTTCTCGGTGTCCACATGTGTACTCAAGAATAAAACGGCCGGCCAGGATAGTGATTTCTGGAGAAAGTTTTCTGTAAGAATCTTTTTTTATATGAGAACAGTTTGATAAAACTTTCGTCCCCGTAACCTTACAAAAAACACCGCTGCAGTCAACCACCATCTATCAAAAGGCTACTGTCAACTTTTTAACAAGCTTTGTCATTTATATTTGATAACCATTACAATCAGACAACCTGGTGAATTTTAAGAAAGAAAAGAGGTGAATACCGTGTGTTAATTACGCATTATTTTTTCGTAAGAATAACATCAATGAGACTAACAAAAACTTAGTAAAACCTAATGGAATCCTGCACCATAAATATCAATTGTTAAGAGTTTGTTTACTTCTTTCCGTTGTGGTCTTACCAACACTTACATTTGTATCCTATTAAGAATATCACATAATATATATACACACTGTCTGGTTTTTTTTTTAATTCGTAATGTTTTTAATTTAAAATGATAATGACGTGTCCATCATAGCTGACAAAGTTTACCTATTAATATTTAAACTGTGTTATATATAAATCTATCAGCAGTGAAGAACCTCTACATAAATAATTCATAGACATATTATTATAGAAAGTGGGTGACCGTGGGCAAGATAGTCAGTCAACAATGCACGGTTACCACGCCGGGACACGGACAGTGTTCTTCGCAGAGATCGGCAGGGACTCTGTGTCGTGCTGGGGTACTGGCCAGGTGCTGACGCCTAACAACGTCGTGATACTCGCCCAGGATCGTCAGCTGATGAGCTATCCTTCAGGTGATCATTATTTATTCAAGTTACTTTCAATTAGGTACTCTTGAGGACTAGTTGTTGGTACAGGCCCCACGTACAGTAGTAGGTAATCCAATGTATGAAAACACGTGACGGATGGTTTAAACGTAAAATTAAATGTACAAACTCAGTCTGAGTTACAATAAATCTTTTATTACTACAGTGGTAGTGCAGTGCAGACACAGATAAACACAGAGTCAAAAGAGAGAGTAGAAAAACAGATGCGTTCTAATAATGAGTTTGGGTGCGTTCTAAAACACGCTCACCTTACATGGATCGATATATTCATGGTCGCGGGATGTCGTGGTGACCTCTGGCGTGGGTCTATGCAGTGGGCGTCTATCGGGTGCCATGATAATTTTTCATTTTGAATCACTTTTCTTCACCAAGACAGTTATACCAGAAGAATCCAATTTGATGGTAACTACAATCATGTTAAGCTATCCGGTAAAATCATCGTTTAATTTAAAATACTTGGATATGTGCAATCGACTGCCATTTTAGCCGAAAGGTTCGGAAGTAGATGATCCGACGACGAAGTGAAGGATGCAAGAAATCGCTGAATACAGGCAGTGTAATGCCGGCAATCGTGGCAATCTTTTGGGAAGTCTATGCCCTGTTGTGGGCGTCTATCGTCTGCCATGATGACAATGATAGTACTGTGAAATAAAATTCTAATTAAAACATTTAAAGTTTAATATTTAATTTCCCCTAGATCTTCACGTGACCGGCGACGAGGTGTGGGTTATGGCGAATACACTTCCCAGATTCGGATACTCCATGCTCGACACCAACGAATATAACTTCTACATATACAGGTATAGCAACACGCCACGTTTCCTTTTTACAAACACCTTAAGCTTGTAGATACCAAATACCTCCCCGCGACCTACATTCTTTTAACACAAGAAAGTAAAATAAGTATTGTAAGTCTTATAAGACATATGCTTCTATCATAATCTCTGGATCAATTTTACATTTATCTACGAAAAAGATGTTAAGTGATTTTTAAGAAAATGATTAAGATCTATTTACTAGACCTTTATTTATTTATTCTTTAATTCAAGTTTTTCTTTTGATTTCTTTATTGTTTCCGTGACAAGAGTGTGTTTTTATTTATTATTGTATTTATTAACTCCATATAACCACTCCAGTGGTAGAGACCACGGACAGGTATCGGAAGATTCTAGACCCAAGCCGGGTTAAAAACCAGGCCCATTGGCAAATTATGGGGAGGCCTACGCCCAGCAAAGGAAGACCAGCTTGAAATGATGATGATCACATCATAATTTCAGCCTAGTAACCATTTCACGACATACCCAAATGATCCATAAAGTCTATAACTATATTATGCCGTTAGTTTGGGCATCACCGATAGATGGCGCTAGAAGTCAATTACATCGCGCGATCGTTTGACGTCCGGTAGTAAACGTGTTACACATCGACCTTTGGAAAGAGACATATATAGTTCACGGACCCCTCCGTTCCGTGAACTCGTTTCCGATGAAGCTGTAAAAGATGCAAGGATAACAGCAAAAACTTCACATGAGACAATAGACAATTGGCTAATTTCGGCTTTGTAGAGCGTTATCTCTGTCGCACTAAATACAAACAGTCCGTTATCTATTAGGAGCTGTTACAACAAGTATAATTTGCTTCTTTTGATAATTATTTTTATTCTTTGTATAAAACACATCAATTTTTCTATAAGTGGAGGCTTTAGGTTGGGGTATAATAAAATAAGAAAACATGTTCACATTATGTTCACGTATTTAATTATTTAGGAATATTACAACTGTACATAATAAACACTATTATACCTGTTGTTAAAATGGGACATTGTAACAAAAATAAAAATAATAATAATTCCAATTCTCAGTTACTTCCAATTCGCTATTTGTGCTTTTAAACTCAACTTTTTATTTTCAGAGGGTACGTGAATAATTTGATAGCTGGCACGGTTTGCGAAAACGGTTTCTCTAAACGCAATTATTGAATGAAATACATATTTATTTTTCAATTTTTTTTATTTATCACAATTTTAATTCTTATGAACATCAGTACGAAATTTGTCCCTGGCTTCTGAATTAGTGTTCACAGTTTTACAGAAACCAGTTTCTTAATAATTATTATTTAAATCTAGATTTAAAGTACAAACAATTAAACTATATTGTAGGAGGTTCTAGAAAGGGGATAAGGCAAAAAGATTGTTCATGAAATAAAACTCATCATTGATGTTATATTGCATTTCTATTTTTATATACATTGTGTACTGCCTTATACAGGATGTTATTAATTATAAGTGTAAAAGTTTTAACGGGATGAATGTTCAGCTCATTTGCTGTCAATTATATATAGTACACCATATGCAAAAATCAATGGTTTCAGAAATAATAAATTACATAATAATAATAGATCTATGTATTAAAATCAATTATTGCTTAATATCTATCCCTTTTGACTTTTTACAAGTAAAAGTTATTAGCTTGATTGTTTGGATGACAAAAATAAATTAATGCAACAATTTTCAAAGTCAAGACTTTATATAGAGCAGTGTGAAATAGGTTTAAAAAGTATTTCCTATCATCCTGTATACAAAATTGAAAAACGTATATCACTAATCTGTAAGTTTTTGATGTTGAACTTTGTTTGCTAAATGTTTTGTTTCGGATTAACACATGATACATTTTAAAACAAAGCCAGCGCCATCTATTATTGGATTCCGTTTTCTAGATTTTATTTAGTGAAAAAAATGGTAGTGAAGCTATTGCTAAATCTTTTTGACCCATTTCATCATTCACCACATTGAAGCTCTAGCTTTATCTTTATAGGTAATAATAAGTAATAATTAATCATCCTGTACAGTGTAAACAAAAAGTAATGTTAAAACTCGTAAGGAACATAAAGCTGACACAAAATATTATTATTTGTAAACAAAATGTTTTTAGGCAAAATATCTTTGGACTTTATGACCTGAGACAACTTTCCCACACATTTAAGTTAGCGGTCAAGTTATGATTCAAGTTTTGAAACTATAACAGAAGTAAAACAAGAAACATTTCACTCATCCTCTACAAACTTCTCAATAGTGTTTACTTCCCTGGACATCTTCAGCGCTGAATACCTTCCATGAGGATCCGCGAGCCAGTCGTACCTATCACTTCTGGCTATAACCAGCTTCGACAATAACCATCGCATCAGCTCCAACTTATCCACTATTGTATGAAGCTTTCTGTGAAATAAAACAAAGATAAGGATTATTTATAAGTAATTATGATATAAACGAATGTCTAAGAGCAATGTGTTGGTGGTGATGACCATCCGAAACTTACAAATGTTCTTATAAGATGGCACAAGATCACCTGGAGCAATGGTAAGGGTTATGCTCGGAGCTTCGCTTTGAAATCGAATCAGAAGTTATGAGATCCACAGAAGAACAGTAACAGTGGGCTGGACAGGGTCCTACAGTAGTGATCACGAGCCGGTAGACGAGCGTGAGAGGCCCATCACTAGGTAAAACGACGACATGGTCAAGGTCGCGGGAAGTCACTGGATGCAGGATATGCGAGATTGATCATTGTGACATTCATTCAGGAGGCCTATGCCTTACAGTGTGCATCAATCCACTGATATGATAATGATGTAATAACAGTAATAGCTTCCTAAAAGATTTGGTTTGGTACTACTGGTGTGTACAATCAATGAAAAGATTCATTTTTGGGTGTCATTTTCAAATTAATGAATCCCATAGAGTGCAGTTATTAATCTAAGCTGTTAGTTTTTCTTGGGTCTGAAACGCGAGCATCACATATGTGGATATACACAAACCTTTATCTGCTTTGGAAGTGTATAAATAAAATGTTGGCTTCACTTCGCCTGTCAATGTAAGCAAATAATATTTTGAAAAGCTCAACGAGTGTTGCCCGTAAAAAATTACCATGTACATAGTAGCATATGTAAAAACACAATTTATTTGTTTTTTTCCTCTTTTTAGGCAAAAAAATCTCAAAGTTGCAAAATGCAACAAATTGTGACAAATAAGATCATACTTACTGATACAACGAGCCACTTGTATCTAATTCTTCTTCGCATTCAGCTGATGCTTTAATGTCTCTCAATTTCTTCAGAGTCTGGTCCCATTTGGACTGGACTATTATATGTTCGTTTTGTTTTTCCTTCAGCAAGGTATAGAGATGACGGAGCTCCGTTTCTGACTCGCTGTATTTGGTTAATTGATCCTTGATTTTTCTGCAAAAATGTTAATAACAACAACTTTAACAAAATTGTAATATATTTTCATAGTATTGTCTCATGATCTTCATCTCTTTCTCCTGCTGTTCTGGTATGGAGAACACGGACCGACAGATTCAGCATAAAATTTCCACCCACAGCATGGAAAACTTTTTAGGGTCATTGAAAGGGGCTGAGTTGGTTTGAGTGATTTTCCAGATTTAAAGGAAGGACCACGATATGTTGTGAAACTTTATAATATATATGCACACACATCTATAGAGGATATGTAGTGTTTTTGAAAATGAACATTTATTTTAATTTCTTATATTTATCATGTGTCAATCACTATTTTTTATATAAGTACTATAGTGAGTTTTACTAAAATTAACATTAAATGAAAAAGAGTGTTTTACACACTCCCAGACTTACAAAAAGCCTACAACAAACTTAGTAATTTTCTTATAATAACTTACACTAACATCCTTACTGCAATGGTGTTAACCCTTCGTTTGCCGTAACAAGGCGCCTTTGAGTGTTGAGTGACAATTTTTTTTTAAATGATAAGTGAAATATCATTTATTATGATCCTGTGGTCTATTACACATTCAGAGCAAGCGATATCAAACTGTATTTCTATGGTGATTTGTTATAACATTACCTACTTTATTTCGGGCAGATCTGATCCATATGCACTTGGGGTATTTGGACAGATATGTCAATAGGCAGTTGACAGGTTAAGGATCATTATTGCCAAATAGTTTTATAACATAAAAATCCTTTATACTATAATACTAATAACTAAACATAGTAAGAACTGATGACCATTGGGGTTTTAATATCTTGGAGCTGTGACCACAAATTGGCATGCACAGCATAGAATGTCCAATAACAAGGTTGAAAAATGATTTTGTCAAGTTTGTCAGAAGACATTGGTTGCAGGCAATTTTTAACCAGGCCTGTTAGAGATCTGTTGGGGTATTCCTATATCCACAATTAAATACCACACAGCTGAATTGGTTACAATTAGGTGTTTAATTTCTTTTTATATATTAAATTGTGTGATTGCCTATTGTCAAAAAATAATATAGTTCACATTTGCAGCATCAGAAAATTCTGTTACCAACACTTACAGTTTCTTATCCAACATCTCCTGATCCAAGCTCTCATTTGGTGTTGTGAGGAGATCATTTACTGCATCTGTTTGCATCACTGATTTCACAGTTTTCTGTTCAATGATATTCCATACCGCTGTTTCCTCATAGTTATTTAAATCATCAGTCTTGTCTCCTTGTGGGTTTGGATCTGTAGCTAAAAATTTGATTTATATTTCTGAAATTATTATTCATTTTTGTAACACATACAGTGTAGTTGGTTATATGTGGAGAAGCTTTAACGGAGTGAATATATATCTCAGTTGGCAATAAAAGGCTTTAAACCTTATCTATCACCCTTTAAGTACAAAGTCGTCAGGAACAGATAAGTCATTGTAATATATAGCTATCTAAATTTAGAAAACACAATGGTATTATTACATTGCTTATTATTTCTCAAAACCTTTATTTTTGAATAGGGTGTACCACACATCTATTGTCAGAAAATAAGCTATATGTTCAGTCTTTTAAAGCTTTTATTTAAGTATAAACTAAAAATTTCCACAAGTATTTTTTTACTTGAGATTTTTGAGATTACTGATTAGTGAAAATATGTAAATATAGTGTAATTGCAACAACACTGAATATGATACACAAACAAATATGGATATGTATGTAACAATAATGTATCACCAGGAACCAGCAAGCGGAGCATAGGACGCGACCTTGTTACGGCCGTCAGAAAATACTGAGTGCAGGGCCCTACCGACCTATCCAATCGTGTGCGGCAGGCCTGCGCTGCATTGGACATTTTATTACTAAAATCAAAATGATGTAGCTCTTTGCTTACTGATTGTGTAGCTCTATATTATATATATTCCGAATCGTAATTAAATTTTTAAACTTAGTGTCATATGAGAATGGTTTAAAAAGACACATTAGGTTTATACAAGAAGTAAAAAGAATACATACCAACTGATGTATATGATCGTAACAACCTCAATTTAGATGTAAACAAAGTAATCTCCCTAGTTTTCTTTAAAACACCATCTTCGAAACTATCGCTGACTCCTGCTTCAAACACTTGTGAAATCCGATGCAGATCTTTCAGAAAAGCATTGCTAACTTCTTTTAATTCATAAAAACCAGACATTTTCAAATTAAATTAATTTATGAATTAAAAACTAACTTTCCGTTATTTACACTAGGGCTGCACTACACTAAGATCATTTAAGTTGACAATTCGATATCGACACTTTCAATTTATTCATTGGATTTTCAAAATATCGACTATTGAGAAAGTTTAGTTAAAGCTATTGTGGCGCTTACTAGATATAGCAAAAAAAGTTAAAAGCACCAAAATAAACGAACACCTTGACTTGCGTTATGAACTTATATTTCAATAATTATATCTATACCAATACTGTATTCGCCGTACAGAGTTAATGTGAGAACGTGTCAACGTTTATATATTATAAAACAAAAATTCGTGGTGCCGGAATATTTTGAAATTATTTTTGTTTTAGTCGTATATTACTACCATAATGATTTATTAAGCATGAAAACGCTATTAACGAGAAATGCAAAAAGGAGAATTATAGTCTTTAATTATCCCAACATATTTTTGAGCCTGTTAAAATATGATTTGGAATGAAGATATTTTTAAGCTGTGGAAAATAACATAATATAACCATATCAGCAAATCTTCGAAAACGAAGTTAAAAATATTTTCATAATGTATTCGGCAAAATAGTATGCTTTAATGTAATCGCCATGTATAACTAAACATTATTTAAATTAACTAACCAATAAACTAATTCAATAAAATGACACAAGACAGTTATCTTTGCGCTTTGCCCACTGAAATCCTGTTACTAATATTTACTTTCCTGCCCGCTAAAGATTTGATCAAATGTCGCGGAGTGTCAACTAGGCTGAAACAAATAGTCGACGGATTAACAAGAAGTGACGCTCTATGGCGAGATCACTGTAAAAATGACTATCCATGCCTATATAAAACTGCTCGCTACAAGTCTCGGCCTGGTTTGTTATGGTACAATATTTACAAGTCGTTATCGCTGTGGCCACAATTGGTTCACGCCCGTGAGGAATGGGATGAATTCGCATCCGCCTCCAGTGTAAACGAGGAGATATCGAACTTCAGGATACTACGTGACGGTGTGATAGGCGTCCACAAACGCAGCGCAATTGTGTATTATGAAATAGAGACATTAGAGAGAGCAAAGCGCGGGAACATTACAGGAGACTACCTACGATACACGGAGAATGAAGTCGCAATCGTGATCCTGAGTTACCATCTCCAACTCTTCATCATACGCAAACAAATCATAAATCCGCGCCAGGAAACCAATATTACGTTTGATAATGTAAAGACATTCATTTTAGTGGATTCAGAAGTGTATTTTGTAAATTTGAATGATGATATTTACATATGTAGACTTATAGACTTTTCCAATGAGATGATCAAACACTCCGACGACGGGATAATGTCACTGGGGCACAGGCAAGACAAGCTACATGTTTTAACTTTCCAACGTAACATTTACACTGTTGTTGGTAATGAGCTTCTATTTACCTGTGCCCTAGGTCCAGAATGTAATTTACTGCACCTATTATACCAATACAACTTTTTGGAGACCCTTGATTGGAGAATCTATAATCAATGGATGTATGTACTGAACCATACTATACCTGAAGGTCCATTACGGGATATTATAACAATCCGTATGTATGGAGAAGTTGTGTTTGTTGGATCAAATTGGGGTGTACTGCGCATATATTACGCACCTTTCTCAAGTGGTGAATTTGACCTGTACAATGCTGAGCCTATTAAACAATTCAACTTTATGGAACGCTACGACTGTCCAGTGCTCTCAATGTGTCCGATTATTCAGATAGATGTCTCGGAAGCGGAAGATGGGCACACTGTAATTGTAGCCATGCCGAAGAAGATTGCAGTTCTGAACTTTACTCACAACTTTAAGAGGACTGCTTCGGCTGCAATGTTACCATATCAAGAAATACAAAAGGCAAAAGCTTTAAGGATTGAAGATTGCAAGTAGTAAGTCTGATATAAAGGTATGATACACAGGGAACAACTTTGATACCAAACAATAAGGGCATACACAAAGATTTTTCATCTTATATATAAACTCAATGTTACCAAATTAACAATAACATCTCCAATGATACAATACTGGGCTTTTCATTAATCTTGAGTTTGTGTCTAATTGTTTAAGAAATTTTGGATGATCTTTACTCTAAATCTTAAGCATTTATATACTACCTCTATTCATAAATTAACAATGAATATCTTATTCATTATCATTTCTGTCAGAAAATACACTGCTAAACATAGGCTTCCCTTTTTTAATTTTCCAAAAGAATATTTAATTACTTTCTTAACATGAAACATGTTGTAAGATTTGTTCAACCACAATAAACAATTTATGCAGGTCTTTCGTACCTTACATGAATGACTATACAATAATTAAAAAATCCAACATCTTTAATGAAATAGTTAAATTCTAGTTTTTTTATGAAATAGAGGTATTTCATGACACTTAAACCGATTATCACCACCATGGTATGTTTTAGCATCTATGGAGGCAAAACTCCATTGGTGATCCAAGTTATACATAAGCAATGTAGAAATAATTGCACAAATAAGTTTTTTTACTAGCGTATTACTGAATTATATCAGTAGAATTTAAGTCGTTTTTACAAACAAAGGATGCCACATGTAAACTATATACTGACATTTTAAAACAATGTAGATCTATACCACTGTAGTTTAAAATAATTGGTTCATTGTATTTTTAATATCTACAATTAACAATGGCGACTGATAATTTGTGGAGGTTAGCTTTTCTTAGCTTTAGCTATGTATATGACGGTAAATGCAGTCTGCTATATATTCCTTTATGGAATGAGAAACTAAATTTTTAGTAACTGCAACAATTACTCTTGGATATATATATAATTTCTACTCAATTTATATGGTAATCAAAATTTTAATGTTTGCTTAAAGTTATTTTCTCTTAGAATGTATGGAGATATCTTGATGATATAAATTAACCCATTTGCTTGTTATGGAAATATAAAAAAGGGTTTATACATTAGTGGTAAATTATATAAAGGTTAAAAAATCATTCTTCAGTAATATTTATTAGTAATTTTGTGCAGTATAATACTATAAACATGAGAAACTTTAAGCCACTTCACAATTTTCACATTGGAAAATAATTTATCATGTTTACTTTTAACTTACAAATGAACTTGGTAACTAACAGAGAGTCAAAATTGTTGACAATTGTACAATAAAAAGTCTGTGTGATTTTATACTGTTAGGTAGTGTATTATTATTACTTAAATTCATAGTTTTAATAACAAATGCAGCCGTGTATGAATATGCTCTGGTGATAATTACCAGGCTTTAGTGTACATATAAGAGAAGAGAAGTAGAGAAACTTTTTTTTAACTATGCACATGCAGCTAAAATAATGTTTCATTTCTCTCATTGTGTTTCAGTATTTATTTAATATCAAAGCTTTTTCCATAGTTATTTAACAATATCCAATATCTTTTTTGATAAAACCTTTACCACAATTTTATTTTGACTTTGCGCTAATTTCATATGTCCACTGACTATAAGCAGATGATTTGTGGCATATGATCGGATTTATAAAGAGCTACACTCAGTTATGCTCTTTCAAGGTGTTATGCTCTGCTCATTTGGCATAATTAGCCGTAAGAAGTTAAGCAGCCAACGGGTTTTGAAGGTTAGCTAGTTATTATTGGTGGGAATTAGCAAATGCACAGATCTCTTTGGTCATTGTCATCTTTAAAATAGAATACATGATCTATATATTCTTTCTAGTATTAGATTGTTTTTGTTATTGGAGTTACTGGCCACTCATTAGACCTGGATGTACATCCAAATTTTCATAAAGTCATAGAAAACATTAATAAATTTACTAACATATCGCAAAGATATATAAAGAAGTACAAAAAATCATATAGTAGTTAAGGTGACTTTCAAGACTTTTTTTAAACTTTTTTATGTCTTATACACACTAGAATTAGAACCTTCTCGAATCACTATTTCCATTACAGAGAGACATTAATCCCTGGATATTAATTGACTTCATTTTTGTGCAAACTTTTACAATCATTGCATCATAAAATAGCAAATATTAAACAGATTTAGTCCCACCATGTAAAAGGCATAAACCTCTTACGAATTTTAGCGCTTTGCTTTTATCTTCAGTTGTTCCTGCTTGGCTATGTGACTGAAAAATATCAGTATTGGGTTGAGGAACACTTACAATGAACATTAACTTTTTGGAGGTCATCATCAAAGATAGTCCAGTGATGGACATTGTCAGTCCATCTATGGTGTGGAAGTCCTTAGCTGTACTTGCCAGTCCGTGGTCTTTACTTCAGAATCTTATGGCTTGAGGTCTGTTGTAGACTTGTGACGTGGTCCAGAACTCGAATGTAGTTATTAAAGAGGGTTAGGTAAAATGCTGCACCCACAAAGAATCCAATGATTGATGAGGGAATTTTTAGCAAAGTATTTAATTAATATATTGAACTGTTAATTACGCGCAAAATATGACTGACAAAACGTCACATAGGTTGTGTGCGACAGAGATAACGCTCTACGTAGCCGAAATTAGCCGATTGTCTCTTTCCAAAGATCGATGTGCAATATTTAACGCCGGGCACTGTATGTGCACCTCTTTACCTGAACTCATATTACTATTGCGATGTTTATTTGAATGTAGTTATTTTAAATGTTTTAATTTTAATATTATTCTCTGATTAAATGTGTCTAAGGCAGATATTTCATTTATAAATAGAGCCAAGTCATAGATACTGTTTACTTTTTGGGCAATAATTAAATTTTTTGTATGGAAAATGTACACTGAAATTTTTCCCCCGTGTAAACACATCTTGTTATAACTAACCATTGAGACAACCTTAACTAAGAATACAGTTTAATTATAGTTGAGTGTAACACATTAGCTGCGTCAATTTCCAAAAAACTATAAGCTTGTTGTTGCGTATGAGACGTGATAAGTCTCTAATATTCTTTTTATTATGCTATCTTATCAAATTTAAGGAGGGAAACAAATATTTATTTTTGTCTTAATCAAACATAAAGAACTTTAAACACGGCATGAATTCTGTTTGTCCCATGAAACGAAAGTCTAGGGGTCTTTTGGATCTCGTAACGCAATTAAGTAGTTACCTGGAAGATATTATTTAGTGACATATCCCATGTTTTGACATGTAGTATTATATTTATGATAGCTTATTATTTAGCAAATTTAGCTTCTCTGTTGTAAACAGTAAGACAAACTTGCTTCAAGTAATTATTAGTTTTATGTAAATTTTAAGGTTTCGTCAATTTTCAAATGACCTCAGTAGTTTTTTACATGTAAAATATACTAAAAAATTCTCGAAAATTCTGTTTTTTTATGGACTCCATGCTTATTATGTTTAAAGAGAAATTTTATTATGTCGTTATTATTTTGCGAATGATTTCTAAGTGCAGAACAGTTTTAAAAGTAAACTATTGGATTTTTGACGAAACGTGTAAAATTTGTTCTCGGGCCAAGCCGTATGTTATTCATGTGATATTTGTTAATAAGCATTGTTTTAAATTAATTTATTTTCGTTTATAATATTGCTAAGATACGACAGGAAAAATTTAAGTTAATCGGATATGAAAGGTATTATTTTTTATGCAGGCTTTTTACATATTTAGCTAATGTTAGATATTTAAATATCTAAGAATCCATAAATTTCCAAATATGGTTGTGGTCATTCTAGTTTTGGTGCAGTAATAAAATAAATATTTTAAAAACATTTCTTCGTTGTCAACCAGATTATTCTATTATAGCCAATATTTCACGAACAAAAGCTTTATATAAAATTACTATCGACTGTCTAAACATTGCACATTGTCATGTGACAGCTATAAAATACGAAACAAAGAAATTGTTCATTATAATTTATTAAATTTAATAGGAAAACTTTTTGTTTTATATCTGAATTACACTTTGTGAATTACGATTTTTTAGATAAATAGAAACCTTATTATCAGTCTGAAATAAAAACTAGTTTTCTTTTTTTATACCATACCGTTTCCCGCTAAAACATAGTTGTCAATGTCAATTTTTTTTTTACTTTTTTGCAACAAGCATAATGATAATTAAGACTTAATAAAAACTGTAGAATTATATTCATGACAATTTTTTATTTATTTAATTGGTGTATTTAAAATTTATCGAATATATAACATAGAGTTGTAGTTTATACATCGTGACATAGCCTGGAACTTTTTAATAAAAAATGATTTTGCTGAAATGTGTGTTTTATTTTCTTCTTTCTTTAGCCAATAAACGCTCACTGCAAGACAAAGTCCATTCTTGAAGATTTGCCACGACTTTTCGCGATCTTTTATGTATTCGATACACGTAGGGCATTTCCTTGTCGCTTGTAGCGCGGGTGTTTTATCTTACCAAATAAAAATTGTGATATTAAATTATTCCTTGTACATTATTATAAAATTCGTCAATAAAGAGGTAAAATGATATACTTAAATATCATTAAAACAGCTATAAGGCTTATTGTCAGTCGCCAAAATGTCACTTCATTCTTGTATCTGTGGACCAGATTTCTAACGGTTTTGTTCTGTTCTAAATGTTTTCTGATGTCAAAATAAATCATGTTAATGTTCGCTTGAATTATGTATAAATTCAATAAGAAATACTTACGTGTTGCTAACTACTTACATCGCAAATGTTGTCAATCCTTGACATGTGAAATGTCTACTTCGGGCTACATGTGCAAGCCCACAGTCGCTATGGAGAGGGCAAAACTCGGGATTTCTCTACGAGATCGAATCAGGTAAGAGGAGATCCATAGACTACCGAAAGTAACAAATAGTCCAGCTAATTGACGACGTAGATAACTGTTGCTGCACAGCGCGCAGAACAGAAAGCCGCAGAGGCATACTTTCTGTGGTACGGACGATATGCGAAAGCAGCGTAATGCATTGATGGTAAGGAAGACGGTGAATGCAGGCCACTTCTCACTGGTCCTTTTGGAAATTTATAAGGAATGCTATGTCAAAACCAAAATATTCTTTATTCGAATAGGCTATTACAAGCACTAATCAACCTAAAATGTCGACATTGTTGTCCCTAAAGGAAGCTACCACCCACGCAGAAGACAGTTATGTTGAGAAGAGACGAGAAACTCAACAATTGCTTTTTACAGATATTGTTTTATAAAGAACACTTGATAATAATTAGCCTTCTGTGCTAGTATCAACTTTTAATTCCACCAGTAGGACGAGGGTAAACACAACAGCATTCCGCCAAAGTACTCTAGGAAAAATGTTATTTTTTTTACAATACTTAAATGGATCATGAATGTAGAAACTATGAAACGAAACCTCTATACCGCTCCTTAAGTATGCGTGCGGTGTGTTGGGGGGGGGGGGGAGTATCGATCATCCAGTTCCTTCAGTCCGCCGCCAACTCTTGCCTAGTATTCGACGACATATTTACTTATATACATTCATCCTTTATATGTAGTTATAAAAAATGGATTACTGCATGATACAGCGGTTCTGGTAGCATTTTAAATATATTTCATTTTTACAACCACTGAGATACTGTGAATACAAGATAATTAAACTAAGGGAACAATTAGAAACAACACTATTACGTTGTAGTATATATTTAAGTGTTTTTAAAGTTTATCTATTTTTATTATTTTCGACTAATTAGTAGGTTTTTCTACAGCGACAATGTTATATTAGGTAGTGATGACGTGCATCCGTTTGTCTGGTGTTCTATAGTAATTTTGCACCTGCAGATCCGGGACCATGCCATATTCTTCTACCGCAAAGCTGTCTTCCCTACTCCACTGCTTTAATTGTCCGATATCGTTCTTTTTTATCGCTCTGAATCTATTTCTTCTGCGCGGGACTCTTTGAAGTAGCTTCGGCGATTTGAATTCGCAATCCGTGTCACCCAAATAGTTTTTGGTTCTGCCACCAGCGACACCTTCGAAGGATATGTGTTTTGATGTTCTCTTTTTATTCATGGCAATAACTTTAAGCGCTTCAAACATGTTCCGTGGCTCTTCGACCACCGAAGGGTTGCAGGAATATAGCTCACGTTTTATTGTATCTAAGAAATCCTTTTTTCCGTTCTTTCTCATTTGTCTGTAATTTGATTTCAATTTCTCTTTAGGTTTCGATTGGCGACGTAGTTTCTGGCGTGCCAGATATCCAGACTTCAAATTTTTGTTTACCAATTTATGTTTTTTTGTTTTAGCTTGTGTTTCGGAGATATCATTGCTCTCTGTGATGTAAAATTCATCAGACACGTTGTAGCCGTGATTAATATCTGCATCAGAATAATTGAAATTTTCAAAAGTTGCCCTTTTTGGATGTTTGGCGGCGTGTTTCGAGGTGGAAGGTTTATTCTTGTATATTTTCGAATCTGTTTCATTCAACGATGTCTCAACTAAATCAACGCATAGATCGTACAGACCTTCATCGACTTGATGTTTTGAGACGTGTGTGGTTTGATCCGTGTCTTCCTTCTCTTTCTTCGCTTTCCTCTGTATCCATCCTTCTAGAACTTCAGTTGCTAATCTATCGATGCCTGTACAAAAGCTTTCGCTGAGAAGTGCATCGCCGTTATCGATGTTGGTAATAGATGCGCTAGTATTTCTTTTGCCGATTTCGGATTCGTGATGTCTGTTCAATATGGAATCTCGTTTACTTACAAGTGAATCTCTTTTTTTGATCAACGACTCCCTCTTGCTCATAAACGAGTCGCGTTTGCTCATCGACGAGTCCGTAATGGACAAGCTACGGTTTTTATTTCCCCTCGACGGCATAACGTACACGATGCCATCGTCCATGTTATTTTTCTTATTTCTCGATATTATTTTTTCATTTCTCGATAAATCCATTTTATTTCCAATTGAATCGATTTCTAAATCGGCTTCTTTTTCGATCGTCCTGCGCAGTCGATTCCTTTTCTTAGTTTTAATCTCGTCCTTTCGGTTTCCAATAGTTCGTGTTATTGATGAAAATTTTCTATAACTCTGTTTCTGTAAAGAATTGTTCTCGTTCGCCTGTTGACTGTCATGCTCTGGAGAGTGGAACATTTAACACAGTTAAAGCATCAAACAAAATATATTAATAGGTACGATAGATAGAAAGTAATGAACTGAATTATATTACTTTTACACCTATTTATAATCTTCTTTTATAAAGCGATTACTCTGAAATATGTAACATTAATTTATTTTTTCTGTTCGAACCCGACAGCGTTGTAATTTCTGGCCAAACATGAAAAATGTTTTGCCCAACATAACTGTACTTTCTTTTTAAAGTAGTGTTATATTAGGTTGACAATCTAACACGACAGCGTTGTAATTTCTGGTCAAACATGAAAAAGTTTTGCCCAATATAACCGTACTTTCTTTTTAAAATAGTGTTGTGTTAATTAGACAAATACATCGATTAAATATATCATTATCAGCATTAAGACGTCCACCACTAGATCTAGGTCTTGTTCAGCGTCTTCCAACGACCTTAAAAAGGTCATCAGACCATGTGAGAGGACTTGTTTCGCTGCACTTGCTTATCCCTGGCTCCAATTCCAGAACCTTACGGTCCAGAGGTGCGTTTAATCACACGCTATCCCATATACGGAGGACAAAGAGATGATAGTGAGGTAAAAGTGGGAGAAAAAATCACCAAAAGCCATCCCTCATGGAATATGATAGGACTCTTCGCATCTTCTTGTGACATTGTAAAAAGGTAATCAAAAACGTAACATAAATAAATTAGGGCAAGAAATAACGGGTGATAATAAATTAAGATAAAATTTTAATTGTACATGAAAACCTTTATTTGTTAAAATATTAAATGACGAAGAAAAATGTTATATGAAAATTAGAAATAAAATTGTATAAATGTCAAAGTAAAACATGAATGTTATGTAAGTGCACGTCGTGAGAGTGGCTGATAATGTGAAAGTCGAGAGAAAAGAGAATGATAATAAGAAAAATAAAGTCTATATGATAGAATAAGACAGGGAGTACGAGATGCCCACAAATGAGACCACAGAAAAAAAATTACTGCTACAGCCCGTGGCCTGCCCACTATAGGTGAGCAAAATGCATCCCTCACAAGAAAAGAGTTATGTATCTTTTCGACCTTGCGATATATATCACTCTTTTATATCTTTAACTCATTTAGTTCAGTGCGACTCGGAGAGAGAATAAGGCAGCTAGCACTAAAGATATATCCTTTATATCTTCGGCTCTTTTAGCTCAGACTTAGAACTCAGTAAGGCGGAATAAAACGTGTGAAAGATCTCTATTAAGCATTTTGTCTTTGTCGTAAAGCACAAAAAAGCTAAAAGCCCGCGTGCGATGTTGTCATTCTGAAAATCCGTATTTTTGGTACAAACATGCAAATGCAAATATACAATAGTTATCCGTCTCTTTCTTTTGCGTGTAAATTGCTATGAGTCCATCTCTTTCTCTCTAACTCTGAACGAGCCGCAACTCGTTATAAGTACAAAGATATAGAGATACAATTGCAACGCGCGCGCTGGAGAGTGATTATATCTTTTGCAAAGATATATATGTCTCTTGTCTTTAGCTCTCGGGCTACCAATCTCTACTGCCCTCTGGCACTTGCGAATCCTCTGTTCATCTCATTCGATCTCACAAAGAGCAATATAATACTTACGGTCAACCTTTAGTTCCTCAGGATTCCTGACGACATACAGCCCGCGTGTCTTCAATATGTACTTGTTTAGTTTACCCTTTTTGTTTGGGCTGATAAAATTTTCAGATTTATTGAAAAATTTCCGATTGGACGCTTTCTGTTTTACTGTATTGCTCTTTGGTCTTGACTCCATTATTGTTTACTTAATAATTTACATTTTGGATTTGTAATAGTATTTATATTTCTGTTATGTATAATATTTGGAAGATGTTGAAATAGTGTGAAGTCTGTTGTCAGAATACTTTGTTTTTAATTTAATAGATGTTGTTGTAGGCTGGTAAAATTTAAAAAAAAATAAAAAAAGCAAAAAGTTTTTTGCAAGGTTAAGGCAGTGTTTTTCAACCTTTTTTGTTCCATCCCACACTTAAACCTTTATACTTACGCTCTCATATGTAAGATACATAATTTTTATATTAAAACGAAAGGATTATAAGCGTGTTGAATCCATTTTAGAATTGCCTCTCTAAATAATTATATTGCCTCCCTGTGAATCGTGGGCCTCAAGTTGGAAAACACAGGATTAAGTTATCTAACCTCAATTAATCTTGGCACGTGGCTCTGTGTCCGTGTATTGTGTACATAGGAACATTTTTCTAGATATGGCCTTCGCTATTGTGGACCTATGGTTCCACCCCCTATTTTGTTGGGAACAGGAATTTACTTTCTTTATTAAATTTTTCACTTCCTTTTTATCTTTTTTATACTCTTCAATTCTTCACAATCTCTATTATTCTGTTCTTCATTTCATAATTCATCCAATTTTTCTCTTCCGCTCTTATATCCTTTTGTCCATCCTCAATTACTGCAGTTTAGTTTATTTATATAATTTATATATGTCACAGCTTTTACATAGGAACATTTAGTGTCCCACATGAGAAGAATGACAGAAGAAGAGAATATTTTGATACAAATTAGAATCAGATTAAAGGCCTCTGTAACGGGATTCTTCATTATATATCTAAAATAATTCTCGCCCTGATCGGAAAAGAGTCCATCTACAAACTTGACCGTTTTTCTTGTGGTTACTTTTACAAGATCTATAATACATAAATACAAATAAACTATATGTATACATACATATAAACTTTTTAAATTCATTTATTGGGTAAATCTTTTTACAATAAACATATATTAAAACCTTCATGGAAGGGACAATCTCGATGACTTAGCATTCTACACTTGTCATCTGTATCTATCATGTTTCATATTGATTAAAATTTCTAGTGGAAACTTCACAAAATTTCAAAGTAAAAATGAACAAGAAAACAACTAAACCTTCGGAACAAACAGATAAATTCTTAAAAGAAAAACTGGAAAATCAGCGTAAAGTAAAAGAAAGACTTGTAAAATTAGATTTAACGCGTCTGAGTATTCTTAATAAAGCTCAAAAAGTTATGCTCGACAGAGGAGACTCAAAAAACACAAGAAACGATGACACACAGTTGAAATACGATGCCAATAAAAATTGTCGGTCAGTGGAATCAAACATTAAATCTAATAAAGTGACTGTAGCGAGTAACGTAGGGAACAAGACTGGAGCTTTAACGAAGAAAACTGAATTACAAAAAGTAATTTCCAACAATAGAAGTTGCACTACAGAACCTAAAGCTTCGATGAATTGTAAACCGATGGATCGTAAATTGGCAGAGGAGAAGAAAAATTTAGAAAAAGCCCCTCAGTGTCAGAAGGTTTTAGGAAAAAATGGTAAGTCTTTCAAAATAATGACAATGTACACAAGAAGCATTTTAAATAAAGACAAAAATATCTTTCTCTATGCTCGGTAAATAACTAGGTGAATGTATTACAATGTTTTTATGTCTCCGGACTATCGTGAAATCAAAGTCAAAAGTTATTAAAGAAAATCTTGTAAAAAAATCATATTAAATTGCACATTATTAAATGATAATAAATTAGTAGTGATCTCTTCTCAGATCACGATGTCTTTGTTCTCTTTTAAACATATTTTAACGGATATCCGATTGTGTTTGCCTGGCATTCTTCTTTATTCATACACAAGTGAATGAATGCTTGAAAAGGCGATTAAATGACTATCTAAAAATCTTTTAGAAGCTAAAAGACATAGTGGTATACATGCAAATACTTTCAACATGAATACACTGTAATAAAGCCATTTACATACTTATATGTCGAAGATATAACCTCAAAAGTGTTTTTAAAACAGTGACGTCACCTTTTCCGACGTCATATTTGGAGAGATGTCATTACAGATAAACTCAATTTTGTTCCGATTCTGTTTCTTATGACTAGGTTACTACTGTTCAATAAAAATATTATTAAATGAATTGAATAGTAGGTACAGTGAAAAGTATGTTATTTAAACTGTCTCCTTTTCAGATCCCACTGGAAAAGAAAAATTAGTGGACGGTGATAAAAAGAAAACTAAAATTAAAGAGGTGATAACGATACCCTATTTGCCGGCGGACGACTCGGCCACGCAAATATCGGAGCGAGATAGTTCGGAGCAGACGAGGCCCAGCACGAAGTCCATCATGTCCAAGGACGGACCCAAAGCTCCCAAAACAGTATCGTTCAAAGACCAAAGCGAGAGATCCAGTTTCTCAAACAACACGGAGAAAAGAACTGTCAGAAAATCATCGTGGGCGAACGTTAAAACAAAGGTTGTATGCAGTAAAACAAGAGTGCAGGCCACGTGCAAAACGACCGGACGCCGGAACGCGAAATGCCATTCGCCGGCGCACGACAAGTACAACATCAACGAGTTCCCGCCAACCGAGGTTGTCAAATGGGAGCCATCTTGTTTGACTAGCGAAACGCAGCCGTATTACGAAGCGTGGATCGACACGACTCTCACGGCGTTCTCCAAGTGTTCCGAGGAGGAGAAACTGTTACTCGAGAAAGATTTGATCGAGGCGTTCCAGTATCTAAAGCGGCCGGTGTCCCCGGAGCTCTTCTACGAGAACTTCAACGACGAGCAGTACACGGGCAGGATCAAAGTTAGACGACCGCGGAGATAGATAGTCCAGGGGCGGCTATAGCTCGTGTAGCGCCCGTGTGCAATGAAACCCTGGCGCCCCCTTGGCCTGACCCCCTCCTCCCCCGGGGCTGTATCTATTAACTTTGCCGTCGTAACAAGAAAGTCTTTTCATATTCCAATAAGCTATTTTATAAGTAAGTATAGCTTACAGTATGGTTTTAGTTACGGCCTTTCTTCTTATGATGGCAGAATAACACTCATTGTTTTTATGCCTGTAGCACATCTCTTTTGCCGCGCCCGTGTGCATTGCACACCCTGCACTATAGGTTAAGCCGCCCCCGTTGCTGTCGGAATTGTATTCGTCTAATTATATTAAAGTGAATCGTTATAGTGTTTTGATTTATAATTGTACGTTGAAGAGGCTAACCTTAATGATTTTTGTAATCAAAATAACACAAGGAATTTATGAAGAGATTTAATTAAATTTTTGTTTTGAAATGAGCACGATTTGTCAATATTGAAATCATCGTCAATATGAACTGTTGGACGTCCAATACTGCCTATAGGCTTGTAGATGTTCAAATAGACCGGTTATAAGCAGCCTGAATTCACAGACTTTATCAAAGTCTCTTAAATGTCTATGGTCTTCAGAATATTAGGCCCTAGCGGCTATCTTCTGTCATCTTTGCCAATTCGCTAGGCTGTCGCTTTGCTTCCTTTCGTCTATGTTATCACGAAATTAAAAAAAAATACCTGAATGAAATACCTATCCCATAGATGCATAATAAAGTTGTCCGCCTCGAATGATCTTTCAGATTTCGAATCCTTTGTGAAAAGTACAAGTCTCTGTCCGGTTTCTCAAATTACAAGTGGACCAATGAATTTTGCCATCTAGTAACTTAGCTTAGAGATTATTGTATAAGAGTTAGAAAGTCAAGGATTGTCATTCTAAGTTATGTTTTCATATTAAGTTTTCCACCTGAACTGGTTCCGGCTTTGTATCACAGTGGAACAAACAAGGAGTTTATCTACCCTCGGTTGAACTAAAAGGAACAGATAGGGCTGGCTTGAGGTATATGGCTTAGTAAGAAAAGGACCAATATTTAGCCACTTCCGCACATGCACTACTACAGTCGTGCAACAATGTGCACCGCCCGCCAGCCCGCTGATAAATGCGTATGCGGCAAACACAGAGTGACACTCTGTGTTTGGTACTAATCGGTGTAACATAACTTCTGAAGATTCCCCGTGGAGGGGTGGAACACGTGTAGAGTGTTTTAACGGTGGTGGTTGTGTAATTCGCATTGTTTAGGGCATACGCATTTATCAGCGGACTGGCGGGCTGTGCACTTTGTTGCACGGCTACCACTGCATGTGCGGAAGTGGCTAAATATTGGTCCTTTTCTTAGGATGAACTTCCGCAAGGTAACGCCTGATTCCATTAAATAGTAGTATATGGCTTTGAACAGAGAGCGTATGCCGTTGTATTCACCCAACGAAGGGTAAAGACTGTCAGTATAACGATGCCTTTCTCTTTGTCCCCCTGATCTTTAGGTCTGACTCGGTGGAGTCAGTTGCCCACGTTACGTGGAAAGGCTAAGCAGTAGGGTGCTATGTTCCGCCGCGCCTTTTCTATGGCCCCGTTTTTGGGGTCACTTGTTCCTCCTTCATTTAAGATAAGCACTTTATTTGCGTCATCTTTATTTCGTCACAATATTTAACAAACTTAAATTCTAATTATAATTATTTCAAGCACCGCCTTTCATCCTTCACTATAATTCCCCAGGTGTCAGTTTTATTTTTTTTAAATAATACAATATTAAAGACTTGCATACTATTTTACAAATTTTCTCTGTACTATTCTTTGCTGGTTGTAAACACCTTTATTTCTATTTTATTTTTTAACTCTTCGTGTCTTACTCGATCTTATTCACTGTCTTACTACTTATCATAGTCTGCACTATTTTCTAGCAAAATCTCAAGAATATGGAGTGACCATTGTCGTCGCCCATTAGGGATGTGATGTTACTAAACTAAATCTGATATTTAGTTCTACCTTTCGGGCTGATCGAAGTCCTCCAAATATGGGAGAATTGCCCGACGTTCGTCACTGTCTGCTCCTGGGGTCGCGTACGAGTGACTCTTCTTGAGTTTGAAGCTATGGGCAGGTACTCCAAGCATCCTCCATAGCCCGTGGACATTTAGACCAGAACCGTGTCTAACTCTACTCTGCGAAGTTCGCAGTAGGCCAGCATGTTCGAGAACGATATCCGTGTTGTCGATACCGTCGTACCTACCACATACCTCCTGCTCCAATTGTCATCCTAAGTTGTCGCTTGGCAAATGAAACATAGCATCTCTTTTACTCGGCTCGTCTTTTGGTCTTCAGGGCCGCGTTCTTAAGTAGCTGGTCCGCCCTCTCGTTGCCTTCCGCCCTTGGCATTTACTAGGGTTACGTGTTTATAGTTTAGAGGGTTCTGTAAATCATGCTTTGTAACAATAATAAGTCATGTAGTAATAAGTAGTGGAAGATATCTAATGCTGGCAATACTTCAAAGTATGACTCGTCAACACTAAGTAAGGATTGCCGACTAAATAACTCGACACATTAATTACAATTGTCCTTACATCATAACTTATTCCTCGAGTCACTTTTAAAGTATAAGTAAAATTTAAAATTCATATTATTTTTGCGGGAGTGGCGAAGTTCCAGTATCTAGACTGCACCATAACGGAAGACAAAACCAGAGAAGAGGAGATCGATATCCGTATCCAGAACTCGCTGAGATGCAGTGCAGCACTTCACAAGGTTCTAGTGTCTAGGCTCCTAAGCAGAAGTATAAAAGTCCGTATCTACAAAACCGTAATACGACCTATATTGATGTATGGCTGTGAAGCTTGGACGCTAACTTTGAAAGAAGAACAAAAACTGCCAGTGACGGAACGCAAAATCATGCGGAAGATCTTGGGACCAGCGAGAGATCAGGACGGATCTTGGAGGCTCCGAAAGAATGCCGAAATTGAGACTTTAGTAGCACAGCCAAATATCATTGGCGAATATAAAGCTCAACGAATCTTCTGGCTTGGTCACTTGGAGCGAATGGGATCGGATCGGAGCGTGAAGGTAGCATACCTGGAAAAACCGAGGGGTCGAAGACCAGTGGGTAGACCCAGGTATCGCTGGATCGATCGCGTTGAGGCAGACTTGCGCGAATTGAATGCCAATGGCAGACGATAGCGCAAGATAGAGGAAAGTGGAAGTCTCTCGCTTCGGAGGCCAAGTCCCACTTTGGGTCACTGAGCCAGCGGAGTAAGTAAGTATATTAATTTTATTCAAGTAGACATTTAGACGCAAATTTGAATAGTTAATTATTTTAACATTACATGTAGTAAGCTAACACCGGCTCGGAATGTTAATCTGCTAAAAGTCGACCAGAAACTAAACAGTTGCTCTTTTAAAATCAAATTTAATGTTTTTTTTTATTATTTCAACCGTGTAAATGAGTCAACAAACCAAGTTCTACAAAATTAAAAACTCTTGAATTCTATAGTAAGATTTATTTAATAATATATTTTTAACCCTTAAACGCATAATCATGTAAAACTGCAATATACCATTTAAACGTAAAATGAGTACTACACTTAACAGTAAATGTAGTGTTGTATATCTGCAACATTTCCCTTTTTTTTAAAAGTAAATGTAAAAAATATTATATAGATATTTTTTTCAATTATTCCTTGCGTTTTAGTGTACTTATCTGCAAAATAAATATTTTTTAAAAGTACAAATAAAAGTCATGCATTTAAGGTTTAAACTAAGAAACGGAAGGTTTAAGATATATTTTTGAACTTTATTATTTATGCGTACACCAATACCCTTGACGGATTTGACTTTTCAAAGAAAATATACAAAGATAAATAAAACAAAATATAATTTAACACGTTTATTATTAAAAATATACAATCTCTATGCACTATTCCATGCCATGCGGGGCGTATACGACCCACGCTGCACTTTCCGTTCAGGCCATTTGCAGTTCTCATTGAAAAACAAAGGAATTTTAAACAAATGAATTATTGGGTCGAATATTGATAACTTCACATCACGCATGCGCGTACAATGCGATTAAAATAAGAATAGGACGGGCTCTCGGCTAACTTCACTCATATAAGTACGGTCAGCATTAAATATATAAAATAAAAAAATAATAATAATTGTTTTTGTTGATTGTTTAATTTGTTCTACAATGAGCAAAAGAGGTAGTGTTTTACATCGGCGAGCTCGAGAAATTATCAGCAATGTTGATAAGTACTTCGAGGAAGAGAAAAAACGTGCCATTATGTTGTTGGACCAGTTAAAACAAGCAAGAATTGTACCAGGGCCAGATGGCAATATTCATATATCGCGTGATGTATTTGGAAGTTTCATTAAGCATTTGGAAACTGCTTCGAAGGTAACCGAGCGAGTGACTTTAGCCACTGGTATTATTTTTTAACATTGCTTTTTTTGCACACTATACCAAGTTCCCGTTGTGACGTCACAACATGGCGCTAGGCCGGTCCTATTTTTATTTTAATCGCATTGTACGTAATGCATATTAAAATCTATAACTTTTTCCCGTTAATTATAGCTTTGCAATATTGAAATTGTGTAAAACATACGTCTTAGATGATTTTTTATTTTAAAAGTGTGGGTCGTATACGCCCCACGCGGCCTGAATTGAAAATCTTAAAAAATTTCCGCGACACGGAACGTGTTAAATATACATATATCTCCTGTAGGTAATAGAACGAAATGTTGTAAGTTCTTTACTAGTGAAATTATAGCAATATAAGTTACCAACACTGCAACATTTCGTTCTTAAATTAAACCGTGATCTAGATTTATATAACACAGCAAAGCACTGCGTGGAATTAATATAAAATATAGACAAACAAACAATATTATTTATTATATAACAAGTAAGTTTAAAGAAGACAATTCAATGCGTGATAAGACAAATCGTAAGTAAAAAAAATCGTTTTACAACACAATTACAAAAAATAAATCAACGCATGGAAACAATTCAGTCAGACGCCCACAGCTGGACTTAAGGCTTTCCCTATATATTGGAAGCGGCCTGCGTTTAGGACCATAATAAGTACGCCTGTCAACATTCTAGATCCTCCAGGCCCCACAGGCCTTATTGAAATGCTGTGAACACTTTAATAATAACTTAATATATATAATAAGAAATAAAATTTAAAAAACAAACTTGAAATTGAGTGTTACAATCACTAGGAAAGTAACCAATTCATTCACTTGATAGTGAGTGAGACGACTGACATGTAGTTGAGGCAGAAATTTGATACGAAATCAATTTCAACACTGTGTATATCGTTTTTAGTAGTTTCAGGAAACAGAAAATGTACATGTATGTATATATATATATATATATATATAAATATATATATATATAGAGAGAGAGAGAGAGATTGCTTGCTCTCCTGCCCACGCCCTTGACTAAGTTGTCTTTGGAAATTTGAATTGAGGCTTTATAATGTGGTGTTGAAGAGAAATATTACACATGGTATGTGTGGTATCCACCAAATAACTCCATTCTCCACCAGTCCAAGATAAAACCAGGCTCACAACAACCAGGTCACTTGGGCTGACCGCTGGAAAAGTTTGATCTAGTCAATAACTGCAATCTCCTATATTACTGCCTGAGGAAAGCAGAGGATTGGAAGGGACTATTGACTCTTAATACGAACAATTTCAGGAATATTCGTCTAAGAAGAATATATAACTTAGTTTTTATTAGTTCTCAACAGATGGCGCTTTACGAACTAACGTAAAGGTTATTTTTTTATCTGACGGTTACAAACGACTGTAATAATCTCATATATTAAAATCATTTTAAATTGACTTACATTTTAAATGTATTAACGCCATCTTGTGTCGACATCTCTACAATTTTAATTCACAAATATAGATTAAAAATGTAGTCGGCGACAGTCGACTGTCATTATAAGATGATGAGACCTAAAAGAGAACGCCCATACTCAGTGATGTATGAGAGGAACGATAACTCATCATGAGGAATGCCGTCAAGCTATCTATCCTCGGTCAGACTAAGAGGAACTGGTATGTCTGGCTCGAGGTACATGGCTTTGAACAGAAAGCGTATGCCCTTGTATCCGAACAAAGGACCATAGCCAAAGGCATGAGGAATGCTGTCAAGCTATAGAGGCTATGGCTATGCTTGCACAGCTGCCGGCTGCAGCTGCTCCAGCTCGGCAGTCGAAGTCAGGATATTGACTTCGTCTGGGGACAGGAGTCTTAACTGATCATGGTCTTAATAAACATCTGTTTACTTTAGGATTTACAGAGTCCTCAGTCCATGCCTGGAAGATTAGCATCCTACAGGGCCACTCACCTTAGTTCACCGGGGTGACTTGCCAGCGACTGAAGAATCAAGGATATCTAAAGTATAGTTGGCTAGATTACATTCAACCCCGTTGCAAAATGAGCGCAATATCACTTAGACAAGAATAGTTTGTCGAGGAGTAACAAGAGGGAACGACAAGATACATACTCATGCAAGTCTTATCTTGGTCCATTCATCATCTGTTAAGTTAGTTTTCTTAAGCATAAGTTAAATACTCTCATCCCGACTGAATGTTAAATAACATGCGGCGAGTAAATGTGCGAGTAACAAGAGGCAAGTTACTCGCCTCGTGTAACCGTATTATACTAGTAACTTGTACGCTAGCTACTGACATGCGAGCTACTTCAAGCTTTTTGTTCTTACTGGCCACCCACTCGTACGTCAATTTGCATGAAATTTTGTAATTCCAATATCTCACATGCTAGTGCGGAATAAAAATATTTTTTTTTAATTATTTCGTTGTCTTATTTCGCTTGTGATTTAAAACAAAAATGTAAACTAAAATTCAAGCAAAAAGAAAAATCAAATCAGAAACTGCTTTATTGACAGTTTTGATACAAACTGACATTGGTATACGAGGAACATGGCGAGCTACTGTCCCACTGGCGGGTCAGTGACTAATCCCCTGTAAATGACCCTTCAAGCAAAATTGTTATATATATTGAATATATGCTCTAACAATAAGAAAATTGAATTTGATTGAAATAATACTCCTTGTATTACGAGTATATGGAAATAATGGCCTATTTTCTTAATAATTTCAATAAAATTAAGAAAAATAGTGATATACTCAAAATTATCACTATAAATAAAGATAAGTTTGTTATAGATTTCTCTAAGTTTCAAAAAATCAGTAATTTTTTGTGGGACAGCTCTGTACGGTTCTTCAATACAATATGATGTAGTGTTTCTTAATTATCCTTGTAATAAATTTAAGAGGTTTAGTAATGAAAACCTATTTAAGAAACCTATTATAGTGCAAAGGATATTATAAAGTGTTTATAAAGATTGAGAATGAATTGCTCTAAAACTGTATAAAGGTAAAATTGAGTTTTTTGCGGGCTCTTCCTAGGGTGCGTTTTTTTAAATTTTAATAATACTCTTATTCCTATCTTGTTTTGGGGACAGAGATATACACCCTCCTACTTTCACCTTCCCTCTCTCATCCTTTACAATTCCTCTTTTTGCTCCCTCTTTCATTCTTCGTATTTTCTATCATTCAACTTTCATTCAACATAAAACATTCACCTACATTACATTCACGCATCGCCTCCCATCTCTCGCCACACTTCTTGTTACACGGTTTTGTTTTGCCTAATTACATCACACACCACCCTGCAACAAAACCGCAAGAAAGTGTGGCAGCTCTTCTCTGCCAAGACCAGGGTGCGTTACCTCGTGATCTTACATTGAAAGATGCCAATATCTACTAAATTAGGCTCTGATGGCGTTCTTCACATTATTACAGAGTCGTTAAAAACAAAAAAACCTCAACTTAGTTTTAATTAGTTTACGATTTAAGTATAATAAATATATATCGAGTCTTAATAAACACAGTCAAATGCAAAATAATTGCGGAAACGTAAGATGTATATGTAAAAACCAAACGGATGCTAATGTTTGTGGAATATAAATGCTAATAATAATAATAATAATAAAGAAAACCATTCTTGACATAATACACAGATGATTAATGATTCAAAGTGTAAACTTTTTTATGAGAAATTCTTAGAGTTTTCATTTTTTATATTTTCTAAGGTCAAGTGGCGAGGTTCGCTGATAACAGGTAAACAGAAAAAGTTATAAAATAGACCATGAGGTACAAGAGAGAGGCAGACCTAATGGACTGACGAGATCGTGGCTTCGTCAGGTCACAGGTGGCTCCAAGTTGCCAAAGATAAAGTAAAATGGAAAGCTTTGGAGGCTTTTATCCTGAGGGGGTCCATACAAACCTAGTAGAAAATTATCAAAACTAATTAAAATTAATAATTTTAATTTTAATAAGCATAAAGCTCGGAAATGAATTGTACTAACTACTGTATTAAAAACATTTTCCAAAGGGGTTAGAAAAAATTGTTATAAATTTTATGGGAAAGCTCAATTTGATTGTACTTTCAAACTGGCTCTACTGGCGTTTTTTCTAATAAGTGATCAAATATTATTAAAAATGAATAATACAGTAATGTATTATTAATTTTTTAGTACCAAGGAGCGCCGTTGCGCTTATGTTAGTTGTGAAAAATGCCAGCGTGGCTATTTTGACTGACTTGATAATTATAATAATAAAAAATGATGTAACTGGAATTTACTTCCAGTGTTATAAGTGCACTAGGGAAAAAATAGATGGATAAAATTAAGCCGAATTACATACTTCGACGAAACCGTCTTTTGGTTTGGAAAATATGCCAGGACGTGTGGTATCCAGCAGTAAGAACAGAAGTGCAGTGAAAAGATGCAACACGATTTGCTCCACGTGTAAAGGACTGCACGGTGTTTGCATACGAAAACACGTTTGTAAATTTGTTGTCAAAAAATATGTAGTATTGAATTCCTGTTTTTCTATTATCAATGTGTAAATATTCTGAATAGAACGTTGAAAATATTATGAATATTGTTGTATTGTAACAGATATGGTGAATATTTCTCTTGTTCATATAAATTATCTATAAAAATGCACTTTTTACTGGCATTTTTAGAATATACTGGTAAAATAGGTTTGGGTTAGTAAAAATTAATCTCGCGTAGTATATTTCAAATCGTGAGACTAAGAAATACAAAGTTTCACAGTAAATATAAAATTGTCACTAAAACGACAAGGAATAAAACTTTGCATGGCTCGAGTCAAGGATATCCCAGTATCAAATTGTTCAATGTATACTCTATAACAAACGAGATACATAAATTTGATAAAAGGGATAGAAAGATTTTGACTTTAGCCTGTAGTTCTTCAACTATGCGGGCTCTATCGTAGAAGACATTCTGAAAAAATAGAATATCGTAGAGAAGACTACGGCGAGAAAGAGAAGAGACATTAGAACTCCTCGTCCGTAGCCTCAGATTTGGCCATGACAAAATTACACGACAACCTTCTCCCATAAAAAACCCCATATAATATTGAAAACTAAATACCACATATTCCACATTAAGGTTGTAGAAATAACCTTGACATGGAAGAAAATGGTGAAAAAGCAGGGGAGGGGGGTGAAGTTTTATTGATGCTTCGCGGTGGTATTATTTGACGGTGGACTAACGGAACGAATCGGCCGTATCCCCTTTTCCAGCCGCGAGCATACTTAAGGCGAGGTACAGCGGTGCCGGTGGCACTGTATACGGAATAGTAACACACGCACACGCTAGAGTGGGATAACACCAGGAGACGCACAAAATCAATATTGTACAGAACTATCGTCCCAACATTATCTGAGCAATACTTTTCTCATTGTGATATCCTGTATAATACTAAAAATCGCTATAACCGGATTCTCAAGGAGCACCTCAAAAATCTTCAGAGTCACGATAAATTGGTTGCCGTAGGAAAAGTAGAGGGAAAGAGATCAAGGGCACTAGCACAGACCCTATGGGCGGAATTTGTACGGGGATGGGCCTCATAATAATGGAAGCACTCAGAAAAGCAGGCCAAGGAGACCTGTAGAGGCAACTCATCAAATACTCGACCAAGACCTTCGGCAATGAAGATCGAAAACGACCAAGAAAAAAAATATAAATAAAAATAGTTTTTTCTTTTGTTATATCAACACAACAACCAAAGCGGAGGTTCTCTCAAAAAGACCCTTCAGCCCAATAACTCCATGAAGAGTCCACCTAAGCGACCTCCTTTTCCCGTATCTTAAAAAGTCAATTCCATAATAGCCACGATTGAATCTATCCATAACAAAAAAAAAAAAAATCAAACTCTTTAAAAAACAAAGTTGTTGTGTAAACCCATTATAGGTAGCGGTAGCTATCCCTTCATAGCCGCAATGAGCGCCGGCGCATCAACAACGTACATCCCCCTGTCTATCATCTCGCAGCTGGTGATCGTCAGGAAGCCGCGACCTTCGTCGTTTATCTTCATATGTTGTACAGCACGTGCTAGCATCTCCAGCGAAGGCTCTGGTGGGAAATCTAAAAAAAAATACATATTGTTATATCTATACGTTGTAATAGAGAAGCTGGTTGGCCATGCTCGTTGACCACTCTGAAATATGTTACATTAATAATTTTTATCTATTATAATGAGACAGGCAAATAACATCTGGCAGTATAAAGTCTACGGACACAGATAATAAACCATAATTAATTTTAATGTTTTCCGAATTTTTTACTATATTTATTATAATGTTATTTATATTATTTCTGAAAGTATTGATTTTCGTATATGGTGTACTATATGTTAATTGACATATGATACACATTTAAAGATCCGAGACGTGGTTGCTTAAGATGGGCCTCATAAAGGCCAAGGTCAACCAAAAAGTAAAGGAGAGAGCTATGGTAGGAGTTTCGCAGCGAGATTGAAACAGAGATACACCACCGACGTATGTTTGAAAATTGCTCGTCTTAACACTAAAAATACCATATTATTTTAACTCAGTATCAAGAATTTTTATTTCTCTGCGTTTGTAATAGAAATTGTCAATATACTATTCTGTTTAACTATAATAAATTTTATTTTACTTTCGTTCCTAATAACTATATTTCATACATTCAAGTAAGAAATGTAAAATCGAGTCATTTTACCCGTTATGATAGAAATAAGTACCTAGTAAGTGTTGGTATTATTAGTGTTAAATGACAGTGGACGGGGTCACATCGCTTGTGCAACCGACAGCCGTTGGAGCCTAAAAGCTAATGGAAGGAGAAGGGAAGAAAGAGAGAAAGAGTGTAAAAATAAAGGTAATGGATTAGCAACCACGAGCTGGTAGATGTGAGTATACTTCTCACTAGATTGACCGGCTATGTAATTAAATTGGTGGGAAGTTGATAGATGCATATAGCTCATAGCGGCCATCTTTTGGGGACACCTTTGCCTTGCAGAGGGTGTCTGTTGAATAAAAAAAGAGGATGACCTCAAATGGAATCTACATATGCCATTTAGCCAGCATATTATACACTATTCCTAATTCTTTTAATTATACTGTCCACAAAATTCCCAACTGTTATACACGGGAACGGTACATATGTCCGGCTGGCTATAGAGACCTAGGTGTGATCGAACTTGTCACCGCCATTTTTTTACAGAAATACTCTTTAAAGTCAATAATTCGAACACAATGACTATCTATCCAGGGTGATGGAGTTGTACGGCTCACTCACTCCCCAATTCCCATCAGTGGATCTAAACTACACCCGGCTGCAGTGGATACCCTCCCACTATACGGCCCGTTCGCAAGATCAGTGACGATGACATCGCGCGACGACGAAGGCCCGGCCACACACAAAACCAGCCAAATGCACATGTTCGACATCTAGAGTAAACCACATAGTGTCTACGAATACGTCACCAATGACCAGAATATCTACTGCTTACAAGCGGGCTTCTGGTCCCTGCAATACTCTAGTCCAGGGCTTCTTAAACTATTGTCATTCACGACCCCATTTATGATTGCGAGTTTCTTGACGACCCCATACAAACGTAAAAGAAAAATAAATTAATATTTTTTGATGATTTATTTATTAGGTAACGATAAACATTTGAAAATATTTAGTTTTAGAATTCGTTTTTAAACATACAAAAATCTAAAATTAAAAATTGCACAAAAAATTATAAAATTGCATTTATATTAGTTTAAAACCTTTAAATAATGCGCGTGTCTAGACACTGCAAGTCCACTGTATTCCGCCAACTCTAGTGATGTTATAAAATGGTATATACAAATATTTGACATTAGAATCTCTCGACCCCAGAATTTTGCTACGCGACCCTTAGTTTAAGAAGCCCTGCTCTAGTCCAAACTATCGGACCCGTAGTTCCGGTTGAGAACCATTTGGGCTATCGAGGGCATTTAGACAGCAGTGAAATCCAGGTCAAAAACAATCAATGACTTAGCTCACTAACCACGTATCTCCAGGTTGATGGCGAGGGCCGGGATTCCGTTGACGAAGTCCGGCAGCATCTTGCGCAGCGCCCGGACCTGAACGCTCTCCATGTTGCCGTAGTCCACGAATGACACGCGGACAGTGTCACCCCCCGCGCCATCCACATGCTCACATAACACTGCACGGAACCACTGTGAGTCTGAAACATTGTATATGAATTTAATGGAATCAGGTGTTACTTCGCGGAAGTCCATCCTAAGTAAGAAAAGGACCAATATTTAGTCACATCCGCACATGTACAACAAAATGTACGAACTATAGTGGGGATATCTTTGTAGGAGGTCTCTATAAATCTGGTAAGCGGGTCTTCCAACCCCACCCGGCCTCTCTATAACGCGATAAACCAGGCACTCTTGCAAATCCATTGAATGCTGAAAGGTTGTATTTCAGGCTCTTGATTAAATACTAACATGACATAATTAGTTATTATATACTACCTGATCACGCAAACGTTGTTTTGTAAAAAAAATTAAAGTTTTTAATTAACAAATGTAAGATAAGGGTTGATCGTAGAGGGGTGAAAATTTAGGTTTGTATGTATTTTTGTATGCTGTATCATAATAAAATAAAAACCAAAAAAATTGTCTAAAAAATTAAAAATAAAATTTATGTAGGTATGGAAAATAGATAGTAGCCGATTCTCAGACATACTGAATACGCATGTAAAATTTGGTAAAAATCAGTCAAGCCGTTTCAGAGGAGTTCAAGTTCGAACACCGTGACACGAGAATTTTATATATTAGATTACCTAATAAATATATTTTATACTTTCGTTTATTTTGTATTAACATTTTTACTTCAGCACTTAGCTCATTTTTTTTAACATCATCATAATCAGCAGGATGCCCACAGCTTGGCATCGGCTTCCTCTATAGAATTCCAACAGGACCATCCATCCAAAAGGTTGTCTCTTCAACATATGGATGTATGTCTTACGTCTCACCAGATCGTGGTCTCTACTCCAGAAACTTAAGGCTCCAGTGATCATCTGTTCTGTATGTTACATTGCAGTCCAACAGCCAACTTTAACTTGCCCGTCCGCTGGGCTGGTTATTTTCGATTGTCCACGTATATTATTTCATATCTTCCTAATTTGATCTCGAAGAGATGCACAAGCTATTTTATTTGGAATCATTGGTTAAGAAAGGCAGTTCGCTGCACCCCGTTGGTCACGACTGGCCAATAAATGAGCAAAATGGTTTTTAAACAGAGGGCATGTACACCAAGGATGTATAAATAGTAGAGTATAAAATAAAATGTAAATTAGACTAAAATTAAAAGACTTAATTTTAAGAAAATAAGTTAGCTATAAATTATCTATAAAATGTTTATGGACGTAAAGAATTTGAAAAAAATATTATAGCCTAGATCAGTGATTCCAAAAGTGGTCTATATCGACCTCTAGGGGTCTATGACAACCTGCAAGGGGTCTACGTCAGCGAAAAAAAATTCGGGGGTCCATGAAATGAAAATGGGGGTCCACGATAGTGGATCTCAACACATACACTGATAGTTCCTATTTACTTACATCATACTATCTTATAATATCAAAACTACATTATTTATAAATATACCTATGAAGTAAAAAATTTATTAAATATGTTTATAAAATTAACACGTGTTTTTACTTTAAGTTTTTAACACTAAACTTCACTACAGTTATAAATTTACAGGAAATCAATATCAGGTAAGTAGGGGGTCTACCCAACACAGAAAAACATGGCAAGGGGTCTACGACACAAAAAAGATTGGGGAACTCTGGCCTAGATTAAAAGTCTATGCCAGTAGTCGGTTGAGGTTACAGGTGAAGATTAAGAAAAATAAAGTTACTTTATTTTGCAAATATAAGAAGTAAACTGTATTTATTTAATCTATGTTTAATATTATTCAGTTTCCCGAGTATTAACGGATTTGTAATAAATTTTATCTGTGCTACACTCACAGGGTGGGCACTGGGCAATGCACAGCTCCTCGCACTTGGGCAAATACGGCTCCTTTCCGATCTCGCTGTTGCAGTACGCCTCTATCTGAACAAGTAACAAAATTAGAAAAAAATATTATCGATTATATACACCACAAAAAAGACGACGCAAATTGGATTAATATTTTCTATATCAAACCATATAAAGATCGAAGATGCCAATCTAGGGTCACGAAAATACAAGTTTTTTAAAATGAAAATTGAACAACGTAAACATATATAACCAAAATAATATATATATATACTAGCTGATCCCCCAAACGTTGTTTTGCAAAAAAAAAAATTAAAGTTTTTAATTAACAAATGTAAGATAAGGGTTGATCGTAGAGGGGTGAAAATTTAGGTTTGTATGTATTTTTGTATGCTGTATCATAATAAAATAAAAACTAAAAAAATTGTCTAATTAAAAATAAAATTTAGGGGTGGACCACCCTTATCACTTAGGGGTATGGAAAATAGATAGTAGCCGATTCTCAGACATACTGAATACGCATGTAAAATTTGGTAAAAATCGGTCAAGCCGTTTCGAAAGAGTTCAAGTTCGAACACCGTGACACGAGAATTTTATATATTAGATTATATACACCAATACATCACTTTGCACCGTGGTTACGTTCTGAAAAAAACACGACGCAAAGTGAATTAATATTTTCTATGTCAAACCATGTAAAGATCAAAGATGCCTATCTAGGGTCAAGAAAATACAAGTTTTTAAAAAGAAAATTGAACAAAGTAAAAAAATCTTAATACATACACACAAAAAACAAAAAGAAACAACGAGTAAAAAGCACACTGCGTAATTGAAACTGAACTCTAAAATAAGTGTAACAAAGTGGAAAATAAATCTGTATTAAAATTGCATTGATTTTTAATTTGAGAGGATATATGCGAGTTTTGACGGCATGGCGCGATAAGAAACAAAAGTGTTACATTCTTTTAGAAAAAAAAAAATTAAAGATTCGAACCTAAAACAACGCAACCTTGAAAATCTAACGTACCACAGTGAAAATTAGTAATATATACTTAGCTACACAAAAACTTCGAAATGATACAAAGCCATGTATAGGCGTGTGTTAAAATATTTCGCATGTCAATAGAGTAGATTATACTTTCATTGTTCTTCTTCTTTTGAGCTGATGATGACTGGTCTTACTGCAGCAGCTTGCAGCGACTTCCTGTGACCTTGACCATGTCGTAGGTCCACCTAGTGGAATGGTCACCCTGGCCGCGTCTAATGGCTCGTGGTGGCCACTCGCGAACCTTCTGGTCCGAACGGTCATCGGTAGCAGAGTCCACTGTCACTTCAGACGAACAATTCCGATACTCCGAGCTCATACTCATAGCAATATAGAGCTATCTCTCTCTAATCCTATGTTCGTGACCTTTATATTTCTTATAAGGCCTTTCGATACAGTGATATTATTTTTAAATAAAAATTAATAACTTACTCTACTGTGCCAATGTGCCAAATCAAACGCCGGTTACTATTCGAATAAATATTAGAATATCGAATTTGTTTTCGATTAAAAATACATGGACAGATACCTGCTTGGGTAACTCTTCTAGAACCTTCTTAGCCAGGGGCTCGCCTTTCAGGAAGCCGGATACCATCGCCCCCTCAAGCGCGCTGATGTCGAGGATCTCTATCTCGCAGCCGTTCTTCGGAAGCTCCAGATATTCCAAATCGCTGTACATTAGTTTTGGCACCTCTGTAACATGCATAAACACGTATTTATTTATCTATTTATTTCACACTTTTTACACAATTGTAATGGCGGACATAATTCTTTATAGGCGTTTATTTATTTACTTATACTTTATTGTACACCATAGATAATAAATAAAAAAGACAATTCATATATAGGTAGAAATAGCGGTCTTATCGAGGTGATCTCTACCACAACCTTCGGATGGAGATTAGAGACATGAAAGAGACTTATTTCACTAAGAAAAGGACCAATATTTAGCCACTTCCGCACATGCAGTGGTAGTCGTGCAACAAAGTACACCGCCCGCCAGCCCGCTGATAAATGCGCATGCGGCAAACAATGCGAATCACACAACCGCCATCGCCAAATTACTCAACACGTGTTTCACCCCTCCACGGGGCATCTTCAGGAGTTATGTTACACCGATTAGTGCTAAACACAGACCACTGCATGTGCGGAAGTGGCTAAATATTGGTCCTTTTCTTACTTAGAATGGACTTCCGCGAGGTAACGCCTGATTCCATTAAATACTTATTTCATTGTTAATAAGTAGATGTTCATAGATGCGTTGACCCAAAGAGGATTTCCAATACTAAATACTTATTTTAACACAAATTAACATTCTTTTATTAACAATTTACATTCTTTTATTACACGAGGGTAGAAATAAGTTGTGTACTTAGTCCAGGTTACTACTTACTGTTTATTAGAGAACTTGGCTATATTTATTTTAATTGCTCGACTACAGATATATTTTACCATCTCTTTCTTTGGTATCTTCTATTGGTTTAATCGACGATGATTTAGTTAGCATATATATAATATATAGATTGCATATTTGCACAAAAAAGGAGTAACTTTGTAGTTTTTTTTTTTATAAGTTAAATGTTAACATATATAAATATAATGCCAGTTTATCAATAAGGTGTAATAAACAAATTAAAATAAGCACTATTATATTTATATTCAGTGGTATATAGTATATGATACTTACCAACAACGTCAACTCCATTCATCTCCATCTTCTTCCACTCCGGCGTGCACAGCTCTTGCAGTCTCTTGTTCACGGACACCCTCGTGTCTGCCACAGTCAGGTTTACCTCAGCCCCGCTCGGCGCAGTCTTCGCGCCATCACATATGTTCTGTATCATTAAAAAAATCATTCATTTATATCAGACGAATTGCTACAATGATTGATTTTGCGCTGCCTAGATCCAACAACTTCTTGACTGTCATCGGTCTACATCAGAGTTCCCCAAACTTTTTTGTGTCGTAGACCCCTTGCCATGTTTTTCTGTGTTGGGTAGACCCCTACTAACCTGATATTGATTTCCTGTAAATTTCTAACTGGAGCGAAGTTGGTGTATGTTCAAAATGTATTGCGACCACAAAGCGAATACCAACATCCTACAACTTACACAATTTTATAAACATACATAATATTTTTTTTAATATTATAAGATAGTATGATGTAAGTAAATAGGTACTATCTGTGTATGTGTCGAGATCCACTATCGTGGACCCCCATTTTCATTTCATGGTCCCTAAATTTTTTTTCGCAGACCCCTTGCAGGTTGTCATAGACCCCTAGGGGTCGATATAGACCACTTTGGGAATCACTAGTCAACATAATGGACGTCTACTCAGGCCTTGTCCACCAGCTCGTGTTCGCCACTCAAAAACTTTTTGGCCATCAGCTGCTCTGCCTATATGTTCTACCAACTGTCATTTCAGACAAGCCATTGTTAAACTACGTCAATTTTTTTTCAGTAGATCTCATTTCTTTATCGATCTCCCATCTAAGCTCCGTGCATAGTAACGTCAAGATGTAGCCAGGAAATACGGTGATATATGAGAAAAAGTTTTATCGTTAAGGCGATTTCGAGGCAGCAATATTTGTAAAAATATTTACGATCTTCTGTGGTGAGGAATATGGCACAAAGAGGATATTGGAGGCAATTAAAATTTGTTCAAAGTAATATTTTTTCTACAAATTGTGATAGCGCGTAGAACAGATGGCGATCATATAAGATCATGATATCATCATATAAGAAATTTAAGGCTTTTGCTAGTAGAAATTGCCAAAGAATTACAACATTTCTACTCTTTCTAACAATTTCTATAGACTGTAAAATACATGAATGAAGTAACAATTTGGTGATGGACTAATCCAATAGCTGTACAAACAATATTTACACAGGTTCATTTATAAGTTATTTTATCAAATATTAATTTTTAACTTTTATTAATATAAATAAGTAAAATATTGTCAAAGATCGCTTCGATTTGAAATTTGTTGACAGATCAAGTCTTCCGACCCATATAGACTATATGTATATATCAGTCAAGTTGTCTGTCCACATATATTCAAATTTAGGTTTAAGTAACGCTAATAGATGGCAGCAGTAGTACATTTAAGATATAAAACAGTTTTAAAACTTTGATATTCAAAAAATATTCTATGATTGCTATGTTAAGATTATTACAAAAACTACTTTTGTAAGAATAACTCGACTCATAACGCTCCAGATCTACCGTATTAGCCTGACTTTTCCCGAGTGACTTCTGGCTATAAAGGAAACAATCGAAATGCCAATGCGGAGACGTCATTTTGACACAATTAAGGATATAAAAATCGAATACAAAGTCTTAAAGGATATATAAGATATAACATTAAATTTTTAAGACTCTTATAAAGACTGGAAAAAGCAGTGTCAAAAGTAAATTTTATCAGACGGATTATTTTGAAGGGGTTGAAATTGTTTTGTGAAATAACTTTATAATAACAAATTCACCTTACTTTTTTCGCACACATCACAGTATTGCATAATTTGTTTTCTATTTACAATAGCAGCCAGAAGGTTTTCAAATCTATAAAAGCCTAAACAAACGCATTCAACATCTTTATTAAAATCAACCAGGATAAGTCTTTTCTCAAATCAAACTTTATAATTTTTAAGTGATTTCTGAGAAAAGATGTTCATGTTTCTATAAGGTTGGCATGTCTTTTCAAGTAAAAACCTTGTCAAAATTAACATATAAAAGCGTTTTTTGCAATGATTGCCTTGTTATAAAATGATCATTTCTATTCCTTACCAGTATCAGCTCAGTGGCAGAATCCTTCAGCGTCTCAATGTATTTAACAGCGGCGGTGGTCACCACCGTTATGTCAGAGCGGAGAGTCACCAGCGACGCCTCTGCTGGCTGACTGGCTAGGTCGAACTCAGCTGGACACGGGTAAAGATTTTCCATATTGGCTATCTCCAGGTTCCCTGCACATCACAAAACAATCAGATCATAACAAGTAATACAATATTCAATTTTTAATATACAGGTTGATTAGTCATACAATGCGATTAAAATAATAGGACGGGCTCTCGGCTAACTTCACTCATATAAGTACGGTCAGCATTAAATATATAAAATAAAAAAAAAAATAATAATTGTTTTTGTTGATTGTTTAATTTGTTCTACAATGAGCAAAAGAGGTAGTGTTTTACATCGGCGAGCTCGAGAGATTATCAGCAATGTTGATAAGTACTTCGAGGAAGAGAAAAAACGTGCCATTATGTTGTTGGACCAGTTAAATCAAGCAAGAATTGTACCAGGGCCAGATGGCAATATTCATATATCGCGTGATGTATTTGGAAGTTTCATTAAGCATTTGGAAACTGCTTCGAAGGTAACCGAGCGAGTGACTTTAGCCACTGGTATTATTTTTTAACATTGCTTTTTTTGCACACTATACCAAGTTCCCGTTGTGACGTCACAACATGGCGCTAGGCCGGTCCTATTCTTATTTTAATCGCATTGTACATGTAAAAGCCTTGGCTGAAAGTTTATCTCATTTACTGTCAATTAACGTATTATGACGACCACTTAAACATCTGACACAAAGGAAACAAATTCAACGATTGAGCCAATCGGGGCTGACGGTGCGACTTCAAAATGTTGCAAGTGGAGACATTAAGGCAATAAACTTATTCGGACTTTATTGTGCGTCGCTCATTTTATTACATTTTTCACTGGTGGCAGGTGAGGAGATGAAGTAAAGAACGGGCTACAATAGAAAATTCTCCTTCAGGTGACTTTTCATTGCTCTATGAGATCGAACTAGGAATAAGGAGACACATAAATAACGGAATAAATGAAAGTAACCGAAATAGACCTGTGGATTGGCAAGTTGAAGTTGACCCTGCAGGCTACAATGCAAAGAACCTTGTTTCCTTTAATTAACAAATTATCAGCAGAAAAATATAACATTAATTTTAAGAATTCCAAGTTAAATAGAGACAGACATAGTATTAAACATCATATATATTCATATAAACGCAACGATTCCGCTAAGGGATCTTAAAGGGACTCTGTGTTATTTGAGTGTAAGTAGGATCTTAATGGTATTAATTTTGTTTTTTGTTAATAACCCAGTTATTAAGATTAAGTTATATAGGAAAAAGAGATAGCACTATGATACCAGTGCAAAAATTTATTTATTATTTATGATAAACAAATAAAAGCTATATATAAAAGTGACAGTACTCACCAGATTCAATATATTCTATGAGATATTTATTTTGTTTGACATTTGTACGCTTGCAAAGTGCCCTGTAGTGCAGTCCATCTGTGTACTTTGCGATTACCATCTGACCTTTCTGCGGAGGCACATCTAGAGGTGTCGCTGAAATTGCATTACAATACATAATTAAATAATCTATTTATCTCTGTCACACACTTTTCCTCAATATTAGGATGCCCAGAAGAATTTCAAAATGAAGAGTGACCAAACAAAACATGATTTCATGAACAGACGGCAACTACTTTGACTTTGTGCAAATAAAAAATAGGTTTATAAGAATGATAATTGTGAAATCTTATTAAGTATCTTCTTCTTCTTCTTGAAGTGCCTCTCCAACTAGCGGAGGTTGGCTATCAGCTTCCTGCTCTCTTCCTTATTTTTGGTTCTGCGTAATAGCTCAGCAGCGCTGGCGATTCCGGTCCACTCTCTAATGTTACGAAGCCACGACTTCTTTCTCCTACCAACCTTCCTTTTACCAGCGACCTTTCCCATCATGATAAGTTGAAGGAGATTGTATCGTTGGTGTCGAAGAACGTGTCCCAAGTAAGCGTATTAGCGTTATTAAGTATATTTTGATTTAAAATTGCACACCTGTTATTTAAAAAAATGTAAATATCATTTTCTTAATAGATCTGACGAAAATATGATTTGTACTTACCAGAAATATATGAAATCTATCAAGTTTTGTTTTGATTTTATTTATTAATATTTTTAGACATTGACAACTTAAGAAATTAGCACGATTTAAGTTAGATCAGCCTAGAGGAGACGTAGTTTTAAGGTCCAAAGTCTTTTCTAACTTTTTTTATAATATGTGGAATTATCATTTTTTTTATCTGTCACTCCTGAAATATAGGCTTTATTTCACGAGTGACAGAAAACCTGTTTTGCAAGCTGACGGAATCATCACAATCAACTTTTGTAGCGATTTTATTACCTTTATACAAATTTATTGTTAAGATACAAGTTACAAATATATTTAAACAAAGGTCATTATCATCACCGTGGCAGCTGATAGACTTCACTGCAAGTCTGGCCTCCCCTAATTATCGCTACGGTGATGACTCTTGCAATTGACAATTCAACGTACGTGTAAATGTCCACTTGAAAAATGATGATGAAATATATGACGTTAAGTTAGCACGAGGAACTGCTCATCTGAAGGCGGATCTCGAGAGGCGACCACGAGCCGGTAGACGATGCAAAGAGCGAAGACGTCTATAAGCTGATATGAAGATAAAGTACAGGGTGATAGTCTCACCTCCCCGACCGTAGAGTACGACATCATGCATCACGGAATCATAACGGCGCTGTGAGGCAGAGTCAACGCGGCGTACAAGAGCTCGAGGAGGATCCTGTACCTCCACCAGCACCACCCGAATACCATCTTGTAGTTCTGGTCGAGGTACCTCCGGGATCAGTGGACCTAGAACAAAAATGACAATACATTTATAACAATATCCTTTATATTAGAAAACCAAACGGGAAACCACCACAGGTAATAATAATAAAAAAACATAAAAGCGTAATCTGGTATTATGTACCATTGACCAGTGTCTTGAGACCTGGTGTCTAAGATACAGGCTAATGCCTAGTTTAGAAGCCAGTGCTGATTTTGACAATATATCAAAAAACAAACCCTTTAGTGTCGATTGTGCAACGACCAAATTCTACGAACGAGCCAGTCGGGGCTGACGCTGCGACATCAAATACAGACAAGTACAGTACCCAGCGATAAATATTGCACATCGATCTTTGAAAAGAGACAATCGACTATTTCCGGCTTCGTCGAGCACTATCTCTGTCCCACACTACATATGTGACGTTTTTTCAGTCGTTGTATTTCGTGCGAGAGAGATAACGCTATACGAAGCCGAAGTTAACCGATTGATAAAGCCGTATAGCAATCACATACATTACCCGGTGATAAATATTGCACATCGACCTTTAGAAAGAGACAATCGGCTAATTTCGCCTTCGTAAAGCACCATCTCTGTCCCACACTACATATGTGACGTTTTGTCAGTCGTTGTATTTCGTGCGACAGAGATAACGCTGCATGAAATATTTATTGCCGGGTACTGTATAACCGTATGCAGCTGAAGAGTGAAAATGAAGTACAGACTACAATAGAAGCTTGTCCTTCAGGTGGATTTATTGTATTTTCACCTCACCTATCCCCACCACCCGTTGAAAAATCTATAAATTACCTAACAGACGTATTTGGAACAGGTACATAGGAACGTTAGGAGTTTTTGGTCTGAAATCCTCGTCAGCGATACGAAGCGACAACGAACCGATAAATGGATCGTTGCAGAGTGTCAATGTAGAGTTCGTGGCGTAAACACAGGTGCAGTATATTATTAATTTTAAGAAGCCTAAAAAATTGTACAACAATTTTGTCTTTATTTCCAGTGATAGAAAGTACTAAGATCATGTTGTTGGAAGTAGTGGATGAGGAATATATTCAGAAGTTCACTGACCACCAGCTATCAACTTTGAAGGTGTAAATTCCACTTCGGGCCGCCACCTCAGGACCTGGCCTTCCAGCACGACACCTGGCTTCTCGGTGTTCTCGATCAGCACCATGTACCCATCTTTTATTTTCTCCGCCAGAGTGCATTTTAGATTATCACCAATCTGGAATTGAATTTGTAGGCAATTTTTATTTCTTTTTCCTCTGTATCAGATTATAAGCATAATATTTAAATTAATGCCTATGATTTAAACAGAGTTTAAATGAAATCAGTCTGAGTGGAATAGATTAGATTTAAAAGTTAGACATAAAGATAATAATAATAAAAAATTGTAAATAAAAATTCCACTGAAGAAAAAAACTTATTCACCCAAAATAAAAAGTCTACCAATTGGCGGAGTAAATAACAAAATAAAAAAAGTGAAGGTGAGCCTCAGCGAGCTTCAGATGCCTAAACTTAAAAAAAAACTAAAAACAAAGACTGTATGAATATTTTTATATTTTACAATATAATTATTAAACGACATTTGCACTTAACATAATAGCTGTTAATAGTTATGTAGTTGAGGAGGAATTCAAAGTAGCAGGGAATAAATATTGTTACGTACTGTGGGTTCTGACTCGTGATGAAATAAAGTATACTTTCGCTTAGTCCAAACTTCGCTTCTAAATCGCTCAAGAAATCACTGTTTAAAATAACTTACCAAATAGCCCCTCTTATCACTGATCGTAGATCCTAATCTTATAACTCAAAAAACAACACTGAACTGTCGACATGGTATAGTGCACCTATTTATACTACGAACGTTCTTGTAAGTTCGAGATAGTACTCGGTTAGAATTTCCGAGAACCGTACACAAAAATCTGTAAATAACTTCAAGGTCACGCGTGTTTACTGCACTTCTTGATCCTAGGGTTCAATGTTTATTGATTAGAGGGTTCTGTAACTCGTGCTTTGTAACATTAAAAAGGATTTTAATTAGCTTAACCGATAAGTAAAATCTTTTACCGGAGTCATTTTTATTATGGTAGCCCTGTTTATTATATTGCAACAGATATTTATTTTCTTTAAAAAATTAATTCAAAATGCATATATGCTGAGTTTCATTGGCAGACTATTTAAGACAAGAGTGACTAACTCAACGAACCATGAAGAGGACAATGCCTAGGGTTTCCCTATGATATTGGATCAGAAAGAGGGAGATCCATAGACAAAAGAAAATAATCGAGATAGTCCAGCAGATTGGCAAGTTAAAGTGACAGTGGGCAGGCCAAGATAAATACAGAACTGATGCCACTTGGACCTCCTTCTTAGGACATTGTTAACCCTTGTTTTTATTGAAAACGTTGCTGACCAGCCATGAGTAAATTCATGATGCGTTTTTCTGCATATTGTTTGCTCTATTGTCGACCATGCAGTGCAATTGCAGTTTCATATAACACAAGCTGTTTCTCTCGCTTATAAGATTTGCAAAATCTTATGTTTTTAAATATATTCAATAATTAAAAAACGATGAAGAATCTTTCAATGATTTATACCCGGATGCTGTATTTAATATTCCGAGTGATTATGAATCAAATTGTGGTAGCTGTGAAAATGGTACCAACAAAATATCAAAAGAGAAATATAATAGCATTAAATAGTGACAACAATTTGAAAGAAGAGTTGAACGAACATGATTTTACACCAAGTTTTCCGGACAAGTAAGAAACCACGTCATAGAAAAAGTGCAAATTAGAAAAGCAAATCCGTTTAGTGTTCAGAGTATGTTCTTCAAAGAGAAAATGAAGCGACGTGTAGTACCCGGCGATAAATATTGCACATTGACCTTTGGAAAGAGGCAATCGGTTAACTTCGGCTTCGTAGAGCATTATCTCTAAGTAAGAAAAGGACCAATATTTAGCCACTTCCGCACATGCAGCGGTAGTCGTCCGCCACTCCGCTGATGAATGCGTATGCGGCAAACAATGCGAATTACACAACTGCCACCGTTAAAACACTCAACACGTGTTTCATCTTCAGGAGTTATGTTACACCGATTAGTGCCAAACACAGAGCCTTTGTTTTTGACAAAACGTCACAGATGTAGTATGGGACAGAGATAGTGCTCTACGAAGCCGAAAATAGCCGATTGTTAAAAGTTGAAAAATATATAAAGTTTACATTTAGTGTTTTACTTCTTAAAGGTTTTGTAGAGATCATAGATGCTATTAAATATACGGCTAGGACAATGTCCAACAATGGACGTCATATGGCTAAAATTACTATGATTAATATTCAAAGTTACCTGAACTCCTTTAGCGTTCAGCAAGCAGGAGAACTCTGGAAATTCAGCATACTTCTCCGGTAACTGTTTCAGTTTGTCCTGAGGATTGATGGAGACCACTTTGCTGCTGTCTATCAACGCCGCAAGAGAAGCGTTTAGACATCTTGCCCTGTACCAGGCGCCGTCTTCAGGGTTCAGATAGGAGAATGTCTCGCCAGGTGTTGGACTGTAAACCAAAAATCCTCATAAACCTGATGACTAAAATCGACTGTTATGGGCTGTTCTTGTATGAAGATATTATTACTCCTTGGTTTCAATATATACAATGCGATTAAAATAAGAATAGGACCGGCCTAGCGCCATGTTGTGACGTCACAACGGGAACTTGGTATAGTGTGCAAAAAAAGCAATGTTAAAAAATAATACCAGTGGCTAAAGTCACTCGCTCGGTTACCTTCGAAGCAGTTTCCAAATGCTTAATGAAACTTCCAAATACATCACGCGATATATGAATATTGCCATCTGGCCCTGGTACAATTCTTGCTTGTTTTAACTGGTCCAACAACATAATGGCACGTTTTTTCTCTTCCTCGACGCACTTATCAACATTGCTGATAATCTCTCGAGCTCGCCGATGTAAAACACTACCTCTTTTGCTCATTGTAGAACAAATTAAACAATCAACAAAAACAATTATTATTATTTTTTTAATTTTATATATTTAATGCTGACCGTACTTATATGAGTGAAGTTAGCCGAGAGCCCGTCCTATTCTTATTTTAATCGCATTGTATGTGTGTATTACGGGCGACGCCCTACATGGTATGGGCCTCCTCCAAAGATCGCTATAGCGACTGGTGTTGCCCTACCCGCATCCAAAGATTTCCCGCCACTTTAACTGGGAGCCTACTCATGTCGCGTCTATCGGCTTGTAATTGCCTGAGAACCTTTTGGCCCTCACGGCAATTGGTTACCAGCTGGTAAAAGGAAGGTTGGTAGGAGAAAGAAGTCGTGGCTTCGTAACATTAGAGAGTGGACCAGAATCGCCAGCGCTGCTGAGCTATTACGCAGAACCAAAAATAAGGAAGAGAGCAGGAAGCTGATAGCCAACCTCCACTAGTTGGAGAGGCACTCCAAGAAGAAGAAGCAATTGGTTACACGAGCGATGGGCCCCTCCCACTGCCTTCAGATGAGCAAAAAAAATTCTTATAATCCGTATACTTAAGGAAAATTGTATCAAGATGACAAGCATTATTTTCTAAAAAAGCTCTTTTATGTGGTGCAATACCTCGTGAGCTGATTTTGTGACTCTCTGAGCTCAAGTTGGAACTGCTTTTGTGTTGTTGCTTCGTATGTTGGTACAATTATTATGTTTACTCTATGCGTTCGTGTCTTTCAATTAATCTACGCATTAATTTTAAGAAACTGCGTTTGTTTTTGGAACTGGCTGTATTAGAGCAGGACGCCTACTCTAAAATCTCTTTTAAGGTAGAAGCTTGGAGGCTCTCTGGGAAGCCTCGGCTCGGTCGAATTTGAAGGCCACTGAGCTCTTAAATTGGTTAAGCCGATGCTCCAAAGAGTGATTACACACAAGGACAGAGAGAGAGAGAAAGAGAGAGCCAAACTAATATTTAAATATGTACTGTGAAACAATAAATAAATAATATCTTTATACTATTTTTAAAAGATATATTAGTCTCACGTGTATTTAGCGGCGTCCTTGTCGCACACCATGCTGTACTCTTCGCACAACGCAGCATACTCGCTCTCGTAGTTCTCGTGAAGGGAGAGGCATACGAAGCCGTCACCCTTAGTCTTGCAAACCGACGCCTTGCTGTCCACGGACAGCATCACTGCATCACCACATGACAGCATCTCCACCATATACCTAAAGACATATTTATTCCAAGTTGATAGGTGATTCATTGATTTCAAGGTCATCATCATTTAAGCTGTAAGACGTCTACTGCTGTCCACAGGACATAGGATAGCTTGCCCATCCGTGGTCTTCACTCCAGAACCATATTCTCACCCACTCTTATCTTATCTTTCTAGCTGTTATAACACTAAACAAACTGACTCACTTCTTTGGTACAATCTTCTTGGAAGGTGTAACATCACCTACTGTAGCCACTTTTAATACTATCTTCTCTTCTATTCTTGGCTCTGGTTCCTTTATTGGAACATTCTGATTTACGGTTCTCACGACGGGTGTTTGTTTGGCTATCTGATTTGGTAAAGTCTTGGTAGGTGGCATCTTCATTGCTTGAACCGATTGGAGATCTGTGAACAAGTTTTTGTTTTTGAGTTATTGTTTATAGATGTAAAACTTTAAAGTGGAGACCATTTAGATCATTTGCTGTCAATGTACGAAACTAAAAATGAAACTGTATCGCATGCCTCCCCTCCTTCTCACATACAAATGCCAAACATGGACACTTACAAAAACCCAGTGCTAGAAGTTAGAAGGTAAAGCAAAGAAAAATATATAGAAGTATTCTTAGAAAGAGAAGAATTGATATAGTTAGTATTTAAAATCATCATCAAGACAAAAGTTGACGGATGTGACATAAAACAAATAAGGGTGAAAATGGACGCAATACAGGATTTGCAGGTCAAAAAATGGTGCAAAATCATTACAATATGTTACCCAAGAGGTAAAAAAAGACAGTTCAAGCTTTGGGAGAACGAAATTGTGGAGACTGCTGGGAGGACTTAGAAGACAAGAGTGAGCGAAGGAGGAACATGCGGGAGGCCTTTGCCAAGCGGCACACAAACATATGACAATTTTATATAATTCACACTTTTTTATATAGGATTGCACAGATCAGCCATCACGCCTGCAAAGCGTCGAAATTATACTACTACTACTACTCCGCTAGCTCAGTGACCCAAAGTGGGTCTTGTCCTCCGAAGCGAGAGACTTCCACTTTCCTCTATCTTGCGCCATCGTTTGCCATTGGCTGACATTCAATTCGCGCAAGTCTGCCTCAACGCGATCGATCCAGCGATACCTGGGTCTACCCACTGGTCTTCGACCCCTCGGTTTTTCCAGGTACGCTACCTTCACGCTCCGATCCGATCCCATTCGCTCCAAGTGACCAAGCCAGCGGATTCGTTGAGCTTTATATTGCTACTAAAGAAATTATGGTATGACCTATTGATGTTAATGACAACAAACACATAGACATAAAAAAAATTAAATAATTAAAAGAAATTTTACAAAATATGTAATGTAAATATTTAATTACAAATGTACACCTTATCCAAAAATATATGATTTCAGAAATAATAAATCATGTAATTTTAATATAATAATAAAATTAACTATTGTTTACTATCTGTCCCAGCAGGTTACATCTGTTTGTACTGTCAGATGTTATTGGCCTGTTGAATTGCTGTAAAATAAACTCATGCAACATATTTCAGAGTAAACGGAAGCGAGAGGTAAAAAGATACAGGGTGATGGAAATAGATGAAGAAGATTCAAAGAATTTTACTAACAAATAAGCTATACATTTATCCCTCAATACTTTCACACCTACAACCAATCATCTTGTATATATTTTTTGTTTTATTAAATCCCAACATCTTTTATCGGTTTTAATTCTGTGATAGTTTTGAATAGAAACAAAAAAATAATTCTTTTTATAATAAAATGAGATGATATTGAACTCCTATTGATCATAAACTTATTGTTTATTTTTGTTATTTTATTTTATTTTTAGTTCTACTATGCATCGCATATCGGTCAGTGTTATAGTTGTGGGTAAGAAGCAGGAAGAAACTCCACATCTTTTAATAAAGTTGAACACAAATTTAAACATATACACTTTATGAGATATAACCTAAATGAGATCAAAATAATCAAGCGACATCATTATCAAAGTTCTTGTCATTTAAATATTAATTTACTTTTAATATGCGATTTAAATTTTATATATGGTAGTCCAATAATTTTATGCGGCATTTATTAAATAATCTTATTCTGTTTTCAAACGAATTAAAGAATTTTTGCAGTGGATGCCATGTAAATGCACTATGGAAGTCGCCTATTTGTTTTTAATTTATTACAATTCTTGTAAACGTACAAGGTATTATAAATATATTATAAGGCCACTGTAATATTGACCTCCTTAAACCGCTTTCTCAAAGAGATTCGCGACCCTATATGCTGTAAATAGCTCGGATGGTTCTCTTTTGCAAAACAAATATATTTTCAATATCTACAATACCTCTGCCATATAATATTGTCATAAGTTTCAGAAAATTGGTTATTGTCTATGCTACATGTGTACTTTCTAAGTTAAATTATTTATTTAACCTTCTAACTGCCAAGCAAGTTTTGGCTATGACTTCCCCAGGTGCCAAATGGAAATATCAAGTGTAGGCTTTCCTTATGTGAAAATTTGGGGTCTTTACATTCTAAGAATGAATATAACACATTATGTATTGAGACCGCCGACGACATTCATGGCACTTAAAGGCAACAGAGTACTCGGTGTGCCATGAGGTCGCCGGCGGGACACGTTTTTGTAACACAGAAACAACGATAGGTTTTCAAAGCCAGCTTTGAAATATAAATAAATTGTGAATTCAATACAAAGAAAGTTTTCTATATACATAATCTAATGTAAATTTTATATAAAAAGTGAGGCCGCCCGCGGTCTCATTGGCACCCATGGTAACGGCTTCTAAAACATGCTGCAAATCGTATACCATCCCGTGATCCAGTTGCTAGGTGCCTAATGATAATAATTACCGGATGGTCGGAAAAAAATAATATTCCTTAGATGTATAGATGAAAAATTGTGAGGTAGCCGGCGGCCCTCACGGCACCTATTGTTGGGTATCGTGAGGTAGCCGGTAGTCCTCATGGCACTTAAAAGGTTAAGCGATGACATAAGTAATAATCTCTATTAAAGGTCATAACTTACTTTCACCCAAACACCATTCCCCTTCCACTTTTTCTTCTCTACTCTTTCTCACTGGAACTTTCTCTTGTGGTCTGTGCTTAGGAGATTTATTTTCTTGTCTCTTGTTCTTCTGTTGTCCGCCGTCTTTTGGTTTACCTCTTGGTTGGTAATAAGAGTTTACTTTCTCTTGTTGTGTATTGTTTTGTAGTCTAGGGTTTTGATTGTTTTGCGGTTTGTTGTTCTGGTTGAAGCCTTGCCGGAGTCGATTGTGTAGTGGACCTATAACGACAGGACCTGATGGGCTGGAACTCTGAAATATACCGATCATTTATTTTAAAGTTCTCTATTAGATTACATATGAAATATACATAGTTGTAGCATCTCTTTTAGAGATGATACAACTATGTATATATATATATACATAGTTGTATCATCTATAGATAGATCTCTAAGAGCAGTACCGCTCAATATAAGAGGGTCGCACATGCACGGATGCGCAGTGCCCTAGAGACTGAAACAAAGGTAAAGATAGACATAGAGAGCATCGCCGTTATGATGGGCGACGACAACCTTCGTCATCATTCCTATCTTTCGTTCGTGGGGTGGCGAGTGATACGGTTGAACGAAACAAAACTGTATAGATTAAGGTACATTTTTAAGGCAAATTTCCCCCAAAAGGTGTGGTCCCCTGATGTAATATAAAAAAATTAAAAATGTAGCTCAAATACCTGTTGAGGAGTTTTTTCCACCGAATTCTCTCTCTGACCCAAATCTTTGGCTGCGTAATTGTGTGGATGCCTCAACGGTGCGATTGGGGGAATTCTGAAAACAAGGAGTGAAGATATCTTTACTTTTGTTTTGGCATAAATTGTCCAAAATTAGATTACTTATGAAATAACTTAAAATATTTATATTTTTTATTTAAATTGAAATTGAGGTAACTTCTCAGCATTCCATGGCTTGACCACATGGATGGATAAGTTGGAGCCATACGGAATCGCTCCTAACCCTTAGTAGCCTGATTTACGAAAGTGGTTTTTTTATATTACTGTGTTTGCTTGAGGGTCTAGATGAAGCGAAAAATAGATTTTTTTTAATTGCATTGGAAAGAATATTATACATCAGTAAAATACGTACAGCCAACCTATATAAAAAAACTAACAGTAATGTGAACATTCGGTTTAAAAGATTGGTATCAAAATTGAAACTCTAGGCTAGTAAGAGTTAAATCTTTGTGTCCGATAAGATGTCAGGGGATTGTTAGAAGGACTGTACAGAGATTTAGTCAGACCTGACAAGGAACTTACGAATGATTTAAAGATATACAGGATGTTTACTCACAAAGTTTCGACGGATGCAACAGTTGTGGCGCTGGGTTTCGAAGGACTGAAACAGGAAATAACTTCACTTATAATTCATATATGTATATATATGTATATATATATAAGGTTGTCAAATATCTCCCTTCCGCTTTTTTGCTCTTTATTCAATGCTTTATAAAAACTGTTACAGTGATCAGATTTAGTTCAAATATGCGCCGTTTTGTTCGATAATCTGTTTCCATCTAGACGGCAACTTCATAATACCTCCCGTAGAAGCCCCCCTCCTTATTTGCGAAGAACTCGGACAGCCACTTTTCACAAACCTCTTTTGAGTTCAACTTTACACCACCAAGGGCGTTCGCCATGGACAGGAACAGGTGGTAATCACTTGGCGCTATGTCCGGGCTTTATGGTGGATGTGATAAAACCTCCCATCCGAGCTCCCGTAGCTTCTGACGAGTCATCAACGAAGTGTGTGGTCTGGCGTTGTCCTGGTACACACTACACCCTTCCTGTTGGCCAATTCTGGACGCTTCTGGTCGATCGCCTGCTTCAAGCGGTCCAGTTGTTCGCAGTAGATGGTAGAATTAAGCGTCTGGCCATATGGGAGCAGCTCATAGTGGATGATTCCCTTCCAATCCCACCAAACACACAGCAAAACCTTCCTGGCCGTCAATTCCGGCTTGGCCACTGTTTGGGACGATTCACCGGCCTTCGACCACGACCGTTTTCGCTTGATATTGTCGATGAAATGGATATGTGATCCATTTTTCGTCGCCAGTCACCATCCGCTTCAAGAATGGGTCGAGTTCGTTCCGTTTCAGCAGCATATCGCAGGCGTTGATTCGGTCCAGAAGGTTTTTTTGCGTCAAATCATGCGGCACCCAAACATCAAGCTTTTTTTTGTATCCAGCCTTCTGCAGATGGTTTAAAATGGTTTGGTGACTAACTCCCATCTCCTGGGCGATGTCACGAGATGCCACATGCCGGTCTAACTCGATGTAGTCCATGATTTGATCGGTATTTGTCGTCACAGGTCTTCCGCCGGCTGGCTTATCCATGGTGTCGTTTTCGCCGGCTCCGAATCGTCGAAACCATTCCTCCGCGGTTCGAAGTGATAGAGTACCATCCCCCAAAACACCATTAATCTCACGGAACGTTTCTCTAGCGGATTTGCCTTTAACGAAGGAAAACTTTAAAATAGCGCGAATTTCGGCGTTAGTGAACTCCATGTTTACACGTCTATAACTGTTGAACGCAATATCCAAACTAATCATGCATAGCGTCGTTTTGTAGGTTATGTCAAGACCTTTCAAATTATGTATAGTATTGCCAGATACGAGCTCTGTAGCGCTTTGTACATAGCCGCGAAATTCAAAAGACAAAAAGGCGGAAGGGAGATATTTGACAACCTAATATATATATATATATATATTTGTTAATAAAAAAGGAACAATTCATATAGACATACAGGAGGCATCTTATCGCTCGAAGCGATCTCTGCCAAAAATTTAATATATATATATATATATATATATATATATAAAATATATATATATAGATAGACAGACAGATAGATAGATAGATAGATAGATAGATAGAGATAGATAGATAGAGATAGAGAGAGAGAGAGAGATCGCTACGAGCGATAAGACCGCCTCCTGCACCTCTATACGAATTGTTTCTTTTTATTATCTACGGTGTACAAAAACATAAAAATATATATCGCCATGAATTTTTGAAAGGTTAACAAACCTATAACAATAATTCTGAAATAATCTCAAAATGAATATACACCACCGCAAAACGGATGGTGTGAATTTTTCCTGCCTGGAGGTGAGGAGGAAGTTCATCTCGATACCGCGGCTGCCGAATCGGTGGTGAACTAGATCGTGACCGCACCTGACTCGGTTGTACCGCATTTGGCGCGCTAATATCGAATTATCCGTTTGGGTTGCAGCAAGGAGTCAAATAAAGCAACATCGCATCACTTGGACAACGACGAGATTCGCAGTACCTTCCTGGTGTATTATAGAAGGGTCATAGCACAGACCATAAAAATTAATAAATAGGCAGAAAAACAAAATATGTAAAAGACTAGTCAATAGACTTAAAAATAGATAAAAAAATAGTAATGTAAATATATAGTAAAACAGAACAAAATGTATAATAAACCTGCAGTATTCTGTTAGGAAAGCGACGAAAACGAGGTGATGAATGAAAGGAATGAAACAATTTGTCAAGAATAAAAGATAAATGACTAAATGAAATTAAGAACAAAAGAAAAGATGGCAATGCAAATAATAAACTCCATAAAAAGAGTTATTACATAAAAGGAGTCCTTGTGTAACTGACAAAGGTGATTTATTTTATCCATTTATATATCACTTTTTGTACACCATAGATAATAACTAAAATAAAAAAGAAACAATTCATACAGAGTTACAAAAGGCGGTCTTATCGCTCGTGGCGATCTCTACCAGACAACCTTAAAATGGAAATGAGAGAAATAAATACATTTAAAAAACTTTTAAGAACGGTTTTTTGATACCCATATTGTGGTGGTTGTAGGAAAATATGTACCTAGTCCGCCATATTGGAACGGCGTCCATCTTGAATTTTAAATTTTGACATAATCATCGTGTTTTACTAGTGTAGCCCTTTCATTTGATACCCATATTGAGGGGGTTAAGGAAAGATACGTAATCCGCCATTTTGTATCGGCGGCCATCTTAGATTTATAATGTTATTGATTTTATTATATTGTATTGTCATCTAAATTAAATGTGTGTACCAAATATCAGATCAATCTGACAACGGGAAGGTGCTTAAATTTCAATTTCTAATTTTGATCCAAATAAATTCCGTACGGGTAGAACTAAATAAAACCGTTTAAAAGGAGAGGGCAGTTTAGACCGTACATACATTACTATACACACAGACAAATATACACATACATATCTATATATATGTTACGTGGAAAAGTTATTACATATATATGAATAAATAACAAATGCTACACAGTATCCCATTTTAAAGACAAAGGAAGTACTCTTTTACCATTTTTTTGTCAGGAGATATACGAGGGGTCGCCCAAAGACGGAAGCCATTAAAATACACCTATCCCCCGATTTACACGGTAGATACGTTCCTGAGAGAAACGTGTAAATCGAAAATTTAAAATTTTCAAGTCAAAACCGTGTAAATCGAAAAACTTGCAGAAAATGCATAATTTTGCTATTTAACAGTTGTGATTTTTTTCAATATTTTTAGGTGTACACAGAAATAAAAATAAAATGCATTGACAAGTTAAAAAATTTCATACATATTACGGAAACACTGTTTTTTTTTTATTTAATTACAAAACATTAAACAGAAGAACAAAAAAATAAATCCAAAGGTGTTTTATTATCCTTTATCACTGTCAGAAATTAGCCCCATTCTTTTTTTCGGAATCGAAGGTTCGAATTCACTTTCATCACCCGAAGTTATTTGTGCTGATTCGATGTTTGAAGCAGAAATATTTACATTATGAAAGATGGTAATAAAACCGGTTATTAAAACAAAATAAAACTTATGTGTTGTGTAAAACAAGTACCATGTAAATCGGGGTGTAGGAGTGGTCGTGGTACGGTAGCTTCTTGTTCTTCGGTAGCTTCTTGTGCTTCGGTAGTTCGTCGGTTGTATCTTGTTCGTCGGTTGTATCTTGTTCGTCGAGTGCTTCTTGTTCGTCGGTCGCTTCTTGATCTTCAGTTGCTTCTTCCTCTGTGTTGACCGCACCTCCGCTAGCCCTTATAATGAGCGCGGAGACTCTCAACAGCGCGATGCAGATTTTCGTTGCGTCTACTGTGGCGCCATCTGTCATGCATCTGTTTCACTGCCGCCGCCGCCATGCGATTGACGGTCACGTGGGTAAGAGGTTGGTGTTTGAGTGGCGCGCGATATGCACGCCACAGGGGGATAGGTGTATACAAAACCGAGTTATATCATAACATTGTTAAACAAATATGATTTAATTAGATTTTTTCAAAGCATAAATAAATGTTTTACAGCACCTTATGAGTTTGTTGCAGACGCTCCGATGACGACTTGACCAGTCCAGTTTCTGACACGAGGTACTGCAGTAAGGCGTGATGCCACAGCGGGAGCAAAAGGCTGCAGATTGCCCGTCGCAAAACACGCATGCGCGGGAGCTTTCACTTTGCAACATCGGCAGCTGCGTTTGACATTGCACAGTTATACAGGGTGATTGGTTACTACTGTACAAACTTTAACCCATAAATGCATAATGATGTAAAACTGCAACATACCGCTTAAACGTAAAATGAGTACTACACTTAAAAGTAAATGCATAGTGTTGCATATCTGCAACATAAGTTTGTTTAAAAGGTAAGTATAAAAATATTATGTAGATATTTTTTTAAAAGTATAAATAAAAGTCATGCATTTAAGGGTTAAATTGGGCGAATGTATGGCTTACTACTAGCTGTCAATATGATACACCATGTTCAAAAATAAATAGTTTCAGAAATAATTTATGACATAATCTAATATATAAAATTTCCATGTCACATTGTTAGTTACCGTACTCCTCCGAAACAGCTTGAAAGATTTTTTACCAAATTTTATATGCGTATTCAGTAGGTCTGAGAATCGGCTACTATCTATTTTCCATACCCCAAAGTGATAAGGGTTGTTCACCCTTAAAAATTTTTTTTTTTATTTTTGACGAAATTTTTTGTTTTTATTTTTTTATAATGTGTCATTAAAAAATACATACAACCCTAAATTTTCACTCCTCTACGATCAACCCTTTATTTTGCAAAACAACGTTTACGAGATCAGCTAGTGATAATATAACAAGAAAAATCATTTGAACAATCGGATAAATTATTGTTTATTATCTATCGCAGTAGATTTTGTACTATTATAAGTTATAGAAGTAACATATTTAAAATTTATCACTTTACATACAGGCCGATTGGAGGAAAGTTTAAGTTAGTTGAAAGATTTAAAGATTTTTGCTAACAAAGGAACTATACATTCGTTCCTATTTTTATTTATATATATCTATATATATATGTATGTATGTATATATACATATATATAGGATATATATATATATATATATATAGATATAGATATATAGAAACGAATGTATGTATAAAAGTCCAGTATCTATTAGCAGCTGTTACAACAATTATCATTTGCTTTCTTCGATAATTATTTTTATTTTTTATATAAAATACACTAATTTTTCTGTAAGTGGTGGCTTTAGGTTGCGATAAATAATAATAATAATAATAATAATAATAATAATTCTATTTTACTATCTATGCTCTCAAGGAGGTCAGGTTTTATAACAATGTCTCATTTTAACAATAGCTATAATAATGTTTATTATGTACAGTTGTAATTTTCCTAAATAATTAAATACGTAAACATAATGTGAACATGTATTTTTTCTTCATTTTACCCCAACCTAAAGCCAGCGCTTATAGAAAAATTGGTGTATTTTATAGAAAGAATAAAAATAATTATCAAAAGAAGCAAATGATTCTTGTTTTACTTGTTTTAACTGCTCCTAATAGATACCGGACTGTTTGTGTTTAGTGCGACAGAGATAACGCTCTACAAAGCCGAAATTAGCCGATTGTCCCTTTCCAAAGGTCGATGTGCAATACATATCACAGTCAGTCTATTGTTAAAAAACTATCCCCTTGTTTAATTTTATTTGGTATTGTGCATACAAAAGAATTTTTCTATACTAGTACACTGCAAGTATTTAGTCATATAGTGATTACATTCTTTGAAATGATTTATGGTACAGAATTGTTTGGTCATAAAACCTTCACAAGGGTGAATGTTCTTTGTTTCAAACTATAGCACACGGCGTCAGCCTCCTATAATATATAGGAGAAATTACCACAATCATTCGAATCGATGTGGTATTATGGTACACATATGAAGCTATTGCCTATCATTTAGGAACTTGTTCGAGCAATACCGATCCTATATGATTAAAGTACAAAGTGTGAGTCGTACAAGATAGTATCCCGGGAATCGAATCCGTGATCTACGAACACAAGTCTGTCTCTATGGACTACCACCGCTGAGTAACTTATTTATAACCAAATAATGAATGTTACACTACATACAAAAATTAAAGGTTTCAAAAATAATTATAATTTAGTATGAAAAGCGTTTTCAAAATTATAATAATACTCCCCCGCAAACGTTGCTTTGCATAAAAAAAGTTTTTAATTAACAAATAAAAAATAAGGGTTGATCGTAGAGGAGTGAAAATTTAGGGTTGTATGTATTTTTGTATGCTGTATCATAATAAAATAAAATTGTAAAAAACATAAAATAAAAAATTTAGGGGTGGACCACCCTTATCACTTAGGGGTATGGAAAATATATAATAGCCGATTCTCAGACCTATTGAATACGCATATAAAATTTGGTAAAAATCAGTCAAGCCGTTTCGGACTAACTAACATTGTGACATGGAAATTTTATATTTATAATAATAAATTACAATATTTATTATCTGTGTGAGACTTTTGTTAGTTTAACAGTTATCGGCATGTCGCATTCCAATTAAAAACAAATCAATCTAACATATTTCACTAGTGGTCACTTTATACAGGGTGATAGGAAAAAGCTTTTTGCTGACAAATCAGCTAGAGGTAGCTAAAATGTATATCCCTGATAAGAAAAGAGAGATTTATATGTTTTCTATCTTGTTAAATGTATCACTCTTCTATATATTTAATTCATTTAGCTAACTGCGGCTCAGAGAGAGAATAAGGCAGCTGACACTAAACATATATCCTTTATATCTTCGGCTCTTTTAGCTCAGAATTAGAACTCGGTAAAACGTGTGAAATATTCCCATTAAGGATTTTATGTCTTTGTCATAAAGCACAAAAAGCTAAACGCCCGCGCGCTAAATCCGTAGTTTACATTTTTAATAAAGACATGCAATATCTATCCGTCTCCCTCTTTTACGTGTAAATTGCTATATAAGCCCAACTGTCTCTAACTCTGAACGAGCCGCAAATCGTTACAAGTATAAAGATATAGTGATACAATTGCAACGCGCGCTAGAGAGTGATTATATCTTTTGCAAAGATATATATCTTTCTTCTCTTTAGCACGCGAGCTACCCATCTCTAAAATGAGCTTTGACGTACTTATTACTGATAATCGTCCTGTTTTATTAAATCCTAATGGCCACAGAAAGGTGTTTTAATTAACCTTGTAGTTCGTATAGGGAAAGAAAATTGTCGATTTTACTATTTCTCACACAATTTTCCATTTTTTCTTCTTAACCTAAATGTTTTAAAAAATTCGCCCCAAATATCTACGATTTTTTCTGGTATTAGATAATTGTGTACGTAAGAAAAATTTGAAAAAAATTTGAAGAGTCTAGTTGAACATTTTTTAAATTTGAACGTCACATAGGTAGTGTTGGACAGAGAGAGTGCTCTACAAAGCCGAAGTTAACCGATTGTCTCTTTTTAATGGTCGATGAGCAATATTTATCGCCGGGTACTGTATACAGTTTATAGACTACCTGTTGCTTTAATTGACTATATCACAAAATAAATCAAATAAAAACTCAATTCGCATTCACTTTATTGTATAAAATATTCCACACAAACTAGAGAGCACAATGACGTATCACAAATTAATTAATATTTATCACAAATTAAATAATTAATAATATTAAAACTAAACAGTTAATCAATTAAAATAAACAACTAAAACAAAATAATGGCAACACAGCAAGAAAGGCACTTATACTAAAACCTATGTAAACACTTAAGTAAACAAATACTGGTAATACCTGAAAGTGACCATAGATAAAAGTTTACAATTGCTCACAAAACTTTTCAAACTACCCACAGTTGTAAAACATCAATATTTTAAAATCAATTATTACAATATCATTATAAAATGTATCACAAAATATTTTATATCTAGAATCAGGCACCGATGGAATGTCAAATCACAACCAATTAAATACTCCAAGTCAAATAGAACGTCTAACGTATCTCCTTTAAAAATGTATATTATAATCGATTTAAAACTAATTCGAATAATCGATTACATTCTATACCTATTTTTGACTTTTAAATATCACGTTAACGGTTTTGGAATATTATATAAGTTAACAAGTAAATATAGATTACGTACTTTAAGACGATCAACAAGAAAAACAAGTCACAGAGTAATAAGAAAAAAGTTTAGATCTGCGTAAAGATTTTCAGAAATTATAATAGATGTTAACATTAAAGCTTGAATATATAACAGTGAACGAATGGTTTTTTAGCTTGCCGCGATAATTTGTTTTTAATTATCAACCGTTCACTGTGTGCTATTCCCTTAGCTATATTCACTTAGGCATGTGAGGTCGCACCATAGAATTGTTATCAAATAAAACTGAAGATTTTTAAAGAGAATGTCGAAATTTTTGGCATAGATAAAAATATCAGACTAGAATAATTTCAAATCGGCAGTAGACAGTATCTATCGGTGGGATTACATATCCAAAACGTATATGATTTGAATACGCTTTGTTTTATCTTAGCAGAGAAAATACGTTCATTTAATGAAGTAAACTAAATTTTAATGTCTAAAAATATTTAAGATTACATCCATGCATTTTCGACTCAACATCACAAAATAATAAAACCTAATTTTGTAATATCACAGGGATGTACTAGAATGAGAATTTCAACTTCTCCCCGCCTAGGGTCGGATCGAAGCTCTTACTTCTTATAACGGTGGCCGACTGCTTGTCCACTAGGACAGTGAATTTCCCCTTGTTCGGGTATTCGCTCTTGATCTGCCACAACTCTGTGTTCAGGCCAGGATTCTTATCCTCTAAGAGATCGAGTAAAATATTAAAATCTTCCTTGTTCTCCGGTAAAATGTTTGACGGTACTTTCAGTGATAGCTTGCAGAAGCTTTCCGTGGATTTCTCGTTCAGGAATCCAATTTCGCGTGAACTTCTCTGTTGATCAACGTATTTGATGACATCGTAGGTTATCTCACTTCCAACGTTTTTAATATCCGACGACGTTTCGTAATCGGATTTATCCGTATCCGTTCTAGAGTAACCCATCTCGTTCTTCGATTTAGGTGTATCTGTTTGTACATCGTTTTTCTTATCGTGCTTCCTATCTAGGTATTCCAAGCTCTTCTTCGGTCTTATAAGTGATTGTAGATGACCAAGTTTGAACTGTACTGCGCTAGATCCAATGTACTTATTGAAGTTCGCATTGGATATCACCTGCGCGGACAGCTTGTCGATCTGCAACACTACGTCCAGCTTAGCTTTGGATCGTACAATGCTTATCTTCCTCCAGTACTTGGTGCGTAACCTTGGATTCTGTTTTTGCAGTATAGATATCACTTCATCCGTGTCTTTATCAGTTTTAACCACCATGCTCACGATACCAACAGCGCCTCGGAACTCTGTTGACTTGAGATTGAGATGCAATTTGGTATTTACTACTGAAATGTGATCCTCGATCCACTGTTTTGTGATTACATCTTTGCAAATGATGAAGATTACGCCGTCGAAGAGGTACATATCGTGTATTTTGGGTATGACCGCCCTCGGTGCGTTCTTGACAGAGTCCAACACGATACTGTTCATTCCGTTTTTGATCGTGAAGAACAGTGCCTCGTCTACCCTCGTCTCTGGATAATTTGACGGGCCGACGTACAGCTTCAGGTCGTCTGCGACCAGGTCGGAGTAGTGATTGGTCCGTATACGAGTGAGAGACGAACTCATTATGTCAGAGTCGATCGGACAGTACATTTCCTTGGACACCTGCTCCCATAGTGCTTCAGTTTCCACGTTTTCGACAGTCGATTTTGTGTCTGTTTCGTTAAAACTAACATCCTTCCTCTTCCTATCTATTATCCTGAAAGTTATAGCTTCGTCATTGTACATGAATTCAAATTCTGGATTTTTGATAATGTCGATGGACTCTGGTTCGATGCCGAATTGCCTCTTCTGTTTTCCGGCTACATCGGAGTAGTACTTCCAGCAATCCGGTTTTAAGGTGGGGTATTTCTCAACCAGCTTGGATATGATTTCCTTCGATTCTAAATGCGCCAGTTCTTTGGGAAGTCGCATCACTACCCTGGTGAAACGTACGAGGTTGTTCACGTCCTTAAACACAAGCTTCAGGCTTGTAGAATTAACGAATTTGGGCAGGATCTCCGACAAATACTCCTTAGTTTCTAGACTGTCGCAGATGTAGATTACAGCACCGTTGGAGAGGTAGACGTCTTGGAACTTTGGTATAATGAGGTTGGTGAAGCGTCTGTTTTTGATGTCCTTGTGAAGGTACTCTTTGAAGAGGCGTTTCAGCCTGCGAATGTGCGTGCCTTCGAGCTTTGTGTTTGGATACCCCTCGAGGGTGATGGCGACCTTGAGTTCGGCGTCTACGTGCAGGTAGTTGGTGCGCCTGTGGTACGCGATGCCTCTGTTGCTGTCAATGGTTACGGTACTGTTCCTGGCCATGAGGTTCTCGTTGCTAGCTGCCAGAGAGTCTGTCACCTCAGTGAGCGCAGCTGCTGAGGATGCCGTTTCATCCCTGCCCTTGCGAATCTCATCTCGAGTCGTATCGTTATCTTGAATGCTCGTCGTATCATGTATGTTTTCCGACCAAACATTCGTTTCATTTCTATCGTCTATATATTCGATCTCCTTCAATCTCTTGAGTTTGTTCTCGGAATTTTCTAGATCCTTAGTTTCTACAGAGTCGTTTTGGTCTCTGGTCAAGTCTTTCATTTCTGCTGCGACCTTCATGTTCACCGAAGACCCGGCCGTGGTGACAATTTCCTCTGATTTCATTTCGTCCAGCAACTTGACTCTAGACGCCACGCTGCTTAAGTCGTCTCGCAACTCGGTTAGGAAGTTCTCATAATATATCTCAGTGTACCCGGTGAGTTCAAATTCCATAATATTGTAGTCTATCACATTCTTAAACGTTGGCCCGCGAATAATTTCCCCGGACACCCTGTCGATCAGAAAAGATGTACACTCCATACTGTCGGAGATCTTTTGAGCGTAAATTTTCCAAAGGTCCGTTTTCAGCGTCGGATTAAAGTACTGCAGCAGTTTAAAAACGTCGAGAGCAGTAGCGGGCCAGCAAGACTTTGGGATTTTCAGCACGCCTAGACATATTCTTTTAACTTTAGACCCTAATACGATGAGCTCACATTTCATTCTCTCCTCTAGACCTACCGACACGCGTACAATCCAATCCCTCGTGTCCAAATCCCTGCAGATACAAACTATAGCGCCTCTGTTCAAGTAATAGTCGAGGAATGAAGGTACTTTCTTGAGCAAGCCGGCTTTCAGCTGCATGTCAATGATACTGCTAAGCGAGCGCTGAAAGTTCTCCATCTGCCTCAGTCGCATCTTCGACTTGGGGTAGCCGTTCGGAGCAATAACAACCTTCAGCTTTTCATCTACTATGTCTAAATAATCGGAATTTCTCAACTGTATTAGGCGATTGGTCTCGTCGTGTTCCTCGTTGCTGGAGAAATCACTGAACTTAAATTCGTATAGCATCCCTCCACTTTCCTTGTCGCTCTCCCGTCTCTCGCTTGTGAAGTCGGATCTTTTACTAACAGACTCCGGGCCTTTAGAGTCCTTGCTTAAGTCTATTGTTTTGGAGGTTGGGTTCGATGTGGTGATCTTCGACGTGCCTGTAATTTTACTGCCTACGTCTGACTTATCTTGCGAGTCCCACGCGAGGTTTATCTGGCTCTTCTCCTCGCACTGCACGCAAGTGGAGGCAGACGAGCAGTCGCCGGAGCTGGACTTGGCCCAGGAACGCTGCCGTTTCACATTCTGCAGACAAACGCTCGGTATCGGTGTCAGAACAACTATCCACTGCTACGTTCTATTTTCTACTTCTATATATTTACTTATTGTACACCAAAAGGACATCAAAAGAGATCTCATGTAATAGGCGAAGGTCAAATACGAGGAGTATCACGGCACGAGATTTCTGCCAGACAAACGTTAAACTTCCACGTAATTAATAACGTTTCTTACCTCTCTTACAAAGTACAATTAAAAAGAAAGTTTTGAAAATATTTTCAAAGGTTGTATCCTAGCCAAGTTATGCGATAAATACCGATGCAATGGATGCTTGTTGTTTTAAAGCAAAAGAACTTTTGTCTTTATAGGTTGAAAAACCCAAAACAATAATTTCATTACATGCATTAATGTGATAGTTCACTACCTATCTTAAATTGTAAGTGTAAAAATCTCCACCATTAAGCGACTGCGTAAAAATCTAACATAGAAAAAACTCAACTAGAAAATAAGTTATGAATTGCTAAAACTTATAACCATTTTCCATCGTTGTTTGACAATTCGTGAAATTTGCAATCGTAACTTGAAGATACTACCTCGCAATTCCCGCAATTTAGAGTTGACTGTTTCAGTTACCATGTGTTCAGTGAGTTTTTACGATTGTTGTTTCACTAGACGCTTGTACGTATCAACGTGTATAAATATAAAATAGCACAAAAATATAGTTGAGTGTAAAACCAAAACAAATCAATAAAATTACGTGACGTTTCACGGTGCGCCAGCCGAGCCGGGCTGGAACTAGGCGAGCAAACCTTCGCGGGAATCCATCGAAATGTACGATTACTGATTTGTCTTTTCAGCTGATAGACCTTGTGGGTGACAAGGCATAGGCCTAACGCAAAGATCACCGGCCTTGCGCTGCCCGTGTCCAGCGACTGGGGAGCCTCCTACTCACACTGCGTCTAATCGGTTAGTGGTCACCAAGAACCTGTCGTATCTAATAGATTCAGGCGTTACTTTGCGGAAGTCCTAAGTAAGATGTGGCGTGCATATCGCGCGTCACTCGCTAACCGCTCCGCCTTTGGACCGCGCCTCGAAACACGCGTCGCCTAGCAACGACCTCTTACCCACGTGTCGGCAGCTTCGGTTATGAAACGGATAGATGATAGATGGCGCCACAGTAGACGCAACAAAAGTTTGCATCGCGCTGTTGAGAGTCTCCCCGCTCATTATAAGTGCTAGCGGAGGTGTGGTCAACATTAACAAGAAGCTACAGAACTACCTAATCTCCCACAAAGAAAAGGACTAATATATAGCTACTTCCGCTATGTAGCCACTCGATGTTTGGCACTAATCGGCGTAACAACTCCTGAAGATGCCCCATGAAGAGGTGAAACTCGTGTTGAGTGATTTAAAGGTGGTAGATGTGTAATTCGCATTGTTTGCCGCATGCGCATTTATCAACAGGCTGGTGCACTTTATTGCACGACTACTGCTATATATAAGTAGCTATATATTAGTCCTTTTCTTACTTAAGAACCTGTCGGCCAAAACGTCCCTCGGTTGCACGAGCAATGTGCCCCGCCCACTTCAAGTTTAAACGAGCAATCCTTCGAGCCACGTCGGTGATTCTGGTTCTTCTGCAAATCTTATTTCTGATTCGATTTCGCAACGAAAGTCCGAGCATAACCCTCTCTTTTGCTCTCTGTTTAACGATGGGCCTTCTTATGTAGTTCGTCGTCAATGACCACGTTTCGGATCCGTGTTCAAACAAAAGAGAAGAGATTTCGGAGTTTCTTGAACGCTGCCCATGTGAGTTGGATTCAGCGAGTTATCTCATCTCTTTCTCGATGTTGGATTTACCAAACATAACTGATTGCGTTGGGTGGTTCAATACGAAAAGAGTGGATAATTCTAGTATTTCGATAATTTTATTGCTTCTAGCCCTAAGGTTTTTACACCTTCGTCGGATATGAGTTCACGGAGCGGAAGGGTCCGTGAACTATACTACAAACTAAAGCATTTGTGTTTCAGAACCCACATTTGACACTTTGATGGAGGTTGAGGCAGCTAAGACGATTCTTGCCTGGTCATGTCAGTGTTGATGTTTGGTGTAGTGCGTGTGGAGTGAGGATTAGAGGGCAGCGTGGACTACTCGGCAATCTAAGGAAGGATACTGATCCTATCTCGGATCGCTCACGCTGTTCGTGACGACGGGGTAGGGCGGCCGACGCCGTTTACGTAACGGACGGTGGAAGGGGATAATAATTTAAAAGCAGCGCATGCGCGCCACTTGCAATTGCGTAGCCGACATTAGAACTATTACAAATTGATTTCCTATTAGTAGCTATTATTAGCTTATTATTTAACTAGTTCCCTAGATGGCGCTAATAAGCCATTTTTGGTACGTTACTGTTGACAGTAACACTTGTAAAATGATCACTCTGAAATATGTTATATTTTCTTTTCGTTCATTTTTTTTTTGACTAATCATTTCTGGAAAAGTCTATGAGAACAGATAATGTACAATAATTACTTTAATACGTATTACTTGTAATATGCCTCAATTTCATTAGCTCAAACTCAGGCTTTGTTGGAATCATTGTTCACCAGATTACTTCGTTAAAATCACAAAATCGATTATAGAGGAATCGGAGTACATTGTAATAAAACATACAAATCTACTGCCGATTAATTGAGTTAAACATATTTAAATGTTACCATTTAATAGTGTTTACAAAAATAAGAAGTCTTTGATACAAATGTATATGTAGCAGGGGTGGCCAAGCTGCAGCTCTTTGAACAATTATTTTTGGCTCAGGTTGATTGTTTAAATTTCGAATTATTTAAATATTTGAATCTATATCACCTATGTCAACTAATACTTATTATTCCACCATAAAATCAGCGCAATCTAAGCACCGATCATTGTCTTAACTTGTGCCATTATATCTAACTTCAATACACATATTTTGTACTTTTAAATAATTTCAATAAATATGATTTTTGTAGAAAAAAACATCCCTCTCTTCAAAATTGCATGCAAAAAAATTTAAATTTCTTAACATGACTAACACTATCAAAGAACTTAGCCATCATCCCTGATGTATAGGATATATATAGTAACATCTTGTATCCAGTTGAACTAGAATTTTAATTAGAATCGACAATGGTGGTTATTTTTATTGAATAACTAAAGAGTTATAATAAAGTTTAAAATATCTTACCGCATCCCCACTGCCAACACCCAAGCTCTCAGAATCGACTGGCTCGCTGACCCTGAAATGACATTTAAAAATTAGTTCCGTTTCTTAAAAGTCAATAAAAATAAAAGTCAAAGCATATCTCTTCAACATTGGAACTTTCACAAAAATTTTTTACACACATCAACTTGTATTTAAACTCTATTTTATTTGTGACTCTTCTCTGTTTCTTAAGGTGTTAGTTGTGAAGGAGCTGGAAGAAACTCTACAATAGCACATACTTTAATACTTAAACAATATTGATTTATATATTTACATTTTGTGCCAGATATAGTTAAACATAAATTTAAAAAAAAATTATTCAAGCAACAGCCAAGGACTGTTGTCATTTAAATATTCTTTTATTAAATAATATGCCCTTTAAGTCTATTTATTATAATATGTGTTTTTAATTTAACGGCACCATTTATTAATTTTAATAATTAAAAATTAAATTTTAATATAGTTTTGCGGATTTTTATTAATAAAATCTGTTTCCATTTATCAAAAATTAAATAAAGATTATCCAATGAACAAAAAGTGTAATGTATTTTTCATTCATTACGCTGTGTATACTTTAATAAAACCTTTTTGATGTTATTCAAAAAAGAAGAATAATAAGCAAACATTAGACTCACCATGCCCAAATTTTTTTTTCCAATTGCAGTCTTGGAAATAAAATTACAGCTCATTTATTGTATTATATTAATATTAAATAAATTTATATTATACTGTATGCAAACCAAAGACTAATGTTGAAGATTATGTCATGTCAGCCTAACCTCTTAAACCACAACATATTATTGGGGGGTAGACACATACATAGTATATACATACATATACCGTATTTACACACACACACACACACACATACATATTAATATATATATATACATTTATATATATATATGTATAAATATTTAAATATATATATATATAGTTATGTATGTGTATACATGTATACGTAAGTATTCTTATATGTATGTATTTGTATGTATATACACCCTAAGCTGTCCTCTCCTTGTGTCTCTCATCTCCATCCAAAGGTTATCTGGTAGATCACCTCGAAACATAATGGATCTTGTACCATACGAATTGTTACTTTTTTTTCCTCTATTTATTGTCTATGGTGTACAAAAAAAGTGTTAATAAATAAATAAATACATAATTCTTGCAGGTCGATTATATTGAAACTGTATTGTAAAACTCAAAATTATGTTAGTGATGGCGGAGCAAGACAAAAGTTTTGTTCATATTTTTATAACTATTTCAAAATCCTTTAAGGGAGTATCGGCCGCACCGTTCGATCAGTCTGCTGTCAATTCTCTTCTCCTTAGCCCCCTCCTCGCCGCTCCTTCCTAAGGCTAAGGCTAGGTACAGCAGTTTCGGTAGCACTATGATACGCACCTTTCGTTCAAATTCTTTACGACGATCCTTCCGTCGGCCAAAATGGATCTGGTCGTTCCCAGCATTCCCTGCAACCAAGTTACCAGCATGAAATTAATTTATTAGCATAACAAATCTATAGTGTTATATATATATATATATATATATATATATATATATATATATATATATATATATAATGTATCTGTTAATAATTTTCAACAGCCAACTCCAATTCAATAAGTAATGAATTGTTTAAAAATTTGCTTATGTATTGTGGGTATAGCGCATTTAAGTATCATGGATTGAATTTGAAATAAAAAAAATCGGTTGTGGACCAGACTGTGTTGCAACCTATCCCGCATTCAGAGGACCTTGGTTTGACTCTGAATGCTGGTTGGAAAGTAAAATAGATGAGACGAGCATCACCTACATAACAAAAGACAAAGGATGCAGAGTAGGCCTTCCTCAGCTACTGCAAGGAGGTTATTGAAAATTTAACCTGGAGGAATAAAAGTTATAATTAATATAGGGTCAGGTAAGCAGATTTACATAAAGACAAAGTGTAATTGTAAGTATCAAAATATGATCATAATAAAAATAAAAATAAAACAATTTATTGTGATAAATGTAACATCTGCGATACAAATAAAAATTAAAAATAAATATTGTGATAACCTGTTGTAAAATCCCTGTACTGTGATAATTGAGAAGAGGATGAAAAGCGATGCAAAGAAGGAAATTAGGAATGAATGAGAATGTAAGACTGTGTGATGTATGATAGAAAAATACAAGAATATGACAATAAAAAGAAATGTGAAAAAATTACTAAACACAAAATAGTCCTATTCCCAAAAATAAGACAAAGCATACAAAGGGTCCTCAATAACTTGGACGATAAAAAAACTACCCTTGGTCATCTTATATCAATTGATGCGGTCTGGAACCTGAATGACTTGTAAGGTTGGCTATCCGCGTTGTGTACAGACGTTATATCTTGCGCTTGCCGATTCAAGGTCTCCACACGCTTGGGCTCCAATGATAAACAATGATAATTTCTTCTGTAGCAATCCCTTACCGATTTTTTTCCAGTACGATTGAGAATCAGCATGCGCTGTTTGCACTGCAGCTGTGCTTCTTGCAGCTTCAGGTGTTCCATCTTCAACTGAACCAGCTCCAGGTGGAGTTCAGGGTCCATATTGTCGACTAATCCCTGGAAAATTAAAAGCGATTGTTGAATGGTTATCAATTTGTAGAATAATCCGTTTAATTGGTCATGACACCTATGATACAGACATCTTAGGTTCAAATATTCAATATGTTGGAGCTACAATTAACATGGCGCATCGAACCGGGGAATCCCACGCCAGAGTGCTCTATTTTTTCATCGGGCGAAAGAGAGCGCTATACAATACATCTCGCCTTGTTATTGGCTGACGGTTTTTATTTGGTTGAAGTTTGTTTTTGTAGTATTTAGAATCGGCGCAAATATGTCTATATAAGTTTGGTCGGTATACACACTTCTAGTATACATTTTGTGTTGTTATTACCTACGAGACCTACCGGCCCTAGGAAGAATTCCACAAACTCTGGTTAAATGCTATTTAACAAAGATAATTTAACATCTTTATTTCTGAAAAAATACAAGATTAATGGTTCTGCTTTCAAATTATATGTAACAGTCAAAGAAGAGATCAGAGCATTTGCAAAGTCTTGAAATCAATGCCTAACTGACTATCTAAACTAATTGGAAGCCCAAACTTCTTTACTTCTTTCTCTTAATTGGCAAATAATACCAAAGATCTGTATAGGCATAACATCTTTGATCTGAAGAATGGATTTGGCTCTGTGTGGAAAGGGAGTGACTTTGCTTTAAGTTACCCCTAGTCTGATATTACTCCACACTCATTATCGGCTTATAGGCAGTAGACCAATTGTAAATTAATGCAGAAAGAAAAAAACTTTCTGTATGTTCTGTATGTTAATTTGATAAAATTTAGACCGAATTTAAAATCTTATGCAATGATACCCTACAACTAAAAACGTGTGTATGTGTGATAGTTTTTAATGCATCCAGGTCTGAAAAATTCCCACAATGAACACAGTTATTTATTTAATATTCTTTATTGTATATGCTAGGATACATTTAAATAGTTTCCTATTAAGAAAAAAGAGTACATGTACAAAACATACATATTTACTAACATACATACATATGTATAATACATATAATATGTACAATACAATAATATATTAAAACATCAAACTGACTTGGATCACACTTGCCTCAAAAAGAATAAAGAAACAGAGGAAGAAAAAGAAATGAATTAACAGATTGGTCAGTCATAGTTGTAATAAATTTTTCTTAACCAATTTCTTAAAAATACATAGCAAGTTAGCACACCTTATTTTCAACGGTAAATCATTCCACAAACATATGGCTTGTGCGGTAAAAGATTTGGCTATAAACAGAGAAGAATGCGCTGCAAATTTTAATTTCAGATTCTCTGATGATCTCAAAAAACCTCTCATATGTATCACGACGAAATTGAAACCTTGATTATTTTTACTATAGAGAAGATAACAAATGTGAGTTATTTCTTTTCAAAAATGTCCTGCATTTAAATTAAATCTGACATTTTGTTTAATTAATTTCTTTTCAGAAATACATCTCATATTAAACTCACCAGCTCATCTTCCACAATGACATCCTCCACATCACCATCACCGTTAACAGAGAGTGATCTATTCTCCAGCTTCCTGTTATAGGAGAAATTACTTAAATGATTAATATTGAATGTATATATGCATATTAACAACTAGACTGATCCTATCCATTGTGATTAAATATTAATCATCATCCTTCCAGCCTTTGGTTGGCTTTTGCTTGACATAGGCCACTTCCTAAGTTTATCCAGTCAATTATAAGCCAGCTAAATATCCAATTATAAGAGTGCTAAATACCTTCCGCATAAATCTTTTATCTCATCAATGTTCTATGAAAAGTTCTAGTATCCTCTAAAGAGTCATATCAACCTTATAGGAATCTTATGAGCTTGAATATATATTTTTAAACCTGCCATTGAGAAGAAGGATCCTACTAAAGAATGCACCGTGGCAGCCTTAAACTCTTGAGTATGGTGCTTGTCAACCACAAAACTGTACCCACAGCCGATCATAGACTTTAATCGTCAACCAGGAAATATTAACCTTCCTTTGCAATTACATTTTATTACATTACTTACATTAGGCAAACCTCATGCGTCATATCAGGGAGAACTTGGTGTGATATCAAAATATAGCATTTATTGTAACACTCTAAAAAACTTGCAATATGAATAAAATAACAGGTTAATTTTCAAATTTTTCATTTATAAAAATAAAACTAAAATAATTATGAAACTCCAAAATAGAAATGTCTATGTTTTGTCGTTCTCATCACAAATCTATTAAAGAGCAAGATGTATTCAGTCTCGTGGCAAGTTACAACCAGCTGAGAAAGTTCACTTGTAGCTATATAGTAGACAGTCATACCAAAGTGGTAAATATTTATTTGTGAATGGTATATATTTGTCACATTTTAGACCAAGAGTACGACAAATTAAATCTACTAACAAATACCCACTTCTTCTATTTAGTTAAATATTGCAAAAACTTACTGTAAAAACTCAATTTAATTTACAAAAAAGTAGTAAAAGCTACAATTAAAAATCAAAATATTATTGCCAGATACTAGATAATGTTTTTGTATTTTACAAGAACTTCGATTAATTAATATTAACCTTGGAATCATTGTTACAATTGAGTCTAAAACTAGACGTAACAGAGACCTTAAGATACCGTAAGCTCATCCTGTGTTATTCCGACAAACTATATAACTATAATAATTAACAAGTATGTCAGGTCTACCCATGAAATGTCGAGAAAATAAAAATAATCCGCGAAAGACTCTGTTAAAATTTTGTTGTACTTCTGCGTTTAATATTCACGTATATCCAAGAAATCATTGATTAAAATAAAAACATATATGTTCATCAAAACAAAATCGATGTAATATTTATAAACAAAAAAGTTAACAAAGTACGATAATTATCGTCTTAGGAAGGTAGCTTATAAATTATAATGTTGTTAAAGCCTTCTCCGATAAAGATGTTTTGAATTTAAATAACTATTGAATTTAAAACTCATTTTTCAAAAACTTACGAAACATTTTCCTCGTGTTCTGTTATTGACGCAAAGTATTTATTTAATAGCATTATTTCGTTTAAACTACTTTGATACAATTATATTATTACATATATTATACAACAGTAAAAACTAAAATTAATTTTAAATATATAATGAAAACTGTGAGTATAATCCAAATTTCAATTTAAACGTCAAAAACACGCTCCACTACACGCAGATGTTCTGAATACCACGTGCTAGAGATGCAACAGTCGTAATAAAATACGTAATCATTAACGATTATTTTTAAATATTTCAAAAATAAATCGATTTGATAATTTATCTTTAATGTCTTGTATTAATCAAAACACAATTAAGTTTTACTATCATAAATAAACAAAATGCAGCTATACTTAATAGTTTAAATATTTTTTTTAAAATAACCGTAATCGAATGTCAATCGGTAATCCTACGATTCAACACAACACTAACATGTCAAATTTATTTTGTTTACGCTGTTAAAATATTCGTTAAAATATAAAAGATTTTTAGATTTATTTTAACAATGTTTATTTTTTTAGATATTTCTTTTTGAAGATTACGTTTTATTAATTTCAAAAGCCTATTTTTATTCATTTGTTTATTGAATTTCGGATTTGGGTTGTCGTAGATTTCTGTTCACACAAGTCACAGAGATCTCATTCGATGGGTTTTAGTTAGTCGACGAAGCCGTCGTGCGGATTATTTATACATTATGCTACCGCGAAACAACCTTGGAAATTGAACCACAATTTCTACTACTACTTTTCTATAATTTGAGTCAAAGTACCTAATTTTTAATGAATATTAACTATTTTCCTCGGAACTGTGATATACGCGATATTGTTACCCTAGAACCAAAACAAATTTTGTGTACTTAAAAACTTTGTGGTTGCCAACTCCATAAGCAATGTAAATGTTTTTACAATAGAATCCTAGATAAGGTTGAGAAAGCTTCTATTGCCAGATTATAAAAATAATATCAAAATATGTTTGTGTGCTACGGGTTACTACATTGTAAATGACTTTATAGAAGACAGTACGCTTGAATGTGCTTATATGATATTTTATATTATTTAAAAATATATATATCAGAAATGGCCAAGCTCTGATAGTGCAAGCCATTTTTCAAAATTCAAAATTTTTTCACGCCACAATTGAATACGCAATTGTATTACGCAAAAGGATAATTTCTATTACAAAAATCATATTTATTGAAATTATTTAAACAAAAGTACAAAATATTTGCATTGAATTTAGATATAATAGCACACATATATGACAACACTCCTAATAATACTTAAGAGGTGGTAAAATGATCGGTGTGTGGATTTGGTTAATTTTCTGGTGGAATAATAATAATTATTATTCACGCCAGTAATAAGTTTCGATTTCCCAGAAGCTGACATGGGTTATATAAATTTAAACATTGAAATAATTAGACAATCAATTATAGCCAAAATTAGTCATTGAAGAACCACAGTATGGCCACTTCTGATATTTAGTCCAACTGAGTTACTTTTGCATATTTATCTCTGGTCATTTATCATCCCATACGAGACAGACTCGACTTCAGATCAGATATGTAATTGAGTCCATACGTTAAAATTTTGAAAATTGAATGAAGAAAAAAAATATTTAGATGTTTAATTTGGTTGCAGAGCTAGTGTTTTCCTGTTTCTTTTTAATTCTTAATCTAATACAGTTCTCATGGATTAATAATACATTTGCTTAACATATTCTTTTAAATATTTTTCATGCAGAAAATCTTCGTATTGGCTTAACCACACTACCTAAACTATCATAACTTGCTCCATATGTCCAATGCTGGACCTAATTCCTATTTATTTGTTATCTTTACAATATGCCTTCCACTGATTTAAATCAGAAGGAAAATATTCAATGCAAATATAGTTCCAATGGTTCCTTTGGTAGAAGCATGGTTGCACAAGACAGACCCAAGTTGAAATTGTTCGTGGAGGCCCATGGCAAGAGGCGCATTAAATTGCTAGATATACTTTGATAAAAAAAAAATTACTAGATATAATTTGAAAAACCCTAGTCCGAAACATTAATACAAAATAAAAATGCTAATACAGTGTGATTGGTTGTAGATGGGAAAACTTTAAAAAAAATAAATGTTAAGTTCATTTGTAAACATAAAATGACCACCATGATTTGACTTAGACTGCATTTGAATCATTTTTGGAAATAAGACCACAGTCCTTGTCTTTCAGTTTTTAAATTGCTATAAATCTGCTGGCAAAGAAATTTTAAAGTCTTATATGCCGTGTGTGCCGCTGTTACATTAATTTTAAAGAGTATAAATAAAGCCTTTTTACATTAATAATTTTTTGTATTGGAATGCAACAAAAAAAATGTTATATTTATTTAAGCAAATAACTTCTGGCAGTAAATAGTCTGCGAGAACAGCATTTGTAACAACAAAAACCTGAATATAAATAAGTCTTTTTATTACTTTATTTTAAAATTTTGTGAAATAGTCTTGATTTTCAACAAACTCTCTGAAAGATATAGCGAATTATTGAGGTATCTCAAGCAAGGAAGGCAGTGGTTGATACCCCGAGAAGAAAAAAGGAACTCTTTGAGAACCACTATTTTATGTAAAATAGCATTAAATGAGTTTTTATTGTTTAAGTGAATGTGTATTTAATGGTCTTTGAGGAAAGGCAGCCCTGTATCTGGCTGCATTGAACTGCCATTCCGACTAGAACATATACTAAACATTTAAACCTAAAACTAATTTTACTGGCACACATAACAATATAGTTATTGTTCCTATTATTTTTAACCCTTTGCACTCTGAGATTATTTTCACATTTCCTTGTAACAACTCGATAATGACATATATATATATTATCATGAATAAAGCATTTGTTTCAGCAACAAGTTTCTTATCAATTCTGCTGTACAAAACAATTGCATTTCGAATAGCTGGAATAAAACTTTATGCCGGCAGTGCTGATATTCCAAGCTTAATATACATGTTACCGTTACATTGTTGTCTTGGTTTTATATTTAGCAGAGTCTAATAGCGAGAATTGCAATTTGCTATTACAGCCAATTTGTTACTTTTAATTATCTGGTGGTTAAATGACATTTGACATATTAAACATAAAAGCTCACCGAGTGATCCTCTCCTTACTGGAAACACTTGCTTTGTCATTTTGAGAACTTTGATTGTACATCTTTTCCTTTGATTTGCTCTGAGGTTTTTTCTAAAAATAAATACATTATATTGCTATATATATATATATAATATTGCTATGACAATAAAACTTTATAAAAAGAAAATTGAACAAAGTAAGCATTGATAAATCAAAAATAATTTAAAATTATATTGCATACCTTCAAAATACAAAAAAATAAAGTATATAAACTTATTATTCTCTTTTTAGAAAAAGCACAGCACAATACATTACAACACACTAATTAGCAAAAGGAATTGAAAATAAAGCTATTAAAATAGCGTTGTTTTTAAATTTAAGGGGAATCCCCAAGTTATGATGGCATGGAGCATTAGACACAGGTGTTCCCATGTTATAAAAAAAAATTTTTTTTTTCAAAATTAAAGACTCGGACCCAAAATAACACAACCTCAAAAATCTAACGACGCACAGTGAACATGTATACTAAGCAGCGACGCAAAGCAAGATACTGTGTACTTAGAATTTAGAAATACCTTTACATTATTATTATTTAAGCACTAACCTTATGTGCAATGTACACATTCAACTTGAGTGGATCAGTCTTGTTCAGTTTCATCATCGCAAGTTTTGCTTCCCTGCAACAACACAAATAGTTGATGAATCTCAAAACAAGTAAGTACAGGGAGGGCCACGGATGAGTACGAATTTAAAATCGCTATAGCGTTGGAACGGGGTAAGGGAGCGGGGTGCGGGAGGTGGGGGATCTGTAGCTCGGTTCTCGGAAATTTTGTCGCGATGGAGCACTTTCCGGGTGAACAGCGTGCGTTCTGTGTTAAAAATTATTACAAAAATGCCGATTCGGACGTTATTGTTCGACGTTTATTTCGCTCTCACTATGGATTGCATGACTTAAAACAGTGTCCGAGTGAAAGTTTGATTAGGGCGTGGGTCAAAAAGTTCGAGGTTCCGGTTCGACCCTCAATCAGAAATCTAAGGGGCCCAAAAGGACAACAAGGTCAGAGAAAAACATAAACGAAGTCGGAGCTTCCGTACTTCGCAATCCTGGGCAATCAACTCGCAAGCGATCAGCAGAGCTCTCTGTATCAAGAACGACTTTGCGTCGAATCTTGAAGAAAGATTTAAAATTGCACCCCTATAAACTTCAACTAGTGCAAGATTTGAAGCCGAATGATCACAATTTACGACGTGATTTCGTCAAAACAATGTTTGAGCGGTTTCGGCGCTTCAACAATATTATTTTTTCAAACGAAGCCCATTTTCACTTAAATGGGCACGTAAATAAACAAAATAGTCGTTATTGGGCCTCAGACAATCCACGTTTCAAACACCAAAAGCCTTTGCATTCGCCAAAAGTGACAGTTTGGGCGGCTATTTCAGCACACGGAATCATCGGACCCTTTTTCTTTGAAGACCAGCGAGGGAATTCTGTGACAGTAAATACTGAGTGATACATAGCCATGTTACGCCATATTTTTTTCCCGCAGCTGTCAGAATTTCAAGGGTACAATAGTGCGACATGGTTTCAACAAGATGGCGCCACATGCCATACATCTAACGAGAGTTTGGCAGTCTTAAAGGAGAAGTTCGCTGGAAAACTCGTTTCGCGCCGAGGTGACATTCCATGGCCACCTAGGAGTCCGGGAGTCCGGCGAATTCAGGAAACAATTACAAATACTTTAACATTTATACATATACATATACAACTAATAAAACTTGACATACAACTAATAATGATATATGTTGAAAACAACAAACCTCACACTCTGTTTTTAGTTTCACACTTTGTTTATTAGTTTTGGTGTGAAATTTTACGAAACAATGGCCTAAGTGTATCAGTTGTCATGAAATGTATCACAGTAATATGTGATTTCTCTCCTCCACACATGCTACGGACAGAACAACTTTTGCAGTCCTTTTTTGGCCTTTTGAACATTATGTGTAGCTTCCCATACACATACATATACCACATACATACACATATATATCCCATACATACACGTACACTGAGACTAACTAACCTGTGTTGTAATATATGGCCACAATGACAGCGGAGCCTAGTCAAAAGGTATCTTAATGCACATCGTAAATAAAGATTGAAAAAAAAATAGTAAATAAAGATTGAATTATAAAGTAGAAATGCCGCTCTAGTACTAAGGGTTAACAAAGAAATACTTATTTCTCCAAGATTCATTGAAGTTCATCCAAAGCTGAGATACTTTAAATTGAGGGTATAGTAAAAATCAGCTAATCCAATTTTAAAGAGTGTTTTTTTTTATTATTGTTCCACAGTCCTGTTTATATACAGGATGATTGTTTATAGGTGTAAAGGCTTAGAGGTGAAGAGGCTTAGCCCAATTGTCAGCAAAAGCTTTAAAGCTTTTACCGCCTATTTCCAATCACCATGTCTAAGGTGATGACTATGAATAATGTCACATTAATTTATTTTTACATTTGAATATGACAGACCAACAGCTTCTGGTAGTACAAATTCTGCAATGACAGGTAGTAAATACAACTTAATTTTAATACAATACTCAGAAATAAATATTTCACATCGACCTTTGGAAAGAGGCAATCGGCTCATTTCAGCTTCGTAGAGCGTTATCTCTGTCGCACGAAATACAAACAGTCTAGTATCTATTAGGAGCTGTTAAAACAAGTATCATTTGTTTCTTTTAATGATGATTTTTATTTTTTGTACAAAATACACCAGTTTTTCTATAAGTGGCTTTAGGTTGGGGTAAAAAAAATGATCACTTTATGTTTATGTATTTAATTATTTAAGAAAATTATAACTGTTATAAAACCTGACCTCTGAGAGCAGATAGTGAAATGGAAATAACTGAGAATTAGAATTATTATTATTATAATGTCTCATTTAGTATTAAAAATAAATCATAATAAGTCATAATGGTTTGTATTTCGTGCGACAGTAATAACGTTCTACGAAGCCGAAATTATCCATGTCTCTTTCCAAAGGTCGGTTTGCAATATTGATGCCGGATACTGTACATTGATATACCAATTTAAGAAAAACCCTTTCATACCATTATTATTTCTGAAACCATTAATTATTGGGTAAGGCATACCATACATTATTTGACAGTATGTGAGCTATGTGTAAATTACTGTAAAAGTTTCACACCTATTACCTATATTTTGTACTTAAAATTGATTGTATTTATAAAAGATTTATATTTCAGGCTGGCCAAATCAAATACTGAATACTACGTTATCCTTTAGAGAAATGTTATAAGCATATACTTACCCTGGTGTTTCATACGCCACTAATCCATAACGTTTCTGATAATCTCTGCTAAGAAAAACCTCAACGAGAGCTCCATATTTAGCGAACACTGTCCTCAAACCTTCCTCATTGAGAGTTTTTGGTATATTTGTGATGTACAGACGACACTGATCCAGCTGAACTCCCCCACTGTGGAACAGTGCAAATAAATATTTCAGTTATATGTATTACCTGGTTTATGTTTACACACAGGGAACAGATATTTCTCCTAAAAAAAATCAGAAGTAATAAATTAAAATGGTTTACACAAGCGCAATGTAATAAAATACATATGTACTGTACTTTTTCGAAGATGTTTGTGCTGTTAGGCCTTAGGCTTTTACAGCTACATCTGATACAAGTTCATGGAGCGGAATGGTCCATGAACATACTAAAAACTAAAGTATTTGTGTTTCAGAAATTGCATTTGACACCTTTATGGAGATTGAAGCAGCAAAGACAAGGTTTACCTGGTTATGTCAATGTTGAGAAAAAGATGTCTTATAAAATGTGTATAACGAGACTACATGAATATTAACAGATTTATTGTAGCAGAACCTAAAAACTAGAAACCTACAACCAAGCAAAGATCGCCGCGATGGAGGGGATAAAGGAGTAATGGCACATGTATTCTGATAGGAGTGCTAGAAATAAATGCAGATAGAAGAACAGTCAATTTTATTAGTTAATAATTTAGACAAGAACAATTTGAAGTTCAAAATATTAAATTTTCCAAATGCAGCTGTAAAAGTATGAATTCAAGCAGCTCTTTCAAAGGAATATGGGTAGCCTGTATTATTTTATTGTAAGTACTAAAATAGAGATTCACATTGTGAGATAATTACTGATTTAACATTGAAAATCAGTATCCTGACACAAGATCTTTAGGAAACTATGAAAATAAAAAAAAATAAAAAAAGTTGGTGAGAGTCACGAGAAGTCACTGGATGCAAGCAATGCAAGACTGGTAACAGTTGTGGTCTTTGGGGCTAGGCCTTTGCCTTATAGTGGGCATTTATCGGCTGACATGACGGTGATTAAAAACAAAACATAAAATAGTTTTTCAACACAAAACAAAATAAAATATTACTTGACAAACACTAAACATTCAACATCCCAATAATTTTCATTACATGGTGTTTAATTTTTCTAAAATAATTACAGAGTAAATAGGTTTTTGGTGAAACAGTTACGAATTTAATGTACTTGTGTGCTGTTTGGGCTATGGGTGAGTGTTTGCCCAAGTTAGCCTGTGTTCAGGACTGCTTTTAACCCTTTGCACTTGAGAGGTGAGTCTCACTCACCATGCAGTCTGATGCCACAACTTGAGAGGTAACTATTGTTAACCACTACATTCCTCGTTAAATTGATGTGCGCTGGTAATTGTTCATATTTTGTCCTTTTGACATGGGTTCCTACACTGTTTGTATAAACCTACGAAGTTTAAAATAATATTTCTTCAAATGCAGATGCAACTTTCTTATCGAAATTACTAGACAGCGCAGAGTCTATAAAAGTTGAATTTTGAATCTTTGATATGTAAACATTTTTTTTTGTGTAAAGCTGCATAATATTCTAACAGGAGTAGGAAAGATTGCAAAATTTGCTTTCAATAAAATCAACATGCCAAAAGACATCAAACAACACATTACTGTAACACTTATTCCAAAAGCCCAAGCATACATCTTGGCAATTTTTTAAATTTTTTTTAAAAAAATATCAAACAAAACAAAATTATGAAGATTTGTATTTAAGAAATTATGTTTGTAAAGATGTCAAGATACTAAAATATAAAAGTTTTGTATGTGTAAATATTTTACACTAAAAATAGTAAGTTCCCGAGATTGATTGAATTGTCCCGAGTTGCTGGTTCGTCTGCATGGAGACATCCTTGAGTTGAAAGGGTTAATAATGGGCAAAGGCAATGTGGAATTCTTGCTAAGAATTACCTAGGTTCAGAATCCTCACTGGATTATTACACCATGGTACTGAATATTTAAGGTCAAAATCCACTAGACCATGGATGCACAGACCGCGGCCCGCCGGTTGAATACTGGTGGCCCGCCGACAGCAAAAATAATACTCGTACATTCGAAAAATATTGAATTGAAATTCTAATTACTATCAATTCTTTATTGTCTTTAATTACCTATACTGCTGGCAGGCAGCCCACCATCAGTTCATCATTTGCCCGAGTGGCCCTTAGACTTAATAAGTTTGTGCAACTACTAGACTCATAATTTTTGTTTATTAAAAACGGGGAACATAATATTCAATTCATCATCATTTCTGCTATAGGATGCCCATTGCTGAACAAGGCCTCCCCAATTGATTTCCAATACTAATAACTGGAAGTGGTCTGCTTCTAGGTACAGGTTCTTGCAATATGCTCTCTTTATCTTTATCTTGCAATATGGTATCTTGCAAGTCATGTTGTGTTCGAAGGTAAGTGGTATCCACTCCAAAACTTTGCTCTATAGCTTAGCCTTAATATAAAAAACCTGTTTATATACCAAGGTCAATGAAGCAGCTTAAAAAATAGCTTGTTTGAAGTGGCTGTGGGCAGGGGACATAGCATGTGCAGGTCATGGCGATTGAGGCGAAAAGGCTCTCAAGTGGCTACCAGAAGCCAGTAAACTCAGTGTTCATGAGCAAACTAGGTGGACTTTCGACATAACTTATGAAGTCACGAGATGGAAGTAGCGCAACACTGGTCATTCAAGCAATCCTTGAAGAGGCCTATGCCTTGCTATGTGTCTATAGGCTGATATTATAATGAATATTCAATTACATTTAATAAATTTTCAAACATTCTCTACCTCTTTATTAAAAGCTGTATTATTTTAGTTTTAATTATAAAATAAGCAGTTTTACCTGGAATTATCATCAGGATATTGTGGTTCAAATGTGGAATCATTATAGTCCTCTCTCATTGGATCCCAGTCTTGACTATGGTTGTTCAAGCTCCAGTTTGCCATTAAGCTGTAACAAATGTCAATTCTAAATCTAATTTTATCTAAAAATAGTGATTTCTTAACCTTGTTAGCCCTGGAAATAGAGATAAACTTGTTATATTCTAGGCTTCATAAAATTATTATCTTTTGGCAACTTTGTATGGTATAACAATATGTCAACATAAATCCATTGAATAAACAGTGATATCAAAGCTTAAGAATTAATTTCTCTGTTGCTTTGTTATTGACATTGTAAGTGACCACAAAAGATCTGTCTGAATCTGTTGTAGGCATGTCTCAGGGCGCATTTGGAGCCCTCATAGCTTTAGTTGAAAGATGCCATAATAGAGGAAATTCGATCTGATTCTAGTTTCAGTCAAATAGGGCTAATTTGGCATTCTCGTGCATCCATAAGTGTTCAGGTTTATTAATCCTATGTGGGTAAATAAATTAAAAACATTTTCATCTTCGTCTCGGGGTACATAAAATTATTTATTTTCCGTTTGGTCGCCCCGTCAACGATTTGAAAAAGGCTATCCACTAAAATAACTATTACGCTTTCATGAAATATATTTAAATAGGGTTATGGCATGTAAAAACTATACATCGTTTTTTATATACATAACTATTAATAGTTACTTACTTATGGGCCGCAAAAGTAGAAAATTTTAAGATTTAAATTTCAAATTCGTTATTACGACTGTCACTTTAAACATTTACACATTAAATTAATTCATGCTATGGTATTTCGTTACAATCTATTTATATTGATAAATCAATATTTATAAATGCGTGTAACACACCAGTATTTCAAAAATATTCTCACATGTCAACAAAAATATAAGCATGGGTCGTAATTCAAAATAAAGATTCAAATTCTTCTCTTTCAAATACCAAACAGTAAAAATAAAATATCTTTAATAATTATTATGTTAATAATGAATGAACTTACTAAAATAATTGTATAAAGTTGCGAAAACAATAAAACACCGGCAAAAACAAAATCTGAAATTTGTCCTTTCTCGTCTATCAGATAGAAACAGAAACTAGCAAACTAAATTGAATAAAGCTGAACCAATCACAGATTATTAAAACAATAAAACATGCGACTTTACTTAAGAAAATCTTTATCGCTGTCTTAGAAAGAATGAAAGAAAGAAGAGGAAGTTATGATATAATATATTGACCATATAATTTATAACAAACATAAAGTATTTTTCAAAATAATTTGAATTATTTTGTTAACATAACATGAAGTCTTAGTAATGTAAAAAGTAGTAATCTAAAAAGGATCAATTTAGTAGTCGAAAAATTTAAAATATCCAATATGTTATACGGTTTTTATTAAATTATTTCCAAGAACTTTCCATCACCCTCCATGTAAAGTTTGATGCTGTCTAAATCAATGAGCAATCTGCAACATAAACTTCCCCAGCAGACGTTTCAAAAGCTCTGAGTCCATCTTTCGGCGATCCAATATGTATTATTATGAGAAGGTTTTTAATTTCAGGAATCAGGTAATCATATAATACCATGAACCGTATGGCAGATTTGCCAAAAGTTTTATAGTAGTGAAGTCCTGGAACCCTGGAATTGGCGGATACTTTGTCGCGGTTTAGACTCTAAGGTACCAAGCATCATCAAACATCATACAAGTCTCCTCAAGCAAAAATACTCCTGTGTCATGAATACGACAGGATCTAATTTTCAGATTGTGTTTGTTTGCTAGTTGTTGAATCACATTTTTCGTTTGCTGCAGGTTTTCTTCCCTGTATTTAAAGAATAACCATTTCTATCGACAAAAATGATTCCAATTTATCTGGTTTCAATTTGTAGTAAAATACATTGGAAGTAAATATTTCTGACGCTGGTCTAACTTTGGATGACTAAACTATATTGTAATGAGGTAGAAAAAATTTATATTTTGAACCAATACATACAGTTACAATTTAATTACTTAAATTGAATTATGAATACCTGCAGTTTCATACGTAAAAGCATTTTCTCAAAATAGTCCGTGTGGATTAAGTCATTTATTACACTATTTGTGAGTTAGTGGTTGTGAGTCATGAAAGGTGATTTCCGAATGTGCAGAGCATCTGCAATAATGACAGTGACAGCTTCAGTCTGTCTAACCTATGCCATTTGATAAGAATTTTAATGGGAACAACTCGCAGTGAATTTGTGTAATAATAAACAGTTTGTGCCGTCCTCAAATATGAAGAATGGATGATTTCGCGAAGCACTCGGCATCCTATCAACTGGATCAAGAGATATTGGACGGTGAGTGCCTAACAGCGGTTCAGTGTTTAAATCCGAGCTCGATTCTTGGAAGCAGTGCAACAGGTATTGGAAATATGACGCAAAATTGTTTCCTGTTTTGTTTTGTTTCTATAACATATTACGAAATAAAACAAAAATAACCAAAATAGTTGCATTTAGACTTCTAAATAGGGTTGATTCTATTGTTTCGTGATGTAACATAAATTGACGATTGCTGAGCAAATAAAAAGAATTGTGTAAATAAACAATCGATGAACGAGGTATTATTTTTTTTAGTTACATTTTTCACTGTCGAATATTAAAAGTACTGTATAGTAAAAACTTTATTTACATGAACAATATAATTGAACATATAATTTTTAAAACAACGCTATATTAAACTATAAAAATTAAAAAAAAAATGATTTTAAAATCCTTTCAAAGATTACATTTTTGCAATTTTATTAATTTTGTGTAAAAAAATTAAATAATCTAATAATATTAAAATAATATCTGTTTATCTATGTGTTTATGAAATTATAACTGATATAGTTGCATCTATCAGTTCACTGTTAATTTTATGTATTACACTTTAATATTGTTATTAATGTATTTAATATTATTTGTTAATTTGTAGCATTGTTAGACAAGTGACCCTCTGAATCTTTTTGTGTCCTGAATTAATTTTGACAACCACTTTACTTAGTGATTGGTTATATATGTGAAGCCAATTGTCAGCAAAAAATTTTAAAGCTTTTAAATCATCCTGTATAAAGTGATTACTTTAAAATATTTTACATTAATTATTTTTTCTTATTGGAATGTGATAGGCCAACAACTTCTGGCAGGCCAAAGTCTGCAGAGAAAGATTGTTAATAACAATTAAGTATAATATGCAATACCCCATTTTGAAAATGCATATTTTTGCTATATTATTATTTCTGAAACCATTGATTTTTGAAAAGGATCTACCATATATTCATTGACTGCAAATAAGATATGCATTATCTTTAAAGCTTTTGAATCTATAACCAATCAACTTATACTGGTATCTTCTAGGTCAATATAGTGGTAGTCTGATAATGTTACTCATTGATTAGTCTCTCAGGTATGACATGTAATAAATATACAAAAGCAGTAAAGTAATGTGATTTCTGTTGACATATTTTACGGAAAAAACAATTGTTTTTACCACTCCGGTATTGAAAATTTGTATACTAAATGGCAAAAGGTTGTTTACAATGAAGGTGAATATATTTTTTATTAGAAATAAAAACTTGTAAAACATTACTTTCTGGTCTCCATAATGTATACAAACTCAATGTTTGCATTGATTTTTTTTTTCATGAAAATGCTTGGTTAATTATAACAGCACTATTATAGTCAAATTTAGGTTTTTCATGACCATATAAATAAACCATCTGTATTGGCTTTATTGCATGTGATTGTTCTAAAAATGTTCTGTATTGAAATGAGAGGAAAACTATTTAAAGTCTTATTAACCAGCACAAATTGCTTGCTACCTTCCATTTGTAAGAACCATAAACTTTAATAAAATTATATAGTATATGTATGTTTGTAATTTGTACACTGATGAAATTCATAAAAGTGATTATCAAACTTGTCTCTAATAATATACTATCTATTTTAAATATGGGGACAAATTTATGGTATTGTAAATATAATTAAATCTGGTGTTACACCTGTAAGATTACATTCAATAAGCAAATTTAAAAATATGTTTTTAATAATATTCGTTACATATTAATAACTTTTAATTGAATTCATTTTCATGTCTTGACATTATATGGGGATAGTTTTATATTGAGAATCTCATGAATCTTGAAGTTTTAAAATTAACTTTTGTTGATGCTTACATTTACTATGTTGCCTTTCATATTGTAGTGTTATATACAGCATGATTGGTTATAGGGGTAAAGGCTTAAAATAGTTTAATATATAGCTCCTTTGTCAGCAAAAATTATAAATAGATTTTAGAATTATTTTCAATCATCCATGTATTCATTTATTCGAGCAGTAGCAGCCTGTAGGAACCAATAGTAAACAGTAAATCAGTTTGATATGTAGAAACATGAACTTTAAAAACTATTTTTCTTATTGTTATGGTTTTAATTATTTTTAAAACCATTGATTTTTATATAGCGTGCACCATATCTAAATTGAATACAAATGTGTGTGTTACTTTTTCTCAAACCAAAAAGGTTTTATAAGTTTAAAAGTTAAAAACAATTTTGTGTAAATAATTTGCTATGATTAGCCACTGCCTGACTTTTGACGTTTGTGGGTATATTGGTTATTGGGGGGTTATTGTAGGGATATTGGTTAGCAGGAACAACCAGTATATATATGTATGTATGTTATATTACAGCTCGTGGTATCAACATGAGAGTGGAGGAGGTTGCCGGCCTTCCGACATGCAAATATTCTGCAAGGGTTCAGTCTTTGCACCTCGGAGAAGATGACCTGGCATTCCTTAAGGGTTTAAGACGAAGGATCAAAAACAGGGTAAGTGAAAATATAATGTTTATTTTAATTAACTCATTGGATCATTATCATGTCAGCTACTAGCCCACTACATAAGTTAACCCAACGGTTGTTGATTGCATTAGCGATTTGTTCTGTCTACTTTCACTTCACTCGAGAAATTGTAAAAGCTACTTGGATGACTTTGGTTCTTCTATGGATCTATTCATTTCTGCATGTTGATGGCTACATGTGGTATCACCAACATCATTCCATCAAGATGTTTACTGATGGACATAGATCACATATCGATAGAAATAAGCCTGCATCTAACATCTTTCGACGAGTTTAACATGGTCATCTTTCCACTTTGTGGGCGAAGGTCCAGCGCTGCATTTGTCGGTCGCTTTCTACTTCAGAACCTTAATGATTCCATCAGTGGCAATATGCCATTTACGATTATAACTGGTCTTATTTGATTTTAAGTCGCTTCATGTTCCTTCTATACCTTTATGTTGAGGATGACGAATATATCATATTAGATAGAAGTTTTTTTTCAATTTCTATGGTCACTTCTCCCAGTGTTTACGATTTTTGACGTGTTAGTAATATTAGCCCACTCGTGCACTTTAGTCGGTATGCTGAACGGGAATTGACAGCCAGGTCCACACCATGCAGCGTCCCAATAAGCTATCTAAGAGATTGGTAGAATGTAGCAGACTTAGCCGAGTTTGCCGGGAGAGCTGTCGAGCTTCGCTGCTTATAAAACAGGATTTGCCTTAGCGCCACCTGCGTTCAGTCCCCTCGAATTTCTTCACCAGAAACTAAATTTCAGCTGGTCAGCAGTGTTCATCACCATTTCAGCAACAAGTCGTGGTAGACATAAGCATTCCTAATAGACATCGAATCCAACGTTTACCGAAAAAGAAATCATTTTTCTTCTCTGGATCAGTGATTAGTTTCCCAAGTGAGACATAGGGTTTACCAAACTTAAAATGTAGTGTTTCTCGCGCTACCTTCAATAATGAAAACAATGATATTCCGACACATTTAAAAAATCATATACAGGGTGAAATATATCAATAAACATCTTTTTTGATATTACATCTATTTTCAATCGCCCTATATTAAGTGATAACTCTGTTATGTTTCATTAGTAGTACAAATTCTGAAGGTTCTTTGGAAGACAGTAAATAATAGTTAATTACTATATTATCATTACGTTATTTATTATATCTAAAACAATTGATCTCTGTACATTCATCTCATTAGAGCATTTACACCTATGTTCAATCATCCTGTATATAAAATTCCGATGGTTTAGTTTGTAAGTGGGTGCAATGGAGTACGCACAGTAGCCCGGGGGGCCGTGGGAGGTGCGGCGAGGTGTCAGGTTGCCTTCGGTTAACCGCAGCCAGTTGGAATTCGACACCAGACGGTGAGAGTCGTCCGGCGCTACACACGGAGGGGTAGGGGGGAGCGAGGAAGGGGGATAGTTCGTCATAGCTTTCTTAGGAATATCATTTATACCGGAGTTCCACAAACTTTTTGTTGTCGTAGACCCCTTGCCATGTTTTTCCGTGTTGGGTAGACCCCCTACTTACCTGATATTGATTTCCTGTAAATTTCTAACTGTAGTGAAGTTTAGTGTTAAAAACTTAAAGTAAAAACACATGTTAATTTATACATTTATTAGGTTTTTACAAGTTCAAAATGTATTGCGACCACAAAGCGAATACCATCATCCTACAATTTACACAATTTTATAAACATTTATAATAAATTTTTACTTCATAGGTACTTTTATAAATAATGTAAATGTTTTGATATTATAAGATAGTATAATGTTAGTAAATAGGTACTATCAGTGTATGTGTTGAGATCCAACATCGTGAACTCCCATTTTCATTTCATGGACCCCCAAATTTTTTTTACTGACTACACCCCTCATAGTCATAGACCCCTAGGGGTCGATATAGACCACTTTGGGAATCACTGATTTATACAATGTTTTCCCTGTAAAATTAATTAAAACTCGCTAAGAGAATGTTTTCGTGATAGCACTTAGTCTATTAACTGTGTAAGTCATTACTTGTTAAAAATATACACCCTATCTAAAAATTAAAATAATTTCAGAGGTAATAATGTAAGGATAAAATGAAAAATCCTTTTCAAAATTCGCTGTACTATATACTAAAATCAATTAAACATTGTTTACTGTCTGTCTATGCCAGGGATGGCCAACTCGCGGCTCGTGATTATAGATTATCTGTGGCTCTAGTTAAATGTTTTCATTTTTGTGTTAATACCTACATTACTATTAGCAAATATTTATTCATTAAATTTTTAAAGGAATATTATGTTAAGTAAAATAAATTAATTTCATTTTTACTATTTATACAATTTGTTACTTTTATATGTTTTCAAAAAATATAATTTTTGTTAATTTTTGTATGCATTAAAAATATGTTCCTAATTGCGGCTCGCGAAAATTTAAAAATTTTTGAACACCGAGCCGACTACCAAAGAGCTTGACCTCCTGGTCAATGCAGACTGTACTGCCAGAAGACATTAGCCTGTCGTATTCCAATAAAAAAAAATATAACTCATTTTAAAGTGATGTCTAGGATGGAAAAAATAGGTAGAATAGCTTTAAAGCTTTTATCACGATAAAAGTAAAATATTATAAAAAACATTGTATTTAATATACATTATCCCACTGTTTGGCTCTGTGGCATGAAATACGACTGACAAACTATTACATATGTAGTGTGGGACAGAGATAGTGCTCTATGAAACCGATATTAGCCGATTGTCTCTTTCCAAAGGTCGATGTGCAATATTTATCGCCGGGTACTATACACACTTTTACTTCGGTCTTTGTGATATTACCTCTCAGACCTACTGGCCCTAAGAAGAATCCCACAAGCTCTTCTAGCGTGCAAAAACGTTGCAATTGTAATTATTACATGTGAAATAATTATCATTACTAACCCTTTCCTTACCGCAGTACGTTACGAAGTGACGCTACTGAGTCCGGCAGCGCGCCGCGAAGTGTGCATATTGCATGGCAGTGGTCTGATATTCGAATTTTCATACAAGTGTTACATATTTAATGATTTTACTGGTATATTAATTAAAAGTAGCAGTTAGAATAATTCTTAGTTATTTATTTGGCTGTGATAAATCTTAAAACAGGGATCTACACATAAGTCCACATTACAATTTTTACGTTCATATTTAGATTCCCGTCTCTTGCCATTTGCACTGCACGCGCCTTCTTCTTCGATTTACTGTTACTGATTTATTAAATCGAAAGTAAAATGTCTTTCTGTCAACCTTAGATTATTATTACCGGCGATACTTTTTATATTTTAGTTTCCAAATACATGCTGTACTCTGGAAGAATTGTTTTTGAGTAAAGGCGCATTTTTTAACATGTTTGTACCCTTAGAGCAGGGCTTCTTAAACTTTTGTCATTCACGACCCCATTTATGATTGTTAAAATCTTGACGACCCCATACAAACGTAAAAGAAAAATAAATTAATATATTTTGATGATTTATTTATTAGGTAACAAAATACATATGAAAATATGTAGTTTTAGAATTCGTTTTGAAACATACAAAAATCTGAAATTAAAAAATGCAAAAAAATTATAAAATTGCCTTTATATTAGTTTAAAACCTTCAAGAAATGCGCGTGTCTAGACGCTGCAAGTCCCCTGTATTCCGCCAACTCTAGTGATGTTATAAAATGGTATATATAAATATTTGACATTAAAATCTCTCGACCCCAGAATTTTGCCACGCGACCCCATTTGGGTTCGCGACCCATAGTTTAAGAAGCCCTGCCTTAGAGGAATCAATTTAATAACAATGCAATATAACAAACGGCAAATGGATACCACCTAAATGCGGCGCTGGTACACTCGGCGTGTCCAGTGTATGTCGTCCAACTTCGGTGCTGGTTACGAAAGCGTAGAAGTTTAATATTAATTGTAGTGTATGATTGTTCCTCACCAGCTAACACACGCAATATTTGTGGCCATAGGAGCTGACAAAGCTCAAAACAGTATTTTGGTCAAAGAGTCTACACATACACTGCTTACGGTCTAGGTACTTAACAAAGTGTAAACATGATTCAAATGTCAAACTTGATATTCTATAAACAACCTAAATTTCCAGGTAACATAAACATTTAAGATAACCGACGGAGAATGCTATGCGATATAATCGAGTAGCAAGGTAGTATCGCTTAGAGTTCAAGTCGGCAACTGTTTTTATATTTGGCCGACTAACCAGACACCGTGACGTTTCTTTTCCTTTATACTATTTATTTATTTCATTCTTTTCATAGTTTTTATTAATAAATGGAGTATAGTTAGGCTATTTATATGTAAAAAAATCTATAAGACGGACTCATTGGTGTAATGTAAGCCCTGATTGCAGGCCGCTCCCAACCGGCTCTGCCATTGAAAATCTATAGGGATCAAATAAGGAGTTTGATGTCCAGCTGTGGACTTCCCACGGCTAAAATGAAGATATTTAATGGAATCGGGCGTTATTTTGCAGAAGTCCATCCTAAGTAATAATAATTTTGCCGCATGTGCATTTATCAGCGGGTTAGCGGGCGGTGCACTTGTTGCACGACTACGACCGCATCTCCGGAAGTGGCTAAATATTAGTCCTTTTCTTACTTAAAATGAAGATGTCATCATTCTTAACCATTATTAATAGCTTAACATTTCATTATAATGTTACCGATACAACTGTACCGCGCCTTAGGTATGTACACGGTAAGACGGGGGTGAAATATCATCCGTCACGCTCGCGTCGGGTTTCATGCTCTTTTCTGTCGGCCATATTTCGCCACGCGCTATTACACGGACCATTCGGTGTTCAGAACACTAATGGCTCTAGTGACAGACACGTGATAAATAAAATAAATAAAAACAAATTTATAACCCCAGTTTTGCTTTATTTTTTTTATTTGGTTAAGTTATTCGTTTCTCTAAGTGTACGTATATGTAATAAAGTTTCACAAGATATCTCAAACGTTCCTTTTTTTAGTTTTAATTCTAAAATGTATAAATTGTATATTATTAAATGAATTATAGCATTCAAGAGTCTTTAGTTGAACGATATGTGTGGACCAAGTTCCACTGTTGACTTATTTATATGGTTGATATAATGTACACATAGAATATTGTTAAATTTATTTTGAAAAAAGCAGGTTCAAAAGTGCGTGTAAAGACCTACTTGAACAAGATTTTTTGAATTCGAATAAAAAAATATCAAAAAATAAATATTTTCATCAGCTCGCATCACAGAACAGTCGGCGAAGGAGCATGGAGCATTTGCGGAGGCTGGCGCGGGAGCTGAGGGCAGTGAGGGCCTGCAGAGACGACGCCCTGTCAGAGCGCCGCGACCTCATCTCTCGGAGGGATCTCATGAGAGCACACTGCGTGAGGTTACGGCGCCATCTCGTGCAGGTAATATTTAAAAAGTGTGCGTGTGCGTGCGTGCGTGCGTACGTTCGTGCGTGTGTGTGTGTGCGTGCGTGCGTGTGTGTGTATGTCGTGTCGTTGTCGAGACTTCTTTGTTAATGTCGATTTTACCGAACAGTACCCTTTTTACACGTTTACGAACAACTAGCGCCATCTGTTGACGTCGGCCGAAACTCCAGAGTTCCGTCATATATATTTAGTTATATATATTTATATATATGTATGCTATAGGCGTTGAAAACACACCGCCGCACGCTCACTCTGCACCAAGTTCTTAATCAATGGGCGTTAGGTTGATTAACTTGCGATATAAGTTAATAAAACTTGTTTAAGCCTTGATCTGAACAGAATTGTTGTTAGCTATACACAGATATGCTATTAAATGTTTTAAAACTGCGCAATTTTCTTTTTGTAAATGGTTCATACTGGGGTGGCCAAGCATCTTGGTATTGGAAGTTGAAATTTGAAATTTTTGCCCGAGTCACAGTTAAACACGTGTTTAAAAGTTATGCAAAACTGAGTTTGAAACTTTTTTACAGATTTATTTATTGAACCTAAATGAATGTACGAAATATGTATATTGAATTTTTACTTCACAGTAATTTGAAAAAAAATTTGAATCATATGATGACATATTTTTTTAAATATGTATAAACAAAAATAAAAAGGCTCTCAAGTACATTCATCGAGAGGCACTAAAATACCTTCAAAGAGCCGCATGTGGCTTGCGACCCTTAGGTTAGCCACCCCTGGTATATGTAATAATGCAAACCACTTGCCCATTGGCCTTAACATCTTCAGGGTTTGAGGAGATAGAATTCTGATGGTGTTTAGTCCAAAATTCTTTATAGTAAATAAATTCAAAGGCTTCTTCAGAACCCCTATGCTGAGCTAAAACATTGTAGATTCCGCCAATACTTGTGTGGTTAAGGTGGCGTTCTATGAAGTGATTCGGCACAAGTGCCTGTAACCCCTAGCTTGGTCTTCTATTAAGAGTATAGGATCTCACCTCCAAGGTGCCCAAAACAGCTCAGCCACGACTCTATCTATTATCATATTCACTAAAGAGAATTAATAAACAAGTGAAAGGAATATATGTTTGCCGTTCACCATGCAATACATAAGTAAGAAAAGGACCAATATATAGTTACTTCCGCCATGCAGTAGTAGAGTCAAATGTAAAAAGTCTCTATGTTCGGCACTAATCGGTGTAACATTACTCCTGAGGATGCCCCGTGGAGGGGTGAAACACGTGTGATTTAACGGTGGTAGTTGTGTAATTTGCATTGTTTGCCGCATGCGCATTTATCAGCGGTCTGGCCGGCGGTGCCCTTTATTGCACAACTACTACTGCATTGGCGGAAGTAGCTATATATTGGTCCTTTTCTTATTTAGGATGGACTTCCACAAACTAACGCCTGAATTCATTAGATACATAGATAGCAAATGAGATACCGTACAGCGATTACAGTGTATATATATACATATTTTTTATTTCAGAAGTTAAAGCTTGTCTGATCTGAAATTAAAATGTGTAAAGGTAGCAAAAGAAATGTTTTGAATTTAAAAAGTTGTTTTATAATTTTACAGATTTTAAGAGAAAGATCAGATCCATCCGTGGTACCTGAAGAAGAATTAGAAAGTATAGAATCTCAAACCAACCCGTCCAATACCAGTCCTAGAATCGCAGAGACCAAACCCCTTAACTTTAAAAGTAGGTTAGAAGACCCAAAGAGCTTCCAGGTGAAGATGGAACAGAGAGACATTTATGCGGACGATCTGGAGACGGACCTGAAGATCTTCGAGTGCCGCATAGACAAACTGGTCCAACAAAGTGTTAATCATATTTATAAAGAGAAAGAGAAGAAGATTTGTGCCAAAACAATTTTTATAACCGAGAAGAATGTGGAGCTGGACGAGGGAGATGATGTTAAAAATGGAGAGAACGGTGTCCTAAACTTGTCAGTGAAGGAGGGGAGAAGAAAGAGCCATGGTAGGAAACAGTCCGCTCCTCGAAGGATTGCTTATGTATATAATGAAAATAATGGTGAGTTATTTTTAACTGTAATTAGAAATTACATTGACCTGCAAACCAAATTTAGATTAGTGCTTCAACCACATTTCAGCTCTTGGACGTCCACTACAGGATGTGGACCTCCTTCTTTTTTATTTATTTTTTAAATGGCCCACGCTATTGGAGGCCTCTCGTACCCATAACTTTTTGGGATTAGGGACTTTATTGTTCAATAATTTTTTTTCAGTCTTTTCTTTATTTATCACTCTCTTTCACGCGTCACAATATCTTTCATTCTTTACTTTCGTCCTTCACAATATCTTTCGTTTTGCTCTTTTATACCTTCTTTCTTTCCTCGCCTTTCTTCCATCATCTTCTTACTCTAAGGTGGCTAGGTACATTTTATTTATTTTTATTCTTTAATTTGATCTTTCACCTCCTTCTAGATTTACAATGAAACCAGTTGAAAGCTACCCATATCCAGCGTCTTCCAACCTTAAGGTTGTGTGTCCACCTCTTGGATGTCCCAGGTGTTAAGATCCATGATCTTCACCCAGAACCTCAAGCAGCTATTCGTTTCATTTGGTATGTGAAACTGCCACTTCAAACTTACAGTCCGCTGGCTTATGACGATTACTAGTCATCTACGTATCTCCTCATTCGATTTGTAACAATAATAGTACACACTCTTAATAATAATACTCTTAGAAAAGAAATAGTGAACGTATATATGTAGACCGCTCCCTTGGTGGATGACATGAAGGTGAAGTATGGTGGATGTAACAAGAAGTCATAGGATCTGGAAAAGAAGATATATATGTTTATATGCGTATATGTATGTGATGTACATAAGTTTAGCATCAGAAATAAAAAAGCTTGTTATACCTTTCTCTAGACTACATACAATTAAAACCTCTTTGTTGGGCAACCGTGTACAATATATTAATAATGTTACATACACAAATACACTGCGATATAATTTCTCTAAACTATCTCTAATAAATTTACTAAGTTTATTAAATAAAAACTTATTATACTATATAATAAAAATCAGTTATTTTAAGAAGGATTTTTAATGATAATAGAATTTAAATTAATGTAAAAATAATCAAAAAAGAAACCTCTGTTGTGGTCTATGGAACCCTCGTGGCTTTATGCTAAAGTCATTATAGAGGAGGTCAATCACATTTTTGTTTTTATCAATATGTGCTCTTCTGAGTTTCTTCGCATAGTGTACACAATAATCCCATGTGGATCCTAATAAAGAAATAAAATTTATCTTCTCGAAAGTTAATTTTGAACTGTTAAGGTATTTATAAAATACATTTACAAGACTCTCCTGTTCAGAATTACTTGTTTACATTCACAGATGGCGCTCTCGACTTGAAAATTAAAAAGGAGCCGCAGTGACGGCGCAAAAGACAAATTATATATAAATAAGTCGTTATTTACAAGTATGTACAGACCAAAAAATTATTATATTTGTAAAGTTTATTCCGTATGTGCTGTTGATTGTTACGAGTATGTTTCGCCCTTATATTTATAACCTCTGGCGGGATATGTCAAATGTTTTCTTTTGGCGCGAAATGTCAAATGTCCGCTCTTGGCGGGAAATGTCAGATGTGCCCAATGACATTTGGCGTAATTTTTTTATTTATAAACGATTAAGATGTTTATTCGGATACAGTGATATTGGATATACTGTTGTTTAAAATTTAAATATATGTGTTCAATGTGCTAAGATTTTTTGGCGGGAATTGTCAAGACTTACATGTTTCCAACAGTCAAACAATTTGTCTATCCATCAATGAATTTTTAATAAAACTTTGTTGTTAAAGTTTTAGAGGAATGTCTATAATATTTGTATCAAATACGTTGGTATGATGATATCAAATTATTGTGGTGAAAAGAAAATATACAAGATTAAAAGGACAAGAGGGTTTACCTTTTAATGTTTTTGTCTAGAAGTTGAGTGAAAGTTGCCATATTGAAAAAAGACACAATTTTTTTTTCACGTGCAGTATATATACTATTAAGTATTTATATATTGGTTTGTTCAGAAAGTATTTAGATTTTTCTTATAAAAAATTAAATACATTTCTTACAACGAATAAATATATTATTAAATTATGTGAAATTCTGCTACAACTATTTTTGCCGTTTTTCTAGAAGCATGAATTGTACGCCTGTAAAATATGTAATCTTTGCTGGCAAAAAACTGTTCCAAGTTTAATAACCTCTTGATTTGAAAGGTAAAGGTTTTACCGTTTAAAAAATTTTCAGTGTCCGGAGTACATACCTAACAAAACATGTAATGATTATGCAGCTCATACGTTAGGTATGAAAAGAATCCTCTGTCCAGAAAAAAAATACTTTCAGAACAATCTAATATTTATAAAATCATAGTCACCTTATTCATTCTTTCTCTATAGGGGTAGAGATACTACTTTGGCAATAAGTTGACAAGAAAATTTATATCTACATTAGTGTCCGTCGCCTGCCCGCTCTTCGAACTTAATAAATGCATCAACTCACCTTGCTGGTGGAATTTTCTAGAAATCTATTCTTAGCTGGCCACCACCAAAAGGAAGAAATATTCCTTCCAGATTTCAAATCTCTGAACATTATGGTTTCAGAGATATCGTGATGAATCTACATAGGTAGAAATCTTTTATACACATTCCATGTGCATATGAAAAGATTTCTTAGTTTTAACTACACATAAATTTGATCACATTTATTTCATACATTGGGATATCTAATATCTTTTTATTGTATTTAGGCCTCTCGCACACGGCGACGTTTGTTGCAAGGCAGTAGTGATACTGTCGCGATGCAAAATCGATTTAGTAACTGCACGTAAATACCTACCATCAAAACAGTTGCAAGATGTGATCTCTATTATGGCAACATTGTTAATCACGTTGTCTTTCGTGCTCGCCCGTTTAATAAAAAGAGATAAGTAGTTGAACCCTCTGTAAACAATTTTTAAAATAAAAAAAATTAAAAACTTGCACTCGGGTCTTCCCCATTTCTCTCGCGATGCAGTAACGTGTTACAAGTGTGACTAATATACGTTAGTAACAAATTATATTTAGTAAACTCGACACGGCGCGACATCGCCATAAAAAGTCGCTGTGGGCAAAAATAATTGTTTTTGTTTTAAAAAATATATATGTATTGATACTCATTTTTGCCAAAAGTATTTTTACAACACATAGATAAGTAAATGGCTGTATAAGATTGGGATTGACTTTAGTGGACTGTATTTCATTAGAAGGCCTTGGTCCAGAGAATGAATTAATTTATTAAGAATTAATTTTAAAAAGAAGGGAAAACACGTGTGCTCGGTGGCGGTAGGGAGCAGAGAGAGCACAGATAAAAACATATTTTACCGAATCGCCTAACCATAGATAAAATCTTAACTAAAACATTTTTTGTTGGTACTATTGCCAACAATGGCAACACCAAAATTGACGGCAAATTATTGTGGTGTTATGTTTTATATTAGGTTGGGAAAAATAGTAATTCGTTTTTTTTTCAAAATTTATTTACATTTAACTACAGCATGTAGGCGCCATTTTGATCAATGGTATTTTACTATTTTGTAGATAGTAATGTGATGTCGTTGCTTTAGAAATATTATTTTTTTTAAATATAGTAGTTTAGGCAATACCCAAATAAATCTAAAGGCATTATCACCTCTCTTAAATTTTGTTGAAACGTTAAAACACCAAACTTCTTCTATTAATAAATTCCCGCTTTTCTCTTCCTATTTTTTCTAAATTAATTATACCAGTTATGGGAAGTAGAGATACTGCAATATCACACCACACTCAATCTCTTTAATGGAAAATAGAATGAAACAGAATTTTATCACCTAGCTTATTTTATGTAACTTTCTAATGCTTTATTCGATTGGTGCTGGATACTACTAGCCGTTTTGGATTTTACAGCTTCTTTAGACTCAGATCTGAGTCCAAATAATCGGAATAAACCTTTTTAATGTCGTCAAAACCAGCCAGTCACAAATAGTACAGTCAAAGAGATTTTATTACAACTCAATTACTCCTCCTGTTTATTAGTAAACATGGCTATATTTATTTGAATTGCTTGACAAGTTGTCACGGCGCATGACAGTAGCCTGTCTTTCTCGCTCCTACAGCGCGCCCGCTCGCACATTTGACTGCGTCTGCACACGCTGGCCGTGTGTGAATCCCACAAGTTTATCCATACTGATTGCGAATACTTATCCTCAACCTAATGTTTAGGCGAATATTATATATGAATTATGAAGATACACAATTTTTTTAAAAAGTAATATGAAATTCAACACCAAATTCATAATTATTTCTCTAATTTGTCCAGATAAACAATGACCAATTTAAGAATACGTAGCATACATATATAAAAAAAAGGTTTTAATGTTATTTATTTTATTATAAAACATATTTTATAGAAATCAATTATGTACTTATCGTACAAAAACATCACAAGCTGGTAAAAATCTTATAACTATAGTGAAATATGAGTTTTAGAACGTATTCGTGAATAAGAATGAATGATGAATGAATGAAATCCCTCTTTTAATGGAAATATTAAGGCCGCTAGGGCCGTAAGGAGCGGAGATCACAGACCGTCAAGCTAGCGTTGAACGTTGTAAGAAAACAATCGACTAGCTGCTTCAAATCGATTTTGATAGAAATTTATGTGGGAGACCAATGCCCAGCTGTGGCTATAGATAAAATGATGAAGGAAATTTTTTTCTACTGTATTCAGTAGACTAAGATAACACCTGAAAATGCACAATTTATTTCATCGAGTAATCGTATATAGATGCGTTTATATCAGTTGCAAAATGGCAGTACAACTTTTTGTAAGAAAAAGAAGGATATATAGTGTTGTTTCGAAAAAGAAAAAAAAGTATAAATTTTTTAACAGATGTAAAGACTGGAAATGTACCAGTTAATGATTTTTTTAACATTTTAAATTAAAATTGTTACTCGTTCATATATTTAAGTAATCGCATGTAAACGCATCTTTAGATCTCTTTACAGTTGCTTATAGTGTAATCATCTATATTAATCAAAAATTACAAATGTTAATGTTTTGAAACATTAACATAATTGTTTTAATTACATACACACTGAAACTAGTTTGTGTGCGACTTTTAATTGTGCTATTTTTTTTGTGCAAATTGATACAGGATTTTGTATATCTGGCCACCGAGATATATACCAGCGCCTAGTAAGATAATTTTGTGTATAAAAAATTAAATCTTAACGAGTGCGATTTATATTTTGATCACTTTACCACAAGGAAGTTTGCGTATTGTCAGACTACGAAGGGTGGTTGTACATGTTAAAAATTCCTAGTTTTTTTTTGTGACATTTTGAGTTATACTTGAGATTTTAATGCCGTCCTTAAAAATTTTAAAAATTACTTTAATTTTGTCCTTAAAATTATTTTTAATAGATACTCATGGAGATTTTTTGCGATTTTTAAATACGTTTTCTTATATGTTGTCTATATTCACCGCACAAAACGGGTTTTAGTGTATTATAATTACAATGTTAAAATGATATGTAAAAAAATCGGACAAAAGCCCATGTAGTCATTTTTCAATCACAATTAATATTAATAAATATTATTTCGTGTACCATGTCAAAGACATGTGACAGTTGTATAAAAAAAATACCGCCAAAAAATCTGTCACATTGAGACAGAATTTTATAAATATAGTGTATGTTTTTATATACAAGTAACCTAGGTGTAAGTGAAAAAATCTCTGATGATGATGACCATATTATGTGATGTTGAGTTTAAATAAATAACTTTAATTATTCCAATTGTGTTTCATTGTACTCTTTTTTATTTGTAGTTTTTTTTTTCAGCCGATAGAAACCCATTGCAGGGACCATAGCCAAGGCATAGACCTCGCTCTAAGATTGCTACGAAGACTGGTGCTGCGTTGCCAGCACCTAGTGACTCCCCGCGACTTTAGCTATGACTTCGGTCCACCAGAATCTTTTAGCCCCAAGTACTATCAGTTGCACGAGCAATCTGCTCGACCCAGAGATTCAAATGAGCAATTCTTCGAGGTACGAACTCCTCGTATCTGATTCTATCATGTAGCGAAACACCAACCATATTCTGTACATCAAACAATCTGGTAGTCTTGGACTAATCCTCCTGGAGGACCCACGCAGTTGTTGTTTTAGGCTACGATATAGTCGAGTCCAAAAATTGAAGAGTGATATTTTAAACTCTTAGTTCCCAAAGTGGTCTAGATGGATCCTCTGGTGTCCATGAGAAACTCAGAGGTTGTCGTTGGCGTGATAAAAAAAATTGGTGTTCACAATTCGTAAGCGAGACAGAACCCACATTCTTTTTGTCTATAACATGCAGTTCTCGGGCATTAAAATGTTATTTATATTGGTCAATAATATTAAATAATATACAAATTGCATGAAGGAGCTCATGGAATCTACAGAAGCTTATAGTCTGCTATGTAGAGGTTAAAAGAATAAAAGCGTGCATGGCTCTATAAAACAAAAATGCCTGGAGAATTATAGTGGCGGAGACATACTACTAAATACCACCATTGTTTATGAACAAACAATTAAAAGCAAGAAAAGAATATAACATATTTTGGTGGCATTTGTTGTCCTTGTCTATTTTTCTATATAATTTTCCAACAATAATTTATGTTATACATAACTGTATAACATTTCGTAAGTTTTATTTACTTACATTTTAAATATAGTCATTGTTCATTTTCATACCAGTGTCATTTCGAAGAGGCAACTTCACCAGATTTTGTAACATTCTGTGGTTAAATACATTTGATATTATCAGATTTTTTCTTAATATCTCAAATATTAATAAAATCTTCTGGTATATCCGTGCGTTTTGAAAAAATGTTTTATATAATTTAAACCACAAACTCATTTTGTAATAAAAACTAAGTGTATTACTCAATTTTATATAAAATTAATCATATATAACGCTCCACAAATTTAACACGACTGTAAAGGTATTTTAACCCTTAAATGCATGACTTTTATTTATACTTTAAAAAAATTATCTTGCAGATAAGAACACTAAAATGCAGGGCAAAAAAAATGAAATGTATATAATATTTTTTAAACTTACTTTTTTAAAAAACCTAATGTTGCATATGTACAACACTATGCATTTTCTCTCTCATTTTACGTTTAAGGTACGTTGCAATTTTACATCATTATGCATTTAAGGGTTAAATAATATAATGTAGATATAGTAGATATCGCCTTACTAATATGACTTAGTGCTTTTCTGGCAACATTTTTATAAATTTTTACTTCCCCTGCTACCAGATTTCGCGGGGAATACATGTTTTGGAATTGTGTTATTGCCTTTTGGAACGTTGGCATAAACTGATTATTCGTGTAAGGCTATATATTATTCGTAAATACTACGAAAATTTCAAAGTTTTCTATACTGTTCATCTGTTAGAGAATCCACCTAATCACAAGCCATCTTGCCATCGCAATATATACTTGGCACACTACTCAATCATCACGCTTGCAATGCCTAAAATATATCGTTAACAACATAAAATATGTAACTCGTAGATTGATTTTACAATTATTATTATCGGTAACGCCATCTCTATGATTGTTTTACAATCTAGACGTTTAGTTATGTTTTGAACACGTTTTAAAATTAATTTATCTTGCCATCTATCGTAGAATGGAAAATTTATTATTCCTTTTCAAAAGTATTCTAAAATATCGTTTCAATTTTAGTTTTCCTTAAATAGTAAAATTCAACTGAACTCTTCATTCGACGGGCAGAATTAAATTTAGATTCTCTCTACCGCACTTTTATGAATACGTGAAAGGAACATATTTCTGATAAATGCAGGGAAGGGAACTAGTAAAAGTATGTTGTGTATGTGTACATATTTACAAACATGTTATTATTTGAAACAATTTAAGATCTTAGGTTTTTATACATTAATAATTTTTTTTTAGTTATTATTTCCATGGGTCTTTAGCGTTAAATTTTGGTTCTGTGACCTCCATGACATGATAGATACATGGAGTTGCAGGGCACTCCGTGGAAATGATTAAACATGTGGATTTTCTAGTATCAATTGTCTGGCGAATATGAATACATTTTTTTTTCACGCTGCCAACATTACTCGATGAGGGCAAGGCGGGCTCTGGCGGCGGCCGTTGTGTTTTATCCTTTTGTCTTCTTCAATCCAATATGGCGGTAAACGGCATACGAACGGTGCAGAATGTTTTGATTTGAAACGCACTACAAAAAACTAAATAAACCAACGAAACTCGAAAAAAATAGGCAATGGCCGGCGCGATTGATGCAGTGCGGTGTTGAGAACGCGCCATGTGCGACTACGCGCGCGCTTTGTGTCAACAATAGTATTAAATGAATTCGCGTATAATATATGGGATAATATTTACTAAATGTTGTTATTAATGGTGTTCTGTGATACTAGTTTACGCGCTAGATATGTCTGCCGATGATAAAGAAGCGACATGTCCGACCACGAGTGAACAAATATCTGATTTTGTGAAAATTAAAAACGGTACAAGTGTTGACGGGGAATGTGAGAAAACCACGAAAGCTAGGAAGGTTTCGTTTCCTAAAGACCAGCAATTGGTGACCAAATACTTCGAACCCGCCAATCCCTGGCAAGATGGTGAGTGGTCTGGATCTCTTTAAAAATACAGTCATGTTGAAAATAGGGCGCAAAAGAGTAGACTTTTATTCTCTTTGTCAGCCCTTTTTATAAACATTTGCCCTTCATAATTACATTCATTCACTGAGACGTTTAACTTGTGTGTATCCTTACATAAAATATATTCTTTGATGACTACATGGTTTGTTTATAGAAATAATTATTTTTAGAGATACGATTAGTAAAATTCGCGGCCAACGGCAGCAAAAAACGTCAATAAGTTCGATATTATACTCAGCTATATATTATATCACTTTTAGTTATTTGGTTATAGACTTGAGGTGAAGACGGGTGAATTTATATCAACTATATGATTTTATGTTCAACTCCACTCCCTCTTGGAATAATGTCTGACATTCACTATCATACCATAAATAAATAACCAATAGGAATGTATAAATTATTGTCACTATTTAATTGTTGAAAATATCTATTATCATTTACGAAGATGTATTAGTAAATTAAATATAAATAAATATTTATTATCACAAATAATAAACAGTGAAATACATAATGAACTGATTATATATAAATTTGTAAATACCATTATTATTATCACATTAGTAATAACAGTAAGAAGCTCCATAGACATACCAGAGTTATGGACCCTGAAGATTAGCAAGTTGAAATGGCAGCCTTAAGGTTCTGGAATGGAGAACATGGGCCTGCAAGTGCAACATAACACATGCACCTCCAATAAGGACAGATGACCCTGTTAAGGTCATCAGGAAATGCTTGATATAGACCACTTCCTACAGGTCTTATTAAAAATCAGTGGTAAAGGCCTATGTCAAACAGAAGATATGAAAGTAAATTTAAAACGTGAATTGATACAGAAATCTGTTATAGAGATATTCTCTATTACAGATGTCTCTAATAAAGTGTAACCTCATTATTTTTTGTTAATAATAATTATTAATAACATTATTATATGCACACCTGTGATCTATTTTAGCAAATATTTGCTTTGTGTCAATTGAATATTTTACTATTATGGCTTTTGATCTGTTAACCTATAAACCTGAATTATATGGGTAGTCAAGTTCCCAGATAAACTGAGGCTTTTTACAAAATTTAAAAAAGTTTTTGACCTATATTTACATATTTTAAATGTATGAAAAAAGCAATATATATTTTTAGAGAAATTATACATTTTAAAAACATAGATAAATATCTAAAATATATGTAAGAATTTCAAAACTAACAATTAAACATGTTTATTTTATTTCTCTTCTAAAATTTGGTAAATAATTGTTAGTACTCTAGTAAATTTTTTAAATGTTGTTTAGTTGATAGTGACCCTTGTTAGGTAGAAAATTTAAAAGTGGAAATAATTGTTCACATATATACATTGTTCCAGTTTTTAATGAGTCACATTATACTTTACTTGGATGAAAATCAAATTTGGTACGACCTTGACTTTATGTTTGATATATGTTATCTATTATTTAGGACATTTTTAAACAGATATGTATTAATAATTAAATTAAAAAAATATGTAATAACACAAAAAGAAAAAGGGAACTACAGTACATTTATCAAAAGAAACAAATAAGTCTTTAGAAAACTATGTGATTTGCAAAACACTGGCTGGCTCCTACTGTAATGGATAGACAAAAAAGAATCACTCTTATTCTATATTTACCCAACAATACAGCTATGTGCATTACACTAATACAAAAACTAATCTTGCCCTTTTTTTAAAGCATTTAGTTAAGGTGCCAAAACAAGCCTTAGAGGCTTGTTCAAAATGATATAAACATTGTTGGCCCTGACAACATTATTAGGTTTCCTTTATAAGACACCATGGATAGCTAAAGGAATGGCCTTATAAATGGGTATTTCCCTTTTTTTTGAAAATATCCTTAGAAAGGTCATAATAATCATAGACAATTTATATCAAGGTTTATTGGTTATAGGCTTTATAGATTTAAAGGAGCGAAAGTCTAGCTCATTTGTAAGTAAAGAGCGTAAAAGATTTTACTTCCATTTTCAATCAACCATTATAAAGTGATTACTCTGAAATATTTAATTGATTTAATTTTTCTGTTGGAAAGTCAACAGGCCAATAATATGTGGTAGTACAACATGTGCTGAGACAGGCAGTAAACATTAATTTTAATATGTGGTAATCCAAATTTTGGAATTTCTTTTTCTTACTATATTATCTATCATTTATTATTTTCAGAATCATTGATTTTGGTATATGGCATACCATAAATAAATTGAGAGCAAATAAACTATAAATCCCACCTCCTTTAAAGGTTTTATACCAATAACCAATCATTTTGTATATTTAGTCTGGCTATTGTTACAAGGAATAATATATATATGTAATAGAAATAATAAAACAAAAGCTTTTGTTTTATTATTTCTATTACATAAAACATTTATTATTGTAATGTGTGTTTATACATTATTGCATTACATTTAGATAAGTCCTTTAAATTTAATTAATAATAATATAGGCAAACATTCTTTAAACTTTGAGGCAAATTATCAAAGGAGTTAGGCATCATTTGCTTCACGGGAAAATTTTTCACTGCAAAAGAATTTCAATCTATCATGGCATTTAGTTTAAAACACTCTATAAATTATAATCCAGATTAGGTGGTTTTCAAATAGTATCTCAGCAATAAACTGCTTGTTAAAGTCAATTTGACAGAATTTTAACTACAATTAGATAAACAATTTTTCCTTTTTTTTAACATTATGTTTACAGGGTTTTTTTTTCTTTTAAAATACATACTAACTACATAAAAATACTAACTTCTCTTCTCAGAAGTTACAAGGTATGCTGATGGAAGACTATGACCAAGTCATAGATTAGCTTAGCAGTCTTGGTGTCAGGTTTTGATAACATGGCTTGAAACAAACTGACATTGATTGTAGACATATCTAGGCCTCCTGGCAGACTATATCTTCTTGGATATGATTCCGTTTACACTCTACCACTTAATGTTGCACATATTCAATATCTCAGAACCTCATTTTTTGTAAAAAAATTATTTATAAGATCAAATAACATAAAAATATTTTTGAACTATTTTTTACGGAAATGGTTTTTTCTTACACAACACAATTACTTTGACTTTTTTTGACAATATAGTGAATATACATAAAATCCGTTTATTTTAAATGTGGCATAAGTTACTTTTTTAAAATAATCTAGTTAATGGCAACACTAAATACAATTGAAAAACTTCTTAAAAACAAAGTGACTTATGCCGCTTTCAAAATAAATGGCTCATATGTATACACTCAGTTTGCACCTTTTTAGTTTATCCCCTTCAACACTGAAGAAGATAAACTACTTAAACTTTGACAAAATTGTAACTGAGCAAGTTAAACCTTTAAACTCACTGTGTGTAGTTTATTGCCAAAATTAAATTAAAATGGCATCTTCATGTGCATTCCATATAGCATTCTTGTATATGTTAATATTTTGGTTTCTGGTTAATAAACATGTTTTTAATGTCTTGCTTTTAATTATACTTCGGAATTATACTTCATTTTCAGTAATTGTTTAAAAATAAAGGTAACAAATAAAATCCATTTTTTCAACTCTGGAACTTTTAACAGAACTCTTATTTATTGTCAACTTATTATTTATATAATTTTTAAATCTATTTTATTTTTTGATTATACTCTGCTTTACATGGTGTTATAGTTGTGGAGAATAAGTAGGAAGATACACCTATCATATAGAACAATACATCTTTTAATTATGTTTAACATTAGTTATAATTTAGTTTTAAACTTTAAATTTTGCTATATTATGTGGTGCTATGTGTGTGCGTATCACAAATGTGAAATGTGTCCTATAGGAAATCTATGGGAAAGGCCTGTGTCCTATGGCTAAAATGACAATAATGTGTGTATGTCAATTGGTAAATGTGTCTGCCTTAAATGGTGATATACAATTGACTACATTTGTTAACAATTGTAACAAATTTCTTGATATTAACTATTATTTACTACAATTAACTATTAATTACTGAATATTTAATGAATAAATAATATACTTGATATAATAATGTACCACTTCCACATGTAAATGAGAGTTTTAGGCATGTTTAAGACAATATCAAAATTGTTGCAGGATGTAGGTAAATCTTCACTAGGCTTTTAGATGTCTGCAGTCCATTTTGACTTGAAATTCTGGAATACAGAAATTCTAAACCTTAACAAAGATATTTATAGTTTTATTAACATAGATCTTTCAAAAGAGTTTTTATTTTTTTCTTATTTACTTTTTAAAGTAGGAATGCTATTTTTAAAGCTAACAGGTGTATGATTATATTTATTAAGAATTATTAAAAAAGCCAAAAACCCAGACCCTATAACTGGCTGCATTGAATTGCTGGTCTGTCCCAATCAGTGTAGAAATGCTCATCATCATCATTTCAGCCATAAGACGTCCTCTGCTGGGCATGAGCCTACTCCATAGATTTCTTGGAACGGTAGAAAGCATGCTTCCAGGGTCTTCGGACAAACAAGTGTAACCTGATTTTGAATGCCACACATCAGAATTTAGTTTGTGTCTACTGTGCAATTGCTATTTCAATTTACAAATTACCTTTACATTGTCATCTTGGTGTTTAATTCACTAAATTCAATGTTAGAGAATACAATTGTAAATTGATTTCACATTAATAATCTTCAATAAAACCTGTTCTTTGTTACATTAATGTTTTGATTGGTCTAGTATTGCTTATACAATCCAAGTAAACACGGCTGATTGCCAAAACTATTATAGCAATTAGCAAGAATTGTAGACGTAAACAAAATAATAAACCAATGTGAAATAGCATCACTATTATAAATATATAATGCCTCATTATTAGAATATTCATGTATTATCAATATTAAAATGTAATACACATTTTGCTTATCTGAAGGTGTACTCTTAATTCTTTATTAAGTAAACAATTGTATTGTTTACTTTAAGATTATATTTTTCTATATAATCTGTTACAAGTAATACTGAGAGTACAGAAACTTGATATCTCACTCTGAGTCATGAAGAGGGCTATGCTCTCGGATATCTCTGTGAAATTGAATTAGGAATTAGAAAATCTGTGGAAGAATGAAAGTAACTGAAATAGCCCAGAAAATTGCCAAATTGCAGTGGCATTGGTCAGGCCACACAGTAAACAGAACAGATGGCCGCAGGGGCGTAGAGGTGTGGGAGTTGAGACTAGCAACTGCAGCATCCACCACACAAGTTGGCCCATAATCACCATAACAATGGAAAATGCTGAATGCAGGTCACTTCTAAAAGGTCCTTTATACAATATATAGGGGAGGCCTGTGTCAAGCAGTGAATGTGTAGCTGAAATGATGATGAAAGTCCAAGCCAGTGGTCTCCACGCCTTCATTATTTTATCGAAGCGGTAATTTGTTAGCTAATAGTAACCAATTAAGTCTTAATCCTGAAGGTTAGGGTATCTTAAACATCCAGTGAGTTTCTCCTACGAAGTCTGAAAAGTAAAAGTTTGTTAGGTTTGTTTTGTGCCGAACCAACAGGTTAATATAAAGTATAATAAAACTCATCGCTGAGTGTATTTCGTTAATTAAATATTTGGATTGAAACACGTTTGTAGTGGCAGTTAACCACTGAGCCGTAGTACTCGCCGCAACCGCAGGATCCACTTGCGGTTTTCTTTAGTTTTTACATCATCCGTATATACATTAACATTAAGCTTTATCCGGTTAAGGTAAATCGCGATTTATTAACATCTTTTTCTAATAGGAAAATTTGTAATTAAAGTATTTAAACAGGCAAGTACAGTGTGGGATGTTCCTTCTACAAGGTGGACAGATGTCTTCGTTGAGGTTGTCGGGAAACGTATATTGGAAGCTGCCTGTAGTATCCACAAGGACAATTGAGAAGAATGAAAGTGAGTGAAGAATAAACATAAAAATTTGAAAAACTTATTTGTAAACAAAGACCTTGATACCAACAAATTAGGGGTACGAGAGGCCTCCAACAACGGGGGCCATAAAAAAAAATATCCACAAGGGCAGCTTCCAACTAAGGTTTGCAGGGATTGCCAATCTATGGGGGAGGTCCATGTCCAGCTGTGACTGTCCCATCACAGAAACAAACTGCTTTACTGCATATAAGAAAATGGCGTCGTGGTGAGGACTGGAAGGTAGTTCACTAAAGTTACATATAAAATAAAACTTTTTTAGTATTTTTTGGTATCGGAGAAAAATGTTCATGATGGACACAAGATATCCAGCCGTCTGGGAGAAGGACAGGGTTATGACGGATTCCTACCCAGTAAAACCTCCTCGGTGGATCTTCAGTATCTCTTCAGTATCTCTGAGGGGGGGGGGAGGTGCCGGATCTCCTACAGAACTCGCAGCTGCTCAGTTGAAGCCAAATCTCTCTAGGCATCCTTGCTGTACCGCAGCAACACGAGACCACTTCGCGTCGATGCCTTTCTCTAGTTTTCATTGAGTAGACTATGAAGGACCCCACTCTCAACGCCCGCAACGCCGATGCCTTTTAATATTATAGAAGTTTAGGCTTCCCTCCTTCAGCACTTTGTCGCTTTATACCCGATTAAGCAATAAATACTAATGAGAAAACAATATTTGACAATGCTGTATATAAAGTGGTTTACATTTTTACATTTTTGGTCTCATGCAGAAATCTCAAATTGATTCAGGCGTTACTTTGCGGAAGTCCATAATAAGTAAGAAAACGACTAATATATAGCTACTTCCGCTATGTAGCGGTAGTCGTGTAATAAAGTGCTCCGTCCGCCAGCCCGCTTATAAAAGCCACCGTGCACTAGGTGTTTGGCACTAATCGGTGTAACATTACTCCTGAAGATGCCCCGTGGAGAGGTGAAACACGTGTTGAGTGATTTAACGGTGGTACTTGTGTAATTCGCATTGTTTGCCGCATGCGCATTTATCAGCGGGCTGGCGGGCGGTGCACTTTATTGCACGACTACTGCTACATAGCGGAAGTAGCTATATATTAGTTCCTTTTCTTACTCATGCAGTTACGTGATATATGGGTACATATATGTTGGGGTAACACCTCATATATTTACAACACCATTTAGTAAATCTACGTCTGTTGGATGTGAAAGGTTCTAGAGTGGTGACCACGAGCCGGTAGACGCGGCAATGATTACAACCCCACCAGGTGGATCGACGATATAGTTAGGGTCGGGAGGAGTTGTTGGATGCGGGCAACGAAATAAAGGTCATCCGGGCGATCCTTGGCTACCCCAAAATCCTAGTAGTGGGCGTGTATCGATGAAAAAAGAGATTTTAATTTATATCAAATAAGGCTCTTCTGTGCTTTCTTTTATGACGTATACAAGTGTTTTTATTAATATTTTTTCGAAAGATGTTTGTGCTGTGAGTCATAAGGCTTTGACAGGTTCGTCGATCAAGAGTTCATGGAGCAAAAGGGTCCGTGAACTATGACTATACTACAAGTGAATACTATATATGATCTAACGTGGATTATATTATGACTATGTTTAAAGTGATGAATGTATGGCTGGTTTGCTGTAATATGTGTATATTTTATTTCATATAAAACCCCATTTATTAGGAAAAAATACTAACTCAAAACCTGAAACTGCTGATACGTGGTGTAAAAAGTATGGAATAGTAAAAAAGTTTATCATGCGTTCATCACCACCATCACATTAGACTATAAACGCGCACTACTGTAAGGCATAGGCAGCCCCCAAAGGTCGCCGCGATGATTGCTCTTGAGCTGCTCGTATCCACTGTTTGACAGCAAAAAAAGCACCCCGTATAAACCAATCGTGATACGTAACACTTGATTCACGTAACAAGTTCATCTCACACAACAGCAGATGACGACAGCTTAATCTCCAAGTCATCGCGTGCGTATCCATGCAGCGAGCACTAAACCCGGCCTTATAACATGACAGCTGGAATAATTGTAAACATAATCAGAGATAAGCGTTGAGTCACGCTTGAGCCCGCGCCAGCTCGTGTGTCGACGGTAATTGGACGCGAATCTGCATTAACGAGCTCACGAGGATAATTGCTGTGAAGGTGATGGATTCGCCAGCTCTGGACTTACCCGGTGTCCACGCGACAGACAATAACTGAGACATAGTCTTTCTGAGACAAGTCCTTGAAACCGAAACCGCTGTATCACGCCTTAGAAAGACTAGGCGAAGTGGGGGCCGAGGAAAAGAGCATAAGAGGTCGCCACTGCGAATGTTCTCGGCATATTGAAGCGATAGATCATACAACTCTACGAAATGTTGGACTACCCTCAAAATTTTTTACTATGTTAATAGAAAGAGTACAGTACCCTGCGAGAAATATAGCAAATCGACCTTTAGAAAGAGACAATCGGCTAATTTCGCGTCATCTCTGTCGCACGAAATGCAGCTACTAACGAAACGTCACATAGGTAGTGTGGGACAGAGTGCTGTACGAAGCCGAAATTAACCGATTTTCTCTTTCCAAATGTCGATGTGCAATATTTATCGCTGGGTATTGTGTGTCAATTCTCATTTTTCCTGTATAGCCTTATGCTATTTTAATAGCAGTTCCTGAAATAAAATAAATAAAGTAGTACCAAAAATAGTGCAATAAACAGTATAATATAATATGATAATTATAAAATATGTGTTAAATATTTGAAAAATAAATGTAATGTTGCAAAATAAAATAGTAAGGAAACCTAGAATGTAGTGGTTGAGGATGGATGTATGGCTAATGGAATGGAAGAGAAAGACTGGGAAAATTGTAGAATGAAACAAACAGTACGACAGATAATATGATACATGAAAGAGAAGAATGATAATAATAAAAATATGAATAAATTACTAGAAATAAAAAGTCCCTGTCCCACACGAGATAGGGTAACTAGAGGTCCCCAACACCCTGGACCATAAAAAAAAATAGCAGTTCCTAATTCAAATTCAATTTTAAAATCGTTATTCAACGTACGGAGGAGTACATCACTTGTCGATGTCAAGTTAAGTCTACCGTCTATTCAGATATAATACCTCAGACTATTTTATGTGAAATAATATAAAAGTACATATATAATAAACATTGAAATAGCCTGGAGGCGAAATTATTTCCTAGAAACGACATTTATTCCGAGCTGTGCTATTTTCTACGAAGTAATTTGTAGCTTAATCCTTAGCAGATAACATCATTTGTCAATTTTTTTTTAATTTATCAAAGGAAGCTTTGCGAACATTATCTGTGATTCAGTAAAAGCTATATAAATTGCGTACAGGATGATTCGATGAAGTCGAATATTGGGTACTTTCTGGGAAAATCGCTAATATATATATATATATATATATATATTCTCTCCATTATATTAATTTTCCTTATAACTTTGTTATTTTCCCTAAGCAATTTCTTCTCAAATTTATTATGTTTAAATGTACAACTGTGTCGGTTTTATTTCGTTTTATTACGTCACAAATGACATTGTAATAAAACCACAGGAAAATGTGGCCGCTCTCCTAATCTTCCAAAAGGGAAAGCGATGTTGATGTGAATAAATCTTCTACTCATTTCCTTTTCATCTACGCCAATGGTCAAGGTGACCCGCGTACCAGGTTAAGGAGCCCCAAAACCTGGTACGCGGGTCATGGTTTTTTTTCGACATACCTAATTTTAGATATGATACCGATAAAAAAGTCAAAGTCTTGCAAACGAAGGTATTCCTATGTAGTACTCCACGTGTTTCCTATCATTGTGTGAATTGTGTACATCAGGGCTTCTTAAACTTTTGTCATTCACGACCCCATTTATGATTGCTAGTTTCTTGACGACCCCATACAAATATAAAAAAAAATAATAATATTTTTCCATGATTTATTTATTAGGTAACAATATACATATACATATGAAAATATATAGTCAATGAATTAGTTTTGAAACACAAAATTCTAAAATTAAAAATTGCACAAAAAATTATAAAATTGTGTTTATATTAGTTTAAAACCTTCAACAAATGCGCGTGTCTAGACGCTGCATGTCCACTGTATTCCACCAACTCTAGTGATGTTATAAAATGGTATATATAAACATTTGACATTAAAATCTCTCGACCCCAGAATTTTCCTACGCGACCCCATTTGGGGTCGCGACCCATAGTTTAAGAAGCCCTGGTGTACATGAATGATTTACAGCTGACTGTCTCCATAGATATCTATGTGGCGTAAACAAATGTGTCTATGTTTGTGTGTTCAATGTAAAAATAACATAAGAAACTATGTATCGCCTTTACTACATTAAACTACATTTTATTTTTTTATTTTTGATATACACATTGGATTGTTTACAGTGACTTGCGTATGTTTTAGAAAGAGTGCCAGTACTGCCTAATTTTACAGAAATTATAATAAGATTGAACTTTCCCATGTTGGCATCCATCAGTTTAAACTTACAGCGGTTCCAAAAGCTCTTTTATTTGAAACGAGCTTACAAGAAACTTAGGTGTTGTTATTTTGTTGTGGGTACTCTTACAATATCGTTGATACAGTACTGGCAAGACATTCTCGAGTTTTATTGTCGCTATAAAAATTACTTAACAATTTTAAAGTTTATTTACTAGGTATTTATAAAGTACTTATAAATTTTTAAGATAATTTAGAGACATTATATGAATGCTTATTGTTATACCGTGCATAGTTGCTCATATAAGAGTAACAATTCTATATGAATTACTCTCAATATATAGCTTTCTTAACAGAATAACACTCCTCTGCAAGGGATAGGCTTACCCAAAGATATCTATAGAGATATATACTATAATTGCCAAGCTTGGCAGACAGGTTGATGATTGCAACGTGTTATTATACTATATGTATATATGTACGCAGATGACGTTACTGCTCATCCTATGGAAATTTATTTATAAGTGGTTGCAATCATATATAATTAATGCTCAAAATGTGAATTATATAAGAGTGAATCTCGAACCCACGATGTACAATCGCAATCAAGCGATTACCATACATTTATAACAAATATTAGGAGGAGCCTGGCAAGTAATGTTGTTTCTGTCGACATTATTTACAGAAAAACCGATTGATTTGTTACCGCTCCGGCATTGGAAATTTATATGCTAGATGGATGGTTGTTGATAACGAAGGTGAATATATTGTTGAATAGAAATATACTTGTTAAAAATGTAGTCGTATGGTTTAATTTAAGAAACCGACATTAATTTCCGGTCACCGTAACATATTTAATTATCACTTATAAGAGTACCCTCACTTAATTTACGTAATAATAACGATCGCTAAAATGATGTATTTCAAAATAGACTGTTAAAAGTTAATGGACTAGTTATGTTTTGGAGAAATGTGCGAATAATTAAACTTTAATATATAATTAATATTACGAGTACAAATATATGAAATACTTTCGTTGTTATAAGCAAGAAGCCTCATTTCCAAAATAAACTAATACCACAGAGTTTTATTCTATCTATATATATTACTTAAGAAAACTTGACATAGTTTCTGCAAAAGACAACAATTATTTAAAATTACAACAACGACAACTTCTTTGTTAGTTATTCTTGTAAAGAAGTTGGTGTATATAACACACACGACTTATACAGTATGTTGAAAGATGCAGATAATATTTAATTGACTTGCTTACTGTTGCTTAAGTAGCATGTCCTAATAACGCGGATTTTTTATGGAGCCCGCTTTTGGGGCATCTCGTTCCCCTATCTTATAACTATAACAGGGAGTTTTTCTATTTAAATTTTAGTAGCATACTCTCACTTCGTAATTTATTCCATTCTATCCTCTTTCAAACATTACGTTCTCTTACATTTTCTTTTCTTTCATTTACAATTCTTACACAAATCGCCTCTCTTTGTTCTTTATTTTGTTTTACAATTTTCTTTTCTTAATTTTACATATTTATACTTATCGCTATTTAGCTTATTTTTTATTTATGATGTACTTTTATTATTTAGGGACATAATATTAAAAAATATTTTACGGCATGTTTTTTCTCACATTAGGGAGGTGATGGTTCCACTCTCTATCTTTTTCACAACCTCCACTTCACATTCCCACCATTGTCTTGTGAACACGGTATAGCTCGTTATTACGTGGACCAAGGTCTAGTCCACCGCTGGGTCATAGGTACACGAGGGACTCGACTCAAACCAACGTAGATATTCAACGAATACCCCGTACCATGTGAACATTTGTACTAGAAAATTCAGGTTTAAGGACGCATATTGTTTAGTCTAAACCTTTTTTTGAGTTGGGTACTTCGAAGGCTCCGTTGGAAGCCTTGGTTCGGGTCGCTACATACTACTATTACACCGGATTCGCAGGCCGCCGCGATCTTATATCGCTCATGCGGATGTTATATGAATTTAATCAAAAATAAGAACTTGGAGTCGATTTTTACTCCTCGTTCAGAATTTTAATTTTGTCGACGAAAAACATTTTAACCCCAAGGAATATGTTGCTATAAGAATCCTTGACATAAATTAGCATACACGTAGTAAAATATCAATATATATTTGGAATATGTTAAATGAACACACGTAAGTAATGTTTTTGGAACTTACACCGTGTATGAAGCCGAAGTTCGTGGTATATGGAAAGTGTTATATTTTAATTAAAACATTCTTTATTCAAAATAGGATGGGTTACATCTTTTATTGACACGAAGACATCCTTATTCAACTATAAAGATAAAAGATAAAATTCATTTATTTAACATTGCAACTTTTAATTGAAATCTTATTGATCGATAACTTTTTATTTATTTTATGTTCGACTCTATTCTGAATTGCAATAACACACCTATTAATAGTTTAATATATTATAAACATAATAGTTATACCAAGTTTTTTTTTATAAAAATGTAAATTTATCTCTTATTTCTATCTTTCTCTTAATTCATTTCTTTTTCGTCTTCTATTTCTTTCTGAGGCAAGTGCGATCGAACCAATACTGATCAAAGTCAATTAGATATTTTAATTTATAATTGTATTATATTTATAATATGTATTAAACCTTATTTATTATAAGTATATATGTTATATACGTATGTTTATGTATGTCTATGTTCGTTTGTTTGTAAATATGTATTTTTTGTACACGTAACCTACCCATTATTAGTACTTTTACCTTTTCCATACAATGGTTGTCTGTAAGAGATTGCCTTGTATGATAAGACCGCCCATTGTACTTTTTATGTATGTTATTGTAAAATATATTAAATGTATCTTAACGTGTACAATGAAGGATATTAAATAAATAAATAAAATAAATTTGTAGGTAATATCAATTTAAAACTTCTTTAAAAGGTAGATGAACCATGTTCACTTATGCTGCTAGAAGGATCGCTTGTAGTGGCAGTGCCGAAAGGTCCTCGAGTGGCGATCTCGAGCCGGTAGAGGCGGCGTGGCTAAGGCCTTCCACTAGTTACATAGTCAAGCTCGCAGGAAGTCGCTGGAGACGACCAGCGCAAGATCCTCGTGTCTATGCTTGGGGGAGAACTATGCCTTGCATGTAGCGTTTATTGATTGACCTGATCATGATGATAATGAAGAATAGTTTAGTAGTATAAACATCATATCTATAGAAAAACAGTGTACAGTTGAAAGCAATAGCCCGTTTATGTTTCTTGTATAAGGAGACGCCCACGGAAAACTCGGAGCCGGGAAAATTCCATAACACCGTTCGGATTTAGAGTGGGTGACCGAAACTCATGGCCTGTATTTATAGAACGAAATGTTTTCGAGCGGAATTGCCGTTTTCTCGCTAAACACCGCCAAAAGTCTCCGCAGGTATTGTTCAGTTTGCGTCATATATTCACAATGTTACATACATTGGATCATATGCAGCGATCGCTTGTGCACGTTTTTTTAATTTACCTTAATATTATTTATTGTACACGCTAGCATACATGTAAATAGTTTCATAATATGAACAAAAAATTATAATGGGCGGTCTTATAACACGAGGCAATCTCTTACAGACAACTATAGTATGGAAAAGGTAGAAATATATATAATGAGTATTACATACATATGAATATAACATATATACTTATGATATAATACATATTATAAATATAATACGTAAATAAATAAAAACTTCAAACTGATTTAAATCGTTTATGCCTCAGAAACAGAATAAGAAACTAAGGGATAAATAATCATAGGTCTAGTAAAAAGTTCTTAACCATTTTCTTAAAAATAGATCTGTCGGCGGGGTCAGATCTGCTGTCAATAAAGCAGGCTACATTATATCGAATCGTCTTAGAAATACGGTTTATAATCGCTTGCTCTGGATGTGCTGCAGACCACAGGATCATAAGCAATAATATTTCACTTGTCATTTAAAAAAATTAATTCCCGATTCTAACAGGCGCCATGTTGCGGCAAACGAAGGGTTAAAGCTTTTCCACATATAACTAATCCTTATGTATATATATATATATATATTGTATTTAAAATTCAATATTCGTTTGTTTCGAATATAACCTTTTGTGTTACTTTTGTGAAGCTGACTCACACGTGATGATGTAAACGAAGTTCTGACGTAATCTACCTCACTCGGCACGAGATTTACGTGCGACAAATTCGGATTATTTCAACCAACTGAATATCCATTTAATGGAATCAGGCGTTACATTGCGGAAGTCCATCCTAAATAAGAAAGGACCAATATCTAGCCACCTCCGCACATGCAGTGGTTGTCGTGCATGAAAGTGCACCGCCCGCCAGCCCGCTCGTAAATGCGCATGCGACAGACAATGCCAACTACACAACCGCCACCGTAAATTCACTCAACACGTATTTCACCCCTCCACGGGGCATCTTCAGGAGTTGTTACACCGATTAGTGCTAAACACCGAGTCCTCTCGGTGTTTAGCACTAATCGGTGTTCGGAGGTGGCTAGATATTGGTCCTTTCTTATTTAACTGAATATCCAATTGCAATAAATTTCTAACGGTAAATGATTAGCAGGAAAGAGGAGGAAGCGTGGTTTTTCACTCCGAGCTTTGTTAATTATATCACAGTGTCTCCTTGAGCTATGAAGATGGCTATGTTCGGGATATCTAAAAAAATCGAATCAGAAATGTGGAGGTCCATATATTAATGAAAGTTACCGATTACCGGTTGAAGTGGCAGTCTAACCTAACCTTAAGGTTCTAGAGTCGAGACCTCGCACGGGAAAGCCTAGCGTATGACATTCACGCTCGTCATAAGACGTTGGATACAGGCCGCATCCAATTTGAAATCTATAGGGGTGCGTGCGTATATTCAGCTGGTGATCATTCTACGACTGAAATGTCTATAATAATGATTTTTCAATCATGACTCATGAAAATCCATTAAAAGAAAAATTCGTAAAAATTTTTGTTATTAGTACCTATTTTTATTTCGTGGCGTAATATTTTTTTATAAAATGGCTGCTGTCATGGAGTTTATATATTTATATGAAATTTTATTTTGCGTCGAAAAACAGTTAACTTTTAAATTATATTATTCTTAAAAATGTTTTTAAAAATAATTTTTAGTGCTAAACAGATGAAATTATTTTCATGTGATGTCACCGTTACAAAAATAAAGAACAATGCGTCCGTTATTTTGTTTAAAACGAACCAGCAGCTCTACTTATCATATACGTGTACACCATTTCTATCAACACTTTGCAAAGCATCTGTTTGCACTTGTAAACGTGAGTGACGGAGACGAGATGACAGTTTAACTCAGATGTAAACAGTTTTGAGTTTATATCAAGGTTGAAGCAACGGCCGAAAGTTCTGGAGTAGCGAACACGAGTCTGTGGACGCAGCGTGGAATAGGTCCCCCACTAGATGGACTGACGACATATTCAAGTATTTAATGGAATCAGGCGTCACTTCGCGGAAGTCCATCCTAAGTAAGAAAAGGACCAATATTTAGCCACTTCCGCACATGCAGTGGTAGTCGTGCAATGAAATGCACCGTCAGCCCGCTGATAAATGAGTATGCGGCAAACAATGCGAATCACATAACCGCCACCAAATCACTCAACACGTGTTTCACCCCTCCACGGGGCATCCTCAGGAGCTATGTTACACCGATTAGTGCCAAACACAGAGTCAATGGCATGTCAGTGGCTAAATATTGGTCCTTTTCTTACTTGACATATTCAAGGTTGAGGAAGATGGATGCGGGTGGCGCAAGATCATCGTGACGATCTTAGGGGATGCCTCTGTCTTTGTAGTACATAAAAAGGTAGCTAGAGTACAGACAAGAATGCTATACGTTGTTGAAACCCAACAGCCCATTGAACCAAGCTGGGTGGCCCTGCATGATCTTGGCTGTAGTACGTGAGCAGCAGTCTCGTCCCCTTCCAGATATGCAATGCACATAGGACTGTCCGTAACACATGAAGTAAACAGATATTTTGTTTAGGAAACCGTGACTTGTTAAGATTCCTGCCACTATACGCAGTCGCATCAGCTAGCATGACTAATATTTCTATGGGGAGTATCTCTCACTAATCCAACCGCAAAGTTTTTAATTTTATATCAAAAGGAACATATATATATATGTACTACGATCAAAAAGTAACGTGTAATTGTCATTTAAAATTCCAGGGCATTAGGAAAGCAGGTACCTTTTTTCTTAAGTTGGTAGGTGAGTCTATAACATTTGTCTAGCATCTATTTGTTCGATCAATCTCCGAGTTACACGTTGTCAAATAGTTTCAACTTGTCAATCGCGTCAAGTCTCCATTGATGCAAATTTTCTGTAAATAGGCGACAAAGACTGAACGAATGTTGTTCAGCAACCACCGTATTCGGCTGATTTAGCTCCGTACGACTTCTGGCTATTCAGCAAACTCAAAAAATCAAAGCGGCTTCGCCGTTTTGACACGTTTGAGGAGATAAAAACCGAATGGAAAAAGCAAGACTATTCCGGCTGTTCGAAGATTGGAAAAAGTGTTGGCACAACTATGTTTCATCGAACGAGGATTACATAGAAGGCTATGGACGATGGTGGCCTTCTCTTCAAGGTTCAGGAAGAAAGAACACAGTTTTTGTGATAAACATTTATATTTTAGAGCACGTATTACACGCATACAGAGTTGTTTTTTTTAAATAGAACTAAACGTCGGTAAATCTACTACATCTATGAAGCTTATTGACTAGCGCCATCTAGTAGGTTTTTAAGAGAAAATGTGATAAAACAGTTTTATGTATTTACCAATGGGGATGAAATTACTTTGGAAGAATAAATAAAGAATTTACATTTTATTAACAAATTCACTTTACTTTTATGTATTAGGTTGACCGGAAAGTATGTCGCTTTTTTAATTTAAACTCACATGACTACATTTTTAACAAGTTTTTATTTCTAATCAACAATATATTTATCTTCGTTATCAACAACCTTTTGCCATCTAGTATATAAATTTCCAATGCCGGAGCGGTAACAAATCGATCGGTTTTTCCGTAAAATATGTCGACAGAAACGACATTACTTTCCGGTACCTCTAATATATATGTGATTTAAAGATATTTGGCTATTCTCTATTGATACTATATTGATATAGGTATTGTTCGTCATAGTTTGAGAATCTCTGATCTAAGACATTTCTTAACCGATGGGCTACCGGTCCTATGAAGTAACAAGCGTTTAAAGCAGTGATCCCCAAAGTGGTCGATATCCCCTAGGGGTCTATGACAACCTGCAAGGGATCTACGACACAAAAAAGTTTGGGGAACTCAGAACACTAAAGTGTACACACAACAATATTATTGTATTCAATTGAATGTTTAAACAAGTGTTGATAAATAGATAGACGTTGATGTATCGGGGCGCATCTAGAGTTCGTAACTTCATGTAATCGCTGATAAGGCGCCAGATAACACGCAAACTTTACATTCTTCCGGGTATGTATTTATTTAAAAATACATTTGACTTGTCTCTCTAATTTCTATTTAATGTTTTGTTTTACGGTTTCAATATTCCTCGTTTGTTACTTTATCACGTTGGAATTAACTTACCTGATCTTTTATCAACTTTGTATTATTTCTATTTATTATTTGCCCAATTACTCATCGAAAATTTTCAAGGAATATGCAGGTGACTTACTTCTTTATTTAGCGGTTTCCCAATGCTATTGCTTTTCATTTTCTTTGACAACAGAAACTGACAACTGGTGATCAGGTGCTTCACAGTCTGGTTCACACTCAGGTCACATATGTACGAGTGGCGGTCCTTGAGCTCAGGGTATTCAAAGAAATCTCCGAGTCTCTTGAGTACATTTTGACCAAGACCATGTCCAGTTCAGCATGGTGGAGCACATGATATGATAGGTAGAGACAGCGTCCGGGAAAAATATTCGCGTTGCTTTGATCTTGTTGATCACATTGAACTAAAGTAATCAATCATAAAAAAATAAAATCATAAAAAATCCACTGTTTTAAACGTTCTTACATCTGTGGGGTATTAAATGAATTTATGTTTCGTGTACCTTTATATAACGTCGTAATAACATGTCCGGATTGCGTTTAAACATCACTAAACACTTTAAAGATGTCACACGATTGCGCTTATAGTCGAGTGCGAGCATTCGCAGCGCCTATCTCGCGGATACGATTCCATGTATAAATATGAATGTAAGGTGTTATCTACTTGCAGCGATGCCTGTACGCTCAGCCATTTTATGTGTTTTCACTCTTAGATCGTCCAATATTATTTTATGAATTGTTTTGACGATATCCGACGTGACAATTTGTTTTACGTGACCTCAAAGTATGGTCTAACTTGCGCTAGTATGATCACAACGCAACACAGTGAACCAATTCTTATCAATTGATATTGACGGTACAGCGTTCTCATATATTTCGTATTTATAGTTTTCCGCGGTCTCGGTGGTCCTTTAATAAATACATTTAAAAACATTTAAGTTAAACGGTTTTTTGATACCCATATTGTGGTGGTTGTGGAAAAATATGTACCTAGTCCGCCATATTGGAACGGCGTCCATCTTGAATTTTAAATTTTGACATATCATCGTGTTTTACTAGTGTAGCCCTTTCATTCGATACCCATATTGACGGGGTTAAGGAAAAATACGTATTCCGCCATTTTGTATCGGCAGCCATCTTAGATTTATAATGTTATTGATTGTATTATATTGTATTGTCATCTAAATTAAATGTGTGTACCAAATTTCAGATCAATCTGACAACGGGAAGGTGCTTAAATTTCAATTTTTAATTTTGATCCAAATAAATTCCGTACGAGTCGAACTAAATAAAACCGTTTAAAAATAAGTTTTGAATTAACGCGTAGTCTTCCATTTCTGTTTAAATTCGCGAAGTTGTCTCTTGTGTTGCTGGTTGATGGCAGCAGCGATTCATTGATTGTTATAGCGAGGGATATTGAATGTCACAGATCTGAACGCTCCGGCGGTTCGAGCGATAACTCTTAGAGTCGTGTGTCCTTGTATGTATGGTGGATACCATGGATGCACAGACCGCGGCCCGCCGGTCAAATACTGGTGGCCCGCCGACAGCAAAAATAATACTCTCGTACATTCAAAAAATATTGAATTCTATTCCAGAATAAAACCAAAAAAATTTAATTAACTATACTTCTGGCGGCCGGCCCGCCATCAGTTCATTTGCCCGAGTGGCCCCTAGTCTTAATAAGTCTGTGCAACCATGGTGGATATACACACCAACAACTCTGTGTTTGGCACTAATCGGTGTAACATAACTCCTGAAGATGCCCCGTGGACGGGTGAAACATGTGTTGAGTGATTTGGTGTTGGCGGTTGTGTGATTCGCATTGTTTGCCGCGTACGCATTTATCAGCGAGCTGGCGGGCGGTGCATTTCGTTGCACGACTACCACTGCATGTGCGGAAGTGGCTAAATATTGGTCCTTTTCTTACTTAGGATGGACTTCCGCGAAGTAACGCCTGATTCCATTAGATATACACACCAACAAATCACTTAACTTTGTTTGTCTGCTCTAAATAACTAGTTTCTAAGTTTGAACACCCACGGCATACCAAAGTAGGGGTATCCAACCTCTTTGATGATCCCAGCAATTTTTGTTTATTGAAAACATAAATATATATGAATTTGACATATTTATCTTACTTTCCTTTTGATACTTTTCTAAAATATGGCGAACGATTAGTACCAACACTTGTCAGTAATCTATGAAATGATAGTTAGTTAATATTTATTTATTTTAATAATTTAAAACACTTTATATATTCTATGTATAACGGCGAACTTAGTGTTGAAGGCATTCTCTACCAGTTAACCGTTTCGGCGGTTAATAATGGTCAGTGTTTGGATTTCATCAAGTTTTTAAAAAAAATGTCTGACATATTAGTACGTTGTTTGAAATAATTGAACAAATAATCTTTGTCCAAAAAACCTTCATGGAGCCGCATGAGACTGGCGAGCCGAAGGAACAGAAACAGATAAATGACAGATGACGCCACAGTAGACGCAACGAAAATCTGCATCGCGCTGTTGAGAGTCTCCGCGCTCATTATAAGGGCTAGCGGAGGTGCGGTCAACAGATCAAGAGGCAACTGAAGATTAAGAAGCAACCGAAGAACAAGAAGCTACCGAAGAACAAGAAGCTACAGTACTACGACCACTCTTACAGTACTATGGTCTATAAATACGAATGCCAGGTCTTCGAGTATGCAGCCCGTGTTCAGTTGACAGCAGTCTCCGGTCGCCTTTGAGCAGTGCCGGCAGTTGACAGTGACCCGCGTGGCTTATCAGGCGCCCCGCCGGTTGTTTTCCACGCCAATGTAAACACCACTGATAACGTGTCGTCGCGCGATACAACGCGGAAGAGATTTGTCTACGGAATAGATTCTCTAAGTCGCTCTGCGCTAGTGATTCTTTTAACCCTTACGATACTGTAGGTACATATATATATGTCCCATCGAACATTTGGACTGTTGGGACATAACGTCCCACTGAACTGTGATGAGAGACTGCTAATTTACAAAAATGGCACTAATCGGTGTAACATAGCTCCTGAAGATGCCCCGTGGAGGGGTGAAACACGTGTTGAGTGATTTAACGGTGGCAGTTGTGTGATTCGCATTGTTTGCCGCATGCGCATTTATCAGCGGGCTGGCGGGCGGTGCATTTCATTGCACGACTACCACTGCATGTGCGGAAGTGGCTAAATATTGGTCCTTTTCTAATTTATAAGCAGTTTGGTTTGAATGGTCCCAATTTAGTCTTAACACTCCTTAAATCTTAGTGAAAATTATATGTTTATTGCCAATTGGCACAAGTAAGTACATTCACGCGCCTGAAGTAAGAATTAAATATAATTTCAATTTTAGTCCTGACACACTATTGTACTGCAGTATCGAAAGGGTTAATATCTCCCTTAAGGCTCTTTTTCATTCGTTATTTCCAGTCGTTATACATCGAGGAAATTTAATTTTAAAACTTTTAATATCACTAGTGTAAATATAGTGTCCAAAAGTTTTAGGCGCGTGTTAAAACACGTGCGCAACAAAACTTCGCACAAATCTTAAAACGGGCATCGATTGATTTCATTTACTCTGCTGCTCAACACACAATCTCGTTGGGTGAAGTTGCCGCCAAAATAATTACTCCTGGTACATTCAAACGTCGCGATATTTTGTAACCTAGATACCCGCTTGTGTTCCGGCACGATCCGACCACCTTAAGACGGGGGGGGGGGGGGACGGGAATAGTACAAAAACTTCACAGCCGCTTGAAAACCAACCGGGCTCATCGGAGTTGAGGTCAGTTTGTGGGTCACAGGTGTCGCAAACCCCCGATCATTCTATATATAAAAAACGTCGCTGGAGTTTGTTCCGCCACTTTGAACGCTAACACTTTCCGAAGTGGTAGTGACGTTAGCCACGTATATAGTAACCGACCAAGTCAGGTTCGGACTTATTGGGCGCCCTTGAGTAAAACGTTAAACGGGTATTATCAAAAATGTCGGCCCATACCGTGGTACTCTCGTAGGAGGGATCTCTGTACCTAGTCACTCTACGAAGCGTTCGTCGAAATGATCTAAAAGCTCGGCGGCCTCTCAATTCAGTGACATAGTAGTACATAGCCGAATGACCTGATGCTACTCAGGAAACCCTCGAGTTTCGCTACCTTAAAAGAGCTTTTACGCTATGCGCCCTCAGCGCCTTGCCTTGTCCCACCCGCAGAATATGTAAATGCCAATAGGGTAGCAGTGTAAGTCAGGTAAAAAACCCCAAAACTCGTATCAGTGCCGCTAACTGTATTGTTAAACAGATAAGTAATATTTATAATAAGTTTTGAAACATTAATTTATCCCTGCAAAGTAATTTCGGCATTAAATATGCAGTTATACAATATAATATATACAAGGTGTATAAATAAATATATAACAGTTATTGGAACACTCTCAACGCATCTATTATTTAAAGTTCGCGAACCCATTCAAGCAAGGGTACGTGAAGTTCGAACGGCACAATCGCGTCGCCAAACCGTCTGTGCGTTCGGTCACGTGGTCGCGCGGCCGCCCACGCGCCCACCCCCTTCCCTCCCCGCCCCGCACCGCACCGCCCCGCGAGTCATACGATGTTATTTATAAAGCTGACAAGACTAATTACAACTCGTTACACTTGTATTTCTATGCTAATTTCCATTGATGCTTCGACATTTTTTTTGCCGTTGGCCCGTTGACGATAATTGCATCTTCAGGTGGTTTGGTGGCAAAGAGCTGAAGGCCTAGCTCATAGGTTCCCAAGGGAATCTAGTAATCTATTGTGCACTATAAATATAAAAAATACATCTAATAGGATATATAAATAAAAATAAGGTAAAAAGTTCTGTCATGAGTCGAGAACCATCATTGTCATTGCTACCGTAAATCATCCACAGCTGGACATAATTCACCCCCATTTCCAACGGTTGGTTACGATGATAATGATAAGTTCGGTTTGTTCACCTTGTGGGTGAACGGTCTACTTCTGCGTTTGCCCTTCCGAGACCACGGAAGGGCAAGCTCTGCAGTATGAAGGCCTCATCCGTGCCATATAATATACATATGTTATATTTTTTAGTTATAAAGGTAATGTTTGTTTTGGGACATGTGGTCTAATGTCTGAATGCATACAAAACAAAGCACATTTAGGAATTAGATATAATTAAAAAAGATGCGGAATCTATTCCTAAGTAGGGACCTACTGCAATCAGTACCATTAGGTTAATTTATATGAGTTTTTTTTTTAAGTTTATTATTACAAAGTGTTCTTCTAACATAGTCAGAGCCTATATTTACTAAATTACAATTTATAGACGGGGGGGGGGGGGATCCTCAAATGGACGCCTGGGAATGGAGAGCCCAGGCAGTGTCAGACTTTTACTGACTAAAACCCCCCACCGTCGGCTCTGTTACAATTAAGTTTCTAATTATTTTGCTTATTTTCTAATATTCCTTTAGTATTAACTGTTATTTATATTACACTTATTAATTTCTTAAGCTATTTACATGTTTTTATTAATCTATTCTTATAAGTGAATTCTACGTTTAATTTTATATGAGTTTTACGTAATAAGAATATATGGCCACTTTACAATTTACTGTTTTTCGCGGACAAATTATGCGTGGGTTAACAATTGTCCGCTGCCGTTAATATAACACTTGCCATACAACGTGTTATAATTGTTGCCTGCCGCCTTAACTATAATATACTTGTCATTGGCCGCCGCCATCTTGTTTTTCTTAGTGTTGTCGTATATTTTCCAAAAGTACTTACAAACACTTTGTTTAAACACGTTTCGTTCACAATTAGTGTCTTTGTCGTATTTATTCTATAAGGTAACAAATGAAAATATAAAACATTAAAATAATAATAGAAGTATACATTACATAAAATAAAAGAAACATTGTGTTATACCCAGGAGTTTTTTTAAATTACGTGGTGATATTTAAATATATCGCATGTTATATGTAAATACAGTAATACGTCCCAAAAAAACGCGTTAACTGAAATTCGCGTATAACGAGGTTTATGATTAAACATAGTCAAAAATTATTACAAAAAAAATACAAATCATTTTAATCAATCACTTTAATTCTAGGAACACTTTATGCAACACATACTCTTATTTTTTACGGAAAAATACATCTATTGTCTTTTGGGTAACGTTTTGTTTACGTTCTTGTAAAATAATTTCATAACACCCAACACTGTTTTTAATTGTTTGACAGATGGTCAAGACACCATAGAGAAGTTGATGATTACTTTATATTTATACGCACTCTTTCGCGTCATTCGAGGCATTTGAGCGCGAAATTTGCAATTCGCGTTATAATGAAACCGCGTATAACGGGGTCGCATAATGCGGGGTATTACTGTATACAGGAAGCAATATAAAGGATTAACACTTGCAATCGTAGGTCGCGAGTTCTATTCCCGAGATACAATTCTAAATAATTCACATTCTGTGCATTAATTATGTAAGAATGCCACTGATCACAAATAAGTTTTCATAGGATGAACAGCAGCGTCTTCTGCGTACCATAATACCTGTGATCACCTATTGTAACGTTGCAAGTTTTTTGTTATAAAAACAAAGATCCGCTGAACCAATAACACGCTCCCACGACCCCACGCCACTTGAGATGTACCGTTACCCGCTAAGGGTTGAACAATTTTTTGCTGTATTGCGATTTATGAGATGTTTCTCGTGTTTATATTTTTTTGGTATATCACCCATAGATGTCTTTACCCTTGTAATGAGTGTCTGGATTGATAAAGCGATACACGAAGCTAATGTAAATATAGCAACTGTATCGTATATAGTTGATGCAAGGACATCCTGTGCCTTTCGCTTTTTGCAATAAATCCGCAACCGAGTACAGTACATACGCAATATAATAATAAAACCAGAAAATTGAAAATTTATGATCTCTGCGACTTGATTTATCAGGTATATGTTATACAGGATGATTAGTTATATGTGTAACAGCTATAAAGAGGTTAGGGTATATATCTAGTTTGTTGTAAATCAAGGATGGTCAATGGAATAACGTAATAATAATATAGTCAGAAAATAACCGTTTTTAAAATTCGTATTACTACATATTAAAATTAAATATTGTTTGTTTTTGACCCGTACACCCTTCTGTGGTTTTGGACAGGATTTCACATTTTTAATATGCTGTTTAATTTATTTTTAAAGTTTTATTTATTTCGACCCGTACGGAATTTGTTTATTTATTTGGGTCAAAATTAGAAATTGAAATTTAAGCACCTTCCCGTTGTCAGATTGATCTGAAATTTGGTACACACATTTAATTAAGATGACAATACAATATAATAAAATCAATAGCATTATAAATCTAAGATGACCGCCGTTACAAAATGGCGGATTACATATTTTTCCTTAACCTCCTCAATATGGGTATCAAATGAAAGGGCTGCACTAGTAAAACACGATGATTATGTCAAAATTTAAAATTCAAGATGGACGCCGTTCAAATATGGCGGACAAGGTACATATTTTTCCACAACCACCACAATATGGGTATCAAAAAACCGTTTAACTTAAAAGTTTTTTTAAAATGCATTTATTTATAATCTTTATCTATATATAGTATACAATAATTTATTTACAAATCTTTTTATATTTTTATTTTAATTTACTTCTGTTTTATACATGCCTACCCGACCTGTTTTATTTCCCAATACTGTTTTTTATTACGTCCTCAATTATGTCCCTGTAGTATTTGAGAAACGCAGGCCTTGCAAATTGTATTGTTTGATGTTATTGGCGTGTCACATTGTTATAGAAAAAATAAATTCACTTCGAAAAGGTTGATTAAAAAAAGATTTAAACCTTTGAATGTTTGACATGATGAATGAGCTACACAATCACCCTCTATATTGATATATTATAATATTTTTTTATATAATACACGACAAAATAGGATTATTTACCTTAACAATATTTATAGCTAGATTAAATTGTTCATCACGAATATTATTAAATTGTTAAACTTTGTACTGGCAGAAGTCATTGTTCTGTCGCATATTTATAGAAAGAAATATATTAATAACATACTTCAAGAGTCTATATGCAGAGCTGAGTGGCAATAGGTGTTTAAAGATCTTTGCTGACAAGTGAGCTATACATTCGCATCTTTAAACCTTTTTCTTGTGAATGTACTCGTGAAAAATAATTTGAAATGAAATAGTTGGAGTACAAGTGTATTGCCCTTTGCTTATGAAAACGGACGTAGGCATTGCCAAATTTGGATACGGTGACACTCTCGCGTCAATCTCGGCCGGGTGACGCATGAGCGGCGTTCTGGCGTGTGCCGACTCTTGGACTGACGAGGCACCAAGGCACGAGAATGTACGGAATGTCATTATCGTTCAGGCACAAAGTCGAATCGATACGCTTCCTAAACCCTGACTCAAATGAGTTTTTCATTTAGACATATTTTAAAATTTATTTTCACATACATAATTGTCAAAAGTATACCTATCCCCCGATTTACACGGTAGATACGTTCCTGAGAAAACCGTGTAAATCGAAAAACTCGCAGAAAACGCATAATTTTGCTATTTAACAGTTGTGATTTTTTTTTCAATATTTTTAGGTGTAACAGAAATAAAAATAAAATGCGTTGACAAATTAAAATATTTAATATATTACGGAATTTTTTTTTTATTTTATTTAATTACAATATACATTAAACAGAATAACAAAAAATAAATTACTCTCATTATTTTTTTCGGAATCAAAGGTTCGAATTCACTTTCATCACTCGAAGTTATTTGTGCCGATTCGATGTTTAAAGCAGAAATATTTACATTATGAGAGATGGTAATAAAATCGGTTATTAAAAAAAAATACTTATTTGGAAAACCGTGTAAAAGCGAAAACGTGTAAAACAAGTACCGTGTAAATCGGGGGATAGGTGTACATATATAATCGCCAAATATATACACAGTTTGAAGACATAAATAGACACTCTTATAAACTATTGTTATTAAAAGTAAGATACATTTATATATTAAACTACATAAATCCATGCAGTTATGTAATAAATAAGTTTTTATTTATTTATAGATGATACGAATATTTTTTACAAAAATAAAATATGGAAGGAAAGTCTCTAACCGAAGATTCATTACTTAAAAATGTACTGTCATGTTTGCATAGTCATAGAATATAATAAATCCAAAAAAATATTTGTAAGGAAGCGTTAAAAACTTGTCTTAGTGGACTATAAGGGGGCGAGGGATTTTGAAAAATGAAATTTCAAATTACGTAATCCAATAAGGGACCCTTATGGTCGTTAGTTATGAGTTTATTGTTAGTGTCGTCTGTATGAATGGCAGTGAAACACACAGCCCGTGTGAGTGGGCGTGGCCTTGGCGTGGCGCTGCGCCTGAGCAGACGGCGCGGCGACCGCTCCGCTCATGTCAGGGTTGAAATCCTTGACACAGACCCGCTTTCCGACTCTACTTTGCATATTTTTATGCGTATTTTTATTTTTAAATTGCCGATAAATTATGAGAATTAAATCCAGCCTGTTTAGCTTTAATCTGGTCGAGATATTATTCAAAATGTACTGTATTTTTTGGACAATTTATTTAATGGTACTCATTTTTAGAGGCTTCTTGTTTACCAATCTAAAAGCTATGGTTGGTACTTTTATATCAAAGAGTTTTTCATCACACTTCTTAATTCGCATTCTATTCTCTCGTTCTTCACAATCTTTCCCACTATATCCTCTTTCAGTCTTCTCATTATCTTCCCCTCTTTCCTTTCGTTCACAATCATTACATATATCGTCTCTCTTCCTTCGCCACTATGTTTAGTATCACAGTTATTTACAATTTCATCTTCTCGGCATTTCTATTTTATTTTGTAATTACTCATTTTTCATTTTTTTTATTTCCCATTAGGCATTCTAATGGGAATGCACTTTCCACGCTTTTGTCCAGGTCCATCTCACACTCCCTCCTCTCTTGCGAATAAGGGACCAGTACATTATTGCATGCACCACGATGTGTTCTACTTTTCTGGTGTAGTAATGTCATTGTTTATGTTTGGTGAATTCATTTTATTGAAATCACCGCATCTTAGGAAAGCGCAACAAGGAGGAGGCTGAGGAAAAAAGAGCATGAAAGCCTATCCGTTGCCGTAATAATGATATTTCAGCCGTATGATAGTCAAGGCCGGACAAAAGCCATAGATCATCAATAGGACCAGTTGAAAACTGAATCTGTTCAACTTGTATGCACGTAAGAGATCGTGACGTCCGTGGACGCTCTAGAACCTGAAGGCCTCAGCGGTCATCTGTTAGTTGGAGTGTTAGTGGGCAATCTACATGTTATGTAGCCTGCCCACTACAACTTCAAGTTTCCAATGTGTTATTATTTTATTTAATTATTTTCATCATCTAAAGTAGAGTTCCCCAAACTTTTTTGTGTCGTAGACCCCTTGCCATGTTTTTCCGTGTTGGGTAGACCCCCCACTTACCTGATATTGATTTCCTGTAAATTTCTAACTGTAGTGAAGTTTAGTGTTAAAAACTTAACGTAAAAACACATGTTAATTTATAGATTTATTAATTGAATTTAAATTAAAACTACTCAAAATTAAATTTTGTACCTGTTATGTAAAATACACGTAACATTAAATAAACAATTTTTTTCACTTCATAGGTACTTTTATAAATAATGTAAATGTTTTGATATTATAAGACAGTATGATGTAAGTAAATAGGTACTATCAGTGTATGTGTTGAGATTCACTATCGTGGACCCCCATTTTCATTTCATGGACCCCCAAATTTTTTTTTCGCTTACGTAGACCCTTTGCAGGTTGTTATAGACCCCTAGGGATCGACATAGACTACTTTGGGAATCACTGTTCTAAAGTTTAGAGATACAATTGAAATACCTCGGTAGTCGAGTGCAAGAGGTTAAAAACTTGTGCAATTACACATGTACGTAGTTGCGAGCGACGCACGCCTCATTACTGAACGCAAATGGTCTGATGGATTACTGCGAATGTTTAATTGGCAGTAATTGCTCGCAATGATTATGTGCTCGCAGATGATCTAATGCGTTACCCGGAACCGGGCCGCGAGGTAAATGCTTTTTGTTAGTTGAAGAGAAAATAATGAGTCTACAGATCACCTGACTTCGCTGACTGTTGTGATGCCTGGGTCAGTGAATCCTACCTGTTTTATTGAAAATATATATCGATGATCAAATGTATATGCATGGGTTGCTTAACCTATAGTGCAGTGTGTGCAATGCACACGAGCGCCGCCGTCTCAGGGGAAGTAGCGGCAACAGAGATGAGCTACAGGCATAAAAACAATGAGTGTTATTCTGCCGTCATAAGAAGAAAAATACTGTAAGCTATACCTACTTATAAAATAGCTTGTTGGAATATGAAAAAACTTTCATGTTACGACGGCAAAGTTAATAGTGACAGCCGCGGGAGGGAGGGGTCAGGTCTAGAGGGCGCCAGAGTTTCATAGCACACGAGCGCTACACGAGCTAGAGCAGCTCCTGTGTATATGTTCAGTTTAGTTTCATAGCATTTTGTTCTGCGGTAATTTATTGGGGGGGGGGGAGCAGGGGTAGGACAGTGCCACCGATAACTTACTTAAGCTAGAGATTAGCTAGAGATGAAATCGGTATTCAAATGGTTGCTTCTCATTACACGTTAAACACTAAACATACCACAACGGGTCAAATGACCCATTTTGGACTTTTACATTGAAAATACATGTATCAACTTTTTGATATTGCACATTTTGCGTTTGTAATAGAAATGGTCAATGTACTTTTTTGTTTAATTATTATAAATTTTTATTTTTATTTCTTCCCCTACAACCATATTTCATACGTCTAAGTAGGAAACAGAAAGTCGAGTGTTTTGACCCGTTGTGGTACAAATAAGTCACAAGTATGATTAGTGTTAATAACACACTGTTTATGCGCCAAAAATTAATAATTGTATAAAAAAGTTACAGATACATGATAAATATAAGATATAAAAATATATTGGTTTCCAAAAGTGTATGCGTATATTGTAAAGTTTCACAAGATATCTAAGACCTTGCATTTCTTAGTTTTAAACGAAATATTGAAAGTACATTATTTATATAGCTTATAACAGCATTCTACAGTTTTTAAGTAAGAAAGGGACTAATGTATAGCTACTTTCGCTATGCAGCAGTAGTCGTGCAGTGAGGTTTTCATTGCACGACTACAGCTGCAGGAACTATATTACAATGTTGAATGTAATTAAAAAGCGCAGCTGTTTTTCCCAGCAAATCATCATTCAGAACCAATAGTAGCTTATCGCTTATGTTGAAATAATTGAAGATTCAAAAGTGTATAAATGCCTATATGAATATAAATATTTTGAATTACATCACAGATTCAGTTTGTTTTTAATAATTCCAGGCATTGTTTTGTCTGAAACATAGGGGTTAATAGTCGTCAGCTGAACTGTCCATCACTTTTAGTTTATCTTAACACTTAAATGCATAATGATGAAAAATTGCCACTGCCACTTTGAACAGTGAACTAGTGCACAGTATATGCATAGTGTTTTATATCTGCAACATAAGGTATTTTAAATAAATAAGCATAAAAAACATGACATAAACATGTTTTTCTATTTTTCCCTGCATTGTAGTGTACTTATCTGCAAGATATATATTTCTTGAAAGTGTAAATAAGTCATGCATTTAAGGGTTAAATAAAGGCATTCCCACTGCAATCTTTGTCCGGACGCATTGCATCTGCTCGAATGTTTACCGTACAGTTCTGTCTTTGACATTGCTCCGTCCTCGGAGTCAAAGTTCTGACAAAGCTTATGATCTCATGTAAATTTATTAATTTAATATTATTCGAGATGAGTCTAGTCTAATCCTAGTCTATTCATAATTATTGTTAAAATGAAAAACAGTTCTTTAGTTTTGTTTGTTAAAAACAGTGATTCCCAAAGTGGTCTATATCGACCCCTAGGGGTCTATGACAACCTGCAAGGGGTCTACGTCAGCGAAAAAAAATTTGGCGGTCCATGAAATGAAAATGGGGGTTCACGATAGTGGATCTCAACACATCCACTGATAGTACCTATTTACTTACATCATACACACATCTTATAATATCAAAACATTTACATCATTTATAAAAGTACCTATGAAGTAAAAAAAATTATTATATATGTTTATAAAATTAACACGTGTTTTTACTTTAAGTTTTTAACACTAAACTTCACTACAGTTAGAAATTTACAGGAAATCAATATCAGGCAGTCGTATGTATTATTATACATATACCTATATAAAGGCTTTTTCGCCTCTAATGAAACATCCTTTATATTTTGCACAGAAAGAGTTAAGTTTTAAACTCCTTTTAGCACAGTACTCGCCCTGTATATAAGTGATCGTCTCTTATAGGTATAAAATTTGTCGAGAATATTTTTTGGCGTGTTATAAATTATCCACGAAAGACAGGCTATATTTCCTCAGATAAAATATTTGCTTGCAGGACATGATTTCTTAGAATGTTTTCCTTCATTGCTTTGATAGTTTTTTTTCGTAGGAATACTAAGTAGAAGGCTATATATTTTTCTTTTACAAACACAGGATTAATTGTACCTAATAATAGAACGAATATTGTTGATTAGTAAAATGTATAAAAACTTCCATTGTTAGATTTTAAAACAATTGTCAGGTTACACCTTAAATGACTTCATAGAAGTTAACACACCGTGGGAATGTGTGAATATATTTCAATGTTTATTAAATTAAATAATTAAGAAAAAATACATCGCTACAGGAGGTTCATTCAACTTAAATAAGAAAGGACCAATATCTAGCCACCTCCGCACATGCAGTGGTTGTCGTGCATGAAAGTGCACCGCCCGCCAGCCCGCTCGTAAATGCGCATGCGACAGACAATGCCAACTACACAACCGCCACCGTAAATTCACTCAACACGTGTTTCATCCCTCCACGGGGCATCTTCAGGAGTTGTTACACAGATTAGTGCTAAACACCGAGTCAGTTGAGTTGACTCGGTGTTTAGCATGCTGCATGTGCGGAGGTGGCTAGATATTGGTCCTTTCTTATTTAGGATGGACTTCCGCAATGTAACGCCTGAATCCATTAAATATTCATTCAACTTGACGTCAATAAGAGATGCAATTCATGTAAAGTCGAATAAAGAATTTGTTTCGTTAAAATGGATGTCTAGTAGACATTTTGTGAACAAGCAAAGCAATTGATCAGAGGTATTTGGCATTGTAAACATTGACACGGGATAGTTCAGGGGTTATTGTATGTCTCTTTAAACGGGATATAGGGGTCGACGAGGTTAAACTGGATGCAGTGTAGTTTGCGTACTGTCTAGATAGGTCATGACCCTTTATCAGAAGGTCGCGGGTTCGATGCTATATGTATCTTTCGTGTATATTTTTTTGTTTAAATTCGCAACTATTTTGTTGAAGTAGGCATTTGTATATAAGTATTAAGCTATCACAGGCTGTGAATGTTGTTCTGTTGCGAAAAATCTGTAGAATCTCAACAGTTGCACTTTTTAAATATTTAATGATATGTATAGTATAATATCAACCAAGTTAATGAAGAAAAAAAATCGAAATATCTCTATTCGAGTGGGCCTTTACATGCACTTTTTTTGTTGCCCCTGTTGTGGGACAGTGGTGGTGGTAGTTGTGTGGCAAATTTGAATCTTGAATTATTTTAACACATGCAGCGAATGTGTGTCAACATTTTCTAAAAATTACGATATTGCTATTAGGATTTTGTTCGTCGTATAAAACAAAAGTCTTGGGGTCTTTTAGACCTCGTAATGCAATAAACCAATTAATATCATAAATAATAAACTACCATTGATTCGGAACGAATATAATCCGCTGATAAGAGACAGTCAAAAAACTCAACAACTGCTTTTTTTTTAGCTCAATTTAACATTGTAATATGTAACATGTATTTGAATCAACAAACCAAATTCCACACATTACGATCAACTAAAAGCTCGTGAATCTTATAAGATTTATTTAACCCTTAGTAGCCTGATTTACAAAAGTGATTTTTTTTTCACATTACTGTGTTTGCTTGAGGGTGTAGATGAAGGGAAAAATAGATTTTTTTTTAAAATTTCGTTGGAAAGAATATTATACAACAGTAAAATACGTACAGCCAACCTATAAAAAAAAACTAATAGTAATGTGAACATTCGGTTTAAAAGATTGGTATCAAAATTGAAACTCTAGGTTATTGAGGGTTAAAAAAATACTAATAATTCTAGACTTAAAACTAAGATTAGCATGGCCAAAGATATCTTATGGAACTTTATTATACATGCGTACACTAAGGCATATGAATGATTTGTTAACTTTGAAAACGAAATCCATGCGATACGAGTTTTTTTTTACTTGTATTTATAATGTGTCTGTCACTGTTTTTATATATGTATTTAAATTTTGGCGCGTAAATAATATGTTATGTTAATATATGTAAACGTATTGTGATGTCTGGTGTGTTGTACTTGTGTAGAGCGACGTTGGTGTCATTTGGATATTATTTAGGCGTGTAAAAAAAATAGAAATAATGTATTAAACAGCATGGTATTAATAAAAGCAAAGGCAGTAATCTGTGAAATATATTAGCCTATTATTTTTTTTTTATATTTTCGGCTCTTATAGTTTCAACCTCGGGGCATGGATATAGAATCTACAACCTAAAAAGACAAATCTTTGGAATTTCTTATACATTACAGGGACTTTAATGTAATGTCGCTTTCTTAAGTAAAATTCACACGACTGCATTTTTAACAAGTTTTTATTTCTAATGGATTCAGTTATTTTGCTAGCTATATATTGCTATATATTGGTCCTTTTCTTACTTAAGTTTTTATTTCTAACCAACAATATGTTCTTCTTTGTTATCAACTACCTTTTGCCATCTAGTATACAAATTTTTAATGCCGGAGCGGTAACAAATCAATCGGTTTTCATGTAAAACATGTCGACAGAAACGACATTACTTGCCGGGATCCCTAAAACATAACAGTACATGTGATGATTGAGGAGCGAGGTGAAGGAAGAGAGGCGATGTATGGAAGGAACATGGTTTGGAGAGGAATGTTAGAGAATTGTAGCATAATTGATGATGGAAGATATTACGACGTATAACAGACGACTAAATATTAAATGACTATATATTGAATGAAATTCCCTGTCCAATACTAGATAGGGGTATACAAGAGGTCTCCAATAATGGGGTTCAGAAAAAAATATTTAGATGATTGTGAAATTCTATAAAATCACACAATTTTATAATATGAGTATGAATTTTTTTTTTACTTATTTGATTATTATTTTTATAACAATAATTTGTTATTTAATCGCATCCATTTTATCGTGTGCGATCAATATGAAATATTATTATCTAAATAAAGAAAAATCGTAAACGCTGTCATCTATTCGTTTTATAGGAGGTCGTTCTACGCTGTGCTTCGTTGTTTTACCAGAACCTTAAAAAAGTTAATACTATATATAAATAAATATTAAAGCATTTCCATGTGCACTGTCTATTGAATGAATATAAAAATTTAGTAAATGTGTGTGACGAGGACATAGTTATCAGCTTCAGACGTGCTGTGTAGGGTATTCTGGCAGACGTGATCAGATGACCTCACGCCGACCCAGTGACCCACACTTCGAGTGGAGCAGACGCCAGTCGGATAAGGATGCATTCAATAATTCCCTATCGCGTTCCATACGTCGCCACACTAGAGTTTTATGTTGTAGAAATGTACGTGCAGTAATAAACCATTTGTACATGTATGCATTTCTTCTTTGTGAGATGAATTGAAAGCCAGTTGTGATCTATGTGATTTATATTACTATATATTACTAGCTGTATACCCTGCAGTTCGAATAAATCTTACCAGAAAGAACAGTGCACGACTATTGATAGCTGACTTGAACCTTTTACGTTTTAAAACAAATGGATATCATTTAGAATGAACTTCAGATATTTTTAATGTTGTTTTAACGCGGCGTGTGCGGTGAGGGGCCGGTCTCGCGCCGGCGCGTGATGGCTACCGAAAAAATTTTATGAGCCAATACGGCGCCAGCATCATGCTAACGTGCACTGCATGCACTTCATTGACGAACTATTGGTTTTTAGCGGGCAATGTAGGGTGTACGTACACACAAATACATACATTACTATACACACACATATATATATATATATGAGTTTACGTGGAAAATGTACTACATTAATACTAATAAATAACAGATGCCTCTAAAATAGGATATGATATTATGTAATATAATATCATATTCTGGAGGCCAAAGAAGTGCTGTTACCATTTTCTTAAATGCTGTCAGCGATTTAACGCATCTGGCTGTTCTGGTAGCTCATTCCACAACCTGACAGTGACAACAGTAAAAGATTTATCCATAAATATAGTAGAATGAGCAGCCATAATCAATTTCAAGTTGTCTTATGATCTAAGCGAAACTTATGTAAGGCACGTAAGAAAAAATATTTCGATTTAACTCAAGAGTAAGTAAGCGGGTTGAACAAGACACTACAGAGAAAGGAAAGGATGCGGGCACTCCGGCGAAGTCGAGTAGCCAACCACTTGAGATTATTGCGAAATTTAGAAATATGGTCATATTTTTGCAGACCAAATTTGAACCTAATATAAAAATTCTGAGGGCGTTTTCGCACCTAATATAAAAATTCTGTGTGTCAGACTCTGTGTTTGGCACTAATCGGTGTAACATAACTCCTGAAGATGCCCCATGGAGGGGTGAAACACGTGTTGAGTAATTTATCGGTGGCGGTTGTTTGATTCGCATTGTTTGCCGCATACGCATTTATCAGCGGGCTGGCGGGCGGTGCACTTTGTTGCACGACTACCACTGCATGTTCGGAAGTGGCTATATATTAGTTCTTTTCTTACTTACTATACATTAATTGAGAGCAAATGATCTTTACATTCACCTCTTTGGAGGATTGGTTATAATTTTTAACATCATCATCACCATTTCAGTGGTAAGAGTTCACTGCTGAACACAGTGTTCTAGTTGGGCAGGTTAAAAGCAGCATGCGTCTAACGCAGGCTTAATATTGGTCCTTTTCTTACTTATGTTCTCCAATCGACGACCATCTGTTCTGTTGTATTACTGTGCACATGATATACATGGGGTTTGTTTAACGAGGTTGTTTCGTCCGCAGTTCCGCCGACGACGAGAGCGCAGCTCGCGGCCGAGTATCTGGAGGCTTGCCGGCGGCACCGCACGCCGCCCATCGACTCCGTGCTGCAGCAGATACGGGTGAGAGGAACTGCAGACATATCTAAAATGTGTCTGTCTATCTATCTAATAAGTCTATCTATATTTGATATATGTACACCTATACACCTATCCCCTGATTTACACGGTAGATACGTTCTTAAGAAAAACGTGTAAATCGAAAAGCTTGCTTTCCTAAACCCTGACTGGGTGTGATTTTCATTTGGAATTTTAAAATTTATTTTCACACACGTAATTGTCAAAAGTACACCTATCCCCCGATTTACACGGTAGATACGTGAACCTACCCTGAACTGAAAAACGTGTAAATCGAAAATTAAAAATTTTCAAATCAAAAAAACCGTGTAAATCGAAAAACTCGCAGAAAACGCATAATTTTGCTATTTAACAGTTGATTTTTTTCAATATTTTTAGGTGTACACAGAAATAAAAATAAAATGCATTGACAAGTTAAACGGAAACACTGTTTTTATTTAATTACAATAAAAACAAAAGAAAAAAAATAAAACAAAAGTGTTTTATTATCCTTTATCACTGTCAGAAATTACTCTCATTCTTTTTTTAGGAATCGAAGGTTCGAATTCACTTTCATCACTCGAAGTAATTTGTGCCGATTCGATGTTTAAAGCAGAAATGTTTACACTATGAGAGATGGTAATATAATCGGTTATTGACAATTGATTCAAATTTTTTGTGAAAACCGTGTAAAACAAGTACCGTGTAAATCGGGGGATATGTGTATTTAAGTTTTGGTGCATAAATATTGTATTAAGAATCAACAATTTTTTTTAAGTTTCACTCTTCTCGCTGTAAAAGCTGATAGACCAATCGGAAATTCAAATTTAGACTAACTCAATGAATCAGACTATAGAACGTATTACTTCGGAACAAAGATACAGTAGTTCCATGTATAAAATATCATTAACCGTGTTTTTTGATCAGGCCTTGTAAGTGGAGGGCCCATGCAACGTAAGCCTGTCCGAAGTTTCCGCTTTAGAGACTTTAGGTTTATTCTGCTAGCTATGTAGATAGACGAGTTGAAGTAGCAGTGCTTCGCAACCTTTTCTCATTTACAGCACACTAAAATCTCTCCTAGAATTTCGCGGCACAACGAAAGCTTAATTCGAAAGAAGAGTGAACGTGATGTGCCAGTCTCAAATACAAAACATGTGTAGTAAAACATTGTAAAATTTAAATTTATTAATTTTACAGTGATCTGACACCAGTGTGCCAAGGCACACCGGTTGCCGAGCACTGGACCAGTGGGTAGTGGATAGTAGTCAGTGGGTAGACCACTGCTACTTCAACTTGTCTATATGGACTATGTCGATTACTTTTGTTCTCAGATGGAACACATTCTTTATTAGATCTCGTAGAGAAATTTCTAGAATAGCCTTCTTTCGTCTGTCCACTCTGTGTGTGTATCAGCTTGCATTATATCTGCAAATTGATTGATTTGTTTAAAAGAGCGCGTGCGTGATTGAATACATAATGAGGTGATAAAGTTTTGGAGATGCGGTGGCAATTAGCGATCCGATACAAGCGGCACGTTCCATTGCGCCGCGGTATCGCGTGATGTTAACAATTGCGAGATTCGCGATAAGCGAACAATCGATGCACAGCTCGCTAGTAGATAAGGACTGCAGTCTCCTTGACTTCCGATTTTGTAATCGAAGTTTTACAATTGGGCGTGTCCGATTCGCGCGGTATTATTTAGGCTACCAAATGTAAGGTAATATAGGCATTCTATTGTTTAAGGAACAGATTCCGGTGGCGCTAGAGGAGTTAAGAGTCCGAATTGGTCTCACGTACCGTGAAGATTATCTTATTTTAACGGCCGTATAATACAGTACAGCTTGTGTTATTTGCGAAATAGTTATTTCATTACATACGTTACATTACATTGTCATCTAGTTTTATATATATGCCATTGACGTGTGCGAAGCAATAGGACTTATTTTTTGTATTTTTTTTTTCCATCAAAACACACAGATTCACATCTATACACGGTTGAAATCCCTTCAACCAGCACTAAGCGTTTTGTTATCATTTTTATAGAACGAACGACCAAGGAATGAAACAACCTACCGAGGTTGTTGTTTTCATTTGGATATAACTTGGAAGTCTTCAAGAGTGGATAGGTATCTTCTAGCCGTGTACCTCGTAGACCTGGTCATCGCTTAACATCAGGCGAGGCAGATGATGATGATGATGATTTCTCTATGACCAAAAAAAAATATTTAAAGTAATGTTTAGACGCAAGATCTTGGCTTTGGCTTTCGATTTGACGGCGCGTAAGAGAGCCGAACGATGTTTCGATCGATTGCCAACGGTGTGTCGAAATAACTTCTGAAGTTAAAATTACAATCAGTTTATAGGTGATTGACTATAGGTAAACTAGCTTTGAAGTGATGAATGTATAGCACTTTTGGTACCAAAAACTTAATTTATATTATCTCCAATCAAGTAGTCACTTTGAAATATGTTATATTAATTTATTTTTCTATAGGTATACGACATGCAAATAATAATAAATTTAAATAAATTGGCAATCAGAACGTTGAAAATACTTTTTCTTTCTATATTATGATTTATAAGATCTGAAAACATTTTTTTAATGGCCCCCGCTATTGGAAGCCTCTCGTACCCGCTATCTAGTTTTGAGACAGGGACTTTATTTACACATAATTTTTTCAGAGTTTTATTGTTCTTTCATCCCTTCTTGCTTTCATCGCCTTCCTTTCCTCATCTTTTTACTCTTAGGTGGCTAGGTATATTTATTTTCAAATCTTTATCTTTAATTTTTGATATCATAGATTTGTTTGGATTTTAACATTTTAATACATTGCTAGACTTTTCTTATCTCTATTAGAAAACATTGGATTTTTGGTTAGAGTGTACCGAATACTAATTGACAGCGAAAGTTATTGTATTGTTTCAAACGTGTTAATGCTGCCATTCATAAGACTTATAGCTTCGTCTGACATGAGTTCACAAAACGGAATGATCCGTGAACTATACAGTGATACAGTTAAATAGCCACTACTAATACAGCTTTTACACTTTTAACCAGTTATTCTCTGTGGATCTATTTTATTTTGCGTAAGAGAAATATATCTAATGAAAGAGCAACATGCGCCTCAGTCTTTGTTCCACATAGGAACTTTACACATAGATATTTCACGAACTGTAAAATGACACGGGGGGCTAGCTCCGAAAGTAACAAGCAGTACGACAAAGTAAACAAACACTTTTATTGACTTTAAATATACACAAAAATACAACAACTAAGTATTTACACTAATTTTCACACAAAGTAACTATGCTTTTTTACGGAGTATCGTGTGCGAGAGAGTGCCCTTGGTTACGGTTTCCCCGCGCCTGCCTTTTTTTTTGTTTCGGTGGGGGAAATCTTCCGGTATTCAAGATGCCCTGCCTCTGGGGGGAGGACAGGGGTATGTGAGATTCCTACCCACTAAACTCCCCCCCCCCCCGTGGTCGCCCTCTGCACTAAACGGGGGACCGTGGTATCTCCCGGTCAGGGATCGCCACGCAGTCTTCCCTCGCGCCGTGCTATTTTTCGATAGCCCGTCCCGTATGCGTGGATACGCTACCCCCGAAACCCTCGTGGTGCTATCACGATGGTACGAGACCACGTCGAACCATCGTCCGCCTCAGAGTCGCCGAAGCTAGTGGGAGTTTAGGGCCCCCACCCTAAACTCCCGCATCCCAGAGCCTGTATGTATGAAGGAGGAGTTCGGTTGAGTTGGGGTTCTGCGTATATGCACGCTCGGCGCAGGCACTAGGTCCGGGGCGCGGGGGAGGGGCATAGCGTATACCCGCTCTGCGCAATATCAGCTGTCCATAACGCATACAATTATCTAATTAAACGCTTTAATTTCCAGGAGTTGCCGGACAATGCGATCGGAGGAGGTGCCCGGGCGCCGCGCCTGGCTCTGTCCGAGTGCTCGTTGCAGGGTTGCGCCCCAGCTGATGCGCTGGAGGCGGTGCTCCGGAAGGTGCAGTTCCGACGCCTGGAGCTGGATCACGTGGAGATCGATGACGAGGGCGCGGTGAGTTTTATAAGTAAACTTGGTATTGATCACAAATCATAATGCAGGCGTACGGCGTCCACGTAGGCCTCCGTACAGATGACGACGACCTTGTTTATCTAACTGGAAGTCAAGGATTCTGCAATCCTAATCAGTAATACAATTATTGACGAATTTTCGAAAAGAAAAGCTTTTAAAAGCTTTCAATGCTTTGCTTCTCCAACATCCTGGTAAACTTTAATCGGCTCGGAAAATGCCTTTAATTGCCAAACAATCCATATTGTCTATTCATTTAAAAAAAAAACAGAGACTTTAAAGATATATACATGATTATTAGTTGTGAGTGTAAGTTTTAAAGGAATGAATGTAAAGTTTGCCAGCAAAAATTTTTTACACGTATTTACAATCATCTGTAGAGGGTGATCACTCTGTAATATATTACATTAATTTATTTTTTCTGTTGGAATACGACAAGCCAATAACTCTTGGCAGTACGAGTCTGCGGGGACAGATAGTAAACAATAAATAATTTTGACATGTAATTGAAGCTATTGTCTTTTTGTATAGAGTGTACCATACATTATTTAATGGAAACAGGCGTTACCTTGCGGAAGTTCATCCTAAGTACCACAGAACACTCTGTGTTTGGAACTAATCGGTGTAACATATCTCCTGAAGATGTCCCGTGGAGGGGTGAAACACGTGTTGAGTAATTTGGCGGTGGCGGTTGTGTGATTCGCATTGTTTGCCGCATGCGCATTTATCAGCGGGCTGGCGGGCGGTGCACTTTGTTGCACGACTGTTACTGTATGTTCGGAAGTGGCTAAATATTGGTACTTTTCTTACTTACTATACATTAATTGAAAGCTAATGATCTTTATATTCACCTTTTTGAAAGATTGGTTATAACTTTTAACATCATCATCACCATTTCAGTCGTAAGAGTTCACTGCTGAACACAGTTTTCTAGTCGGGCAGGTCAAAAGCAGCATGCGTCTAACGCAGAGATCGCCAAACTTTTTTGTGTCGTAGACCCCTTGCCATGTTTTTCTGTGTTGGGTAGACCCCCTACTTACCTGATATTGATTTCCTGTAAATTTTTAACTGAAGTTTAGTGTTAAAAACTTAAAGTTAAAACACATGTTAATTTATACGTTTATTAATTGAATTTAAATTAAAACTACTCAAAATAAAATTTTGTATCTGTTACGTAAAATATACGTAACATTAAATAAACACGAGACTGCGACTCTCAGGTTTTTACAAGATCAAAATGTATTGTGACCACAAAGCTAATACCAACATCCTACAACTTACACAATTTTATAAAGATATATAATAATTTTTTTACTTCATAGGTACTTTTATAAATAATGTGAATGTTTTGATATTATAAGATAGTATGATGTAAGTAAATAGGTACTATCAGTGCATGTGTTGAGATCCACTATCGTGGACCCTCATTTTCATTTCATGGGCCCCCAATTTTTTTTTCGCTGACGTAGACCCCTTGCAGGTTGTCATAGACCCCTAGGGGTCGATATAGACCACTTTGGGAATCACTGGTCTAACGTGTACCGAATGTTTTTCAATCCTGATCGTATATTAATAACTTAGTAATGCTCTTCTTAAAGGCAGTTCAACTCATCGATGTTTACGTATCGATAATGTTTTCAAGGAGGCGATGTTCGACATGGTCGAGTACTACGAGAGCACCAATGTGGTGTGCGTGATGGGACCACGGAATTACGGCATCAGAGGCTGGCAGGCTACCTCGAGGATGGTAAAAAAGGTATGTGTAACCTCATCTCCAACATAGCGAATTAGAGATGGGCATAATATATGACAAGAAAAAGGCTGATTGATATGTTTTCGATCTTTGTATATATATCACTCTTTTATATCTTTAACACATTTAGTTAGCTCGGTACGGCTCAGAGAGAGAATGAAGCAGCTAACACTAAAAATATATCCTTTATATCTTTGGCCCTTTTAGCTCAGAATTAGAACTCAATAAGGCGGAATAAATGTGTGAAATATTCCTATTAATCATTTCATGTCTTTGTCATAAAGCAAAAAAAGCATACAGCGCGCGCGTGATGTTGTCGTTCAGAAAATCCGTATACATTTTTAATACAAATATATAATAGCTATCCGTCTCTCTCTTTTAAGTGTAAATTGCTATATCAACCTATCTCTTTCTCTCTAACTCTAAGCGAGCCGCAACTCGTTACAAGTATAAAGACATAGAGATACAATTGCAACGCGCCCGCGCTGGAGTGATATACATTTTTCTTGTCTTAGCTACTCATCTCTATAGTGAATTCCAAGGAGCGTACGCTAAGTAAAAAGTAGCATGTAGCGGCCTAAGCCGAGGCTTCCCAGGGAACCTTCGAGCTTCGCTGTCTTAAAAGAGGTCTAACTAGGCATTTTCTGCATTCTACCGTCTCGAATTCATTGAATCTGCTGATGCCGTTTGGGTAGCAGTGAGTGTTTGGTCAAAGAAAAAAACAGCATATTGGTAAGTAACAGAGGGCATGACCAAATAGCGCACAGAACAGATGCTCGCTGGGACCTTTATGTAATGCAAGCGCAGCGAAACCGTCTTTAAAACCTGCTATTAGCTGAAATTGTAGTTGCCACAGATAAAATAGTGACATTTGATAATGATCAAATGTCACTATTTTATCTGTGGCAATTGACACGTCAATTTAAGGAACTTAACGTGTCAATGAAATAATAGTAAAATTTTCGTCGCTTATTACTGTCTTCACAGTTGTAGTCGCGGCATGATCATACCTACGATGAATCATCGTATAACGCCCTCTGCCGGACGAAGATCAGCCAAAAAGATTTTCAACGTCTTCCGAGGACTTTAACGACCTAAAGTTCTGTCCACCTGTGGGTAAACATCCTGTGCTGCACTTGCCAGTCTGTAATCTTCACTCCAAAACTTTAAGGTGTCAGCGATCATTAATTCTACGCATCGTGTGGCTTGCTGCCCACTGCCACTCTGTAATATATTTTTATATTTTCTAACAATCTGCGACGTAGTTATTGGCCTAATTTTGATAGTAGTAAATGTTGTGGCAGTTAGTATAAATAAAATGTTTTGGTATTTACAGAGCGCGGAACTGACGGAGTTGGAGGTGTCCGACGGCGCGCTGGAGGCGTCGCACGCGTCTGTGCTGGCCAGGTCTTTGCGTCCAGCTGCCTGTCCGCTGCGATCGCTGTGCCTGCAGCGTGCCCAGCTGTCTGGCGAACCACTGCTTTGTCTCGGTTAGTAGGGCAATGGCAAAAGGCATGTTTTATATTACATTTACATAATACTTAATAGCAAAAAATTAAGCTGGTTCCTCTATATACTACATTTTCACTGGATTGCGAGGCCGTCGAATCCTTAGATTGCTACGAAGTAGAAGTATTTCCATTGAAGCTTTGCCCGTATTTATACCGACGGAAATGAACAATTTTATATCTGTGGAATTCCCCTTTTTGATGCGTCGCTGACGACCACGTAAGGTTGTCTGTACAACTTCACGGAGTGATTAGGTTTAAGGGCCCACGTGATAGAACCTGTCATTCGTGGATAATGCCCGTTAAGGATTTCGACTTAATGGCGTCCAAGAAGGCCGAACTTAGACTCTTTATTAATTTATATTTATGTTGTTACTCACTAAACCGAGCCAATAGACCAGCTAGTCAGACCCTGAATAGCCTATCATATTTGCAACCTTTACTTTGAAACAATCACATGTATTGAAGCTGATTAACAAATTTGAAAATTGATAACCTTAATACATTGTATCATAACAAAATGTCACAGAGTATTAAGGAGTAAGAGTGAAACACTTGTTTGCAGTGATAGCACTGAAGTCCAACAGTTCGGTGCGAGAGCTGAGGCTGGGCGACAACAGGCTGAGCGTCGGAGACGCGTCGCAGCTCGCCTCGCTGCTGCGATTCAACACTCGCCTGCAGTTGCTGGATCTCTCCAACAACCTCATACAGGTCCAACAATTCATCAGATAACATCTCCCTAATGCGGTCTCGGCCCAGCTTTTCACGGGGCACGGGGGGTTCTCTGAGTACCTCCACAGGTTCAAGCTCAAGGAGGACCCCTCGTGCTTCTGTGAACCGGGTGTGGACCAGACCGTGATCCATCTTGTGGCCCGGTGTCCCGCATTCGGGGGACTCCGGCTCGAATTTCGAGTGCCGGTCTGGCGTAAAAATCAGGGAGGAGTCAATAGCCTCCCTGATAAGCGAAAAACAAACCAAAAACCTATTCATCAACCTCTGTAGAAAAATTATAAATAAAGCTATAGAAAGAAATAAAAACTTAATGTTGCAAAGAAATAGAACTAATAAAGACAAAATAAAAGCAAAATAATATAATAATACTGTGATATAGAATAATTGTAGAATGTAAGTAAAAATGTGATTTAAAATAACAATAGAATTTAAGAAAATATAAAAAGAAATGAGGAATGAATGAAAGGTGATACAGAGCGAAAGGGAAAGACAATATAATTGTGGAATGAAAGAAACGACCAAAAGATAATGTGACGTGCGAAAGAAGAGAACGAAAATAAAAAATTCTGTGAAAAAATAAATAAAATTTCACAAAAAGTCCCTGTCCCACAACAGATAGGGGGTACGATAGGCCCCCAATAGCGGGGGCCATAAAAAAAAACATCTCCCTAAGACCCTCATGTCCAACACCTCAAAACAAAAATAAGTTTAACTTTTAGGAATCTCGATGATGCCCAACCAGTTAGAGTCATAGTTTTATCATTCGCATATACAAACTTTTTTACCCACTATATTTTGGGGTCAATCGATGGAAGATATATTCTAAGCTGAAAGTCGGTAAAAGTAAATTACCCATCGGTAATATCTGTGTATTTATTCAGCCAGGGCATTGTCTGGTAGAGATCACCTCAAGCGATAAGACTACTTCCTGTATCATGGTGAATAAAAAGTGTAAATAAGTTGTCTGTAGGATTGTCAGCTGCACGGTGAGATGATTAAGACGACATGGTAACAGAAGGAACTAAGGTTTTAGACTTGGACTCTGTGTTTGGCACTAATCGGTGTAACATAACTCCTGAAGATGCCCTGTGGAGGGGTGAAACACGTTTTGAGTAATTTGGCGGTGACAGTTGTGTGATTCGCATTGTTTGCCGCATACGCATTTATCAGCGGGCTGGCAGGCGATGTACTTGTTGCACGACTACCACTGCATGTGCGGAAGTGGCTAAATATTGGTCCTTTTCTTACTTAGGATGGACTTCCGCAAGGTAACGCCTGAATCCATTAAATATTTAAGGTTCTAGACTTTATCTCTCATTTCTATCTTGTATTCTAGACTTGACAGAAATTGATTATAATTATTAATATAAGTTTTATTATGTATCGTTCAGGATGCGGGTGTAGCTCAGATAGCAGAGGCGCTAGTTGAACAATCGTCGCACACACCGCCCTCAGCTGCTACCTCGCCCATGTCCCCACACCACTGCCCCAGTGAGTACTTCTGAAATTCTTCATGTTATTTTCAGCTGATGGATGCCTACTGCAAGGCATAGCTTTCCCTCTTTTCCCGACTTCTTGCGACATTAATAATGTCATCGGTCGACCTAGTGGAGCCTACCCACGCCTGGTCTACCGGCTCATTCTTCGTTTGATAGGAACTAGAAGAAAACTGAACTCTTTTATGACATACCGCCAAGAGGACAACCAACAATGGAGAAGCTGATGATTACTAAGACAGGTGACAAATGAGCATCACTTGTGTCCGTTTACAATAAGATGTTCGCGGAGTTATAGTACAGTGATCGCGTAGTTACGAGAATGTGAACAAATAGTGAATATCTGTCCGTTGCTTTATTTAAAGCTCCACCCTGACAAGTAACAATATTATGATGTTAAAAAAAGTTAAATAACTTGCTTTGTCTGCAGTCAGTGGGTATGACTCCAGAGGGCTGGCGTTCCTGGTGCTGTGGAACAATCAGCTGACGAGGAACTGTGCGGTGCATCTTGGTAAAGTGTTGGTGAGTTGAATATCTTGCATATAAATGGTGATTATTGTGTAAAAGCTTGTACAACTGTTTCCAATCTCCCAAAGGTGATCATTCTGAAATAGGTTTCTTTGTTTTACTCTTCTTTTGAATTGGTACAGGCTAAAAAAAGTCTAGTATTCTGGCAGTAAATAATAATTAATTTTAATATGTACAAATGTGAAATATGGTAAAGTTGTTTTTATTAATGATTAAGTAAATAGAATCATTTAATGGAGAGCCTTGTTTGTTGACTCTGTGTTTGACACTAATTGGTGTAACATAACTCCTGAAGATGCCCCGTGGAGGGGTGAAACACGTGTTGAGTGATTTGGCAGTGGCAGTTGTGTGATTCGCATTGTTTGCTGCATACGCATTTGTCGGCGGACTGGCGGACGGTACACTTTGTTGCACGACTACCACTGCATGTGCAGAAGTGGCTAAATATTGGTCCTTTTCTTTCTTAAATAGAATCAATGGAGACTGGAGAATAGAAACATTGAAACAATGTACTTATTCTTATAAATAGGCTTTGCTAGGTTCTTACTTTACGAAAAATTCAAGACATTAATATAATTTACATTTGAAAATGTATTTTTATAAAGACTACTGCTAGGTTCGAGAATATCGATTTATGTAGTGAATTAATTTTGCAAGAAATATTATTTCGTTCAAATAATTGGTAGGCTGTTGAGCTTTTAGATCTCTTGGATACTCAGGGCTAGAGCTCCCAGGAGATTAAAGTTGGGATTGCATGTTTAACAACTATGATATACATTGTCCTGTATTATATTTTTATGTTATTCTATATACATAGTTTACAAATCCTTTGTAGGACAGAGTACGCGTTTATCGTAAATGTTACACAAGATATCTCATATCTCCCATTAATTAAATTTAAAAGTATATTATTGAATACATCTTATTATGGCATTCAAGATTTAATTGATGAGTGTGGAACTTAGTTGACTCATTTGCATGGTTGTTATTACACAGCAAAGCAGATCGGTATCCCGCACTGGTGGTAACTTGCTACTTATGATGTCAAAATAATAGACGATTCAGAAATATAAGATGCGATTAAAATAAGAATAGGATCGGCCTAGCGACATGTTGTGACGTCACAACGGGAACTTGGTATAGTGTGCAAAAAAAGCAATGTTAAAAAATAATACCAGTGGCTAAAGTCACTCGCTCGGTTACCTTCGAAGCAGTTTCCAAATGCTTAATGAAACTTCCAAATACATCACGCGATATATGAATATTGCCATCTGGCCCTGGTACAATTCTTGCTTGTTTTAACTGGTCCAACAACATAATGGCACGTTTTTTCTCTTCCTCGAAGTACTTATCAACATTGCTGATAATCTCTCGAGCTTGCCGATGTAAAACACTACCTCTTTTGCTCATTGTAGAACAAATTAAACAATCAACAAAAACAATTATTATTATTTTTTTAATTTTATATATTTAATGCTGACCGTACTTATATGAGTGAAGTTAGCCGAGAGCCCGTCCTATTCTTATTTTAATCGCATTGTATGTAAATGCATACTTGAATAAAGATATCATGAGTTTGTATTTATCAGCGCACGTCGCAATCACTGTGCGTGTTGAACGTGGGCCGCAACGCGCTGGGCTCTGAAGCGGTGCGGGTGCTGCAAGAGGGTGGAGTGGGCGCGCTGGTGTCCCTCGGACTGCAGGCGGCGCGTCTCGGGCCCGACGCCGCACGCCCTCTCGCCTCCCTCCTCACCAACAGCGCACTACAGGTCCAACCTCATGCTATTACTATATTTTTCAGACAGATGACTGGCATGGAAGACTTTGTTAATGTCATCGGGGGACACAGTATTTCAACTGGTCCTATTGAAATCTATGGGGGTAGCCTAAGTCCTGCCTGCTGCTAATGAAATGATGATGGTAATGATGACTGCATCAACCTCCTTGAAAAAGATGAATCCAATGTGTTTTTTCATATTTTCCAATTTTTCTCGACTCTAAATTTAGTGTAGGTCTCTATCTTTTTCCACTTCCGGTTTTGGACATTAAGAGTCCGATTGCCTGCTACCTTCATCATGTTGAAGACCTTACTTCAAAGAATAAATTTAATAGGGAAGTTCTCAGCCAGGTCTTCATCTTGTCTTTCATTCATTGCACTTGTGGCTTCCTCTGTGACTTTTCTGAAGTGTCCTCAGTCTGAAATGAAAGTGATGAGAATTAGTAATTGTGGAATACTTCAAGAATTATTTTGCTGGATGGGTATGGCGGAGAAACAAGAATTCAATTGTTGTATATATTACATTGATTGTTTCCAGAGGCTGGATCTGCGAGACAATAAGTTGGGCAGCGCAGGTCTGCAGGCCATCCTGGATGCGATGAAGGACAACACCACCATCACGCAGATTGACCTGGACGATCCACCTGTACGTATACTCTCTGGTCTTTAATGGTTCCAGGATGGGGGATATCTTCTAGTTAAATACAAGTTGTACAAATTGTTCACAATTTCATATTGCATTTTTATGTTTCTTTTTTATTAATATTTATGTCTAAAAGCTGGAATAATATTGTCCGTTGATCGCAAGAACATCTTATTAAGTGTATTTCTCATTTGTGTTATTTTTGGTTTAGGAGGGCAGCGCTACCCGCTGCGAGGAGGCGGCTCTAGCGGCTCGCGTGACGCGGGACATTCGCGCCGCCTGTCGCCGCAACGCTCCTCCCGCCGAGCGACTGCATCGCAAGATCAGCCTCACCTGTCACACCGCTTGCTTCGTCAGGGTAAGCCTCTTGCACCCATCGCTCCATGCACCCCTCGTGGGGGCCCTAAGTCTACTGAGCGCTGTTAAACATCTGCAGTTTTATATCTCAAGACGTAACGCTGTTAGTTGAATATAAGAAGATTCTCTAAAATTGCATTAAATTGAAAATGTTGTAATTAACAATATGATACTAGTGATATCACCTACTTACTCTATTATTAAAAATACTATCTCATCTAATTTACTTCTTTTACTATTAAACCACGTAAAGAATCGGTAAAGTAGATTATTGAATAACATATATATGTATATGACTAATTTTCACCAGGCAGACGTTACCCTCGCGAGGGTCTGTGATCTTAGAAACTCCACGAAGCGTTCGCCTAGTATATAATCTTAGAGTATATATATATATATATATATATATATATATATATATATATATATATATATATATATATATATTAAGAGCATCGGTGGCCTCTCAATTGAGTGGAATTTTATGTATGTAGTGGCCTGTGCCAAGGTATGTGCTTAAAGAGGTCTAAAGCTAGGCGCTCTCTGCACCCTACTGCTTTGAACCTGCGAAATGTAAATGCTGCTTTTGAACAATGAGAGTCCCATTAAAACACATAAAAGTAGAATAGAGTCCCCAAAAATAAACATGTCTGGTCATTTTGTAGATATAAAGAGACTTCACATTAAATTTTACATTAATCATACTTATGTCAGTCGATAGAGGCTTATTGCAAGGTTTTGTCCATATATCTTAGTGCGTACAGTTCTCGACTGGTATGTCAGATCTAAAAACATGAACCTAGAAGTGTACATGAAGTAGGTTTGGAACTGAAGCTTTTTTGCGCGCGTATATATTAAGATGCAAGACCTATTACAAGTAAATTAATATCGTTGATTTGTGGACACATTGCCGAATCTTTTGTAGGCTGGAGAGCAACGTTAGAGAGTGACAACTGAATCTGTTAATCATCATCATGTCAACCGAATGACGTTCACTGCCGTTGACCTCTCTCAAAGATCGTTCGTCTTGTGGGCGGCCTACTCCCAAAAAAAAAACGTCATTACAAAGAAATCTCAATGGTATGAAATGTAGGTGCAGGGTTGGGACCCCGGAACTTGATAAATTTTGAAAATGGTGTATGAGAAAAAATTCCTGTTAATCTCTGGTCTAATCATAAATTTGTACATAGTGTAGGTATTAAGGGGCACACCTAGTGTGACAGCCAAAAAAAAGGCGATTTTTGGGAATTAATAAAAAAAAAACTAGTCAATCAATCGTTTTAAAATTTTGAGAGTTTGTTTATACATGTTTTGAGAATACACAGTAAAATTTTTCGAATAATATATTGAATATTTTTAAAATAACACGCGATCTCCGGCGGCGCCAAAAAAAAAGGTCCTCCACTGCTGGAGTGATTGCAGCCTTCTCCGTTGATAACACCTAAAAAAAAAATTCTCGTTAAACAAAGACATATTGTCTGTACGATGACCCTCGGGCGAACCAAAAAATCAAAAATTGACAAAATGGCGGCATTTTGAAAAAAAAAGTTAAATTTTACCCAAAATTTTGGTCGTTTTTGGCCTACCAAAATCCGATTTTTGATCAGATCAAAAAACTGGAGGGTTATCGTATGGAGAACTATATGGAGAAGATGAGAAAAAAATTTGATAGCGATCGGATCATTTGTCTCCGAGTAATCACTCCAGCAAATTCGAAAAATGCTGTTTCGAGAAAAACGCGTTTAAAGATAAAATGATCGTTTTCACTTTTATAAATGGATTAAAGTCATACTTACAGCTAATCTGCTATTCCAGGCCCATATAATTCACCTTCCTCTTCCTCAAAAAGGGCTTGTTAAGCTGAAGAAGCTTTTCTTCGAGATGATCGACCCTCTTTTGAAGAAGCCCGTTGGCGATGATCTTACTAGATCCATTAGTCCGCAAAAAGATTGATCCCATTTATTCCGACGCCCAAAAGACGTCTATTTATTTCAAATGCATTATCTATCATTGGTCCAGAATTCATGTACGAATTACCACATTCACAAATGACAGCTATTTTAAACCCCAGGCCTCTTGGACTTGCTTGATTAAAAGTAATTTCTTTGTGACAAGTTTTGCACATCACTAAATTGCTATATATATATATATATATATATATATATATATATATATATATATATATATATATATATTAAGAGCATCGGTGGCCTCTCAATTGAGTGGAATTTTATGTATGTAGTGGCCTGTGCCAAGGTATGTGCTTAAAGAGGTCTAAAGCTAGGCGCTCTCTGCACCCTACTGCTTTGAACCTGCGAAATGTAAATGCTGCTTTTGAACAATGAGAGTCCCATTAAAACACATAAAAGTAGAATAGAGTCCCCAAAAATAAACATGTCTGGTCATTTTGTAGATATAAAGAGACTTCACATTAAATTTTACATTAATCATACTTATGTCAGTCGATAGAGGCTTATTGCAAGGTTTTGTCCATATATCTTAGTGCGTACAGTTCTCGACTGGTATGTCAGATCTAAAAACATGAACCTAGAAGTGTACATGAAGTAGGTTTGGAACTGAAGCTTTTTTGCGCGCGTATATATTAAGATGCAAGACCTATTACAAGTAAATTAATATCGTTGATTTGTGGACACATTGCCGAATCTTTTGTAGGCTGGAGAGCAACGTTAGAGAGTGACAACTGAATCTGTTAATCATCATCATGTCAACCGAATGACGTTCACTGCCGTTGACCTCTCTCAAAGATCGTTCGTCTTGTGGGCGGCCTACTCCCAAAAAAAAACGTCATTACAAAGAAATCTCAATGGTATGAAATGTAGGTGCAGGGTTGGGACCCCGGAACTTGATAAATTTTGAAAATGGTGTATGAGAAAAAATTCCTGTTAATCTCTGGTCTAATCATAAATTTGTACATAGTGTAGGTATTAAGGGGCACACCTAGTGTGACAGCCAAAAAAAAGGCGATTTTTGGGAATTAATAAAAAAAAAACTAGTCAATCAATCGTTTTAAAATTTTGAGAGTTTGTTTATACATGTTTTGAGAATACACAGTAAAATTTTTCGAATAATATATTGAATATTTTTAAAATAACACGCGATCTCCGGCGGCGCCAAAAAAAAAGGTCCTCCACTGCTGGAGTGATTGCAGCCTTCTCCGTTGATAACACCTAAAAAAAAAATTCTCGTTAAACAAAGACATATTGTCTGTACGATGACCCTCGGGCGAACCAAAAAATCAAAAATTGACAAAATGGCGGCATTTTGAAAAAAAAAGTTAAATTTTACCCAAAATTTTGGTCGTTTTTGGCCTACCAAAATCCGATTTTTGATCAGATCAAAAAACTGGAGGGTTATCGTATGGAGAACTATATGGAGAAGATGAGAAAAAAATTTGATAGCGATCGGATCATTTGTCTCCGAGTAATCACTCCAGCAAATTCGAAAAATGCTGTTTCGAGAAAAACGCGTTTAAAGATAAAATGATCGTTTTCACTTTTATAAATGGATTAAAGTCATACTTACAGCTAATCTGCTATTCCAGGCCCATATAATTCACCTTCCTCTTCCTCAAAAAGGGCTTGTTAAGCTGAAGAAGCTTTTCTTCGAGATGATCGACCCTCTTTTGAAGAAGCCCGTTGGCGATGATCTTACTAGATCCATTAGTCCGCAAAAAGATTGATCCCATTTATTCCGACGCCCAAAAGACGTCTATTTATTTCAAATGCATTATCTATCATTGGTCCAGAATTCATGTACGAATTACCACATTCACAAATGACAGCTATTTTAAACCCCAGGCCTCTTGGACTTGCTTGATTAAAAGTAATTTCTTTGTGACAAGTTTTGCACATCACTAAATTGCTATATATATATATATATATATATATATATATATATATATATATATATATATATATATATATATATTAAGAGCATCGGTGGCCTCTCAATTGAGTGGAATTTTATGTATGTAGTGGCCTGTGCCAAGGTATGTGCTTAAAGAGGTCTAAAGCTAGGCGCTCTCTGCACCCTACTGCTTTGAACCTGCGAAATGTAAATGCTGCTTTTGAACAATGAGAGTCCCATTAAAACACATAAAAGTAGAATAGAGTCCCCAAAAATAAACATGTCTGGTCATTTTGTAGATATAAAGAGACTTCACATTAAATTTTACATTAATCATACTTATGTCAGTCGATAGAGGCTTATTGCAAGGTTTTGTCCATATATCTTAGTGCGTACAGTTCTCGACTGGTATGTCAGATCTAAAAACATGAACCTAGAAGTGTACATGAAGTAGGTTTGGAACTGAAGCTTTTTTGCGCGCGTATATATTAAGATGCAAGACCTATTACAAGTAAATTAATATCGTTGATTTGTGGACACATTGCCGAATCTTTTGTAGGCTGGAGAGCAACGTTAGAGAGTGACAACTGAATCTGTTAATCATCATCATGTCAACCGAATGACGTTCACTGCCGTTGACCTCTCTCAAAGATCGTTCGTCTTGTGGGCGGCCTACTCCCAAAAAAAAAACGTCATTACAAAGAAATCTCAATGGTATGAAATGTAGGTGCAGGGTTGGGACCCCGGAACTTGATAAATTTTGAAAATGGTGTATGAGAAAAAATTCCTGTTAATCTCTGGTCTAATCATAAATTTGTACATAGTGTAGGTATTAAGGGGCACACCTAGTGTGACAGCCAAAAAAAAGGCGATTTTTGGGAATTAATAAAAAAAAAACTAGTCAATCAATCGTTTTAAAATTTTGAGAGTTTGTTTATACATGTTTTGAGAATACACAGTAAAATTTTTCGAATAATATATTGAATATTTTTAAAATAACACGCGATCTCCGGCGGCGCCAAAAAAAAAGGTCCTCCACTGCTGGAGTGATTGCAGCCTTCTCCGTTGATAACACCTAAAAAAAAAATTCTCGTTAAACAAAGACATATTGTCTGTACGATGACCCTCGGGCGAACCAAAAAATCAAAAATTGACAAAATGGCGGCATTTTGAAAAAAAAAGTTAAATTTTACCCAAAATTTTGGTCGTTTTTGGCCTACCAAAATCCGATTTTTGATCAGATCAAAAAACTGGAGGGTTATCGTATGGAGAACTATATGGAGAAGATGAGAAAAAAATTTGATAGCGATCGGATCATTTGTCTCCGAGTAATCACTCCAGCAAATTCGAAAAATGCTGTTTCGAGAAAAACGCGTTTAAAGATAAAATGATCGTTTTCACTTTTATAAATGGATTAAAGTCATACTTACAGCTAATCTGCTATTCCAGGCCCATATAATTCACCTTCCTCTTCCTCAAAAAGGGCTTGTTAAGCTGAAGAAGCTTTTCTTCGAGATGATCGACCCTCTTTTGAAGAAGCCCGTTGGCGATGATCTTACTAGATCCATTAGTCCGCAAAAAGATTGATCCCATTTATTCCGACGCCCAAAAGACGTCTATTTATTTCAAATGCATTATCTATCATTGGTCCAGAATTCATGTACGAATTACCACATTCACAAATGACAGCTATTTTAAACCCCAGGCCTCTTGGACTTGCTTGATTAAAAGTAATTTCTTTGTGACAAGTTTTGCACATCACTAAATTGCTGATTGCACTAAAAACTGAGACAAACTGTAGAATACAATATCCATGGGATGGGTCAATCACAATATTCTCATCATTATTATGCAATAGTTTCTCTGCGGACGTACTTGTATGCCGTAGATTGCTCAAAAGTATGTTGGTTTCCAGTAAATTTTCGTTTTTTTGTTTTTATTTGTACGGTATCTGGGAACATCGTGAGTTCCCTTTTGATTTTTTACTTTTATTGTTTACTCATTTTAAATTAAATAAAATGCGCTTACGAAGTACTCGATACAACGGTCAGAATAAAACTAAATGTATCTGGCTTCGAAAATACGTGACGTATCAGTAAACGAAAAATATACCGAAATAATTATATTTAAATATTTCTGTATACTTGGAGGCTCACAATAGAAACCGGAATCCTATTTGCAAAGGTTGGAAAAGACGGTAGACTCCGAATAGTAGCTCAGGTATGTCCCGTAGCCAATGCAACTACCTAACTGCCGAGCGGCTACTCTTTTAAACGGCTGTAACTCAAAATCTATTTAAGATATCGATTCAAAATTTTAGTATGTTATTTTTAAAGGTATAACCTATCGAAATATGAAATATAAAAAAATCGATTTTTCGAAAATTTCACACTAGGTGTGCCCCTTAAATAGTGTTACAGAATTAGAAAAAAACATTGTACTCGTAGTATATGTATATATTGTGTATTATTGTAACCTTATTCGCAGAGTGGTGGAGTGGAGGAGGAACGGCGGCCAAGCGTGCGTCTGCGCTCCCCCGCGCCCTCCCCAGCCCCCTCTCCCGCCGGGAGTCCTGTGCCTCTTGCGCAGCACTCTCGCTTCTCAGTGAGTACCAATATCAGTACCAGCTCACAGTAAACACTGAAAGATCATCATCATAATCACTCTCAGTCTGAAAATGTCCACTGCTGGACATAATCCCACAAATGTTTTCAATAAGTCCACAGGAAAAACGACTTATGCTGTGCCTGTTGGTCTCTGGTCTAAACTCCAGAACTTTAACAGTTATCTGTTCTAAAATGGATTTTATAAAATTACACCAACAAAGGCAATGCAGGTCACGTAAAGCAGGCATATAGCTAGTACATAATGTAAATATTACGCCGTCTTTTTAATAGATAATAGATGGAGGTATCAAGATATGTTGATTTAAATTTATGTTCGCTAGTTTTGAGATGGATAAACTTTTCATCACCGAAAAAGTTGGGTAGCAACCACAAGGCCGCAGCCATACGCTGGTCTTATCAGGTTCGAACTTGAACACCCCAGTAGCCGATGCAATACAAATAGGATACAGGCACAGATGACACCACAAACTAAGCAACGTGTCATGATTGTCAGAAGTGCGCGATATGTTGCAGAGTTTTATTTATTATTTTTTTATTTATATAGATCAGTGATTCCCAAAGTGGTCTATATCGACCCCTAGGGGTCTATGACAACCTGCAAGGGGTCTACGTCAAAAAAAAAAATTTGGGGGTCCATGAGATGAAAATGGGGGTCCACGATAGTGGATCTCAACAAATACACTGATAGTACAGGCGTCCCTCGTATAACACGGTACTTGTAAAACACGGTTTCGATATTACACGGTACAAGAATTGAGATTAATATAACACGGTTTTGATATTACACGATAAAACACGGTTTTGAAATACATAACACGATTTTGAAAAATATGCATTGGAAATTTGAATTTTTTTTTCCGTTCAATAAGGGGAATACCCCAAATTTATTGCTACAAAAAATATCTCATTTCGTTTTGAGAAGTGAAAGTACATATGCGTTTTGTCCTTTGTAAATGAAGTTGATAAAGTTTTAGCTTGCTTTGTTTTTAACATTTTAATTATTGTATTTCATCATAAAATTGAATTTCGTTTATTTTTCTTAATAAAAACTTGAAGGTAACTTCCTTTTTCATTTATGTAGTATTTGGAACGAAATTTCAGCTATCATAAAATTTTACACCTTAAGATTTGGTTTCGATATAACACGGTACACATTGCCTTTATTTATATTATTTCAAGGTTTCGTATAACACGGTTTCGATATAACACAAGACAAGGTCTCGATACTACACGGTATACCTTGTTTCGAATAACACGGTTTCGATATAGCACGGTACGATTTAAGCGTGTTATACGAGGGACGCCTGTATTATAGTGTATTTTTTGTTTATTTAATGTTGCGTATATTTTACATAACAGATACAAAATTTTATTTTGAGTAGTTTTAATTTAAATTCAATTAATAAATGTATAAATTAACATGCGTTTTAACTTTAAGTTTTTAACACTAAAATTCACTATAGTTAGAAATTTACAGGAAATCAATATCAGGTAAGTAGGGGTCTACCCAACACGGAAAAACATGGCAAGGGGTCTACGACACAAAAAAGTTTGGGGAACTCTGATATAGATGTACATATATTCCCACTTGCAGGTGACAAGGGTGACACCGGACAGGGACTCGTCGGACAGCTCCAGTCCGTCCACGCCTACAAGACCCACATACTGCCCAACGCCATCGAGGTTTAAAGTTGTCCAGGTAGAAAAGTCATATTTATGATCAAAATATTAACTATTGAAAATGTGTTCACCCACTATAAGAGATATAAAGAAAATTTAACCATCATAAATGATCATCATCATCATCATTTCAGATGTTGTAAGTCCACTGCTGGACATAAGCCTCCATAGGTTTCCTATAAGACCGGTTGCACTGTCTATGTAGCGTCTTCCGACAACCTTAAAGTGTTAATGTTGGTAAAAATAATGTGAACTCTGAAATTGGAAATTAAATAAATAAAACTTCAGGACAACAGTATAAAGGAAACGTAGATTGCGTTAAATGAAGGTTATGTTCGCGAGGCCGAGTCGGAGTGGCAATCAAGTGCAGCCAGGTATGAGGCTGTCTAGCGTGCGTACTTGAGGAGGCCAGCAACAAGTCTCGTGTTGCTGCAGCACAATCAGGATGTCGCAGAGAGAGTATCTTTCCCCCGGGATGTGTTTTACACAGTACTGAAGGGTACTTCAGGAAACCTTCAATGAGTCTTAGCGAAAATGTAAAAAAAATTTAGATGAATTGATGGAGCTGTTCATGTGTTTTACGCATAGCTTAACCTGACATATAATTTTGATTTATGAAATTTAATGACGTTTCCAGGTAGCAGAGCCACCTCAAATTCAAGTACATCCGGCGACACAGCCTCGTAGAAACGCGTCGCGATTCTCGGTGACCAGGAACTACGACTCCATGTACTCGCCGGCACTCTCGCCCTCCCCTGCCTCCACCGCCTCGCCTAGTCCCGAGCCGCCCACGGCCACGCCCAGCCCTGAGCCCACCAAACCAGAAACACACGGCCTCACCAAAACAGTCTCAGAGCCCACTATCTACAATAAACAACCAGAAATCAACCTAAAGGCGACACAGATAACTCCAGCCAAGATCTACATAGACCCAGTTGTTAAAGAGAATCGAGATATATTACTCAAGTCAACAGAACCTGTATGGATTAAACCGAGTTTAGATGAAGTTAAAAATAAACCCATCGAAGTAACTGCAAACAATGCTCAAATAGCTAAAAATGTGGACTCTGTTAGAAAAATAGCAAGGTTCGAAACTAGATTGATACCATATGACCAGGAATCTGCTAATATAATAACTGCGGGCAATGTAAAGAGTGTGCCAGAAGCAATATCAGTTATTCAAGAAAAACCTGTACTACCTAGACCAGAGGTAAAAGTAACAGATGTAGAACAAGTTACATGTAAATTAAAGGAAGAAAATAAAATATCTCAAGAGCCAATACACGTTGAAACTGTTATTAATGCTTCTGCTTCTAAATTACCTAAAGGAGACGTCATATCCGACCTTAGGGAAACTACAGTAATATCTTTAGGTTTTAAAGAAAATCCAGTGATTGACGAAAAGCATAATGCTGGCAATGTTACAGAGACGTGCAGAGATTCCACTTTGAAAGATATTAATGTTATTATAGGTGAAGTAAGTGATACAAAAGATGAAGCTAAAAGAAGTGATTCAATTGTGGTAGAAGACATTTTGACTGATAAATTAATTACTAGTGATAATAGCGAAAAAGTACAATCGATAGTGGCGGATGACGCCACAAAGGCAACTGTTACAGATGGTGACCGCTGCAGTAACATAAGTGATATTATAAACTCTAGTGATATTAGTGAAACGGTTTCGCAAGTTAAGTCTGAGAACATATCTCATGAGCAAGTCGTCAGTCTGCGAGGGGATAGGATGGCGAATACAGAGACCGAATTAGTTAAAACTAGTGTAGAAATGTGTAAGACGGAGATAGTAGATGTGGAAGTGGATTTCACCATCAAGTGTGAAACTGTACAGAGTAGTGTAAATATAGAAAATTCAGCCAAAGTACATAGAGACCAAAATGTGAATAATATTGAAGTTAAAGTGGATGAAGAATCCACAAGCGGGGAAAGAGCTGATGAACCGATCAAACACATAGAGGAGGTTGCAAAGGACCTGGGCAACATAATACAGGGAATGCAGGATTTGACCAAAACAAGAGATGTCAAAGTCAAAAGCGATTGCACCCAAACAGAGGGGTTAGAGTTAGATAGTAATTTAGATTCATTCAACAATGTACCTGTAAAAGTGCGGGATGTAGTTTTAAAGAAGAACAAGAGTGAGTCAAGTCTTGACAGCCCAGATCTTGAAGTTTCTAGATTGATGAACAAGAAGCTCATTGGAAGTGCTTTCTGTGATAGCAGCTCTTCTCTAGAGATATCTGGAAGCTCAATGGAGAGCTTGAACGCAATGGACAATCAGAACCAACAAATCTCCCGACCGATCATCATACATGAGTCAGCAGAGTCTGATACGGAATTGGATAGGAGAAGAGATGTAGGTACGCTCTCCACCGAAAGCAGCATAGAATCCACTAGTGACACAACGCCGGTCAATAGTGGATTCTTAAACATGTCCGTCAGTTCAAATGAAAGTGTTTCTCCAATTATATTTGGAGGGAAAAAAATTCATGGTTCCCTCTCCAGTTTGGAAGCGAGCATGAGTTCTCTGGAATCAGCAAGACAAGAGAGAGTAATGGTAACGTCAGCTGATTCGGGAATTGAATACTCCTTACAGAATCCTTCAGAGAACAAAGAGGATGCTTCTTCCAATGAGGGAACACTAACTCATAACTCCAGTTTGAGGGAAACCGTAAGGAAACCGGACATATTCCAAGTACAAGAAACTTTAACGTCACCCAAACGCACTTCAAGTTTACTTGACGTGCCGGCGCTAAAGAGCAAAGGACTAGATCGCATGAGAAAGATCTCCTGGGTGGCTCCATCATCCAGCTTTCACATCCCACGACCGGAACCCGAAAAGATCGAGATGAAATTACCTTCTCATTTAGAGAAGCTGCTTAGTTTATTCCAACACCCTAGCAGCTTGTTCTCGAGGAGCAGTTCATCGCACAGCGACGACGAGAAGAAATCTGCGTCCAGTACACCGCCTAGGAAAGATTCGACACTGACGAGCTCTTTCTGGTCCTGGGGCAGTGCGACAGAGAAGACCGAAAAAGACGACGACAGTCTGTCCGAAGCAACCGACTCTACGCTGTCGGAACGAGTACAAGTGTCCTTCGTAGACGAATCATTCTCTAAAAAACTCGACAGCAAGACTCCCTCCACCGACACAGACAACACCCTAAGCGAATTCCAGTCTTTCCCCGCTCATGCCGCCGCTGAGGTGACCATAGTTGATAGAGTTACCGAAATAACCACCGATGACCATTTAGTACAAAGAAGTTTAGATGTAAGCGTAAAGAGTGTAAATAGTGCAGGCTCTAACGGCAATAAGCCGAGAGCGAGTGATAACACAGATCTCATTCAGCCCAACGACCTCAACAGGAACGTATACGATACCCCCAGCGCCCTCAATGCTCCTGACGAACCTAGAGCACTGCAAGTCAAGCTCGAAGATACGAAGCAGACGGAAGTGCCAAGACCACGCTCCTTTGCAGCAGTCCTCAAAGCCTCCGGCTCCGAAAACTCACTGGAAAAGCAGCCAAGTCCAGACACAGGCCCACCTGTGGACAAACTCCCCAGCAAAGTTATCAGAGGAATCAAAGAGAACATAAGCCCCGAGAACACCTTGACATCCAGTATGACCAACACGAGAGCACTCGCTCTCGAACTTTATGACAAGCAGAAGAAGCCTGTCAGCACTTTGTGGGAAGTCACGTCATTGATGGAGAAAGCCGAGCTTAAAGTCCAAGAAATAAAGACTGAAATGGCGCCCATAGCCACTGTCGAAGAGATATGTGACGAGGCGGCCGACAATTGCGTGCAGTTGGCTTACATTGATGACGACAGGGCGATTGACGAGAGCAACCTGTCGGCAGACAGTGGAGTGACGTCACTGGAGACCATCGCCGAAAAGTTTGAGAGTAGAAAAATCTTGACCGCGCCAGACCTGGAGAACGTTGACGTTGGGAAGGACGCCCTCTCCTACCTCATTTATGAAAACCAAGATTTCGAGCCTGACACCGAACATTCGTCGACCGGCGCCAAGTCTCAACAAGGCTCTTTGGCTCAGGAACTGAGTGAGGCTGAAAACAGAGAACATTTAGTCGACCTGTCCCCCGAGCTGGTGATCGACGAGGCGGTCGAAGTTCCAGAAGTATTCATGGTAAAAGAAATAAAAGGCCTCAAGAGCTCTCCAGTGATACCCGAGAGGGCAAAGCTTAAAAAGTCAAACTCCTTAGAAGATTTGTCACGGAGACTGGCAGAGATGGATAAAGATAGCCCGAAGACTAAGACCATAGCTTTCAAAGTACCTGAGACAACGACACCGAGGGACATACCGGAACGACGTGTGAAGTTTCGCACTAGAAGTGGCTCAAGTCCGAAATCCTTGCCAGAGAGCCTCAACAAACCTTGTCCGCTTACTAAGATGGATACTGGTGTCGTCAAGAAAAAGAAGAAGAGCTCATGCCTCGGCAGAATGGCTAGAGACTCTTTGTTAGCATTAAACATGTCCGAAGAGGAAACAGCGGAATTCAGATCTTATAAATTGACGTCAGTCGAGAGTTTAAAGTCTCTAGAATCTGTTTCCGAAGATGCAAACTCTCAAAGCGGCACCTCGATGGACTCCAGATGCAGATCTTGCCTGAGAACATCGCAAGAGAGTCTGATGTCGTTGGACTCTATTAACGAAGATTGTAAGTGTATGTATGAATGTGAGAAACGCGCGGGCCAATCCAATAGATAAGACTCCTGCTGTCCTGCAGCAGGTTATGATATAGCGACCAGGTCGCTCTCAAATGGGACTCAGACCAACTTTGGATCAGTCGGAGTCACATTGCTATAGGTGACTGTTGAAAACGGGTATTCATTTCGACAAAGCTTTTTATATAAATTTTCAATCTCCGAACTTTGCCAGGCCAATTGAAATTTTTTTTGTAGTATTATCTATGCTATGGCCTGGGGAGGAACATTTGAAATATTACATTTGGCAACTCTTGTTATAGTATAAACATTGTTTATGTACAGTGAATTGCTGATGCAGAATTTTTATAATTAATTCTTAAGAAATTTTCACTAAGGCTTTCGCGACTAACATATTTCGGCGACTGTGTCGTGACTTGTCGCAATAACACTTGTATTATATTTAAAAAAAAACAGCCAGAGATAAATGTTTGTAATATAATCGGTATATAAAATTAATGTATTGGAGTTTTTTCTTCTTTAAAAGTCTATTGTAATTATAAACGAGTAGCTTATTCTAAATCGGATTGTATTATGTAACGAATTTAGCGGTCGTTGTGCGTTTTCCGAAAAAAAAAAAGCTTTTGACAGTTGAAGATTGGTATTTCATGGCGGGAATGGGCGCGAATTGGCACGTCATGATGACATTTAGTAAAACGACGTGGACAAAATTGTAAACTAAAGACTTGAATTACTAAGTATTGAACGGTACTTTATTTTAAAAAAAAATAATTGTTACCGGTAACCGTGTAACGTAATATTAATATTTTTTTATCTTGACAGGCGTGTACTTTAGAGTGGGTAAATGGGACAATGTAATGTTTCCAGATAGTGACCTTATACGGAAACTACCTTGCTCACTGTATTTAATTCCGAATTTTTGTGGAAATCATAATATTGTGAATCTTTATTCGACCATGATATCGAGACTTTCTCCCATTTTCATTAGATAAAACTTTATGAAAACATATAGAGTATATTTGTAGGAATGTTGTGCCCGCCCTCTTTCTTGGTACTTCGCCAATAAATATAATATCTCCATTCCGCTGCCTGTTTCGTGTTATAATTCAATTAATGAATTCTTGTGATTTGTTTCGTGTAAATCAAACTCTTAAAATAGGTTAAATAATGAAAATGTTAATTTATTTGTGCAATGTAATGTTTCACAATACAATATCTCTTGTGAATAACTCACATGAATTATCGAGTGCTCACGGGTTACGTCTGAGTTTACACAAAAATGTAATAGTGTATTAGGGATTTTAAAATATATCGTTAGTAATATTTATTATATAGCAGAAATTTACTTTGTTTTGATTTTTATTTTTCACTTTTTACTTTCGTATAAATTTACACTTTCACACGCGTGATCGAATAAGATTATCGTAATTTGATTTATTAACATACGAATTAGAGGGATAAGTTTAAAAATTTATTTGCAAGTGTTGTTTTATAGCCGCATCCGGGTCACCTTGTTCAGCGGGTGTAAATTTATGCGAAAGTGAATCGAGTGTAATTGTGCGATGTTAAATTATATAGAACACCATAAATGAAGCAATATTTATAAGGAATGTAAAAGTTACATTATTTTGTAAATAAATGAATGCTTTAACTGTCTCAATTGTGAAGATAAATTGTACTTTGTCTATTGACATATAAATATATATGTATACACACAAATCACTCCGTTGATGTATAAAATACTTTGGCGGGTAGTTTGAAAACTGTTGATGATATAGATTATTTTATTGCTACACGAATTACAGAACAGTTTATAACACAAACCTAAAGATACATTTCCATAAGACATTAAAACTAAATATATAAAGCATACGATTTTGGTTCTTATGTAAATGTTTACATACCCACAAATTTTATCTCTATTAATCTTAAAAAATATTCGACGATGTATTTCGTAAATACGGATATTGAATTACAAATATGAATATACTAACGTGAGCTGATTTAGTTTTAGTTCATTGATTTTTTTTTCCAAGAACATCTTTGACATTTTTTTTTTCGAATTGAAGTTCTCTGTCAGGTACCGATAGATGGATGTGTTAAAATCTAAAATATTAATATATTTAGATCCCAAACTGCGGTGCAAAATACCATTGATACCACATGGATGACCACATTTATATTTTTTAATAAAATCATCATTGCTCATACAAGGTGAAGAAATGTTTAGTATCAAAAGGTGTGACCTGATATTCTATAGACCCTTCTCCCTTAATGGTATATGTTTTAAAGTAGTGGCGGTATTACAAGAAATGATGGAAACAATATACGAGCATTCAAAATAGGTTGAGGTTTAAAACAACCGACAAAATTTTTCTTTTACGACTTCACATTAGGCATATAATCAAGTCGTCTAGGTAAGGTGTTCACTTTTAAATCAATATTCTAATTTTCCGTCATGAATTAGAATTATGGATACATTTCTCTTCATACATTATCTGTGAGGGTAATTCAATAATTGATTACATAAAAGCATAGTACAGTGTAAGTCATAATATGTAACGATGTAGAAGTAGTCGCCGCGTTGTAGCCGTTAGCTTATTCGCCGCTTGAGTATTTTATGCGTCAACGAGTTACAATTTTGTTTTGCCTATCTGACGATTGTTGCGCGGACGAGATTAACCGATACGAAGCGACTGTGGGACTAAATGCAATGTCGTTCGGACTCGTCGCTTGGTGCGTCAAGAGCGTCGAGCGTTTGCCGCTCGCAGCGCCAAGTGCGTCGAGCGTTTGCCGCTCGCAGCGCCAAGTGCGTAGAGCGTTTGTCGCTCGCAGCGCCAAGTGCGTTGAGCATTTGTCGCTACGTCGTTCACGCTCGACGCTCCCCGCGCCAAGTACGTCGAGTGTTCGTCGCTGGTCGCGAGCGACGCGAAACACTTTTGTATAAATAATCGCGTTTTGGATGTTGCAAATAAAAGAGTACTTAATTGGCAGTTTTATTTTTTATTTTATTTTTGGTAAAATGTGTTAGTTACATTTAGCTGAAGACTACCGTTACAGTTCATGGCATAGCGCACAGATTAGATGTACGCTTGGGTCTTATAGTTTTGGGAGTAAAGACCACGTAGAACATCCACCCATAAGGAGGGTACAGACTACTTTGTTAAGACCGTTGGAAGTTAGCCCTCTCAAATCTGTCTAAAAGGGAATTAACCCTTAATAGTCTGATTTACGAAAGTGATTTTTTTTAATATCACTGTGTTTGCTTGAGGGTCTAGATAAAGGGAAAAATAGTTTTTTTTTTAAATTTCGTTGGAAAGAATATTATACAACAGTAAAATTCGTACAGAAAACCTATAAAAAAACTAATAGTAATGTAAACATTCGGTTTAAAAAATTGGTATTAAAATTGAAACTCTAGGCTATTAAGGGTTAATGGGGGAGGCCTTTCAACAGGGGATGTGCTACGATTGAAAGATGTTGGAATATATTACTTCTGATGAAGAATTATAAACATTATTATATGAAGTCCCGTTCATCTCGGAGTATGCAGGTCCAGCGAAGGAGAGAGCTTTCACTCGCAACGTCTAGCACGTTCTCTACAGAAGTACTGAAGACAACCATCTCAGAGAACAAAGTATTTTTAGTATAGATTTCAATTCATCTTGAAATTAAAAAATAAAACCATCACAAGTGGTTTTCGGAGAAATATAAAATCAAACAGACTACCTTAAGGTCATGGATGCAGAATGTTTCCAATAGGTTCTATTGTAAACCTTTTGGGGGTAATATATAAATGGTTTTAATTGTTAATAAAGCTAGAGGTGAACACATAACCTATGTCCAGCTGTGGACATCTTACAACTGAAATGAACAGAAAAATTATACCTATGGGTTGGTTTTGCAAGAGTAAAGGTTTTTCTTCGAGTGTTTGTTGACGTATGTTACACCAGTTATTCTTATCAAAACTACAATCGTTGGGTGTAGGAATATTAGGCAGATACGAACAGTGTATTACATGGTTATGGAAGGAATGTATACAAGGCGATTCAGAAAACATTTCGAAAAAAGTTTTTATTCATAGAATGCTGGCGATATTTAAAAAAAATTGTTCACGCTAGAGTAAAATTAGCTTTGTTCCAAATTTAAATTTCTATTTACATAATGGAACTTATATGTAGTTATAGGTGTAAATGCTTTTGTGTGAATATACAGCTAGCTGGCTGGAAATTCAAATAATAATATATTGGTAAGAAAAAGTGCTTTCAAAATTATAACTATTAAATATTAAAATTATTGTTTACTATCTATCCCTGCAGATGTCACACTGGCGCTACTGCCCTAGGAATAATCTGATGTCAGCTTTGTCGTCAATAATATGTTTTTGGAGATTACAATGCACTTCCAACGCAATACAGTTCCGAAGAATATTCTTATATTGGACTAACTAACAATATCGTGAGAGATTCCATTTTATTTTGGCCTTTCTGAGGCGTTTAGTCTAAAATTTTTAAGATAGCGAAGCCTCGGGTTGCTACGTACTATAATTACACCGGATTGGGTGGCGTTCTAGTTCTTAAATCACTTTGGCAGATGCTCTATTGAGTTATTAGACTCAAGACTTCTACGAGGGGACCTTGGCTTGGCTGCTTCCTTTAGTATTTCGACTAAAGTCAGCCCCAGAGGGACGAACCTCGACTAGGCCGCTTCCTATTACCTGACTATCGTTGCTACCACTTCAGAAAGCGTTAGGGAGAAGTGGCTGAAGAAACTCTTGCAGCGCTTCTATCTAGAACAGGACTTCTTAAACTTTTGTCATTCACGACCCCATTTATGATTGCGATTTTCTTGACGACCCCATACAAATATAAAAGAAAAATAAATTAATATTTTTTGATGATTTATTTATTAGGTAACAATATACGTATACATATGAAAATATATAGTTCTAGAATTCGTTTTGAAACATACAAAAATCTAACATAAAAATTGCACAAAAAATTACAAAATTGTATTTATATTAGTTAAAAACCTTCAACAAATGCGCGTGTCTAGACGCTGCAAGTCCACTGTATTCCGCCAACTCTAGTGATGTTATAAAATGGTATATATGAATATTTGACATTAAAATCTCTCGATCACAGAATCTTGCTACGCCACTCCATTTGAGGTCGCGACCCATAGTTTAAGAAGCCCTGATCTAGAATGTTTGGGGAGCGTCGACTCCGGTAATACATGACATCATTGCGTCGTCCGAAGACACATCTTGGACTCAAACGCATATTTCGATTTCAGAACAGCGTTTGGATGTGCAGGGGGTGTATGCTTTTGGTGGGGGCACCCACACTCAACGAGTTTGTGTATTGAACGGGAGACTGTGTCGATGCCCGTTTTAAGAATTGGAAGATCGTTGTCTGTTCCAAGCTTTGGAAATTCAAGCGACAACCACTCACTTTGCCTTCTTTATTTTCACTTTATCATAAAACTTACACTCATCCATCCACAATTATAATTCTTAACAAAACACGCATCTAATCTACAAAAACGTTTAAAGCAGTAAATGTGGTTTTTCCTGCGATATTTTGTATAAATTATTAATTTATAACTTTGGATTAGAAAGGCGATACGAATTGCAGGTAGAACTTGATTCTCGGATCGTTGATTTATGTACAAATAATCTAGTACAATAAAATAGAAAACTGTTATTTCCCATAGCATAATAAATATGGATTTTTTTACAATTAATATAGAAGGAAAAAAAGAAAGAGAAAAGTTTTTTTTTAGATAAGTGTTGTATTACTTATTGCTTTCAATATTATTTCGGTTTTTTTTTACAAATTTAAAAGCGCAACAGTCTGGCCAGCACTTCTCTGCAGACCAACATTCGGAGCCGGTGATACCTTACTCACAGATCTTCATAGTTTAAAAAATAAATAATGATTTGCCTACTTTAATAAAGATATATATTTTTTAAACAAACACTACGTAAATCAAATTCTTTGCTTTTTTTTATATACCACTATAACCAAAGTAAAAATAAGTTGCTATAATTAATTTAACATATAATAGATTGTTCAAAATTTGTTTTATTATTATTTATGGAGTCGTTTAACACTAATCAAACACTTACTGGGTATCATAGCGGTACCCTAGCGGGTCGATTTTGTATGAAATATGGTAAATAATATACGACAAGTATTACTCAATATAAACAAGACCAAGTAAAATAGTATAATAACTGTAGTTTAATTAATTAAAAAAAATTATGAAATCTGATCTGCAAAAGCAATAACATGATACGTGCATTTTCAATGCAATATTTAATATGGGTCATTTGACCCTTTATGATATGTTTAGTCTTAATATTATTTTCTTTAATACAGTTATTAAAGTTTAGGTATAAGGTAGTGTAATTATGGCGCGTCTTCAATAGGCAAACAAATTTAATTTTATACTTTTTTAATAAAAATCTAACTTTAATTTAAATAAGAGGATTGAGTACGGGAACTTCCGAAACATCTTCTCGTCCAAAATACCGCAATACGTGCAAACTAAGGATTGGCCAGAGTGTGTTGCTGATGATGACGCACGGTTCAGACATGTTGTCTCTTACGATGGGCTTCATAAGAAAACCCAATGTCACGGAGAAAGCAATGGAGATAGAAAGCGCTATGCTCAGAAGGCTTCACTGCGTGATCGAATCACAACGAGAGAAATGTCAGATACGAGGAGATCCGCAAAAGAACTGTTGTAATCGGCGTCGCTCGAAGAATTGCTCTTCTGAAGTATCCAAGAGCGGTGCAAATTGCTTGTGCAGTCGATGGCTGATGGAGCCGAAAGTTTCTCCCCCTGGGCCGGTAGACGCGACGTAGGAAAGTTCTCCTCACTCGGTTGACCAATGTGACCAGTCCTCGTGACTATTTTTGGGGTAGGACTATGTCCAACCGTGGGCATCTATCGGCTTAAATGATGATTATGAAAATTATATTATGCATTTCAGTTGGCGAATTTATTTGACACAAATATATATATAAATATCAATATTACCGTCTGTTAACATACAACAATGGCATTAGATATAATTATAGCGTGAGATCGCACACCGAATGATGCGATTTTTTACACGAATATTAGGAAAAACTAACAAATTATTATTTTTAAAATTCCGAAACAAAGTCATCGAATGCTAATTTTGTTTAGCAAAAATTCCAGTTTAACTGGTAGAGAGACATGCCAGTTATAATTATATATTCTTATGACGCGTTCGAAGCAGGCGGTCGGCGGGAACATCAGTTGTGAATCTCGCGAGTTTATTACAAGACGTGTTGCAATAATCTGTTCAAGTTAAAAAATAAAGCGCACGGTAAGACAACTCTAATTATAAACTTCGTATAATCTGTGTTCACAATTTATAAAGTTCATAGTTTATCTGTGGTACATTTAACTGTCGGAATAAAAGCGAAATGTTTTGAGGAAATGTCTTATATTATAGTAATTTATAAAGATTCTTTTGCGTATCTGCATATTAAGAAGTCATTGTATGGTTATACTGTCTGAGAAATTATTGTCCACAATAATACACAATTACACTTACTAAAACAATACTGTTAAAACGAAAACTTTATATATAAAAGTAGACTAAAACAAAACATGATAAAAGTATTAAAAATCAATTGTCTGCACATAAATGCTGCAGATTTAATTGATGTGTGTACTGTATAAATACGGAAATTATTAAAACGAGTAAATGTATTAAGCGATGTTATAATTATCTTGATTTTTATGAAAATAATAAGCCTTTATTTCGGAAAATAAAAAAAATCTTAAATTTAGCCATGTTATTTATCATTGAAATCGCCTCCTTTATTCTTTATTCTCCATTATTCTTCAGCTTTTACTATTGCGTTTCTAAGTGTATTTTTGGGCGACCTGTTCACCCATTAGGCTTCTCAAGTAGAAACTCCTGGAGTACTTATGTTTATACTTCTCTATAACGAAAGTTGTACTTTTCATGTTATTTCAAGCCGCATCCTATTCTCCTAAGCCTAGTATGTCTATTTCTATTTTTAACGGCCCTCGCTATTGGGGATATCTATTCCAATCTTTTTCGGGACAGAGTTTTTATCTCTCTTTCATTAATTTTTTGCACAACCTTTTTTATATTTTTATGCTTTTCTGTCATTCCTATTAAGATCTATCTTTCCTCTTCTTTCGTTCTTCAATTTTCTTTCATTCTTTTCTATATTAATTTCCCTTCATTCATCGCCTCGTTCCTTAAACATAATTATACTATATCTATTACAGAACCTTAGCAATAGTTATTTCTTTGTCCTAAATGAGAAAAAATGAAACTATTCATTATCATCAGGAATAAAATAATGCAGGTTTACCACAGCTGCGCGGTTTATGAGTGGCTGGCTCATTATGGCGACCTTTGTTAAGTTCTTCCTGTAGCACTTTAGATGTTACTCGAAGAACTTTGTCTGTTCATTAGATTGTTTTCCTTATGCTTAAAGTATGTCGTAGGTCGAAACCCACGAGATAATAATTAGGCGACTGTATGAAGCTTCAATTTTTTTTTAAATAGCCTCTGGTTTTGGACACCTCTCGTGCTGCCCCGCCATGTGTAAATAGGGACATTATTTACTCTAAATTTTTGACATTTTTCTTGCTATGTCCACGATCATTTTTTGTAGTTTTTGAGACCTTGTTTACTATTATAAATCGCCTCTCTTCCATAGTCTTCCATTTAGAAGACTGTAACAATTTTAATTTTCTATTTTTCGTCATTATTTATTATAGTAAATTATTATACATTTCTGTATAATAATCAACGCAATATTTATCCCTCTTCTGTTAACTTACGTCTTATTTCATTTTATTATTGTTACGTTTATCCTCCTTTAGTACTACAGAAAGATCTGGCGTCCTCCCTCTTTACTAACTAGCGACGCGATGCTACTTTTCTCTATCCTTTCCTGCAACCGAAACGCTGCGATATATTTGTAATTCTCACTCGGATTAAGGTTATAACTTTATATGGAGATATTTCATTTAGGATGAGGTATAATACATACATCTAACAACTAAGCTAATTTCTTTATTTTATTGTCGCAAAACAATATTAAGTTCACCAAAAAAGCTCCAGTTTTAGTGTCAAATTCGACGCAATATTTGATAGTTTATTTTACCGCTAATTGTAAAAATCCTCTCATTATTCTAAAAGTCATCTACTCTTAAAATTGAATCCAAAAAGAAGAAAGAGATAGAATTATTATTTATTTATAATAATATGCAGAAGCTTTAAATATCACACGTAGCATAAAGAAAATGTACACAAATTACGATTTTAAACCGTCTTGAGTTTTTTTTTTTGGTAAAAATATATGATAATTATATAATAATTTATTTGACAAAAATTTTGCTTCCACAACTAAAATGTCAAAGGATCCGAAACCATGTACGAAGAATCTTTAACACGTTCACTGCGGCCTGAGACCGATTCAGCCTCATGGTAGACTTTGCACTGGTGCGGCGCGTAAAACTCCTGTTTTCTCTCTAGTGCGGCGGCTGTTTACACTCAACCGTATGAGGTATGACAAAGACAAATTTAGCTTTCTTTATGTCTGCGAAGCATTGACTCAATATAAAAAAAAGATTGAAACATGAGGCAGAAAAGGCCTCAACCGCACTACTAGGAAGTTCAGCTTGAGGCTGATTCGACCTCAGCCGCACCAGCTGAAAGTTCTTCAAAATTGGGCCCGCAGTGAACGTGTTAAGAATATAAACTTCAGGAGCAGCAGTGGTTCTCTATCCTAAATGAAATAAAACTTTGTTTTGTGCAGTGCTAGCGCACCGATATACTGACACGCGATCTTAGGTCGCGGTTTCGATTCCCGTTGTAAAAAGTTATATATAATTCACACTTTATACATTAATTACATAGGATTGCGTCTGCTGATTAACAAGTTCATCGAAGATGGGCAGCACCGTCCTCTGCATACCATAATACCACACTGCGATCGCCAACCCACCTGCCAGGCGTGGCGATTATGGTATATCCCCCAAAGATATGTTTAGGGAAAGTCTATGCCTTGCAGAACCGTAAGTAGTATAGCATGACTGTTCCATACGGAATGCTTTTATAGACAAAATTATATGGCCATTTATAAACGCGATATAACATCAAGGGATTGGACTATAGATGGAGTACGCTCTTTGTTTTGACGACGTTTGTCAATGAGGTGTGCTGTTCCGGCGGCGTTCTTGAAGGTGAGAGGCGTGACCAACAAGGCAGCTTTTCGGAGAGAGTCGACTTGGTTAAAAGCGCAGGTAGTCAAGACCTACGGATTAACATGTGTAGCTAAACCTGTGATAGTTACAAGTGAAGCATGTTCTTGCAAAATACAGCTTATTATTATAATATACAAGGAAATATAGCTGCTTGTATATGTATGGTGGTAGTGTCATCGACTCATAACACGCACGTAAATATTTATTTTTTCGTCAAGATCATATGTTATTTGCTCACCGACATTTACAAATTTTATACTTAAAATTACTCTACGAAATAGTAGTAGGAATAAGGAGATCTGTAGACCACCAAAAGCAGCATGTAGAGTAGCAGTAGCTGGTATAGCCTGGCGAATTTGCAAGTTGAAGTGGCATTTAGCAGGCCTCTTAGCGCATAGAACAGACAGCCGGAAAGGCTCTTAATTATGAAGTGGAAGTCACAGACATGTAAGCGAAGCTTAGAAATCACAAGATGAACAGAGGGCGTTGTCAACGTGGTTTGAAGACCACATAGATTCAATAGAATCTTAATCTTTCTAATAAGAAATTTATGGGGAGAGGCTTATATCTAGCAGGGGGATTACATGCTTAACAGAATAACTTGTTTTTTTGGCATTAGCAGCTTCGTCAATTTAGGGGTGGCAAAGCGCTGGAGATGCATAACCTGGATCTTTTTAATTTCGAATTTATTTGGGTCAAAATTAGAAATTGAAATTTAAGCACCTTCCCGTTGTCAGATTGATCTGAAATTTGGTACACACATTTAATTTAGATGACAATACAATATAATAAAATCAATAACATTATAAATCTAAGATGGCCGCCGATACAAAATGGCGGATTACATATTTTTCCTTAACCCCCTCAATATGGGTATCAAATGAAAGGGCTACACTAGTAAAACCCGATGATTATGTCAAAATTTAAAATTCAAGATGGACGCTGTTCCAATATGGCGGACTAGGTACATATTTTTCCACAACCACCACAATATGGGTATCAAAAACCCGTTTAACTTAAAAGTTTTTAAATGTATTTATTTCAGTAATAACTTAGCCATAGCATAGACAGCAATTGTGACTAATGTTCTGGAGTGGAGACCCTATATACCATGGTCTATACCGACAAAAGGAATGTCGGACAGATGAGATCATCTGAACAAGGTGTTAATATTATCAGAAGATGTTGGATTCAGGTAGCTTCCGACTGCATATGACCTATTGGATATCTAAGGGTAATGCCTATGCCAATCGGTTGATGTCCTACTGCTAAAAAGACGAAGACGATAACGGAAATCTAAGTTTCCGTTATAAACAGAAAGTGAACAGGAAACAATTGCGTTTTTAAAGTGCAACCGCCCACTCTCTAACCATGAACAGCGCGGGCGAATCGAACTTGGACCCGGATTCATTTTTGGCGAGCCAAAAGTGGTGAGAGTGGTCCACGCTGCCGTCCTAGGCCGCATATACACAACATCAACACTACACAGCTCTACTCGTGTAGAGCGGTTCACTACGTGGAACTGGAATGCGTTTGTCCATCTTCTGTTTTATTTTTAAATCCATGGACCCTTTCGCTCCGTGAACTCGGTTCCGGATGAAGCTATAAAAGCCCCCAGAATAACAGCATTAACTTCAACCGAGAATAAGTAGGAAACAATAGAATTTTTCAAAGGTTATACCCAAGGTATAAACACTGAATATTTTAGGAAGTTTATTGGTTATGCAATCAACAGGACACTCAGCGGTCCGTGTAGCGGGAAAAGCCTGTAGTTAATTATGTTTTGGAACATAAAAACCGCCTGCAATTCAATTACCAGTTTTTAACATAGCTCGTTGAAATTTTATTATATTTTTCCTCAAATTACATGAATCGTGTATTTAGTTGCTATAATCTTTCGTAGTCTAGTGGTTATGAATGACGGACTTGACATCGTAAATCGCAGCTTTGATCCTCGACAGAAAGCGAATTTAATGGAACAGGAGATTTAATTAATACATACAGGATGATTATTTATAGATGTAAAAGCTTTAAAGGGATGAAAGTATAGCTAATTTGTCAGTTTTGAAGCTTTGACGATTATTTACCCTGGATGATCACTGTGAAATATGTTACATTATCTTATTTTTTTTTCATTGCAATGCTACAGGCCAATATTTTCTGGCAGTATAAAATCTGACACTGTCTTAATTTATTTTATTTACTTTATTGGAGATAAACAGTAACAAAAAGTAGTAAGAAAGTACAAACTAGAAGCATAGACATATAAAATTAGTTACAATTGCTACCTTATAACTATCTCACTAAAAACATTTAATGATTTATGGTCAAAGAAGTAAAAACATTAATAAACAGGGGTCAAAGATTATGGTTTATAAACTAATATTATGTTAGTTTATATATCTATATCATATATTTATATTATGGTTTAAATTGTATTGTGTGTACCCAACAATTTCGAAGGAAATTGTCTTTTAAAAGATACAAGAGAGCACGAGAATATATCAATATCACTAATATATGAATTGTGGAGGTCACACATTCTGTATAAGGCTGCACGTTTACCGATATTTGTCTTAGCCGTTGATAACAATAAGGGGATCTAGAACGCATCGACAAATGCATATTCAGGTCGTAACAGTCGAGGAAGTGTATTTTGCAGCCCTTCCAGGTATTGGAATAATAAATAATAAAATATCTTTGAAGTCATAAAATCGTTTTTATTATTGAAACGTTAAACTTTATACGAAGTTGGCGGTATTATATTCCTTTTGCAACTATATATGCTACTCGAAATCCGTCGTCTGTTAACAAGATGACTATTTTCACTTCGTTTCACGTCGATCTGGACTTAGTCGTATTATTTCAGCCCCATAGACTTCCACTGCAAGGAGTAGGTCTTCCTCAAAGGGATCTGGGGGGAGATATACCATAATCGCCACGATTGGAAAAAAAATTGGCGATTGCAGTTTGTTATTATGGTACGCAGTGGTCGCTGCTACCTATAGTTTAGAAACTTTTTTGCGAACAGTGGCAATCCTGTATAACTATGCACAAAATGTTAATTATATATGATTGTACCCTGAGAATCGAACCCGCGACAATTTGCTAGTATCAGTCCTTACCGCTAGGCTATATAGGCTCGATCGGGGCTTCAGATTAACAACTGGGCGATATATGTAGCTTCAAGTGCAACAGTTATTATTAATGAAATTAAATGTATATTCACCGTCCGCTTTGCTATAGTGATGTAAAACAACAATAAACAATTTCTCACGTGAGTACGTTTTAAAATTTTGCGGAAATGATTGAATTTATTTAACCGGTTGTGAATGGATAAACAATGTCTCACTCGTGTCGTTTTCGTGAATCATATTCGTCCGAGGCTATAGAATTCATACTTTTTTTTTTTAAATACTTAATGAGGATATAAAATAATTTCGAATATGAATCACAGAGAGGCCATAAACCACACATTATTTTTTTATTTATGTAGTAAAACTTTATCTATATATGTTCTTGCCAAATATGTTCCTAACTTAGAAAGGGCTTTACAGATATGAAATTTTCTTTTTATATATAAATATAAAAGATACGAGGAGTGTTTTTTCTAAGAGAAATACATTACAAGACGTTTAGTAAAAATAATCGTTATTTTTCTTAGGAAGATTACCTTGTGTAGTTCTCTCTTTTGTTTGTTGTACACCAATTCAAATTGTAAATATGTTGATTCAAGCAGGCATTTACGATCGTAATTTTCATTTTGTCAGTGTAGTCAGTAAGAAAACTACCACTGGCTTGGAATGCTGACCCAAAAACAACCAGCCTGAACCTAATTAGTCGATTTTTTACACGAATTTAACAATCTTTTATGTACACATTATAATATCAACCGTGTAAATGAGACAACAAAGAAAGTTCCACACAAAACGACCAGCTAAAAACTTCTGAATACTACAATGAGATTAATAAATAAAACTTCACTAGACCAGTTTATGGAATTTAGAATATTTATGTAGTTCTATACAATATATACAAACGGGATTGGAGGACTTGCATAGTCGTTTATATTTAATGGAATCAGGCGTTACCTCGCGGAAGTCCATCCTAAGTAAGAAAAGGACTAATATTTTGCCACTTCCGCACATGCAATGGTAATCATGTAATAAAATGCACCACCCGCCAGCCCGCTGATAAATGCGTATGCGGCAAACAATGCGAATCACACAACCGCCACCGCCAAACAACACTAATCGGTGTGTCATAAGTCGGAAGTGGCTAAATATTGGTCCTTTTTTTACATAGTCGTTTTTATAAGTGAAGATTCCAGTACTTGGGCGGCGCCGGAGTGACAGTCGGCTAACAAAGTATCTCTTTCCACACGACAATTAGAGGTGCGGTATTTGTTTCCAAAATAACAGTGCAATATAACACATAGCCAATGAAACATTGAATTTATTATTTAGTCATTTTAGAATATATAGAAGTGGGGCCTTTGCTCATGAGATTTTAAAAAAGTGACCAATTTTCTTTTACTTGACATGAATCGCTGCTCATAGAGCTTCAGCAGATTCCATGAATAAGGCAGCAGGACACTGAGTGTAATTAGTCTAAAACCTCACTGAAAAACCTAGGCCTTTACCGAATTAGGAGGCCGACGAGCTTGTGGTGGAGTTTAACAGGTTAGGTAGGCAATGTTAGAGACAACACCTAGCGAGCTGGGGTACAAAAGTTAAAACGCTTGAATGAAAGATATACACAGTTTATTTTAAAATTCATCCGCCTACAACTTCAGATACACCAACCCCGTAAGTAATTTCCATGCGAATGAAATAATTTTTACATAAAACTTTCACCACTCATTTGTACACATTAAATATTGATTCAAAATTAATATAAGATTAAATAAATAGGATTTAATTCAATATTCCATAAAGCACTAAAGATTTAATACAAATTCACAAACAGTAACACATATGTCACTTGACGCCATTCGCCATTATTAAATTTCGTAATATTTTCCGGCGAGAGACGCGGTTTTGATAGCCGCCTACAAATCATACGCCGCGCGTCCTTACATTCTGCGCATGCGCAGACCGATGGATTGACAGATAAGCGAAAGCATTTTGACAACTGTGATTATTTCGCTACAAGCTTTTGGATCGCGTTTGGCGAACGTTACATGGAGTGGTAAGGATTAAAGGCCAGCACGAAGGGATCACAGCTTGGATTGTCACTCTTCGATGATACCCGTTTAACATTCCGATTCAAGCGTCTAGAGAGGGCCTAACTTCGACTTGGTCGGTTGCTGCCTAAGCCTGGAAAGCATTAGTGTAGGCAGAAGAAATGGTTGAAGAAACTCCAGCAAAGGTTTTATTTATTTTATCATCGAGGGTTATCGAATTTGATTCCGATGAAGCTGGTTAGTTTTCGAATGGCGTGTGAAATGTTTTGTGTGATGCCTGTCTTAACGTCGACGTGTCAACTAAAGTAAACAGTTAAGGAAAATACAGGCAAGAAATAAAATGTGATATTAAGATAAAATGTTAATTGTAAATTAAAACTTGTATATATTAAAATATTAAATAATTGAGGAAAATTTAAATGTAAATTAGAAATAAAATTGTAAAAAATTTACATTTCTTTTTATTTAAAATAATATTTGCAAGAATTATGGCAGAGGATGGGAGGCGATTCATGAATGTTATGTAGGTGCAAAACGTTACCTCACGTTTTATGTAATTCGCATTGTTTGCCGCATGCGCTTTTATCAGCGGGCTGGTGGGCCGTGCACTTTGTTGCACGACTACCACTGCATGTGCGGAAGTGGCTAAATATTGGTTCTTTTCTTACTTAGGATGGACTTCCGCAAGGTAACGCCTGATTCCATTAAATGTATAATAATATATTAAACTAACACACTGTAATAGTAATAAATTTTACGTACAGTAACAAATGTAGTTTTTCTTGTAATAATATTTATGGCAAGACTAAGTATATCTATATATATACTAGCTGACCCGGCCACGCGTTGCTGTGAAAATTTAAAAAGTGGAAATAATTGAATTATACGGTATTTCGTTCACTACAAAATAAATTTAATTAATTTTATAGCGTCAACAACACGTGGTAATTATGCTGTTAAAATGTAGCTTATATGACACGTTCGTAGATTTACCATAGCAGCGCCATCTATTGATTACTTACTCAACCCAGTCGAAAGGTATCGACATCTGTTAGAATCATTTGGAGTTAACAGATAATTGTGACTGTCAAATAATAACAGACAATAATTAGCAATAAATTAAAATTGCGACTATAATTTGAGATTTAAACTATCCTATCTCTCAAGTTAGATCGAACTGCACATGGTGTGCGAATTTTATTATAATCGGTTAAGTGGTTTAGAAGTCCATTGAGTATAAACATTGTGACACGAGATTTATATATATTAAGATGATAATTTGGTCTATGTACATAATAATAGTGACCTATATAAGATTAGCATTAAAAATAAAGATAACCTTATTCAACCTTTCTCTATACGATACTACAAAACCCATGTAATGTGTAGATTATTTTCTGACAAACTTTAAAAGTTCATTAAACAAAAACTTGGATGCACTACTATATAATGCATGGTTGCACAGACTTTTTAAGACTAGGGGCCACTCGGGAAAATCATGAATTGATGGCCGGTCGCCAGAAGTATAGGTAATAAAATTTTTTTGGTTTTATTCTGGAATAGAATTCAATATTTTTCGAATGTACGAGAGTATTATTTTTGCTGTCGGCGGGCCACCAGTATTCGACCGGCGGGCCGCGGTCTGTCCATCCATGGTATAAAAGATACTGTAAAAGGAAATATAAAAGTAACCTGTCTGAGTTTTTGTTTATTCCTCTCAGATCAGTGCGCGTTTAGAACCTTCTTAGCATTCAGTTAAAATATGCCTTTATAGGGCAGTTCGATCTTGATGCTTATTTCTATAATATTGGGCTCTTGAGACATTCTTCTGTTTACAAATGGTCACTGCAAATGATACTATGTCAATAATAATATATGTATGAATAAACGAAACGAAAGTGTCAATACTTGAACCGTAACATTATTTTCATCACCGAATTGTGAGTGTAAAAGACATAAATTTTAACAGCACCTCATTGTGATATAGTTTTATCTATTTGTACAAGAAATTTACAAACATACAATAGGTACAATGTTATGTACCGGTCGCCTTATTTAAAGCCTTCCCAAGGTGTGAGAGGTAAAAAGAAACAGCGAACTCAGCAATAGAAGAAAAATATATTTCAAATGAAAGGGGAGTGGCAGATAACCTGGTCTCATTTTACAACGTAGGTGGATGCCCTTGATCAGGTGACAGCAGGTCGAAGCAGGGAGCGCCAGGAATATACAGGATGTGCTCATGCTGGTGCGAGGTACGAATAGATTCAACCTTAATGACCAAAAGCTTTTAATAATAAAACACGCATCCCGTTAGGATGCGAGGCGATATAAAGATTGTGGCGTGAATTTAAAGAAGCTCCGAGAATGAAGTTGAAGATCCGAGATGAGAATTTATAACGTAAACTAGAATTAGCCCCGGCGCGTGAAACGACACATAGCTTATGAACGAAACCGACACAAAGAGTGTGCGTCGGTGCGTGAGACATCACATAGCTAGTGAACGCGACCGAGGCCAGGGTCCTTCTCCCGGGCAATGGATCTAAGCTCTTGGAATGTCTGTTATAAAAACAAAGGTCTGCTGAGCTCATAGCGCGCTTCCAAAATCCCACGCCACTTGAGATCTACCGAGCCCTTTCAAGTGATCAAATATTTTTTAATGTGTTACAAATTATGTGACATTTTTTTCATTTAACATTTAACATGCAACGTTACAATTGATCACAGAAGTAACATAATGTTTGTGAAGAAATTGGAATTCAAATCGAAGTATCTACAAAGAAATTACGTTTATTAATTAATGCTCATGTCCAATACAGATAACCCAGATCCCAGAGGTTGTAACCTTTGTGTCTATTAAAAATATTATAATAATAACGTATCAAAATGTTTGCGATAGCAAAGATTTCCTTATATTAATGAGGAAGTTACTTTGAAATAATTCTGTTAAATATCATTTCTTAAAAAAATTGGTTATTTAGAAGTTTAACTATATTCATATTTTCAAAATCAAAATATTGATTTTAAAATTGTACAAAATTCATTATTCAACATGCTGATATGAGTCTCCATTGAGAAGAATTTAAAAAAAGTATTGTTAATGAATTAATTTTACGATAAATCTTTGAATAAATACAAGAATAGGAAAGAAAGGGGCGACTGTTTGGTGCGGAGGATGGATGGAGTCTGATTTGGCGAAGTGGTTGCGTTTACATCAGAGTTCCCCAAACTTTTTTGTGTCGTAGACCCCTTGCAATGTTTTACCGTGTTGGGTAGACCCCCTACTTACCTGATATTGATTTCCTGTAAATTTCGAACTGTAGTGAAGCTTAGTGTTAAAAACTTAAAGTAAAAACACATGTTAATTTATACATTTATTAATTGAATTTAAATTAAAACTACTCAAAATAAAAGTTTGTATCTGTTATGTAAAATATACGTAACATTAAATAAACTATAAATAAAATAACATAAACAATAAGTCAATATTTCTAGTGAGAAGGATGAACCTGATGCTTTAATAATAAATTATCAACATTTGGCGTTAATTTGTATGGGTTAATGTTAAATCTCCTCGGCTAATGATGTCCAGTCTGTGGACCCCCATTTACATTCCATTGACCCCCAAATTTTTTTTCGCTGACGTAGACCCCTTGCAGGTTGTCATAGACCCCTAAGGGTTGATATAGACCACTTTGGGAATCACTGGTTTACAGGATGCTGGGAAACATATGGTTTCAGATTCAACAGTGGGAAAGTGATAATAGAAGTGGATAGGATTGATCTTTTCGGAAGATGCCTCATGCCTGTTAATAGGTAAAAAAAATTCCGAGTATTTGAATGGGTGAACACATTTGATGCACTGCAATTCCGGTACGAACGCATCAGGATCATAAGGACATTATAAAAATGTCAAAAATACTTTATTTAACACTAGATGGACTATCACTTTGATGTGATAAGTCTACTGGCTGTTCGGATGAGAAATGCATTAGTTCCGCGAAGAATAGGTGAAAGAAAGTGAAAGAGACTATTTTTTGGACAAGAATTTAAAATTATGTAATTTAGTTTAAATTGAAAAATCCTGGAAGCGAACATATTATTCTAAAGGTTTATTATCCATGAAGTCATTTACAGTGCTTATACATTTTTTTTTTAAATCTAAAATTAGTAGTGTTACAAACATTTGTTATCTGGGATCCCTTTCAAAAAGTGTACATATTGCCCATACTAAGATTTGCGAAATCGATGACGTTTTACGACAGCTGCAAAAAATTTTTTTTTTTCATAAAATTTTTTCCAAAAAAATACCCATAGGATTTTGTAATTTAGCTGTATTGTATGTGTTCTGCTTCTATATACATATAATAGAAGTTTATTGTATGTTCATAAGAACGTTACCGATTTTCCTACGAAGTATAATGTACACAGTATAAATAAATGAAGCAAAAATAAAATTTTATTTTTGTGTATCAAAGAATCGACTTCATCAAGTTAATAAATCTTTGTAACAGCTATAAATACACAGTATAGTGCCACGGAGTTGTATCCATCGTATGTTAAATTTTATTTAGCAAATCTAAATGCACATTATAAATAAATAGAAAAATGGCGAAAAGAACAAAACGTGCAAATAATCAACTTTTTGTCGTAATTAATATCAATATGTAGCAGTATCATTGCAAAGAAATTCTATAGCTAACATAATACGTTATTAAAATACTGGTATTGGATACATCCCCATATCTTAAGCCTCATAACCGAGGGTCGTGACCTTCGCGGATAACTTACTCGATGACCTGCGCTATAGATTGCGATTGTCGGCTACGTATGCAGCACTTCATTGAACTTTATTGTCAACTTGAGTATCAGACTAAGCATTACGCATAAATGAACACAACAACAACACAACATCAACACCACAACAACACCACAACAACATCATAACAACACCACAACAACACCACAACAACACCACAACAACACCACAACAACACCACAACAACACCACAACAACACCACAACAACACCACAACAACAACACAACAACACCACAACAACAACACAACAACACAACACAACATAATATAACATAGCCATAACATTTCAGTGTACATGTCTTGGTTCCATAGACCAGGGGTCGGCAACCTGCGGCTCGCGAACCACTTCGGCTTTTTGGATATGAAACTGCGGCTCTTTAGTTCTATACGCATATGTTATTTATTTTTTAAAAAGTAATTCAATAATTGTTCTGATTCGACTAACGAGGATTGGGCACCGTTTCTATATCCCCTACCCCGTGACGAGCGTAGTCACTGTCGTCAGTATATGTGAAGTACTATTTATTGTTGACAAGAAAAAAGATTGTCGCTCTTTAAAAACTTTGAAATTGTAATTTTTTGCTCTTCTGACCCAAGTTATTGCCGACCACTGCCATAGAGGAATGTTGACTAAAGAGTCTATGTTATATTATAATGCTATATCTAGTATCTGAAGGCCTTTGTTTTATATATTAAACATCGATGAAACATTTCAACAAATAAACATACAACTGAAAACAATTTCACGAAAATTTTATCGAGACCAATGTTTCAAATTTAAATTATGTGAACAAGCTGCACCCCGCGGGCATTACTACGCTATCAACTAAAATAAATTTAAAGGAAAGATATTACACAAATATTCAATTCGTTTTGAGTTATTTTATTGATTTTGTTCATTTCGAAAAAAATTGTGTAAGTCGTTTCGTTACAATTCTATATCCACACCCACTACTCGAAACATCGACATTCGTTCGCTTTTTTCGTTTCAATTCAAGTCATACGCGGCAATGAATGAAATTCCTATGTAGGATTTCCCCCCTCTGTCTAAAAATTATAATTTAGAAATATAGGCTCTGACTATGTTAAAGGGAAATTTTGTAAAACCAATTAAAAAAAAATGAAATTCATTGGTATGACAGTAGCGCCATCTGTCGAAAGTTAGTCATACTAACTTAGAAACCTTCATGGGCTCTTACGCTATAACTTTGCTAGAGATTCTTACATGATCAAATGCATAGTTTATTATTCTATAAAGGACATACAGACAAACATTCAATGTTATATATATAAAATTACAATATATACAGTGAGGTTCGTTAAAGATATCAAAGCTTTCAAAGGGTGCAACTCAAATAAAAGAAAAATAATTCAAATATTAAATTCAGTAATAATATTAGAGTCACCAGAAAGTAATGTCGCATTCTTAAGTTAGATTCACACGACTACGTTCTTAACAAGTTTTTATTTCTAATCAACAATATATTCACCTTCGTTATCAACAACCTTTTGCCGTCTATTATACAAAACAATGCCGGAGCAGTAATAAATCAATCGGTTTTTCTGTAAAATATGTCGACAGAAACGACATTACTTTACGTCAGAAAAAGTGTTTAAAATTCGAACGACTACATATCATAATTAATTACAATATATCTTTCCCTTCTGATTCTGTACTGCTAGAAGTTGTTGGCCATTGCAATTGAAGAAATAAATTAATGTCACATATTTAATAGTGTTCATTTTGTACAGGCTATTGTAAATGTGTATAAAAGTGTTAAGCTTTTTAAAGAGAAACATAATATATACTTTAAAACGGCGCGAAAGCAAAATGTCATAGATTATCAAAGAATGTTGACATTCGACTTTTTTTTTTTATTTTGGTCCAAAGAAAACCGTGCAATATTGTTATACATACAGCTTAATATTAAAAAAAAAAAAAACTAATTGCAAGATTGCATTTGGTTTAAAAGTTCGATGTCAAATTTGAATCTTAAGGTATCTACATACTACTATATTATCGGACATACTAATTTATTACCGGATTTTGCTGCTAAAACCATTGAAGAGATAGTTCAGGAATAATGGGCCGCGATGCATCTATGAACGTTAAATTCTCTCGTAAACAAAACACGAGAAAATACAATTGTGCAAATAAATGAAAGAAACCTTCACAGCCCAATGGATTGGCACATTGAATTGGGCTGGCCATATACCGCGCAGAATTGGTAACCTGGACTTTCACCATAAAGTTGACAGATGATTTCCTTATGGTTGTCTGCAGATGCAGGTCGCTTTTAGCCGGTAAAACCTTCCAAATAATCACCCTGTATAGTCAGTTTTTTTATAATTTATAACATCGTATTACGACACATGAGTCAGTCGTAAAAATAAAATAAAAAGTTGTATAAAATATTCAAATATATTTTTGCGAACGATGCAAATAAATATCGGTTTTAATGCATTTGGAATACAGAAGAGGTGATCGACCTCGCCATACATGGGGACTGTTGAACCCAAATTTACAGTAAGTCCGGTTTTACTAAGTGCACATATTCACAAACACGTACGGGTATTGAGAAATATTAAACCAAAAATATCTGTTCGTATTATCATTTATTATATATTATTTGTTTTCACAACTTGATCATTTATTTAATTCCTCTTTTTAATTCTGAACGCCTTATAGGCATTCTCTAGCACTCAATCCATATTGGAACAGAGATCAAATCTTTTGAGGCAGCTTTTTTCACTATACATAATCACATACAAAACTTTAAAACAATACTGTTATTTTAGAATTAACCTTGTGCAAAATGCTCCACACTTCTTAAAGACTGACAATTGGCCTTCGGACTCCGGACTTAAACCCTTTGGACTATAAACTGTGGTCCGTATTTAGAGGATATGGCCTGCTCTGAGCGTCACCCAAATATTGAGTCGCTCAATAAATCTTTAGAGGCAGGAGTGATCAAGTTTCCAATGGAAACCTTTCGTAAATCCATAGACGCATGGCCCGAACGTTTAAAAACGTGTGTTAAAGCTAAGGGTTGACACTTTCAATAACTAGTTCAGTAAGTTTACATATCATTTTCACTACACATAATCACATATAAAACTTTAAAATAATTTTATTATTTTAGAAATTACCTTGTGCAAAATACCCGTTAAATACCTTAAGGTTTAGGACAATGTGCCAGGCCAACTCATCAAAAAATTCTGCTTTAGGAGGTCTGGTAAGATGAACGGAGGTATATTAAGGTTTTCACATAAGGTCACGTGGTTACTGTCTTTTGGATTCGAATCGGGAGCAGTGTTTGAGTAAGTGGTGAAAAGGCTGTATTGCTAAGCCTTGTAGTAGGCGTGCTATGGGGTGAAAACACGACGACGATATTTTACTAGCATATAATATTTAATACACTTTTTCTTACTAATTATATAGAAGAAAAATATACCTGAACTTCGTGTCGTTTTGATTTTCACATGACAAATAGAAGACTTGAACAAAATTATATGATTGGCATTAAAAGTAACTAACGAATGTCTTGCCAGGTGCTTCTTTTATAGAATCATCGATGCTTGACTAGCGTATGGAGAAATTGAAACCAATAATTCAATAAATAATAATTTAATAAATACTTGTTATATTGCTGTTTCATTCCGGTATTATTTCTCACCCTATTGGTTTTTTGAAAGGGTGTAAAAATTAATTGAGTATTTTTAAGCATATATCCTTTAAGAAGATTAAACCAGAGGAAATAATTTCAAATTTAGAAGCTCTTGGTATCTAAATTTGTAAGACAGATGTTTCCTCTTACGCGCTTTCTCTTCTAAATTATTTCAACCATTTTTTTAGATTCGATGCGGTCATCTGTTACCTGTAAAGGGATACATTACAAAATCATTGTTTATACAGTAATGTAATCGTAATTTATGTGTACTGCTAGAGTACCTTAATAAATAAATACGTTAATTGATATGTATGTTAAACTGTTTAAAGGCTTTTACAAGTTTGTAGGTGTAATCACTGATTCTGTTTACAACAATCTTTGTTTACAGCTGCAGGTGCGCTGGTAATCTAGCAGCTAGACAAGTCCGCGGGTATGATTCATCAGCGCGGACAGTTTTTCCTCCTGCTGTTCGTCGGTGGAGCGCTATCGCAGAGAGGTGAGTCACCATATATATGATACGGTATGTGCTACATATTTTTCCTTATCATAATTTTGGAACGACACTTTAGTATTATTAATAACAATCTAGATGGATCAGTGAAGGTCTAAATTGAATTTTCTTGTTATTATTAGTAGCCGAAGGGTGTTCACAGATATAGGCCTTCCAGATATATTTACAATAGGACCCGTTGGTAGCGAACTGCCTATGTTAAAAATAATTTCTAGCCTTAGCGGTTCGTGTTTATTTCTTTATTCTTCTCCATTTCATTCGTATTTTAGAAGTATAAAGCTTTTTTTATTAATTCTAATTTTGTATCGCTAGTGTTTTTTTTTACAATATTTTTTTTGGCTTTTACTAAGCGCAGACAGTTGGGAGAAGGTTGCCGCTATTTGAAACGGATCTTTCTTCTCCCAGCTACGAGTCACGAAAGCTTCTTTTTATTATTTACAATATTTCTTACATAATTTTTTCTTATGGGTAAATACAGCTTAATTTTATACATATTAACAATAAAATTTGTAAGATTTACTCAATTATATATTAGTTGCTATATAGTTTTATTTCAAGTCGCTGCCCAAGCGCTACAGACTGTTAAATGCCTTGAGATTTAGGACAATGTGCCGGGCCAACTTATCAAAAGATTCTGCAGTAGATTTTTTCTTTAGAAGGTCCGGTAAGCTGAACGGAGGTATATTAAGGATTTCACATAAGGTCACGTGGTTACGTCTTTTGGATGCGAATCGGGAGCAGTGTCTGAGTAAGTGATGAAAAGTCTGTACTGTGGAGTCGTCACATGGGCAAGTCTCATTATCGATTATTTTAAAACGGTGCAGGTACTGCTTGCAGTACCCGTGCCCGTTTAGTAGTTGTGTGAGATGGAAAGATGTCTTGATGAGTTTTCGCAGTTTGTTGATGTCGGTGAGTTTCGAAAGGAGGTCCTATGGTATGTCGACCCGGAGCCGAGCTCTCGTATCTCGTATAAATAGAGAGCTTTAGGAGTAAAGAGAGGTTCTCTATTCTGATTGAAATAAAAGACTTTTGTATGAAGTAAAGCATGTGACTGTTCCTGATGAAATGCTTTTATGGTAATGCTAGTATTAATAAATGTAAATAAAATCATGAAAGGTTCTCATAGTCGCGCAGTATGAGATGCTTGCTTGTCAACGTTTTCTTGCATTTAGACGGTCCTCCGTGCTCTGTCAGCAAGACTACTATTTTCTCTTTGCTTAACCCTTTGGGACACGCTGGTATTAAAAATGTTCCACTTTTTTGATGCGTAATAACGCATGGTGGGACTTTTATCGACCCACATGGAAATATTGGAATAGTTGCGCGCTCATACATTTTTTTCTGAACTTTATTATTTAAAGTAATTGGCAACACCATTAGCAATTGTTAAAAATATACTCGATTGCGCTGGCAAGGTTTATCATCATATGATAGGTTCATCAAGTGTTGAAACCGAAAATTTTTAGTAGTTAACGACAGAATTATTTTTTTTATATCATTATTAATAATAACACACCAATTTTGTTCATTTTTTAACGAAATAAAATTTCTGTGCAGTATGGGTATTTTTATTTTCTAAAATTCCATGCCTCAAAGGGTTTAGGAATATCGTTGGTAGGGACTTGAGGGTTTTCAATTGAATAACATATGTTGAAAAGCAACAGTCACAAATCTCATTTTTCCTTTTACCTTGTTTAAGGAAAAAGAAGGAGGACTCATATTTCTTTTTTTACCTTTTCCTGCTTTCCTCATATCAGTTTCTTTGGGTTCTAGACAATTTGATTGAGTAATATGTAAAAACCGCTGACAATCTTATATTACATAACTTGTTGAAATTTTACTCAATTTTTCTCAAACTATTTGGATTTCATAATTTATTATGATAAGTCACAAGTTCTAATCTGTAAGAAGGATAATCAAAACCTCGTTTTAAGTTGTAATGTTTTCTTCAACATTTATGATTCGTAAAAACGGTAATACAAACAAATACAGATAAATACTTATTTTACCGGTATAAGCCTGTTTAGCACGGAGTTATGTATTTCTTTCATGTTTTATTTTACAGAAAACGAGAGATGCTACGATGAGAAAAGTAATTTCGTGGGGAGATGCCGGCGTCAGAACGACTGTCCCTCTGCGGGCAGCTATTTCGCGTGAGTTTCTTCTTTCTTCTTCTTAACTTATTGTCAGGTGACACATGGATGTTAATAAGCCTCCATATGATGCCTGGCCATATCAGCCCGCTGATAAATGCGTATGCGGCAAACAATGCGAATTACACAACTGCCACCGTTAATTCACTCAACACGTGTTTCACCCCTCCACGGGATATCTTCAGGAGTTATGTTACACCGACTAGTGCAACTCTGTTTTTAGCACTGGCTGGCGGGCGGTGCACTTGGTTGCACGACTGTTTGTTGCACACTGCATGTGCGGAAGTGGCTACATATTGGTCCTTTTCTTACTAAATATTTATGTTAAATTATGCAAGAATGAATTGTAAAATATTCATACATATTTTAGATAAATAAATAGATAAGCAGTTCAAACTGATCTAGTACAAAACCCTCCTCACGTCGCGTCGCTCAATATTTAGAATCTTGAATATTTTTGGAAAATTGTTCTCGCTATTTTACATTTGTGCCGGTCTTCCGCTACCACCAGATCGGACTGGCGCATGGGGCTGCGGTCCAGTGGTCGCCGTCTATCGACTTTTCTATTGATTAATCACTTTTGAAAGTTTCATAATTGCTTTTCCAGGTCATGTGACCAAAATCTCAAAAAATTGATTTATTATAGTGTGTGTTGCTGCACACATAATTAAATATGGAAATATAAATGTGAAAGGTCACATTTTATAGATTAGTACATTTTGAAATAATTTTATAAAATATTTCTGAATAAATGTTGAAATATGTCCACAAAACTTTTTGTGAATACATTTAAAAATAGTTATTTTTATTTTATGTAAATAAATGAAAAGAAATTAAATTCGTAAAAATATATGAAGAAAAAGTTTTATTTAAACGTTGTTATGTATAAATTAAAAATTAACTTGATTTAATTTACAGATCTACAGGCATCCGCCCTTCGTACTGCGAGTACTCCGTAAGGAGGGTGTTGGTGTGCTGCCGGGAGGGGAACTCGTTCAGACCCTCGTCGACCACTACACAGCGGCCCGTCACCGAGTGAGTTTTATTCTGTTAGAGAAAATATTAGAGAAAAAAATATTATGACCGTACATAGTCAACATAATACCGTGATCAAAAAATAAGGTGAATTTGTTAATCTAATATATAAAATTTCCATGTCACAATGTTAGTTACCGTACTCCTCCGAAACGGCTTGACCGATTTTTACCAAATTTTATATGCGTATTCAGTAGGTTTGAGAATCGGCTACTATCTATTTTTCATAACCCTAAGTGATAAGTGTGGTATGAAAAATAGGTTTTTTTTTATTTTAATTTTTTTATGATCCAGCATACAAAAATACATAGAACCCTAAATTTTCACTCTACGATCAACCCAAATTTTTTATTTGTTAATTAAAAACTTATTTTTTTTGCAAAGCAACGTTTGCGGGATGCAGCTAGTAATATGTAAATTCTTTATTTATTTTTCCATGTCAATTACATCCTCTTGAAAATAGTCTCAGTCCGTTAAAACGCACTTTTGCCCACGTTTTTTCCTGCACTCAAAACAGTCGGAATAGTCTTTTTCCGGCATAGCTTTCAAGATCTCTCACGATTCCGTTTTTATCTCCTCAATCGTTGTCAAAATAGCATTCTCGCATTGGCCTTTGGAATTTACTGAATAACCAGAAATCGCACAGAGCCAGATTAGATGAATAAGGTGGTTTAAAAAAAACGTTAACAACTACTTGTGTAACTCTGAGATCAATAAATTATTTTAATAAACAGACGTTTGACTAATTTTATAGACAGTCCTAGCAAAATATAACTGCCTTCCTAATGCCCGGGAGTTTTTAATGACAATTTCATCTTAATTTTTGATCACAATAGTATACATATATGACAGTCTGATCTATATGCTTAAGAATATTAATAAATTTAAGAAAAATGCATAAAATAAACAAGTTGTAATTTTTTTGGCGAGCCGCATACAATGTATCACTTATTAATAATCTACAAAACTTTATTTTTTTTTAAGAAATTATAATTTAATTCATTAATAGTTTCAGTTTAGCATTTTTTATAATAAATTTTATAGCAATATTTTAATGAGACAAAGTCGATAGAATAACATAAATTTTAGAAATGCTTCGCGGCTCACATAAACATGATTAACGGGCCGCTTGTTTCTCTTTCCTGGTCATTTTTCTTTCCCTGTAGATAGAAGCATTGCTTGAGTTTGTTCCGCCAGTGTAGAAATAACTATAGAATATAAGCTGTGAACAATACTTTTGTAAATATAGCTTTATTGGAGGTACGCCAGACAATTATAATAGATCGCGCGGTAAAGAAATTAACAAAGAAAAATACATGCGTTCGCCGCCGTAACCGACTTGTATCTAGGACGATCGATGCCCGTCGCCTGCGCAAACGACTCATCGCTCTGCACTCGACCTCGCTTCACGGCAACTCCGCTAGATGGCGCACAGTGACATAGTTGCCACACCACTTTATCCCCTAGCACTAATTCTTCCAAGTGGTAGCAATGTTAGCCAGGTAATATCAACTAAAGCAAGCATCCCTGAGTCAGAATGGTATTATTGACGAGTGACAATCCAAGCCGAGTTACCTTCGGGACTTTAAGCCCAATTACTTGAATCAGGTCAAATTGTTGTATATACTGGACCGTGGCGGGGATTCCTTGGCAGCCATCACCGCTACCTTAAACAGACGTTGTATAGAATATGTAAATAATAAAATAAAGAATAAAAAAAATGTACCTAGCCACCTAAGAGTAATAAGGTGATGGAAGGAAGGCGATGAAAGCAAGAAGGAACGAAAGAACAAAATGAAAGATATTGTGATAGAAATAAGGTAAGAATAAAAGAAATTGAGAAGTATGACAGTGAGTGAAGAATAAAGATGAAAAATCTGAAAAACTTATTTGTAAACAAAGACCCTGATCCTAACTAATTAGGGGTACGAGAGGCCTCCAATAGCGGGGGCCATTAAAAAAAAAACAGACGTTGTAGTCGACTTGGGGCCCTGTGTGCGCTGTCGCATAGAATCCAGCGGAATCTGCAAATGCCAAGCAGAGTAAGTTAGGTCAAAAAAGCGTATGCACAAAGAAGTCACGAAAAACCCAGTTATCGTGGAACAGTGCGACATTGACTGGTGGCTGTGCTAAACAGACACCCCACGTGTGTTCTCTACGTTCGAATAGTTGCAACGGTGTTGCACAATTTTTTTCGTTAAAAAAATATGCATCAAAAAATGTTTAAATTTTCACGAGGTTCATTAAAACTTTTCTTTGAGTTCTAAAGTCCTTAATTTTAATTACAGGGAGAGACCGATATGGGGACTGGGCCTTAGCAATGGAAACAAAAGAATCAGCGAACGAAGTGAGTATCATTATTATCTCTCAGAAAATGTGGGAAGAGAGATGTTTAACCGATGATAATATTTTTTTTTATAATTTTAACATTTGAAATTTTTTATTAGCTGTCACAGAGTTTGTACTGATTTCAGTTGTTCGCTAGTCGCATTCCAATAGAAATATACAGGTATATTTATAGATGTAAAAGATATAAAGGGTTAAATCTATGGATCATTAGCTTTCAATTAAGGTACGACATCATATACAAAAACCTAAAAAAATAACGTAATGATAATACAGTAATAAAAAGCGTTTTCAAAATATGCGGTATCAAAATTTAATATTGTTTACTATACTGTCCGTGCAAAATTTGTGTTATTAGCATATCGCATTCCAATACAAAGTATAAATTAATGTTACATATTTCATTTTTAATTACTTTGATAATTAATTAAATGTGAAACAAATAAGTATTTTTTTCTGATCGATAACCACTGATCGATGGAGTTGTTAAATGACATTATAAATTTGCAACGCGCGAAGTTCATAATCAACTGTCAAAACGCGCGAAGTTCATAATCAACTGTCAAAACGCGCGAAGTTCATAGCCAACTGTCAAAACGCGCGAAGTTCATAGCCAACTGTCAAACGTACGAAATTCAAAGAGATCATGTTCCACGTCTCTCTGTTGCTGTTTGGCCTGTCACTTACGTATATCATTATCCCACAATCTATTTGTTTTGCCGAATTAACTTTTTTCCTGCGGGACCCTTCCATTTTGTCGTTCCACTGGTTGTTTTTATAACGTGACGTATGCTTCCACTGTCAGATTAGTTTTAAGACAATTTTAAATGCAGTTTGAAAAGTTAGTAGATTGTTTCTAACAGGCTTTATTCGATATTTAAAAGATAGGCTTTTCCCAGCAATTTATTTTTATGGTAGAAATGATGATGATAAGATGTCATAAATATAATGAAAGCAACTGTTCAAAATCTGCCCTGATCTCAAAAAAGTTCATAGTTTTTGGTATTTATTAAATGTTTAATACCCCCTGTAATAATTATAACTATATTTACATGAGCTATAATAGTCAAAACGTCCGAGTAAGGCGTTAATCAGTTAGTAAAAACAGCAGTTTAGTAAAAATAAAACGGTTATTAACAATGTTTGATATAGATCAGGTGGCGGAAAGTCACTTGGTGCAGCCAGCGTAGGATCGTTCATTGCGACGATTCTTGGGGGAGGCATATGCTTTGCAGGCGTCTATCAGGTGATATGATGGTGATAATGATGACAATGTTTTAGGTTAACTGTATTTGTGATACATATGTGATACACTTGTTTCCAATTGCAGCCAAAAGGCGAAGATCATTTATGATGATGAATGTTTTCAGAATGCGAAGAGTACAGCAAGGCGGTTATAAATCAGGTAGACTTCATCAGTCTGCTGCCGGAGCCAGAAACGATGTCAATCACCGATGTGAACTGTAATTACACGGGCGTGGAGCTCATTGTGGGCGGTGAGAATGCGCAGCAGGGGGAATTCCCGCATATGGTACGTTTTCTTCGTCTTTCCGTTAAAATTGACAATTTAAAAAAATAAATTAAGCCCCATTTCTTGCTTTGACGAAAGGAAGCGGCTCGGCATGTACTTATTTCTGAAACATATAAAGTTCATAAAATAGAAACTTGTGAAAAAATCGAGTTGTATTGTGAAGAATTTTTAAGTGATAATAGAGTTTGTGAATCAACTGCTTTACTGTAAGAATATTGTAAAAGTGACCACAAGGAAATCCGGGTGAATTTGCTGTAGACTCTTCTCATATCAGGTCACGTTTGTAGCTCTCGTAGCCTTTATTTGAAGTTCATTGTCATTATAAGGTAGCTCTATCTGATTCCAGTCTCTGTAAAACTTTCCAGGAAAAGAAATTTAATGAAGTCTAAAAATTTTCACTTTAAATAAGTAAATAATTGTATTTTTGGCATCAGGCTGCAATTGGCTGGCCTGGCTTAGGAGGAGGGGTGGCGTTTAGCTGCGGAGGAAGCCTGATCAGCAATAAGTTCGTCCTGTCGGCAGGACATTGCAACAAGCGACCGCGGTTTGGTGAACCCACTGTCGTCCGTTTGGGCGAACAGAACATGAATCCTTCCGTGAGAGATGGAGCAAATCCAATTGACGTAAGTTCAGTTTTATTACTACCCAAAATTCGTTTTTGTAGCAATTTCTTTGAGCCGTGGACGAAAAACATTTTTTATTGACGTCAAGATGAGTGTACAGAACAGGCAAAATAAAAAAAAATAAAAATAAAATTACGTATTTAGTTAACATTGAAATAGCTTAGAGTTCAACATCATTCTCAAGGTCCTTCGAGATGTCTGCTATGAGGTTATTAACATTTTATAACGCTTAATTTAAAGTTTTATGTTATATTACAACATTTATTACAATAGAAATAGGAGCTTTCTTAAAATCATCATTCTTAACATGATGGGAATGGAAGACAAGTCTTCAATCCCATCACAATCATTGCTGCCACAGGACGTGTTCTGATGGACATGTGTTTCCAATTGAGTGTCAAGCAAAATTAGTTTCTGCTTCAGATATTTACATTACATATATCACACAATCTAGTAAAATCAGTAATGTTTTTGAAGACATACATTTTCACACGCGTATTAAGAAGTGACTATCAATAATTTGTTTTACATTCTTCAATTCTATGTTCTTCTGTTCTTCAGTTTGTAATGCTATGCCTTGTATAACTAGGTGCAAATCAAGAAGATCCATAAACACCCAGACTATAAGCCGCCGAATCGGTACAACGACATCACTCTGTTCGAGCTCGCGGAGGAAGTCAAGTTTAATGACAACGTGAGACCGGCTTGCTTGTGGAACAAGCCCGGCTTCGGTGGCCACAAGAAGGCCCTCGCCACCGGCTGGGGAGTCACAAACCCTGGTGAGAATTGCTTAGGAGTACACTTAATTCGTAAATCAATTCATTCCCAAGCACTATTAACACTTAAAAATTTTTTTACACAAAATTCTATTAAAGATTTTTTAACAAATTAATTAAACTTTATAAATTTACGACATGATAAATTAGAGACATTACATGGGGAGTGTATTTGATATCGTACCATGTGCTCTATGACTGGAGACCAGAACCTGCAGGGACCAGGCGGACCAGGTGGAAGCACCCTTAGATATTTTAAGGGCTGGTTGAACAACTTTAAACTTGCATCTCGTCAATTTGAGAATTAAGCGGAAAGTCCTTTTTGTTAATATACAGGATGTTTGGTTATACGTGTAAAAGTTTTCAAGGGGTGAATGTGTAGCTCATTATCAGTGAATGTATGGTACACACTATCCAAAATCGATGGTTTCAGAAAAATATTTTTTTAGAAACAGGATTACTACAAATTAAAATGACTTATTGTTTACTATCTACCCCTGTATACTTTGTACTGTCAGAAGCTATTGGCATGTTGAATTTCAATAAAAAAAGTATTGTAACTAATTTTAGAGGGATCACTTTATGCAAGATGATTTGAAATAGATATACCAGTTTCAAAGTTTTTTTTGTTGAGAAATGAGCTATACATTCACCCACTGCGACCTGAATAATTGGTGTAAAAGCTAAGACACCAATTATTCAGGTCGCAGTGGCAGATTTATTTCAATATGACCGACGAAGTGTCAAAATAAAGGCAGGATTTTTTTTTAATTTTGTAGACACTATGGAGACTTCTGATGAGCTGCAGAAGGTGTCCCTGTTTCTCCTCTCCAACGACTACTGTTCCACGCTGTTGGACACGAACAGATACTGGGACGGGTTCATACCATCGCAGATGTGTGCCGGTGAACTGCGAGGTGGGAAGGACACTTGCCAGGTATAATACATTTTTTTAAATATTCCAGCAGGTCGCCTATGTTTAAATCGTCGTTCTTTTTTCTTCTTATCATCATCTCTTCCAGGCATTGATCTCTATCAAAATCTGATACGATGAGCATTTTTGCACTGCTGGCATCCAGCGATTAAATCAACGGTCTACTGAGGATCCCTAGGACTCTGGCAGCTGTCGGTTGCACTAGCGATGTCAGCTGCCCTTCGAGCCACTTCGGTGACCTAGGTCCTTCTGCGGACCTCTTAGTTTCTGATTCAATCTGGCAGAGACGCTCCGAGCATAACCTTTTTCTAAAAAATAAAAGGAATATAGTAGTACCAAAAATAGTGCAATAAATAGTATAATATAAGATGATAATTACAAAGAAAATACGTGTTAAATATTTGAACAATAAACAATGTTGCAAAATAAAATAGTAAGGAAACCTAGAATGTAGTGGTTGAGGATGGATGTATGGCTAATGGAATGAAAGAGAAAGACTGGGAAAGTCCCTGTCCCACACGAGATAGGGGAACGAGAGGTCCCCAACAGAGGGAACCATAAAAAAAAAACTTTTTCTAAGGCTCTTATGCGGTCTATCGTAAATATACTCATAAATCCATGAGTCCTATTTCACATCGACGCAGAGACTTGTTCTAATTCGCTTACCCACATTGTTATTACCAGCGTTCTTTAGTAGCTTAACCCAACTTAAACTTGGCACACGACATTTTTAAGTTTATTATACCTTTTAAACTATATATACAGTAGTAAAAAGGTATATCAGCTGACATGATGTTTATCTGATATATATATTAAGTAACATTGTGATATTCCAGGGTGATTCAGGTTCGCCTTTGCAAGTTGTGTCCGAAGAAAACCAGTGCATCTTCTACGTGGTGGGAATCACATCGTTCGGAGGGAAATGTGCGAAGAGTGGACAGCCTGCAGTGTACACCAGGGTGTCCAGCTACTTGGACTGGATAGAGAGCGTCGTATGGCCGGGCCAATAGGTCATATACATATGTGACGCGTTATGAATATATTTCTTTTTTAATTTAAATGCAGTTTTATTTGATTTTGTCAATACTTTTGTACAATAACAGATGGCCTTGAGGTTCTGGAGTGGTAAACACGGACCGGTAGCTTAGCACGTCCGGTGAATGGTGCGCCCCTACCATAAACGGAGCATTCGGAGTCGCGGGAGTTTAGGGTGGGGGTCCTAAACTCCCACTAGCTTCGGCGACTCTGAGACGGACGATGGTTCGACGTGGTCTCGTACCATCGTGTTAGCACCACGAGGGTTTCGGGGGTAGCGTAGACACGCATACCCCGGGACGGGCTATCGAAAAAAAACACGGCGCGAGGTAAGACTGCGTGGCGATCCCTGACCGAGAGATACCGCGGTCCCCCGTTTAGCGCACAGGGCAACCACCGGGGGGGGGGGGAGGGGGCGGTTTAATGGGTAGGAATTCCACATACCCCTGTCCTCCCCCCAGAGGCAGGGCATCTTAAACACCGGAAGATTTCCCCCTCCGAAACAAAAAAAAAGGATCTCTAAAGATGCTTCATACAGGCTGCTTCTAATCGGTGTTATTGAAAATCTATGAGAGAGGCCGTCGTTCACTGCCAGATTTGTTAAGTGATGATGAATGTTACGAGTGAAGGTTAGCGATAAAAGGAAACATCTGTCATCTATTTTACTTGAACAGACTTGCTTTACAAGGACCATAGAGAAGGGATACTGATCTACACATATTTCTTTAGGCTACATAAAATTAACAAATCTATTGAAGGCTCCGGTAGAGCCATAATCAAAACAATAAAACATTAATCTGGTTATTCTTTTGTCACAAATATTCGTAATTAATTAGTTACAATATTTCATTACAAGTTTTACTATCCGGTGTAAGAGAACCGAGACTTGCGATGAGCTTGCAGCCTGGGGTTCAATTTTCGAGATTGTAGAAGTCACACTTTGTGAATTAATAATATAAGAATGTCACTGTTCATATAGAAGTTTCCAGAAGATAGCACAGGTAGCAGCGTCCTCTGCATACCATAGCACCACACTGCGATCGCGAACCAGCCAGTCAAGCGTAGCGATTATAGTACCTAGTCTAACTACAAATTCTGTTACTGCTTGCATACATTAAAAAAATAAAATTATACCAACACCTTACTTTGCGTCGTGGTGACATCCCAAAAAAATACGACGCAGGTTGAAACGCCGCGAAGTGAATTAAGATTTTCTATAGCAAACCATGTAAAGATCGAATATAGGTTCCAGGGTCACGAAAATACAACTTTTTTAAAAGAAAATTGAACAAAGTAAACATTTAAATAACAAAAATAATATAACTCTGCCAATAAATAAATTGGAATAATATTTACCTTTTTTGTAACCAGGAACAACACGTAAAAAATTATAAATTTATTATTCTCTTTGAAAAAAAAAAAACACAACACACTATATAATTGAAACTAAATTCTAAAATTAGCAAAATAAAAAGTGAAAATACAACTACATTAAAATTGCGTTGATTTTTAGTTAGAAAGGTAATCACCGAGTTTTGATGGCATGGCGCTATTAGAAACAAAAGTGTTGCCATCTTTAAAAAAAAAATTTCCAAAAAAAAAACAAATTAAAGACTCGAACCCAAAACAACGCAATCTCGAAATTCTAACGACGCACAGTGAAATTTAGTACTAATTAAACAGCGACGCAACTTTGAAAAAAACGCAGAACGAAACGACGCAAAGCGAGGTATTGGTGTAATTTGAAATTCGAACATTAGCTTCTGCGATAGAAGCATACTTTTTTCCTGCCATTATTGTATGTTTTTTGTTTAGAAATTATAGGATATTTTCTTTGTAACAGAATTTATGGCTAGGCTAGGTATATCTTCCCATAGATCTTTGTCTGAGGCCCATGCCATGTATTAAAACAGCAATAAATATAAGAAAAATAACGATGTATAAATGTCACTCTTTCTATAAGCTTCATAAAATTAGTAATGTTTTTGGGCAACTGTGTAAGGTGTTACAAATTACTCGCATAATGTTTGTAGTTTATATGTTAATAAGTAAAAAAACTGTACAAAATACACTAGTGTATGTGAAAATACACAATTCTACCACAGTGTAATATGATAATAAAGCTTAGAAATGAATTGCCTTGCTAGATTATTAAAAAATTGTGAAATTGAATACAAAAAATGTCAAGAGTTTGTTGAAGGATTCTATTATCGTTGCGCCGAATCTGATTTTAATTCCTGTCGAATTTGACTTTTCAGGACATTTTTTTCACGACGTACATAATCGGATATTGGATCGTTTGTGGATATGAATTAAAAAAAGAATCCTTTAATACATGCGATGCTATAAAAATGAAAAAAAAAATAACCGTTAGCCAGAAATTTTTAAGTGTATTTTATTTTTGTTTAAGTACATTTGAATGTTTGAAAATATGTATTAATAAAATTTGTTATTACCATAATTTAAACTAAAATTAACATTTCTCGGATCCGACTGGTCGGCATACAGCACGACTGAGTGCCAAATGTTCGTATCCGAGTGCTGGGGTTGGTAAAGGTTTGTTCATCAATATCGTAGATATTTATTCTGCGAGTGAGTTTTTATATTCAAAACTAACATTTAGAACCCTAATCAACTTTAACTTTCACTTTCAAGGTAACTTTGGAGATAGAGTTGATATATCACGCGTATATGAAATATAAAAAATACATATTTCAGAATGTATCATAGATGGAAATATATCTTACAACAATATTTACATGAGAGTGACAGTTACAAATTTCGTAGTTTCGTAACATGTTATGTTCAGCCGTCGAAATTCCTACACCAATTGTTATATTGAATTATTATGAAGATAAATTACTGGCTGATGATATTCATTAGTTTCTAATTTCTAAAGAGAAGAAAATACATTTTATATTTAAAAATTATAATTATAAAGAGAATCTTCCAAGTAACCAGCGTTAGAATTTCTACGCTTTATATTAAGAATCTCTATTGCAATATGCTTGGAATTTTTCAATACGACCAGCTGATTGTTGAGTTGAAATTGCAATCGGCAGGCCGCAAGCATGCTCAACAGTTGGCTTGGGCCTCAAGATTTTTAAGTTGATGCCACAGACTGGCAAACACAGCGTATAAGGTCCCATAAGGTGTGATCATCATCAATTGTGAGTGCACCATATTGTAGAAACTGACACGTTTAGTAGAATCAAGGGCTCTTTCTAAAGATTTACTCGTATTGCTAAGAATTCTAGACAACCCTATCTTTCCTCTCAACGTACAGACTATTCTTTGCGGAATATTCCGCGCCGAATAAAAACAGTACGTGATCATTCCTTATGCTTTTTAATTTATAAATGGCAGTCTTAAATTGTACCGACGGAGATTCGGCCGAGAGACGAAAGATAAGAGTGACATCTTAACGACATTTTATAATTAATGAGTTAATTTTTTTAGATATACCATATACGAGTATAAAGAGAATTTTTATGTTTTTATTTAATGAACTTCTTAAATTTATTACATGATAATTTAGCGAGAATAACGCGTGAGTTAATTCTGAACTGAGGAGATACGTAGAACTAAAGTCACCGGTGTCGCTCGAAGAATTGCTCGTTCGACCACACCAGACACAGAGAGACACCATACATTTGAGAGCGTCGCTCTTGGTGAAATAATATAAACTTCTGTGTACAACTGGTATTTATTTCATGTTTTTGTTTTACAGTTTTATATGTTCGACAACGTTGCATGACCATTTGTCATTTCTTCTTCCTTTCGCTTGACACACCCGATTCCTAACTTAACTAAATTCTCCCGATAGAAATATAAAATAACATTTATTTGAGTATCTGGCTATTCGCTACACATTGCTCATGGAACCAACGGCCGTTGGGGTAGAATGGTTCTCGACTGGCTGAAACTAGGTAGATCGACGAAATAGTTAAGATCGAAAAGTTGTTGGATACCGGCAAGACAGGACATTGTGGCGATCTTTGAGGGAGGCTTGTACCTTACAGGCTGTGTCTATTGGCCAACATGGTGATGATGACACGGAAGTTTTTTCTAATACTGTACAGAGTTGCTCACAATAGACTTACTAATTTTATGAAATATTTAATGGAATCAGGCGTTATTTTGCGGAAGTCCATCCTAAGTAAGAAAAGGATCAATATTTAGCCACTTCCGCACTTGCAGTGGTAGTCGTGCAAACAAGTGCACCGCCCGCCAGCCCGCTAATAAATGCCTGTGAGACTCTGTGTTTGGTACTTATCGGTGTAACATAACTCCTGAAGATGCCCCGTGGAGGGGTGAAACGCGTGTTGAGTGATTTAACGGTGGTAGTTGTGTAATTCGCATTGTTTGCCGCATGCGCATTTATCAGCGGGCTGGCGGGCGGTGCACTCTGTTGCACGACTACCACTGCATGTGCGGAAGTGGCTAAATATTGGTCCTTTTCTTATTTATGAATTAGTATAATGTTACAAGCTAAGGTTCAAAAAGCGACGATAGTACATGACTGTATTATTCCTTTTCATGACAGTCTTCACTAGTTCAATCAGGTGATTGATCTCTATTCCCTTGTTTGCTATGTGCTCGTACGCGTTGATGTGTTCTATTGGCTTCCACTCCGTGAACAGCCGCTGCAGCATAGCGGAAATATCCACCATTGATGAATACTTGTCAGTTGTGTCCGCAACAATGAAGCCAACTTCGAAAGACGTGTTGTTTTCATAGCTTTTCCGTATAATCTCTGCACGTTTGATTTTAGCCTCACTATCACTAATCGATTCGTGCATCATACGAAACAGTTTCAGTTTAATTTCGTTGTCCTGGAAGCTTGGGCGGCGGTGGATGACTTCTCCCTGTCGTCGGCCATCGACTAACAGCTGCATGCCCACCCTTCTGTCCGGATTAGTAATATCCTTGAGGATTTGAAGTTTGATTCCCCAGGACAAGTCGTCCATTATGCTCTGTTGGACCCTGGTCAGTTGAAGCTGGTACACTGGACGCAGGAAGTCTTGAAAATAAATACGTTCTTAAGTATAACAATTAATTTTAAACATATACCATCGAAAATAGTTAAAACAATACTATCGTTTTCCATACAAACTACAAAGTGAACTACTAATTTACATTTAGTTTTAGTTTTAATTTACGACAAATGTTTTATATATTCTCATAAATGTATGAAATGTTGTGATGCAATGAAATTGAAATATTCTTTTAACCACAATATTATAAACTATGATATGTGAATCTGTATGAGTTTTTCATACACGAAAGTGAAAGATATAGTCCAGCGGAATGGCAAGTTGTGGCAGTGGCCAGGAAAAAGCACGCACAACAGATAGCTTCTGAAGCCTTTAGAAATTAGAAATCTATGTTGAAGGCTTATGTCCAGCTGTGGGATTAAATAATGACGATGACTACCTACATAGGGTCATTTACAACGACCACTTGCGTGTGCCATAAGTATGCCATAAGAGCAAAATTTAATAGAAACTGAAATCTGAATAAATTTTCTAATAATAGCCGATCCGAGGAGAGCCCTCCAAAAATTCAGACTAGTTTTTTTTCCTATTTAATTTTACTCTGTGTTTGGCACTAATCGGTGTGACATAGCTCCTGAAAATGCCCCGTGGAGGGGTGAAACACGTGTTGGGTGATTTGACGGTGGCGGTTGTGTGATTCGCATTGCTTTCCGCATACGTATTTATGAGCGGGCTGGCGGACGGTGCACTTTGTTGCACGACTACCACTGCATGTGCGGAAGTGGCTAAATATTGGTCTTTTTCTTACTTAGGGTGGACTTCCGCAAGGTAACGCCTGATTCCATTAAATAATTTTACAATGTCCTTATTACAAGTAGAGATAGTTTATTCATAGCTTTATTATTACTCAAAAAATCCTTTACACTATAGTAAGATTATTAAAAGAAAATCGCTTAGTGAATTTCTTAAAGTTATTGCATCATATTTCAGATATATTATAAGGGAGTGCATTGTTCTACCATACACGGAAAAAAATACTAATTTTATTTACATGAAGGCAGGAAACGTCAATATAAGCTGTCACACACAAAATGTTTAAAAAAGATTCAAGAAGTTCGTATGACTAAAATCCATTAGAACGAGTATCCAAACTACAGTTTTGTAACGAATGCAGAGGTTTTATATTTCAGCTGGCTTACAAGAAAATTGACAATGTCATTAATTTCAAAATTTCAAATATCAAAATGATTACATACTAGATTAAATTTTCAAATATTAAAATGATTACATACAGGAATGCCTTTGACGACTATAAAGCCTAATAGATTCAGGCGTTACTTTGCGGAAGTCCATCCTAAGTAAGAAAGAACAAATATATAGCTACTTCCGCTATGTAGCAGTAGTCGTGCAATGAAGTGCACCGCCCGCCAGCACTCTCTGCAACCAGCATTTGGTGTTTGGCACTAATCGGTGTACCATTACTCCCGAGGATGCCCCGTGGAGGGGTGAAACACGTGTTGTGTGAATTAACAGTGGTAGTTGTGTAATTCGCATTGTTTGCCGCATGCGCATTTATCAGCGGGCTGGCGAGCGGTGCACTTCATTGCACGACTACTGCTGCATAGTGGAAGTAGCTATATGTTAGGACTATAAAAGCCGATACTGGGGGCGTTCTTAGTTAGTCTAAATCCTGAAGAGAGGTGAAGAACAAGAAGACTTAAAAGGCATATTTTTTATTGAGTCTGTGTTTCCCTATCCCCAACATACGGTTGTGACAATATATTTATTAATATTTTATGCAAATATACCAGATTATCATATATGCACTGGTGAATAAGCTTGACCGATGATGATTTATTATTGAATTGGTGTAGAAAATATATTAAAATTATTCATATTATTTTAAGCAAACTACTAACTTACATATCCAAAGCAGGAAACCTATTGATTTCTTTACTTGACTCATTATAATGTTTCTATATTTAGTTCTCTTAAATAGTTTTTACAAACTAACAAAGATATAGTTGCGGAGGTTGTTCAAGTATCGTTTCGTCGTGTAAAGAAATAAAAAATGAATAAAAAAGTAATCATTTATGTTAATAGCTAATATGATGTTTTAATTACACGGTTGTAAAGCGTTATGAAATATAGTCCTTCCTATCGGATATGCCTGTGTAAAACAAGCTAACTTCATACAACAAAATTATGTTTTTTCAATTACGTTCGTGAAGAAAATATTGTTATCATTTCAGCCGCAGAACCTCCTCCACTGAATACAGTTCGCATTCAAACTATGCTATAAGTGCGTTGGTTAGTCTGCGTTTTATAGATATTTTGTCGCTTTATTGGATAATGATCTGTATTTTTTAATATTTTGTAATATTTCGTTGGGATTTGATATAAAAAATGTCATGATCGTTTATTTATTTTAACGTACACCAAGAGTACACATAAAATTACATTAAATACTGTGTAAATAATGGTTCTGTATGTGTTTCTTTATAGGTGACATAAAATTAAAAAAATTCTTTATACAATATTGCAGAAAGATCAGACTACATCCAGTAAGAAAAAATATTGAAGAGAAAAGATTTCGCACGTAAGGGGCAATATCATACGCTTACACTTTAGAGCAGTAATTCCCAAAGTGGTCTATATCGACCCCCAGGGGTCTATGACAACCTGCAAGGGGTCTACGTCAGCGAAAAAAAGATTTTGGGGGTCCATGAAATGAAAATGGGGGTCCACGATAGTGGATCTCAACACATACACTGATAGTACCCATTTATATGTTATTTTATTTACAGTTTATTTTATGTTTATTTAATGTTACGTGTATTTTACATAACAGATACAAAATTTTATTTTGAATAGTTTTAATTTAAATTCAATTAATAAATGTATAAATTAACATGTGTTTTTACTTTAAGTTTTCAACACTAAACTTCACGACTGTTAGAAATTTACAGAAAATCAATATCAGGTAAGTAGGGGGTCTTCCCAACACGGAAAAACATGGCAAGGGGTCTACGACACAAAAAAGTTTGGGGAACTCTGATTTAGAGACTCTGCTTTACTACGACTTAAGACACCAAAAGAACTTAATTTGTAATTGTTTACTCCTTCGCGCAATCTTTGCAAAATCAATGAATGCATAAATAAAATTAAAAATATCTGTTATAGATACAGTGAATTATTAAGATGGTATCTAAAGACTATTAGAGCTGGAATATATATCGTGAAAGACAATATTATTTCAACCATAAGATGCCCACTGCTGAACATACACATCCATCATAGATTTAAACTAGGACCTGTTGGAAACCTGCACCCAGCGTCCTTTTCAAGATCATCTGTTCACCTTGTGTGATGATGTCCTACGCTGCGGTAGCAAATAAAATTAATACAATATTCCATCAAACACTAAAGATTTAACACATATTCACAAACAACAACACATATGTCACTTGACGTCGTTCGCCATTGTTATATTTCGTAATATTTTTCGGCGTGAGACGCGGTTTTGACAGCCGCCTACAAATCATACGCCGCGCGTCCTTACATTTTGCGCATGCGTAGAACCGATGGATTGACAGATAAACGAAAGCATTTTGACAACTGTGATTATTTCGCTACAAGCTAAACCTCATCTGTATGCCTTGTGGGTAGACGGCATACGCTTGCTTCTTCCTAATCATTATCTCTTCAATATATAGACGCTTATTGCAAGGTTACCTTCTCTAAAGATCCAACATTGACCAATCTTGCGTTGCATCTAGTGACTTTCCACGATCTAGACCAGTGATTCCCAAAGTGGTCTATATCGACCCTAGGGGTCTATGACAACCTGCAAGGGGTCTACGTCAGTGAAAAAAAATTTGGTGGTCCATGAAATGAAAATGGGGGTCCACGATAGTGGATCCCAACACATATAATGATAGTACCTATTTACTTATATCATACTATCTAATAATGTCAAAACATTTACATTATTTATAAAAGTACCTATGAAGTAAAAAAATAATATTATATATGTTTATAAAATTGTGTAAGTTGTAGGATGTTGGTATTCGCTTTTTGATCGCAATACATTTTGTACTTGTAAAATTAAAAATAAGTTAAATTCAATTAATAAATGTATAAATTAACATATGTTATATGCTTTTACTTTAAGTTTTTAACATTTAACTTCTCTACAGTAAGAAATTTGCAGGAAATCAATATCAGGTAAGTAGGGGGTCAACCAAACACGGAAAAACATGGCAGGGGGTCTACGACACAAAAAAAGTTTGGGGAACTCTGATCTAGACTATATCGTTGTTCACCAACTGAATGCTCAACACGCGCCGTGCCCACCGCCTCGTGATCGTCACTTGTTAAATAAAAATAATTACTTACAATTACAATTTTTTTTATTACGTAAATTGTTGATGCTTAGTAGACGAATAATTTGATCGATTGACTTCACATGTCCTTTTTTAGTGATAGCTGTCATCAACTATTTGACAGCTAGGAAAAGTTGTTATGGTATCCATATTACGAGTATATGGTTAAATAAAGTTGATGACTATTTTCCCATGTTTTTTCTGCGTGAAAACCTTCGTTGTGACTTCGAGAGTAGTTTTCGCTTATCAACATTATGCGATTCATTTTCATTATATTAAGTCAGAGAAATAATTTTGTCGCGTTTAGTTCGTATAAATTTGCAATAAAATTCTTCTCACTATTATATCTGGCTGGTTTTGATGACGCCACAAAAGTTACATTTTAATAAAAAATAAGCTAGTGATACTTTATTTCGTGACATAATTCAAAAAATTTTAAAATTTTACTTCAAACAGGAATAAATGCAATTCAAACCGCTAACATAGTCTGTTACGTTGATAGACCTGATGTAATATTGGTAAGTGTAACAGTAAGTTGACCGTCCCCTTCGAAGATCGGGCGGACCTCACATAGTATACCAAAACTCGGGTTCATTCGTAATAAGGTGATGCCGTGTGTATGGTGGGGTTGAAAGGGATTGGAATGGATTTATTATAAACTTTTACCACCGCGTAGAACATCTGACGAGATTATAGGCTGGAATTAATCAATAGAATTGGAGTAAGAGAGATCTTCTATCACGATAACACTAGATTACACATATATAGCCACTCAAAATTTAGAGAATTTGACTAGAAGATGACAATGCTTCCGCAATATAATCCTGTTCTTGCACCTTCAGATTTCCATTGGTATCGGAATTTTTCATAATTATTAACATAGTATCAGGTTAATTTTTTTTCTTTTTTTGGCCCCCGCTATTGGGGCCTCTCGCACCCCCTATCTTTTGTGGGACAGAGACTTTACGGGCAAATTTAATTATTTACATAATTTTTTATTATTTACTTTCTCTTCTTTCATACTTCACATTGTCTTTCGGTCTATTCTTTCATGCCACAATTCTGCTGTCTTTCCCTTTTGCTCTGTATCACCTTTCATTCATTCCTCTTTTTTTTTTACATTTTCATAATTACATTGTTATTTTATATCACATTTTTCAGTATCAGGTTCACCTGATGTTCAAAATAAGAGAGAACTGCCAAAACTACTTCTCGCGTTTATTAGCGAAGGGTCAAAACTTTTTCGCTTCTAATCGCCGCACAGCTTTGGAAAGCCTCCATGATGTTATTGCATATGTGCAATAGGCATGAAAGTATGCTACATGCATATATGCATTCCGTAACAGCGTATCGTATGGAACAGCGGTGGTTTGTTTTACAGAACAGCCATTAATTTTTCTCTTCTTTTTCTTTTAAGTTTTTATACTACTATGTAAATGCCGAAAAGTCGTGAAACAAAATGGATCTTATATACTATATTTAAATTTAAATAAACTTTGAAAAAAAATATTTTTATTTAAAATACAAAGGAACTTTTTCCTCAATCGATTACAGATATTCATGTTTATTCATAAATGAGAAATGTCTTGATTTTCAGATGTTATATATCTATCAGTATATAAGACATACTGGCGATGATCATACGTATTTACTAAATACGGTAATTGTTCTGTAGTTGAATCAAAAAATAAAGATTCGCAAATGTTTTTATTGATACGCTATACAATGTCGTTGTCTAGTATTCACTTCAGATTTTTCAAGACGGCGTTCAGGCTTCTTATCACTTATCACTCGAGCTCGCAGCCGGCATGATTGTCTTCAGTCGCCCGCCGTAAGCCGAGCCGAGTAAACCTCCGCGTGTGGCCTTCGTTTTGTGCGCAAAAACTTCCGTCGACATTCCCGCCATTATCGTGACAGGTGCCGTGTTTTTTTTTTCTGTGCCAGTGTTGCTTCATTTTCGGATTACATCTATATTTTGTGTAAGTATGATGTAAATCTATGAGTGTTTACATTACACTTTCCTGTTTACTTAATCACGTAAAGTGAGAGTTAATATATATTATTCAAGACGGTTTGTACGATTGTTCGTGACATTTCTAATTTATTTGACGAAACGTACGTCATAGTTTTTTAATTTACTTTATGTAGTTCATAAAAATATGTTTAATATTTTTTTCCATCTTATTGAATTGCAATCAATATTGTGATTTTTTTAATATTATATCACAAAACTGTTAAACGATTTATGATTCGGTTTATCTACACCGCTAAAAATCCGATTAGATAAAATTTCGTGTAATTATTTCGATTTATTTAACATAATTTAATGTGTAGAACAGAAATTATTTAGTCTTATGTTCTCTATCAATGACTCTATTTCTTGATTGTGATTATTTTAACTTAATCTAGATATAGGCAGGTGTCGCTTGTACGATCATTTGAATTAGTACATACAAAATGATTACGTGAATGAGTCATTTTTGCAAAACTTCGAAAACGCAAAATACGATTTCACCATAAACTATATAAAAATTATCTAAATGACAGTTGTCGAACTTATAAAAACTAGGCACGTGGTCGATAGATGTCGGAAATTTAACGCTAGTATTAATAGAAACATCTCTAATAAGCAAACAATTGGAGACAAGTTAGTTGCGTCAAAAGTACAGTCGTTATCCTAAAACATTGTCAACTACAGTGTGATTGATTAGTTGTGAAGCCTTTGAATAGTGTGAATGTTTAGCACATTTACTCTCAATTAATATACGGTACACTTGGTTTCAGAAATAATAAATAACATAATGATAATATAATAAGAAAATTAGTTTTCAAATTTCGTATTAAAATTAATTATTATTTACTATACATTACTGAAAATTTTGTATTACAAAAAGTTATTTTCCTATCGCATTACAATAAAAAAACAAATTAATGTAACATACTTTAGGATGATCAAATTATACAGGGTGATTGTATAAATTTATTGTCAATTAAAATTAGCTAGATAGGGTGCTATCCAGAAAACAATAATTCTTAAAAATATAAATCACGTTGTAATAAAATATTAAGATTTTTTTTTAATTTGTATTAGTACATATTAAAATGAATTGTTGTTTATTGTTCGAGCAAACTTTATACCGCCAAAATAAATAGCTTGCCTCATTACAAAGAAAAATTATTTATTATAACATATTTCAGAATGATCACATTATACCGAATATTTATAAATGTGTGTGTGTGTGTTGACAAATAAGTTATTTCATACCTTTACAGGTATTATACCTAAAACTAATTTTATATCTGTCGACTAAAACTTTATTCGGTACCTTATTAAATTTAATCTAGCTTATTTCTGGTTGAATAATCATTATATGCTTTCATTTCAACACTACCACCAATTAACAACTGCCTATGGATATATCTGTCCGAACTTCTCGAGTGCGTGCAAGCCAGATATACCCGAAATAAAGTAGGCAACATTATATTGAATCACTTTAGAAATACGGTTTAAAATCGCTTGCTCTCGGCTGCAAACGACAGGATAATAAACAATATTTCTTTTACTATTTAAACAAAATCGTTCCTGACACTGACAGGCGCAATGTTGGGCAAACGAAGGGTTAAGTGACTAAAAAACAGTGATATTCTCAAATCAGGGCGGTCATATTGTAGGTGCAAGACGTCCATTACTTCTAATAAAACCTTTTAGAAGCGAGACAATGTTGTTTGTTCTCTAGAGTGTTGGTTGTTGTTCCCTGGTCTCTACTGCAGAATTTCGGGACTTTAAGGGTCACACGAACTTTATTGCCTGCCTACTGCAACTTAAATTTGCGAATTAGATGGGCTATCTCTTCGTTGCTGTACAGAAATTTTATAAGGGTCCATTCATGTACAGGAAAATAGTGAGCAAGAAGGAAAATCTACTCTAAAGCTACTCCAAAAAGTTCATCCATTCTGTAAATGTTGTTAAATAAGACCGAAATTTTTATCTACATTTATTACTTAACATGTACAGTAATTTACAATATAAGTTATACCAAAACCTATAGTTACATTATTATTTTTAAAAATGATGATGAGTGATCTCTATAAATTGTATAAACATTATAGATAAGTTAATTTTCTTTAACAAATTTCGACGCACTGGCTTTTGGATACATGTAATGAGCACACATATATTTAATCACAGTATATTTATATATAAAGTTATATCGCTAATTTTTATTTATATACTTTTATATATAAATATTACATAAGTAATTATTAATAAAAAAAATATTTATTTCTTCATACAACAAGGCTATTGTTAGACGTAATGGAATCACTTATAAATCTTTGCTAATGTTTTTCTTTTAAGTGTCTTTTTTTTTCTTTTAAGTCAGAATATTCTGGCTTGTAATTTTCGTCCAATGCGAGAGGTGTTTAGTGCCTTAGGATGAATATTGATTTATGGCACTGAAACGTGGTTTCTAATTGCATAATTAACTATAATTATTGTGCAATACAATAATAATAATAATATAGAAATAGATATTTTAATGATATATAACGCCAAATTCTAAAGCTAGAAATAATCACTTCAATCGATAACGTAACTTATAGTTTATATGTTACATTTGATTGCATTTAATGCCCACTTCGATAAATCAGCAAACTTAATATAGTTCTTTATACATAGTCTATTTTTTAACATTCTTTATAAAAATTTTTCGTAATTGACTTATTTAGTTAACCAAATAATTAATAAAAAAATGCAAAGAATGATAATTCTAAACAGATATAGCCGACCTTCGGTGTTAAGTTTATTTATATATTCAGAATAATTGACTAAATAAATGCGTGACGTCACAGCAACAAGTTTATGCTACTGACTGTACACGGACGACCTTCTTCATAGTAAAACAGTTCGCGAGTAGCGACGCCGCGTGCGAGTTGATTACGTAAAAGATTTTGCATCGAACAACTTCTTGGGTCACAAGTATGGCGTATTAATTATATCTAATAAGTTCTGACAGCACAAAGTGTTCAGAGATATATAGTAAACAGTAATTTAATTTAAAACGTGGTATTCAGAATTTGACAACGCTTTTTCTTACTATACTACCGCTACGCTTTTTTATTATTTGCAATACCGTTGATATTTGGGTAGGGATTACCATACATTGATTGACAAAAAATAAGTAATAAAATAAGTATATATATGTATGTATGTATGTACACACAGGCTTAACTTTTTATTGCTAATATTACTTTTAATAGATACGTATTTATAAGGTATGTCAGACACCATTTTATTTTTTAGAAATTGTAGATATTTAAAGTATATAAATAAATGTGCAAAATATGCGTATTAAATACACACACACACACACACACACACATGCATGTGTGTGTGTAAGTGTGTATTTAAAATTTAAAACATTCTTCAAAATTCAGTAAATATTTGGTGACAGTATTTCTCAGTATTTTTTTTAAATGCATATAGTTAATATTTATCGGTGTTTGGATTTGACTAATTTTAAATTTAAATAATATCGTTTAGTACGTTGTATGGAATATTCTAAATAAATCGACAAATACTCAAAGCCAAAAATATGGCTCGCAATGGCCGGGATGTACTTTGGCCTCCCCCAAGATTTCCAATAGGACCGGTTGAAAGCGGCATCCTTAGTCTTCTAACCATTTTACCAATCGTCTATTTGTCTTGTAGGGTTGACGTCTTATCCTGTAAGTCATCACCAGTAACACATGTTGATTTTAAACCTTCTTCTAAAAGAACTGAGGAGTTTTAGATGAAAATTACACACACAAGTAATCATAGAATTAAATTATATTATCTAATACCGACACTTATATGTCTGTCCATCTTGTGTCTTAAACTTTTTAGATTTATTGCATAATAATTCAAATACATTATGCTAGAGTTTATTGAAATAGCGAATTCCGTTGCCTACACATACATAATGATGCGTACAGGAAAACAAATGAAGAGAAATAATTGCTAAAGTGGATTTTACAATGAATCATCTCACGCCTGGACGCTTGTGTTTTTTTTTTCCGCCTTATTAGAAAAGGTAAAGGATTGAAGTATTTGCATCTAATGTTGGAATATGACTTCTTGATTGCAATACACAATGCAAGTGAAACTTAACCCTTAATAGCCTAGAGTTTCAATTTTGATACCAATCTTTTTAACCGAATGTTCACATTACTATTAGTTTTTTTATAGGTTGGCTGTACGAATTTTACTGTTGTGTAATATTCTTTCCAACGAAATTAAAAAAAAAATCTATTTTTCACTTCATCTAGACCCTCAAGCAAACACAGGCTATTAAGGGTTAAGGCCATTGCCTTATACATTATATATTGTACATGGTCTCTTACTTTGGGCTTCATTGGCAAGCTCAAAATCGCTCAACGAGCGATAGGCTATGTTTGTAAATTCTCTACATTAAGACCGTAGACGAACTAATCGATATAGCTCAAAGGATTTTTTATTTTTTTTAAATACTCGTTTCGCCTCCCTTCTTTGAGACAAGAGCGTTGAATATTCTTATTGATCAATGGTCTACTGTACCACTTCTCTGCAGAACCTAAGAAATTCAGAACAATATTTGGCGTTGCCCATGAGCGAGGCGACAATTTCCTCTTCCACTTTATTGTCGATCTCAATCTCGAGATCAAGGCGAAGTCTTCCAACCAGAGGACAGCCGGCGATAATGTGCACCATGGTCTGATCCACTTTCGGGTCACAGATGCACGATGGACTCTCCATGAGCGTAAACCTGTGCAAGTACTCCGAGAATCTCGTGCCCCGTGAGCATCTGCCTCTGAGGATTAGTAGGTTGAAATGGCAACGCAATTGCGCAAAATAGGTGACCTCTGGTGCTGGACGTCCATCCACAACGTGTACAGAAGACCAGCTACCAGTCCTATTAAAATGGAAATGAAATTCTATAGAGAAGGCCTATGTTAACTTTGAGAGGAACCTTTGTTTACTTCGCCTGTTATTTTTTTTTTTTTTGGGTTTGAAGATTAAAGATGTACTGTAAGCGTACAATAAGTAAGGTTCTCTATATTTTTGATGAAGCTATAGCTTGTCAAAAAATTCACCGACATCATTAGCTTTTTTACCAATTCATGACCATTTAAAACACATATTTGACAGTTCGGTTTGAACTTCGCACGTTTGACAGTTTGCGATTAACTTCGTGCGTTTGACAGTTCGCTATGTAGTTCCCGTGTTTGACAGTTCAGATGACGCATATTTATATTGTAAGTAGTTTAACAACTGCGTATTTCATGATTTATTTGTCGCAAAATTAGTTAATTTATTAGATAAAGTCAGACAAGACAGTTACTTCTGGCAGTACAAAGACGGTTGTGATAATTAGACCTTAGTGTAAATAATGAGTAAAAAAGGGCCCCACTACGGAGCCTTTGATTCTTGACCACATCATAAGTAATGACTGGAATATTTTTCTACTATGTCATTGCGACTTTTTATATAATATGTTATTATGGACTTGTGTTTAAGAGGTTGTTTTTATACAACCTTTTTACTATTAAACCGGATGTCGTACATATGGTTTTTATTCCATACAACTAATTTATATTACCAGTCATGATTTACGGCAGTGAAACGTGGGTTCCGTTTCGTGCTATTGGCAAGCATTGGCATTTGATCAGGGGCTAGGAAGTCCATAGACGAACAATAATAATCGACATAGTTCACCAGATTTACAAATTAAAGTGACAGTAAACAGGCTTCATGGCGAGTTCAAGAGGCCACGGAATATCTTTTGTCCTCAATATTAGTTTTCCACTAAACATTTCTTTTACCGATGAAGAGTCATACGTATGATGTCAAGCCATCTTGTTGGACTCAGTTCCGGCTGTTGGAGGCTTCAAAATTATGCAGTCGTGTAAAGAAATAGTTACGTACGTTATGTAATGGTAAGAATTTTTTTGCATTATATTCAGGCCCAAACTTCATATTTGAAATATATACAAATACTAGGGAGATATGAAGATATCTCCCTATCTATTTCCAATAAACTCTTCATCAAGTAAGCACCATTGTTTTTATCGCAACAATGGCTGACAGCCGAAAATCGCGAGCTAGTTTTATTTTTTAATCCGATAAACGATAAGGCAATGATAAAATAAACATGGAACCAGATAACGTCGCCAATATGGCAATATTTACGAGCAAATATCCGCGTGGGCTACAACATGTGTACACAACTTAAAACTAACTGGACTATCAACTTATAACGACATTATGAACACAAATAAAAATATTCTATATTTTATTTTATATATATATATGTTATTTTATGACCCTTTTGTAGTAGTACAAGCGGCCATGCAATACCTCTGAGGAAAAATAAAAAAAAAACGATACAAATTTAATAATATATTGTTTTTCCTTAAAAATTCAAATACTGAAATAAAACAATAAATAAAAATAAACTCTTAATGGCTAAATTTCGTCATGGAGAAGTAACATATGATGGGTCTGAGTGTATGCATTAATAATAATGTCCCACAAGAAATGTCAGACCTTTGTTTTCTTAGTTTATCTAAAATTTAAAATATATTATCATGTAAATCTTATTATAGTATTAAAGATTATTTAGTTGATTATATTACGACGTAATGTACGTAGTTGATATAATAGTATATACGTAAAAAATGGTTGAATTTAATTTTAAAATAAACACTGATAAGATCCTGGCCGGCTCTAATTTATGTTAAAATAATTGACAATTCAAAATGGCGTGTAAATGTCAAAACTTAAATATAGATATTTTTAATATTTATATAAATACAAAATTTTAATTTATATTTTCTAAACTGTTAGCGCGCCGCATCATATGAGATTACAATTTAAAACCTGTATATCGCTGTCCAACGTGTTTCAAGAAAAGTTGATTAAAGTTTGAAGAATATTTTTAATGTTATGTACAGAATAAAAATAACTTTTTAATATATGTATTCAGCTAAATATAAATTCACGTTTAGTTTTAAATATACGGTGAATTAAAATAATAAAAAATAACAGTCAGTAAATATAATTATGGACTTAAAATAACTTTACTTTAAACTTTAAAACTTTATAGAATTAGCGGTCGTTTTAAAAAGACCTGCCATATTATACATATATATTAAAAACCTGTGCATTTTATACATTCGAATTTTTTGTTTCTATGTTTTGTATCATAGTTGTTAAACAAATTGCACTAATTACGTGGTCGAGAGAGCATTAGGCGTTCACGGTCGACGCGTTATTAAGACTGATTCTTATGTAACTGCTTGTAGTTCACACTTCGGTGTTCAACGGACAAGCGATAAGCTCAAATAATCCAAAATTTACTGCAGCTTGCGGCGTAGAACACGAGACTCCGTTTAGAACAGTGCTACAGCTTCAAAAAAAACATTTGAGTAAAATAATATTTATAACATAAATCCTCATTTCCATAATATCGTTACAATAAAATACAAAAAAAATGTTAAATTTAACATTTTTTATTTATATTTAAAAATATTAATCTGCCATCAGACACCAAGTGTATGAAATCTTTTATAAATAAAAATTAATCAGCAAATGTGATGTTACGAAAAACTCGTGAATGATTTGGTTAATTCTATAAATTCTATAATTTTTTCCCATATTTTTATTGTTGTACAGAGGTTTTTGTGGATACTTTTCTTAGAATATGGATATATTGTGATGTAAATAGTTTAATATTAATTTTCTTAATCTTTTTAAATCACAGAATATAAATCATCTGTCGTTAGCTATTAACTTGTCGTTGTTGTCTTGAAATGCTTTAATGGGTCTACAGTAGTGGTATATAGCTCATTTTAACTCATATTAATAAAATATTATTCATTACCGTCATATAGATTAAACAGTAAAATCGATAAACATAAAAATATCGATAATTCATTTTTAAATACAACAATGAAACAAATATTTAGTTTTCAATAATCTTTGCTATGTATTTTCAAAAAATCAAGACATTGAATATTACGTACATATGTGTTTATATACTGATATATTGATACAGTTGATATATTGATACTGATATAGTTTATATACTGACTGACAGATTTGGAATATTGATTTTATAGCGAAGAACCTAGTAAGAAGGAACTTTATAGTTACTAATCAGAAACTGCTAATGCATACTACAAATATTTTATTATCTGTGGAAATATGTCATAGATGTAATTGGCGGCAAAAAACGCCTGTCATCGCCACGCGTTGTTACGCAATGACCATCTTTACGACGATTTCTCCTCGAGATATGTAAGATTAATGTCTGCAATATTTATTTTTGTAATTAATGATTAAGTTTAAGTGGTGACAGGGCTCGTTTGAAGTGGCAGTGACCAAATCGCTCGAACTGACGGCCGTTGGGGCTGGAAGGATCTCAAGTGGCATCCATGAGTTGGACATAGCGGGGACAGGCACCCCACTGGGTGAACCGAAGACTTATCTAAGGTCGCGGGAAGTCTGGTCTTCGTGACGACCTGCTGACATAATGATAAGTGACTGTGTTTTAGATGACGGACTATCGATCGTAGGTGGATGTATTGTTATAACATCGTCGGCTTATTTTAAAATAAAAAAAAACTGAAATATTTCATATCCACTTGTCTCTTCCATCCACTGTCTCTCTCCTTCTATTTAAAGGAAGCTTACGTTTTTAAGCTAATATAAATATCCAGAACTAAATGGGTTTTCTGTTTCTTAAAGTATATCACATTATTCATCATTTTGCCGTAGAAAGCCCACAGTTATCTCCAATCGATGACTCTTTTTAGATCAAGACTTACAGAAATATTACTAAAAAGCATCGAAAACTACGCAATAACTTATGCTAACTAACGCAAGGCTCATCGCATTTGAACTTGCATGACAAACTGATGATGGTCTGATGTCGTCGCCTGTCATTTTATTCATCATCTTTATCATAATTTTGGCCCTAGGACGTCCACTGTATGGGCCTCTCCTATAAATTTTTAATTCGACCGGTATGACGCGGCCTGTATCCAACGTCTTCAGGATTGTCGTCGGATGGATGTCCTTCTAAGTTATTATTATGTGAATATTTCTAAGCTAAGCACATTCAGCGCTTTGTAACTCAAATCCAAGTAATCCTGTTAGTAATCCTAAGACAATCAGTGATTATCAGAATTTATAAAAAATAGTACATAAGAGAGTCTTATCAAATTTACTTATGAGTACGTAAATTTAAAATTCAACGCGTTTTTTATCACAAATAATAATAGAATCGAATCAAAAGATATCATCGCATTAATGTTCATTACTTAAACAATTTCATGTTAATTTCTATTGTTTTCGTTTTAATACCGAGAGGTCACTTAGTTCTCCAAAACATATACAACAGTTATACTCTGTGGTCTAGTGTAGTCTGGTGGGGCTAGAAATGGTTTTATGAAGTCCATTTTAGGTAGCACAACGTATTAAATCGAAGTTAGTGAAAAAGCTGCTAGTGAGAAATTACGACCATCACATGTTATAGGCGAAACAAACTGATCTATGGTACAGGTGTTTTAATTAAATAAAAAAAATCTTAATTAAATGTCTTACGTCCTTTGGCGTTATTCTTAAAGACTCTTGTGTCAAGAAATAGTATCTCGCGAGCCGCACGCGACGTTTTGTCTTTTATGACTGTCTCGAAACCGAGCATTAGTAAAAAAATAGAAACTTAAAAGTGAAATGTAATTTTTGAAACTTAACTTTACTTTCGAATGAAATCATCTTTCGCATCGAACGGATATTTTAAATTTATAAACCCGCTCTTTATATATTTTTACTGTATGTGACATCTATCCTATATGTTTAATTTTAATTATAGTTGGAAGAGAAAAGATGTTTAGCAAAAACAAATTCTAAATCAACAAAAATACTGCAACGTGTTAAGACGAAGGATTTTAACCAACGTGTGTTGCTAGTGATGACATCCGGATCCGAGATGAGGTCGTTTACGATGGACCTAGAAAGAAGGTTCAAGGTCACCCAGGGAGCCATGGAGGATGGCTTTTAGGGCTGAAAGGTTCTCAAGTGACGATCACGAGACGGGAGACGCGGAAAGTCGCGGGAAATCACAGGATGCGGGCAGTGCAAGGCCGGTTATTGTGGCGGCTCTAGGTGGAGGCATATGCCTTCCAGTGGGTGTCTATCAGCTTAAAAGAAGAAGAAGTAGGAGAAAAATGTTTTTCTTTTTCCACTTGTACAGTCTATGAATAATCAATTCGTACCTCAATAAATATATGCATAATGTTTATTGTACTGCTTTTGGTACACATAATTTTTAATTATATTTTCATGCGCATAAATAAATAAAGTTAATGCTTTTACAACATGGGACTGGACAGGAGACTTTTACAGGAGTATGACACCCACTGCTGGACATGGGCGTTTGTTTACCGCACTGGGTATTGTATTTTCTCAATAAAAACTCCACAAATTTTAATGAAATTTATTTAAAAAATACTAAAATCGTTAGAGATTGATATATTGCGTTGTGCTTGCGGATCTGTGGTCTCTTTAGAATTTTAAAACAGCCATTCGTTCTGCGTGAAACATAGCATCATCTTCGATCTTACTGACCTAGACATTTGCTTGATATATATATGTGTGTATATATATATATACATAAAAATGTACATAGAGAATATACGTGTGTTTGTAAAACATGGACTATCGACGCGAAGTGCCGCTTGGTTGCGGAAACCAGCCCACGAAGAGACGAGATTTAGTATTAAACCAAATTTACTTTATTTATTTACTATATTATATACTATGTAGTATCTTAATCCGAATTATTTTAATGTATGTGATTCTTGTTTTTTCTCCTATCTATATGATTTTATTTAATGTACAAAGTCAAAAGAAATACTTAGATGCGTAATAACTAAAAAAACTGGGTGGTCTTATCACTCGAAGTAAATTCAGTAAATTCATGGAATGAGAATAGGAAAATAAGCCACAGGGAATTAATGTGTACGTATTAACAATCATACATTTTCTTATATACATATACATACAAACTTTTAAGTAATAAAATAAATAAAATCAGTCTATGTTTCAAAGGCTGGCTGACTAAGTAAGTCTCTTTTGTTATAATAGCGGCTTTTTACTGACTACGAAATTTAAAACCGGTTATTCATAATATACATCCAAACAATTCATATACATCTAAACCAGTCAAGAATAATAATGTTGTAATAAGGAAATTATATATGAGGACTATCCGGCCGTCAATCAAACATCATGGTCACCCATAATAAATAAAATTAAAGGTGAGGAGCTAAGCGTTTTTACAGTACATTTTTTTACGATATATCGAAATAATCCCTTCACTCACGTCACGTATATTTTTGTATCTGTCTTTGTTTGATAACATATCTACATAGATATAAGTACAACGTAGTGGTATATCAATCGCAAGCTTCGCATTGTGATCGTAGATCGTGGATTCGATCATTGATAGCACACGCACACATATATATATATATATATATATATATATATATATCACACGCACTCGTATAATTATATTAAGTAGTACGCATTAAAATATTTTTATAAGGTGTTTTTGTGTGACGATTTTACATCTCGATTTGATTTTACATTTTTCTTTTATGTTTGTGTTTCATGATATTAACTTGTTTCATCTCCCTTTATTTATTTATCTCTGCATCGCCCAAACGGTTAAATGGTAGAGAATGCCATCGGCAATAATTTCGCCATTATATATAAAATGTATAAAAACTATTTAAATCAATAAATAATGTATGGTACACTATATCCAGAAATCAATGATTATTGCGTATTAAAATTAATCATTGTTAAACGGTGTTAGTTCGACCCGTACGGAATTTATTTGGATCAAAATTATAAATTGAAATTTAAGCACCTTTCCGTTGTCAAATTGATCTGAAATTTGGTACACACATTTAATTTAGATGGCAATATAATATAATAAAATCAATAACATTATAAATATAAGATGGCCGCCGATACAAAATGGCGGATTACGTATTTTTCCTTAACCCCCTCAATATGGGTATCAAATGAAAGGGCTACACTAGTAAAACACGATGATTATGTCAAAATTTAAAATTCAAGATGGACGCCGTTCCAATATGGCGGACTAGGTACATATTTTTCCACAACCACCACATAATGGGTATCAAAAAACCGTTTAACTTAAAAGTTTTTTTAAATGTATTTATTTACTGTCCGTCCCAGCTGAGTATGTACTGCCAGAAGTTATTGATTTTCAAAGTAAGCGAAGCGTAAAACTCACAAGTACAGATGACCTGGTTGATGTATTGACACAGAGGATTTCTCTACGACAACAAACTAAGAGTGAGACCATTAGACGAACCAAAGGAACCGACATTGATCAGCTAATTCACAAGTTGAAGTAGCGGCAGGCATGCCATAGTTCTGGAGTTAAGATCACAGACATGCAAGCGCACATCCTACAGTTTTCCAATGCCCGATGTCAAGCTGAGGATCTCATATGGCTGAAGTCGTTTTAGTCCATAGACACCCCCTACATGAGCCTCCCCCAAAGATATAGGGAGCTATACCTTGGCACGCCGATTAGCGATCGACGTATGTGGTATTATGGTACGCAGAAGATTCTGTGCAGTGGCAATCCTATATAATTAACACACAAGGTGTGAAATATATATGACTGTGTCCAAGGAATCGAATCCGCGACGTATAACAGTCACAGTCTTTACCAATGGGCCACCGCAGCTCGGTTTAAATGATGATGGTGATATAGTGTGCTGTTTGTTCCGTCTTCACCTTCTTATTTCAAAAACCGTTCTTGCTTTCTAAAGATCGTTGACGCTCGGTGTTAATGATGCATAATCTGGAATAGGTAACTCCCAAACATATCTATTTATTTTTATTTATTTAATATTCTTTATTGTACACGATAAGATACATTTAATAAGTTTTACAATAATATACAAAAAAGTACAATGGGCGGTCATATCACACAAGGCAATCTCTTACAGACAACCATAGTATGGAAAAGGTAAAAGTACTTATAAAGGGGATAAACATACCACTAATATCCTCGAAAAATTATTTCCTGTTCAATCTACACTCTTGTGAAACGTCTTGACGTACAATAAAAAGTAAATTAAATACATAAATACATCCTGGGCGCTATACAGGGTGATAGGTTATAGCTGTATAAGTTTAAAATTGGTGATCTCATCGCCGATTTACTGTCAATTAATGTATCTCGATGATTATCATCTCGTCATTCAAAAGTCGCCCATCGCGAGACATAGACCTCCCCCCAAATCCTGCGACTTCCAGCAGCCTTATCTTATGATTAATATTCAATTAATGTATGATACAATGTAAGCAAAAATCAATATTTAATGGAATCAGGCGTTACCTTGCGGAAATCCATTTTAAGTAAGAAAAGGACCAATATTTAGCCACTTCCGCACACGCAGTAGTAGTCGTGCAACAAAGTGCACCGCCCGCCAGTCCGCTGATAAATGCGCATGCGGCAAACAATGCGAACTATACAACTGCCACCGTCAAATCACTCAACACGTGCTTCACCCCTCCACGGGGCATCTTCAGGAGTTATGTTACACCGATTAGTGCCAAACACAGAGTTATTTGTTTTTTCACAGTTGTCTCTGTGTTTGGCACTAATGCACAATGTGCGGAAGTGGCTAAATATTGATCCTTTTCTTACCAAAAAATCAATGGTTTCAAAAATTATTAAAAGCGTTTTATTATTTATATATATTATTAAACAGCGTTTTTATTTTTATTCCCTGCAGACTGTAAAGGTTTTCGCCAGCTGCATTCCAAAAAAAAAACTTCGCAACCTTCATAACACCACTCTCCTCCCAGAATAGTCCTTTTAGATATTGTGAAGAGAATGAAGAATGATAATTCAGATTGTGTCAGAAAAAGGAGGGTAAAAAAATAAAAATAGAAGTAAAAAAAAATATATTGTAATAAAACCTTGCCCCAAGATGGGGGGATAAACGAGTGAACTTTCATAACGGGGGCCTTAAAAAAAGTGTCGTTTCACTTCTTGCAAATGTCATTACAGTTATAACGACATACGTAATTTTTTTAGCTCTTGGACCACTGCTCCGTAAGGTCAATTTAGGTGAACCTGCACAAGGCCTTAAATATATTAATTTAACATATTTCAGAGTGATCTCTGTAAATGGCTGATTGTAAATAGGTGTAATAGCTTTGCTGAAGTGAACATTGGCAACTACAGAAGTAATACATGGGGAATTTTTAGGGCTATTGAAAATAAATAAACAACAATTTTTTTTGTGTAAAATTTGTAATCATTGGGCACATACTGTATGTTTTTGTAAGAGGTCCAACCATCGAACCTACCTCTTTAGATATGTTGTGGTGCGATGATTGCGTAATAGTTTGTATAATACCAGTACACGCGATTTCTTCATTAGATTAGGGTGACAACACTTTTTCATTGCAATTAAAAACTATTATTTATTTATATACAATGACTACATGTAAATATTTCAAGGGGGTGAATGTACAGATCATTTTTTATGTATAGGTCAATTAATATATATCGTAATAACACCTCTTAGAACCTTATAAGCTAAGCATATACGAACGGAAAATGTTAAAATACAAAGATTGATTGGTCATTTTTGTCAATTAATATATGGAACATCCTATCCAAATATGAATGGTCTCGGAAGTAAAAAATAACGTAATAATATTATTAAAAAAAATGTTTTCAAAATTCTGTTTAGTACATATTAAAATTCGACTTATATTAAAAATATATATTACCTTTTTTAGCAGTTTTTGTACTGCCAGAAGTAATTGGCCAGTCACATTTAAAGAAAAAAAAAACACTATGAACAAAGATCCGTAGGCGAACTAAAGTAAACGACACTGCCCATGAGATTGGGTAGTGGAAGTGACTACGGTCAGGCTACTTGGAGCGCAGAACAGGTGGCCGCTGGAGCCTTAACCTTCTAGGTCTCCAAACTGGCTTATGAAAGTCGTTGGAAGACGTTGGTTGCAGGCCACTCGCAACCCCGGTCCCGTTAGGGAGAACTGTAGGGACGTGATGAACATTTTAAGGTTAAGATGATGGTGATGAATTAAAATGAACATATCATAATTGTGCTCCCAGTGAGACAAAGTATACAAGTAAATATCTTCATCATAATCATAATTATTTACTAATATCAGACGCATCCTTGAAGCACACATCCTGTAACATTTGTCACAGATGTTTTTCATTCAGATCACGTCATTCAGAAAAACATAACTCCTGTTTATTATATATTTTCTATTGTTTATTATCTGTATGTTTTGTATTTATTATTATTTTAATGTATTATTGTTTTTACGTTTTATTATTTGATTTCTTTCTAGATTCAGTAAGGAAAAATGTTTTGTTATTCCTAATTTAAATGAAGAATGTGAATATATCTGTCATTGACGTATGTACAAGTTTTAATATACACTGTAATGTTTTTCTTATATGTTGTTGATGAGTATTAAAATTACATAAAATAATAATTAAATTGACTCCGACAGTAAAGAGAACGTGTTTCAAACCTTTATCAACTTCAGCATCTGCCAATGAAAGATATCCAACAAAGTGACATGAGGCGCTACAATCATTTTTTTATACAATTTGGACTGTTGACCGACAAGATTTGCGTTGTGGTAAGTCGATTTAATGTGATCGTCTTTGGAAGAGGCCTGCCTTGTTGTGGACGTATATCAGCTGACATTAAAGAGTTAGGGTCTTATTAAAAGACGTTTGTAACACTTTATCAATTTATTTAACACACAAATTTTTATTAGGGCTTGAGTGCGAGCAAAAAGGACGTGCATTCGTCGTAGGACTCTGGGGCGCAATGTGCTCTGCGACTGAGTGAAAGCGGGCAATAGAACAAAGGCGCAAAAGAAATAAAAGTAACAAAAGGTCTGCGCCCGCGTCACCGGTGCGTGCATGTGCTCGCTGCACAAATTCGGCACACTAAGTTCGCCCGTCGGCTACGCTCGCCCACAAAATCTTACACCTATTATTCATTCAGACATCACATCAGTGTATATACGACTCCCACAACATTATGATGACTTTGATTGATCATCAGAGCAACTCAAAATTTGTGTTACGATCGAATGGGATACGTTACGATCGATGGTTACGATTGAATAGGATTATGAATCGTAAATTCAAAATTTATTTATAACTCATTTGAAAACAGCAACATTGAGCTGTGTAGTTTAAGAGAAGAATTCTCAAAGAAAACAATTTGATAGAAACTAGTAAGGATCAAGAGCTTTCTGTAATTATAAACTGAAACTGAGAATAAAAGCTAGGAGGGTCTCATATGTATTCTGATGTTAGAGTAGCCCTTAAAAATCAATCAGGGAGTACTTGTAATTACTTTGAAAAATGTCGTCTATTCTTAAATGAGTAAAGTGAATTTTACACTCACTTTAATCGATATCATTTAGAAGTTTCACCGCTGAAGTGCCAAGTCTTGACCATAATGGTCCTCCTTGCATTGTGTTCTTCACTAACGAAGATCATGACCCTTTTCGAACAGTTTGTCCAGCACTATGTTACGCTATTTTTGCTGGTCCTCGTATGATTTCAGCTACTTTGCTATCGAGCAAGGCAGAGCTGACCAGCGTATGGAAATGCCTCATGGTTGCCGTTTTACTTTTCCGTTGACTAAAAATTTTTCAAAGTTGTCTTACCTGATTATGTGTCCATAAAATCTAAAAATACGCTTTACGCATATAGTGAAAAGACGGTAGGACAGTTCGAAATCCACCAGTATCGTGTTGATTCTACGGACACTCCAAGAAATTTATAACATTGCTTCCAGTCATCGTAATCGGTCCGGTTTTCACATGATCCAAATCAGAGTTCCCCAAACTTTTTTGTGTCGTAGACCCCTTGCCATGTTTTTCCGTGTTGGGTAGACCCGATATTGATTTCTTTTAAATTTCTAACTGTAGATAAGTTTAATTTTAAAAACTTTAAGTAAAAACACATGTTAATGTACAAATTTATTAATTGAATTTAAATTAAAACTACTCAAAATAAAATTTTGTATCTGTTATGTAAAATATACGTAACATTAAATAAACAATTGTTTTACTTCATAGGTATTTTTATAAATAATGTAAATGTTTTGATATTATAAGATAGTATGATGTAAATAAATAGGTACTATCAGTGTATGTGTTGAGATCCACTATCGTGGACCCCCATTTTCATTTCATGGATCCCCAAATTTTTTTTCACTGACGTAGACCCCTTGCAAGTTGTCATAGACCCCAAGGGGTCGATATAGACCACTTTGGGAATCACTGATCCAAATCTTCGCCTTATATTAAAAAATACAGGAGAGCAGCGTGATGTTTCCAATTAATTGACTGTTACTCAAAAAATACCTTTGAAATATAAGTACTACCTTTTTTTATTTCGGAGAGAATTTTTCTTGTTATACGGGGTTATATCCACTTGAAACTTTTCGTTTTTAGATATCAGTCTCAAGATATGCGTCTACTGAAAAATTAGGACGATCTCCTTTATTTTAGCATCATGGTAACCTTAAGGCATTGAACACAAACTAAATATGTACACGAGGTCAAGCACGGATGCTATGGAAGGTAAAAAATTTGCCACACAAATGTTGACCATACTCAAATTTAATTGAAGTGTTGATGGTGGGTATATTTTTTTTTAAATTTAAGGTACTATAATATTGTACGCAATGATTGGGATATATGGTGCAATTATTGGTACTCATATCGGGAATTTAAAATATGAATATTCCATTTTTACGACGAAAATTTTTCTGTAATCGATTTATATTAATTTTTGAGCAAATATTTAAAGATGAGAATGTATTCATTAGCCATACATTCTGTAAGCGAAAATTTTTAAAGATTTTACACATACTCCCAATCAAGAATGTATCAAGACGCCGTCATTGTCGTGGGTATAGCCGAAGACCCCACTTCAAGGCAATTGCCTTTTCCAAAAATATCCATGGGGGTATATACAGTAATCGCCATACTCGGTAAACTGGTTGGCGATAGCAGTGGTGTGTTATGGTACTTAGTACGCTGCCAATCCTCTGTAAACTTGTTTGTGAGCAGTAGCAATCATATAAAATTAATGCACAAAGTGTTAATTACATAAGGCTGTATCCCGAGAATCGAATCCGCGACCTACGATCGCAAGCCTCAATCCTCTTCAACTATATAGTGATCACTCTGACATATGTCACATGAATTTAATTGTAAGGAATATAACAGGCGAATAACTTATAACAGTATAAACAATAATCTATTTTAATATGTAGTACAACAAAATTTAAAAATGCATTCTCTTAATATTATCTTTACGTTTTTTATTATTTCTGAAACCATTGATTTTTGTATACACCTATCCCCCGATTTACACGGTACTCGTTTTGCACGTTTTCGCTTTTACACGGTTTTCCAAATAAGTTTTTTTTTTTATTTTAATAACCGATTATATTACCATCTCTTATAATGTAAATATTTCTGCTTCAAACATCGAATCGGCACAAATAATTTCGAGTGATGAAAGTGAATTCGAAACTTCGATTCAGAAAAAAAGAATGAGAGTAATTTCTTTTTTGTTCTTCTGTTTAATGTATATTGTAATGGAATATAAAAAAAGAACAGTTTTTCCGTAATATATTAAATATTTTAACTTGTCAATGCATTTTATTTTTATTTCTGTGTACACCTAAAATTGTTGAAAAAAATCTCAACTGTTAAATAGCAAAATCGTGCATTTTCTGCGAGTTTTTCGATTTACACGGTTTTGACATGAAAATTTTTAATTTTCGATTTACACGTTTTTCTCAGGAACGTATCTACCGTGTAAATCGGGGGATAGGTGTATTGTGTACTATACGTTTGACAGCAAATGAGGTAAACTTTAATACCTTTACATATTACACCTATATTTAATCACCTGTATTAATGGTCTTGTCTTATATGACATTAGTAACTTAGTATCTGTAATTATATTTAATAAACTATGACTTGTGGCGTAAGATTCAGAAAATAAACCCTGTACGATGTACGTATGAGAAAAATGGCGGCAGATTAACTAAAAGAACTTCCTGTTACAAGGATCGTTATCCTTATGGCCGTGAACATTCTGTTATAGACATCATCGTCTTAATTTCAGCCAACACACACCCATTACAATGACCACAACACCAGATTTTACACTGCTCGAATCGGCTTCTCGCCTATGTCGTCGGTCAATTCAGTGGGGGGGCAATGCAAGCCGTATTTACCAGCTTGTGGTCGCCACTTCAATCTTTCGATTCCAACATCCGTTTCCTGAACACTGGCTTCCTTTCTACATATAGTATTTTATATAAACAATAACATTCTTCCTCAAATTGAATCTTTTGTCTTGAAATCTTTTGTGCGTTAATTTCTTTAATTGCGTTAATAAATGACTGATATAACAAAGGAAACTGGTTGAACCGGTCGGCTTTGACTCGGTGATAATTTAGTGGGACACGAGTAATACGAATACCATGATAATTTGCCAGTTTAACGTCATTTTGTAAATTCTATACACCACAGTGTAGAAAAGTCAGAACATTAAGTTAGATGTAAGTTGTTCAGCCGTTAAGTTAGTTTAAGCGCTTGATTTTAATACCAGAAGCACAAGTGAATTTTATAAACCTAAGACTTCATCGAGTCAATGAATCTATTTACAGGAAATGTATTCCTTATTACAATAGGATTGCAGTGAGTCAAGGGCTATTGAGTTAAAAGTAATTTGACTTGTAAAGCGAGTTTTAGAGTCAAATTTAATGAAATTAAAATAGTGACTATTGCTTCTCAATACGTGTACGAAAATGTATTAATACATCCACAAAAAAACATACCGATTTCCCCAAGAATACACACAAGGGGAGCTGTAGCTCGTGTAGCGCCCGTGTGCAATGAAACCCTGGCGCCCCCTAGGCCTGCCCCCCCCCCCGCGGCTATAACTATTAACTTTGCCGTCGTAACAAGAAAGTTTTTTCATATTCCAACAAGCTATTTTATGAGTAGGTATAGCTTACAGTATGGCATTAGTTACGGCCTTTCTTCTTATGACGGCAGAATAACACTCATTGTTTTTATGCCTGTAGCACATCTCTGTTGCGAAACTAAGCGGCGAACCGCGATAGATTCCAAGATGATGCTCTTAGCTGTCTCAGAGAACCCGTGTGCATTGCACACCCTGCACAACAGGTTAATTCGCCCCTGAATACACAATATAAAAACAAAGATAAATTAATTATACAAAAGACTCACAAAACTTTTTCGAGTTACGTTTTTAAAATAGGATTACAGATAATGTACGAAAAACATCTTTTATTTAGATTAAAAAAAAACGTCGAAGATCATATATTCGCTAAAAGTTACTACACTGTAAATTACTCAATTTACATTTAGAACGGTATTAATCCAGCGGTAGAGGATTAAGGCTTGCGATCATAGGTCGCGGGTTTGATTCCCGGCGTACAATCTTATACAGTTCACACTTTGTGCATTAACTATATAGGATTACCACTGCTCACAAACAAGGTTTCATAGGATGGCCAGTTTCGTTTTCTGCTTATCATAACATCATACTGCAATCGCCAACGCGTCTGCCAAGCGTGGTGACTATGGAATGTTACACCACAGATATATTTAGACAAGGCCTGTATCTTGTAGCGGGCTTCTATAGGCTAAAATGACTTTATAGAAGATAGCATCACATCATGGAAATTAATTGTTCGCCTTTATGCTACAAAATACAAGAAATTTAATGGAATCAGGCGTTACCTCGCGGAAGTCCATCCTAAGTTAGAAAAGGACCAATATTTAGCCACTTCCGCACATGCAGTGGTTGTCGTGCAATGAAATGCACCGCCCGCCAGCCCGTCGATAAATGCGCATGCGGCAAACAATGCGAATCACTCAACCGCCACCACCAAATTACTCAACGCGTGTTTCACCCCTCCACGGGACATCTTCAGGAGTTATGTTACACCGATTAGTGCCAGAGTGTTTCTAAAATACAAGACAACATTATATATTTCATTCTTGCTCTTTTTACAACTGATGGACGCTCACTACAAGACACAGGCCTATTCCAAAGATCACCTCGATGACAGCGCAGGATCGCTGCCCACATTCACTTCCTGCGGCTTTATTACTATCTATATATCGAGTTTTAGTTCCATGCAAATATAGTATAAGCTGTCTCTTACCTGCTTCGCGAGGCCTTCTTCTTGTGTTTTGTTTGGATGTATACCTATCCCCCGATTTACACGGTACTTGTTTTACACGTTTTCGCTTTTACACGGTTTTCCAAAAAAGTTTTTTTTTTGTTTTTATCGCACTCTATTAAATGGTACTGTAGTTGAACACGTGTGCTGTGTACACATTTCACGGGGAATCCCGAGCTTATGTGCTGACTTGCTGCACACGCACACTGTGTCTGTATTTCTTCGCATAAATTTAAAGTTTTATTTACGGAAAATTGTATTTGAGTGAAAGTTTTACAGTTTCAGAAAGATTATTAATTATTCATATTCGTAAATTACAAGTGATAAAGGGTAATACACCTTTGGTTTTGTTTTTTGTTCTTCTGTTTATTGTATTGTAATTAAATAAAAAAAACAGTGTTTCCGTAATATATTAAATATTTTAACTTGTCAATGCATTTTATTTTTATTTCTGTGTTCACCTAAAAATATTGAAAAAAATCACAACTGTTAAATAGCAAAATTATGCATTTTCTGCAAGCTTTTCGAGTTACACGGTTATGACTTGAAAATTTTTAATTTTCGATTTACACGTTTTTTAGGAACGTATTTACCGTGTGAATCGGGGGATAGGTGTAATTTCATAAAGTCCGTTTATAATTTCTTTTAAAGTATACTTTATAAAATTAAGGTTTTTTTTAATAAGATTCCCCTAAACTTGCTTTTGCTGGTAAGTTTTTTTTTTACCTACGTACATACCAAGAAATTGCCGAAGGAAATGACACATTTGTTATTAACCAATGAAAAAAAAACTATGATAAAAATAATTGGAATTCGTAAATAAAATACGAACTAACTTTTTTCGCTACTAACATATACAAATTAATGCAGTAGATTTAGTTTCATACATATATAAGAAAATGGAAGGAGAAATCGACGGTTTGCGAGTCACATGCGATTTTTTGAAAGGATTGTTAGTGTCTTTCGATATATGTACCCGAATTCTCTTTTCATTTTTGTCTTTACATATTTAAAAAAAAAATTATGTTTCAAAATGCCTTTTAAATAGTTATTTAATTTTGACAGTTGTCAAAATTGGAAACATATATCAACAGACAAAAAATAAATAGGTTATATTATATATTTTGAATTCAATATAAGTTTTCAGTAAAAATAATTTTTATAAAAATCAATTATAACTTTTTTTGCTAAACTTTTATGTACATATTTATATGTGAATCCCGAAAACTTTTAAATATTGTAAATTGGCTCAGCTGTCAAGGAGATTGGCCATTTCTCCCAATAAAAGAATAACACGTATTAAATTAACAAAATTTTGAGTAAATAGTTTGTATAATTAAAAAAAATAATCTTCAAAAAATACTAATGAGACGTACGTACTCGACATCATTTACAAAAGTACTTTCATTGTAATTGTATCGTGTTCGTTATTTCTAGACGAGTGCGGGACAGAGTTGATTGAACATAATAACAACATCATTACGTTTATTATGAGCGGTGGTAGTCCAGCGGTGAAGGACTGAAAATTGCGATATTAGGTCGCGGATTCGATTCCCGAGATACAATCTTATATAACTCACTCTTTGTTCATTGATTGTACAGGATTGCCACTGCTCACTAACAAAGTTGCAGAGAATGGACAGTAGCGTCCTCTACCAAGCGTGGCAATTATGAAACATCACACGATGTTTTTTTTTTCTTTTTTTAATGGCTCGCCTTTTGGGGACTTCTCGTTCACCTGTATGTGGAATAGGATTAAACCTCTGTAAACAAAGTCGGTTTACACAGGCTTAATAATTTTTTCAGGCTATCATTTGTTTATATCACACGATGTTGATTAAACTGGTACAGTATATGTATGTACTACCAGTGGCGTACCTAGGGGGGGGCGGTGGGTGCGGTCCGCACCGGGCGGCATTTTTTATATTTACTTATAGTTGTAAAAAGCAACTTTTTCATTTCAAATATATTTTCTTTCCTGAATAATAAATGATTATTATAAGTTTAAAATTTAATTTATATAAATTATGATTAACTTTATGATTTCGAATATTATTCCTCGGTGTATATAAATGCATTTTAGTGTAAATTTTGGATTCTAATTCAAGAACAGGATAATAATTTTATTTTATTGTATTCATTAAAATTCGTTGAATTTGTAAAAGGATCTTTACGACTTTGTTCGTCAATTTTTCCTAACTAAAATTTTTTGATGTCAGTTTATAAATGTCATTTCTTTTGAAAAATTTATATGATTACTTTGAGGTGATATATCAACTTTTTTTTATATCAAAAACTACTATTTGATTGACATAATAGAAAGGGCGGCAAACTGGAGATCGCCCCGGGCGGCAAAAGTTCTAGGTACGCCACTGTGTACTACTAATATATATATGTGTCGACACAGTAAATTTCTTTACATATCACTATCAATGGTCTTTGAAGACCAACAATTAAAAATCTATACACCAAGGTTACATTTAGAATCGCAACGGGTAGAAAAAAGAGCAGTTGAATAGAAGTAATATAGAGCGTAGAAGAGTAAGACAGAGAGTACAGAGTTAAAGGTAATAAACACAATCGAATACAATATATACTTAAAAGATAAATTAAGAGACAGATTTGTAATTGGTATACAACGTAAAATATAACCTATAAAACTACATTTAGTGTGTTAAAAGATTTTACATACTATAATCTTTATTGTTTGGTTGTTTTATTAAAAAAATGTATTTATCTAATTAGATTTAGTTTTTTATAGATGTGTGATGTAATATCCTCGTCCTGAGGAACTTAGGGAGTTCTAGAGGTGTTACATAAAAGTGGTTTAGTTTAAACGTCTTCCGCGTGGTAAAGATATATAATAGGAATTGAAAATAATTACGGATAAAATAAGAATTTGAGAGAATGAGAGATAAAATAAGATTAAGAAAAGGGTAAGAATGGTAAGAAAATAAAAAAATGTGAGTAAGTGACTAAGCAAAACTGTCCATGTGAACCCAAGACCGAAGAAGAAACAGGAGAAGAAAAAGTTGTACCACATGTCGCCAATAGCAGGTTCCCGCAAGCTAAGTAAATTTGTAATATCAATAAGGCGACCAGAGAAATGGAGACTTAAAAAAAGAATGAATAAAATGTTGTAATTCTTACTTCTGTTCTTAGTTATGAATAACAAGAACATTGCATGTGGCGGAGACAAGTCTGTTATCAGGCGCAACTGATTAGATATTTAGTATTTACGTTTCGTGTTCTGTGGTCTCTCGAAGCTAAGGTCGTATTTGATAATCGCTCGGTTTTTTGCGAATCATTCGCAGCGCGGCCTGTGAAGCCACGCCAGATAACGCAGACTTCACGTGATTTTTAACGAGTTTAATATCACATCTCTTACTCAGGGCCCACTGCAAGCTCTGAGTCATACAATAAACTGAAGAGAGAGTTATGTTCGGGATATCTCTTCGAGGTCGTCAATGAAGAAATCTACTGCTGGACATAGATCGCCCCCATAGATTTCCAAGAGTACTAGCTCGAAGTGGCTTGCATCAATTGCCTTTTTTTATGAGGCCTCCGCTATTGGACTTGCCGACGCGATTGCCTTCCACCCCTATTTTATTGGGAACAGGATTTATTATTTCTTAACAATTTTGTTCACATGAATTTTTTATTTTTGTCCTCATCTTCCATAGTTCACAATATCTTTTTTTCTTCCTTCTATCATTCCATAATTCCATCTTCCTTTCTCAATCATTCCATTCCTTTCATCCATCCTCAAACACTTCAGTTGTATTTTCTATTGCAGTATCACAGCTTTATTAAGTTTATTTATTTTTCTCATGTACATCAATTTGTTTCACAGATTTTACATTTTTTATATAAATTTCAATAAATCTATCTTAATAAGATTAAATATATAATAAGACTTACAATATTTTATGTTTAACTATGTTTTATTCCTATTGCATCAATTGCCTTACAACGACTTTAATAATATCGCCTCTCCACTTCATGTTCACTTCTTCGATATACTCTATAGACTAGAATCACATAGAGTTTCTATTTAAAAACATCATTCATTTCATATTTTATTTGTTTAGATATATATTAACACTTTTTAGTACACCATCGACAATAAATAGAGGAAAAAATAGAAACAATTCATATAGAAGTACAAGAGGCGGTCTTATCGCTCGAGGCGATCTCCTAACAACTTTAGGATGGAGATGAGAGACGTGAAGAAGATGGCAGTTTAGGGTGTACATACATACAAATACGCACATTACTATATATTTAATGGAATCAGGCGTTATTTTGCGGAAGTCCATCCTAAATAAGAAAAGGACCAATATTTAGCCACTTTCGCACATGCAGTGATAGTCGTGCAACAAAGTGCACCGCCCGCCAGCCCGCTGATAAATGCGCATGCGGCAAACAATGCGAATTACACACTACCACGGTTAAATCACTCAACACGTTTTTCGCCCCTCCTCGGGGCATCTTCAGGAGTTATTTTACACCGATTAGTGCCTCTGTGTTTGGCATGTGCAGAAGTGGCTGAATATTGGTCCTTTTCTTAATTACTATATATATAAATACATATTTACGTGGGAAACGTACAACATAAATACGAATAATGAAGAGATGCCATACAATATCCTATTTTAATGGCGTCGGCATTTTAAAAAATGGTAAAAGAGCAATTTTACCTTTTTCTAAAATCCTGTCAGAGATTTAGCGCATCTAATTGGTATAATATAATACGTAGATACTTCCTTTTCCTTTTATTACTTTAACAAACGTCCTTTATATTGTTATAGTCATTTATTCCTAAGCTTTCTTTGTCATCATTATGGTTTCAGCTACCAGACGTCCATCGCTGGGCATAGACTTCCCCCTAGAGTTTCAATAGGACTGGTTGGAAGCCTGCATCCAGTGTCGTTCGAAGACCTTAAAAAGGTCGGTTTATATTGTCGTGGACAACCTACTTTGTAATGTAGGTGGTCTCCGATCCAAAACCTGCTGATTGCAGCGGCCATCAGTTCTGTTCGCTATGTGGACATCACACTGTTTTCGTTGGTCTAAGGTCTCATTTCTGATTCAATCTCATCAAGAAATCCCGATCATAGCCTTCTCAATGGCCCGCTAAGCGACTGTGAACTTGCCAAAGAGTGAGAGACGAGTTTCTGTGCCAATAATCATCACTGGCAACACAGATCTGTGGTAAACTTTCGTCTATACGTGTTTTATTATAGTGTAATAAACAACTTTGGAGATCTTTTGCGATTGTGATTACGATGTATATTTACTTATCTTCCTTATTGCGGGCAACTAGTTTTAACACATAATTTATATACACTTATTAACTTATTTAAAACTTTTTACGAATTTTTGCGAATTTAATGCCGAAGGCATTCTCTACCAGTTAACTGTTAGGCGATTCAGAAACAAATTATTATAGGTATGTGAAACTAGATAATATCATATAATACAAAAAACAATGTAAATACAAATTCAGAGGGGAAATAATGACTAAGATATAAAACATCCTATATAAATATATTAATGGCAAATACTTACTATAATTATATATAAATATACCATAATAGATATATACCATATACACACACACATATATATATATATATATAATAAAATCCAATTGTCGTAATGATTCAGTCAGCTTGTCAAGCGACAAACATTCGAAACTTCGCTTTGAATGCGCAACGATTCCTGATCACCCTGATATGGAGGCGCTTTCCAGAGAAGTAAAGGTTGTATTGCGAAGAAGTAAACTCTGTATTACGGGGGACATCAAAGTAGACAATATTAAATGTACAAAACATTCCAGAATATACCTATTATAAAACGGACGTATTTGCAAATTACCTTACATTGCTTGTCAATTTGACATACACCCATGTTATATATAAGGCGTTTATTATTTAACGCAGCCATGTAAATCAAATTTCCTGTATTATACTTTATTTGTCAACACTTCTGTATACAGGATGATTGATTTTAAATGTAACTTTAAAGATTTTAAAGATATTTTCAATAACTATGTATAAAAAGATTAATAAAAACAGATAGTAAACAATATGTGGGCTAGGATGGATTGCCCACATCACTCCCCTCCAATTTTATTTATAATTTGTTTTAATATACAGCAATCCGACTTTTGAAGACGCTTGTATTTACTATATTTTCATTACGTTTTTTATTATTTCTGCAACCATTGATTTTTGGATATATTGTGCCATTAATTGACGTCAAATTAACTATACATTTACCCCTTTTTAATGCATATTTATAATTAATAACAATGTATAATAAAAATAAGTTTTGTTAAAAGAATGGTCACCCTATTTCATGTGTAAAGGATGGATAAATACATATATATTAGTTAAACATCAGCGAAACGGTAATGACAAGAATCAACATGGCGCGCTTCTTTTCTTTGTAGAAGACGAAAATCTAAAATATATTGCGTAATACTTTTCGCGCTTCACAACTATAAATTATATTTTGCGCTCTATCATAGATTCCTAACCAGATATCGAGAGAAAAAAAAATTCCAAAACCATCTGTATGTCTAGTATTTATTTATCATCATATTTTAGCCGTAAAAAGTTCTCACTTGACAAAATCTTGTCCATAGATTTCAAATATGACCAATCCAAAACGGAACCAAATCTTTGAAAAAACCTTCATAAGGTCGTTTTGATTAATAATCACAGCACTGCCATAAACACAATAATAGGGACGGGCCAAATTTTTATTTAATGTTTATTAATAGATAATAAGGCAGTGACCATATAAAGGATCACGAATTGCAATTATGAGCGGAAATATAGCTTGGTAGAGTAGGGAGTAGGAGTAGCTAGAGTAGAGCCTATCTACTCTAGATGGACTGACGATATAGTCAAGGTAGCGATAAGTCGTTGGATGGGAGCAACATACGACCGTTCATCGACACGAAGCTTGTGAGAAAGCTACATAGTGCACAGAACAGGTAACCGCTGGTGTCTCAAAGTCCTAAGGTTGAGATCACAGAGTAGTACGAAGTAGACAGACGACCTTCTTAGGGTCATTGGAAATCTCTAGATGCAGGATACTTCTACACGTTCTCATTAGAAACCTATGAAGGTATATGTCCAGCTGTGGACAGCGGCTGAAATAATGATCACATTCACACATATATCACAAACGTGTGGTACTCACACAATTGGTCAATGTTTGATACTGCGTATTGTAACTTATCAAATGTAAGTATCTTCTTCTTCTTCTTCCTTCCCTTTTACCTTTATTTGGTGTCGGGTCTCCTTATCAATTTGCGCCAGGCCACTCTATCCTGGGTTGTCCCTGCATCAAGTTGAAGGGTTTCCAGTTCCTTTCTGATATTAGACCACCACGTAGCTTTTGGACGCCCTCTCCCTCTTGGGAATTCTGGGAGGCTTAAGGCAGTTTCTACCACGTGGTTATCTGGTTTCCGTTGAATGTGGCCATACCATCGTAATCTTTTTTCCTGTAATTTGCTGGGGATCGGAGCTACCTTAAACGAACCTCTGATATATTCGTTCCGTATTTTGTCAATTCCATTCCAACTTATCAAATGTAAGTATGTTTAAAAATATTGGCCGCGAAGATCGACCCTATTGACCTCTCACATTTCGGTATCAAAGTGACCTCCGCGTCTGTACATAAAAATTCTAAATCGTAATGAAATTCCAGTGAATCTAATTGATAGCAAACTTTTGTTTGGTATATACGTTTTTGCAAAAAAATTATTTGCATTTTTCCGCACCTCTATATGTGTGTTTGTAAATAAGCAAACTTATATTGTGACAAGGCAGTTGATCTAACAGCAACATATGCTTTTTTACACTCTGTTGTCAGCTTACATCATCAGCATTTCATACGTGGAGCAAATGAATGTCCAGTGATGGACAACCTGACTTTACTAGAGATAATTCCAAAATCTTCGTCTAGAAAAGAATTATTATATACCAATTTTAATGTCCGCCTATTATATATTTATCACCATATTTCAGCCGTAGAAAGTCAACAGCTGGATGTAGCTCTCCTCTGTACATTTCAATAGGATTAGAGTGAAAACGATTTGCGTTGAGCGTCTTCGTCGACCTTAGCAAGGTTTGCTTTCCCTGCAGGTGGACCTTCGCTGCGCTGCGTTTCCACTCAAGAACCTTAAGGCTCTAGGTGCTATTCGTTCCACTTGCTACATGGAAAACTCACTGCTACTTCAACAAGTCCTCTGGGCTATGTCGATCACCTACGTTCATCTACGGATCTCGTCATCACTGCCATTTCTACAACGCGGTAACGCTGTCATAGATATGTCTGATTCCGTTGATTCTTTCATTAATTGGAAACTAATATTTTTTTCGTTATCTATATTACACAGCTGCTTGAGTAGCATTTGCTGTTCCCGCGAGTTCGAAGGGATAGAACGAGAAGAGGTCGGTAGCCTAATCCTCTTTTATAGGTAGCAAAAGCTGATGGCGGATGCCATGGCGCAGGCCGCTAAATTTACCTACCATATTAACGTGCGAGCGCCATTTTGTTTTACCTAGCTTCCTACTAGCTAGCTACTTGGCTACCCGAATTTGACGATAGCGCGCGGCAATCGCCTAATAGCGCCATCTATTGACGCCGTCCCAAGTTGCAATGTTAATATATTGAATATATAAATAATATTTTCTTACTTTATGTAACTATTTTTTTATATTCGACTATTCGTGAATAAATCAATTTGTAAAAATTAACTTAGTATCCAATAACATTTTTGTAGAAATTTCTGCACAGCTGGTTGGTTTGGTAGCAATATATAGCTTCTTCTTATTTTTTTCTGACTAAGGGTCATGGCCAATTATTTCTGTCCAAGATTTTCTAATCAGAAAACTGTAAAGCACCCTGCACGGTTGTATTTAACACTTGTAATACAGCAGCCCATCGAGTAGGTAACCATTATCTAGCTCAGAGCTCCCCAAACTTTTTTGTGTCGTAGACCCCTTGCCATGTTTTTCCGTGTGGGGTAGACCTACTTACCTGATATTGATTTCCTGTAAATTTCTAACTGTAGTGAAATTTAGTGTTAAAAACTTAAAGTAAAAACACATGTTAATTTATACGTTTATTAATTGAATTTAAATTAAAACTACTCAAAATATAATTTTGTATCTGTTATGTAAAATATACGCAACAAACCACAAAGCGAATACCAACATCCTACAACTTACACAATTTTATAAACATATATAATAAATTTTTCACTTCATAGGTATTTTTATAAATGATGTAAATGTTTTGATATTATAAGATAGTATGATGTAAGTAAGTAAGTAAGTAAGAGTAAGTCGTGGACCCCCATTTTCATTTCATGGAACCCCAATTTTTTTTCGCTGACGTAGATCCCTTGCAGGTTGTTATAAACCACTTGGGGTCGATATAGACCACTTTGGGAATCACTGATCCTAGCCCTTTCATCTTCATTCAAAAAATTCCGCCTTGTACTTAAATATTGTATGCAAACAAATTGTGGATAATCGAGTTTTTAGTCTGAGCTCTTCTGGGACGTAAACGAGGGCACGGATTAGTTTTACTTTGATGTTTCCAAGGAACCGCTACGCCATACAGTGAATAAGTTGATACGATATGCACTTTAGTAAATATAAAACAACGATATTACTGTATAAGAAAATTTTAAACGAAAATGTTTTAAAATAACAAGTTCATTGCACTAACTATTTATCGCGTAGAGAAGCAACAAACAGAAACGAAAAAAATAGATATGCACATATTCCGCTTATACATTTTGAAGCATAAATTTCTTATTTTAAGGTTCAAATTATAGTGTACTATAATTATTTTACTAAAACGACTTTCAAGAAAAACAAGAAGAGCTCAATTTGTTAAAAACTAGAATCAGAGGGTACCAAATGACCCAAGATCTGATAAGAATCGACAACATATTCCGGCGGGTTTTTTTGTGTTCTTCTTTCATTTGTGGGTTTATTTCTGTGGTCGACTGAAAAGAAGAATAAAAGACTCTTAGATAGACGCCCACTGGGCATGGGCCTCCTTTAAATATCGCCACGATGATCGGTCACACGCTGCCAGCATCCAGCAATTTCCCACGACCTAAACAATATTGTCGGTCTACTTGTGGGACCTTTTAACCTCGACTCGGTTGATCGTTGTGCCTTGCCTGCTACTACTTCAGTCAAACAATTCTACGAGCTACATCAGTTACCGTGTTTTTTTGCGTATTTTGCATTGTAATACCATACACAACTGCCTAAAAAGGTTACTAATTTTATGAAGCCTAGAAAAAGATATAACAAACGTTTTTTTATATCTGGTACTAACATTATGTACATCACTATTTGTTTAATTTATTCATATTATCACATAGACCTGATTATTAAATAAATAGTGGCTATGTGAAGGTAACTGCATACCTGAGTAGCATTTAAGGTTTTCCTAGGAGCGGGGCACTGAAGCAAACACTACAATACTACAATAAAATACTAGAACTACCGTTTAAAACATTGACGTTACAGAGATAGAGAGCCACGGAACTCTTAGGATTAAAAATGGTAACCGCTTGCAAGCCTTTTAAGGGGGCTGTGTATTTTTTTTACATTAAATTATTTTTTTAATTTAAAGTATATTATAAATATAGTTTTCAGCTTATAATTAATTATTAATAAGTGTTACTTTATATGCTGCCCACCTAACAATTATAAAATTTGCTTTTACACGTTGGGTAAAAAGGTTGCTCACCCCTGATCTAGAACAAAATTTCTTAACACGTAAATGGTCATGCAAAACTACTTTAACATAACCAAGGATCACTGATAAAATTCGGAGTATCCACTCGCCTGTCCAGTATATAAACTAAGATTTTTGAGTCGATCACATAGCCGAGAAAAATGGTAATAACTTGGAAAAACTTTTGACCATTGGAAAAGTGCATGGATGGCGACCACGGTGCCGCAACCTAATATGCTGGCTGATCGGGTCCGAACCACGTTCAGTACCACAGTAGCTGAAGCGCTACAAACTACTTAAGAACGGTAGAGATGGCATTACATAGTGTAATGAAGTATAATGCAATAAGCTACCACCGGCTTGCAACGCTGACCTGTTGAGAAGAGCTAGCTAGATACTCAAAAGATGCTCTTAACAAACGTTGTTTAATGTATACATAATTGTAGTCAATAAACTATTTTCTGCATATTTAGATCAACAAAAACTATTCAATGCTATAATACAGGGCTTCTTAAACTATGGGTCGCGACCCCAAATAGAGTCGCGTAGCGAAATTATGGAGTCGAGAGATTTTAATGTCAAATAGTTATATATACCATTTTATAACCTCACTAGAGTTTGCGGAATACAATGGACTTGCAGCGTCTAGACACGCGCGTTTGTTGAAGGTTTTAAACTAATATAAATACAATTTTATAATTTTTGGTGCAATTTTTAATTTTAGATTTTTGTATGTTTCAAAACGAATTCTAAAACTATATATTTTCATATGTATATTGTTACCTAATAAATAAATCATCAAAAAATATTAATTTATTTTTCTTTTATATTTGTATGGGGTCGTCAAGAAACTCGCAATCATAAATGGGGTCGTGAATGCCAAAAGTTTAAGAAGCCCTGCTATAATAAGATTCATTAATTTCAGATTTCAAACTAAGAAATGGAAAGTCTAAGATATCTTGTAGAGTTTTTTAATATATGCGGTCTCGTTGTTACAATTAAACCCATGAAGGATTTGTTAAAATAAAATAATCAATTAAATTGACATAATGATAAAATGTACTCGAAAAGATTATAAGAGTTCCATTTTCAAAATTTTATATTTTTCAACTAACAAGAGAACTAGCATTTAAAGTATCCCCAATAATTAATAGGCGTCATTAAGAAACACAGCGCGAAAAATAACTCGTTCCGATCATTATAAATGTTAAAATATGTTATCTGCTTGTTTAGAATTCGTTTATAGTTTACATTCCTATGACGAAGACGTGTTTTTTTAGCCACTAGCAATACTTTGCCGCCTATTGGCAGAGACTTCTGGTATCGGCATACATTTTGTTCATATCAACCTTTTTATATTTATTTGTCAACTGTTATGTTCCTGTTATCTTCCGGCTTCAGTTTGGTTCGCAACCGGAATTACGGGTCCGGTTGTTTGAACTAGAGTACTGCGGAGACCACTAACCCGCCTACTGCTTGAGCGGTGTGTTACCTGATGGGTTTACCAGGTTACCATGGTACCCGACGTTGGACATGTTCGTCTGTCTGGTGGTGAATTACCAGGCGTTGCGCTAAACGGGGGACCGCGGTATCTCCCGGTCAGGGATCACCACGCGGTCTTCCCTCGCGCCGTGCTATTTTTTCGATAGCCCGTCCCGGGATATGCGTGTATACTCTACCCCCGAAACCCTCGTGGTGCTATCACGATGGTTCGAGACCACGTCGAACCATCGTCCGCCTCAGAGTCGCCGAAGCTTGTGGGAGTTTAGGGCTCCTACCCTAAACTCCCGCGACTCCGAAGGCCCCGTTTATGGTAGGGGAGCACCATTCACCGGAGGCCGTCAGTGCCGTGGCGAGGCGCGTCCCTGCGCTGACGGCGTCGTCTCCGAGCGGGATCTGTCCTCTGCCAACCCCGTTCGGCTACCTCCTTTTGGACCATGACGGTCTCACAGAAAGAGGCCACGGCCCTCCACGCCGATGACCAGCTCAGTATCACTGACACGACTGCTGGCAAGGAAATATCCTGTCCGATCTCGTCCACCAGGATCCGCCACTCCGACTGCCACGTCCGCGAGCGTGTGCGGGAACTGACGAGTTACCGCAACTCGGTTACTTGCCTGCTCAGCAAGAGGTATATACTAGATAACATCCACCACAACTAGATGTAGTTTAAGCTAGATCCCGGAATGGGAATCGAGGAGTGAGTGTGCCAACCAACTCCAGCACCATATCCGGTTGACATGGAAGTCACCTTACCAGTCATCTCAAGAATTTAATTAATGCGTTCTTGATAACGTACAGGAAGTTATTGTGACTTCGAAACCCATCACCTGCTTGGAAAGTCAGGTAGTGCGTACGCGCATGATGCACTCACTTTAAAGAGTACTTCTGCCAGTGATGGTGGAGACAAGACCCTTAAAAATACATAAATAGATACCCGATGCGCGGATATTGCTCCATTCTCATTCCGGTAATAATAAATAAATATTTAATTAAATATTAATAATTACATAGTAATTTAAATAATTAGATTAATGTGTATAGGTAAATAGATTTATTGGTGATTTATTAATTTTACAAAAATTATAATTTTAACAGAGCGCATGTTTTGATTGTCTGTTTTTAATGGAATCAGGCGTTACCTCCCGGAAGTCCATCCTAAGTAAGAAAAGGACCAATATCTTACTCTTTGTTTGACACTAATTGGTATAACATAACTCCTGAAGATGCCCCGTGAAGGAGTGAAACACGTGTTGAGTGATTTAACGATGGTAGTTGTGTAATTCGCATTGTTTGCCGCATGCGCATTTATCAGCGGGCTGGCGGGCGGTGCACTTTGTTCCACGACTACCACTGCATGTGCGGAAGTGGCTAAATATTGGTCCTTTTCTTATTTGATTGTTTGTCTCTAAGATTGCAATTAATCCTGTATTATTTTAATTGCATTACATTTGCATATAATATTTTTAAATCTTTAGACAATGTTTATTCAATAAAATAAAGTTTGGATTCGTCGTTGTTAAAGTTTATTTTATTTTAAGAGAAGTAACTTAATAACTAAAATAGTAAGTTTGATTCGACCGCTTAGCCCTCTCGAATCTTACCACGTTGCAAACATCTTTACAGCTTATCACAAGTATACGGAAACATAATTAGCGATAAGTTTGTAGAGTTAATTATGTACAATCTATTTCAAGATTAGAAAAGTACATTGACAGAGATAGTACTGCTAAATACCTGTCATCACTGTTTCAGTCGTATGTTCACCGCTTGACATAACCAATCTTAACTTCAAACATATATACTGTTCTATTATTCAGTTATGAAGAATAAAGTAAATTTTTCCATGTCATATTGTATCACAACAATAACATAATGCTTACAAGGCTACAACGACGATGTAAGAATTTGGTGTAATGAAGGTTCTATGTTTACAATTATAGATGTAAGGCCGGTTTAAAACGAATTAGACCAATCGGTTTAAAACGAAAAAAACCGTTTAAAACCGAAAAAACCCATTTTTTTCGATTTTAAACGTTTAGTGTTGACGACTATGTTTTTCTTAAATATAAACACATTATCTATTCCAAGCGTAGACATTACCTAGCTAAGTTGAAAAACTATTACCTAGTTAACTATATTGGTTATTTTGAAAAGATTTATCAATCAGTTTCATTCGGTTTAAAACCAAACTCACACACTTGCACTTCTCACGCGGAGAGACGTCAAGGTGCAACGTTGCCAGCTCGCCTACTTCACACCACACACACACATACATAGCGTGTTGCGTGCGGACATGTCAGTGTTGCCAGTATTGTAAAAAATGTACAAATTTGGATTCAATATAAAGGTACTCGTACCAAATATGCCAAACATTACTAAATAACTAAAATGTAATGAGCTGTTATAAAATTAGATTATTAGGTACCCGACTTTTTCTTGAAAGTAATAAAAAAAACTGGCTAATCTTACACAGTCCACTCGACAACATGATGATCATACAATTTCTTTATGATTTAGGTACATATTTTAATCTATTGTATGTAATATTGTTTCTTTATAATTATAGTACTTTATATGTAATATACTTACCTACATAGGTATAAACTGCATAGGTAACTAACACAAGACCAAGTATTGTCGATAATGATGTGTAAAAACACTGTTCTTATATTTTAGTAGGCGAGTTTTAAACCGTTTAAAAAGATTTATTTGGGTTTTTAAACCGCCACTTTTGGTTTTAAACGTTTTAAATCGGTTTTTTTACATCTATATTTACAATTGAAGGCAATAGATTTGTGTTCAGGAATGAAAAATATAGAAGAAGAATGTGAGAATTTTTTTTGTGATCTAAATCACAATTATTACTTTATATAATCATAATTTTAGTCATGTCCACTACTGGACATAGACCTTTCCCAATATCCAATAGGATCGGTTGGAGCGTGAATCCAACGTCATCCGTCGGTATTAACAAGGTAGTCTGTCCACTTTATTAAATGACATCATTCAATGCGCCTTTTTCAATTCATAGTCTACGTTCCAGAACCTAAAAACCTCAACAGCCAGCAGAACAGATGTTCTGCTTTTTGTGGCCTGTTAAAAAAAATTGTGATGTTATTTAAAAATCGTCTACCTACTGCAATGTGCAACTATAACCTTAACATGTACGTGGGATCTGAAGTAGAGGTAATTCCCCTATAACAGCATCCTCTAAATTAGAGCTATGACAGTTCCAAACGCATCCTGATCAGAAAAGAGACAAAAACTCAGACGAATATATTAGTAGAGCACGTCATTCTCAAGCTTTATTGTCAAGTGTATAGCATTCTCATCAACTGTCAATTAATATTTGGTATAACCTATAAAAAGAATATTTAATGGAGTCAGGCGTTACTTCGCGGAAGTCCATCCTAAATAAGAAAGGGACCAATATTTAGCCACTTCCGCACATGCAGTGGTAGTCGTGCAATGAAATGCACCGCCCGCCAGCCCGCTGATAAATGCGCTGATAAATGCTGATAAGTAACGCCTGACTCCATTAAATACTTAAGATCAACATGCCAAGCTGAACAGGCGCGTTTATACATCAAATTAACCAAAAAAAAAAAAAAACCTAATCGGTGTAACATAGCTCCTGAAGATGCCCCGTGGAGGGGTGAAACACGTGTTGAGTCATTTGGTGGTGGCGGTTGTGTGATTCGCATTGTTTGCCGCATGCGCATTTATCAGCGGGCTGGCGGGCGGTGCATTTCATTGCACGACTACCACTGCATGTGCGGAAGTGGCTAAATATTGGTCTTTTTCTTACTATAAAAAGAATAGTTTCAGTAATAATAAATATATGTTCAGCAAGTAGTCCAACGGTAGAGGACTGAGATATGTGATAGTAGGTCGTAGGTTCTTGGTATATAATGTTACATGATTCACTCTTTGCGCATTAATTCTATAGGATTGCCACCGCTCACAGACAAATTATAGAGAATGGTCAGCAGCGTCCTCTGCGACTATAATACCACACTGCGATTGCCAACCCGCCTGCCAAGCGTCGACGAAATCTTTCTTTCATCAATCTTTTGTCTTTCAGAGGCGCCTATGGCCTGAAACGAAAGCACTAACGAATACTATAAAAAAAGCATTTTTGAAATTCGAATCAATACATATTAAAATGAATTATTGTTTACTATCTTTCCTTGTACAATTTGTACTGCAAGTTATTTGCCTCTTGCATTTTAATAGGAAAAATTAATTTATATAATTATTTCAGAGATTTATTATAGAACTTTATACGAAGGCAATGGCGTACCAAGAACTTTTGCCGCCCGGGGCGATCTCCAGTTTGCCGCCCTTTCTATTATAAGTCAATCAAATAGTGGTTTTTATTAATTAATACACATAAATAAATTATTAAGTTATTTAATCAATATTAATTAATACACAGAGTAATTTTTTTTAGACATATTTGTATGCACTCGTAATCATATTTATATAATACCTACTCTTCTAGCTTTCATTCTAGAAAAATCGTGTATAATGCTCTCAAAATTTATATTATTTGTAATTTCTTGTTCTCTTGACAATATTGCAAGATTTTGTAGTCTTAATTGACTCATTGTAGAACGAAGATAATTTTTTTTCAATTTCAATTTTGAGAAGCTTCTTTCGCAACTAGCGACACTGATTGATATAAAATGAATAAGTTGCTTTTTACAACTATAAGTAAATATAAAAAATGCCGCCCCAAGGTAAGTGCCGCCCGGTGCGGACCGGACCCCCCCCCCTAGATACGCCACTGTACGGAGGCATTTAAAATATGTGTAAATGCTTTAAATCATTCGCTGAATGTGCTGCACACGCGTCACTTTAAACCTTTTACACGAATAACCAATCACCCTGTAGACATAATGCTTTGTTTTACTTTATATTGATTTGTAAAACATTGTCATGTACTATCGGTGGTGTCGCACTGGCTGTTTAATAATCAACTAGAAATGTTTTAAGTAAAACTAAAACGAATTAACCGTTTAATTAATGCAAGTGTTCGCTACCACAGATAAAACACAAGGACAGATATCTAAAATGTAATAATTAGAAAAAAGAAAGAAAATACAACGCAATGCTATTTACGTACCCTGTTGTAATTTATTTATTTATTAGAAAAAAAATAGAGTTCACATTGTCATAATTTCATCCGTAAATCGTCCACAGCTGGACATTAGTTAGTCCCACTTGAGTTAAGCCCAAAATATAAATTCAGATTCAAAACATTTTTTTATTAAAGTAGACATTTTTTATCTACATTTTTGAATCGTCAATTATTTATAACATTATAAGTAGTAAGTTAACACCAGCTTTAAGAACTGATCTTTTGAGAAGAGACGACTAGAAACTAAACAGTTGCTCTTTTTAAAAAAAAATTAACAATGTTTACAATACGAATGTTTTTTACATGTCAACCACCCATTATTAGTACTTCTACCTTTTCCATACTATGGTTGTCTGTAAGATATTGCCTTGTGTGATAAGACCGCACCTAAATGTATTCTGGCGTGTACAATAAAGAATATTAAATAAATAAATAAATAATCAATGTTTTATGTGTACATGATAATATCAACCATGCAAATGACTCGAAACACCAAGTTCAATATAAATGTAAAGATCAACTAAAAAGTCTATAACTTTATATTTTAGATTTCAAACTAAGAAATGGATTGTCTAAGATATCTTCCTATTGTTTCTGATGAAGTTAAGGCTGTTAGTAAGGCTTTTACAGCTTCATCTGACATGACTTCACGGAACAAAAGGGTCCGCACCTTTACTAAACTTAATATATTTTGTGCAACTTTATTATATATCTGTACAGCCATGAAAGATTTGTTAACTTTTTCTCTATGAAACTTAAGCGTAAAGAGTTTATTATTATTTCTTGCATTTAATATATATCGTTCATAATATTTTAATAAATATTTAAAATTGGCGCATAAATAATATATTATTAAATATGTATTGAGACGTGATCGTATATCAATTTTATACAAAATCTGTTGCTTTACATTTATAACCAAACACCATATATATTAGTTTTATATATGTAATTATTTTCCAGGTATAAAACACAAACAAACAAAGTATTCTGTTACGACAAGTGCATTATAAGAGGCAAATATGATGCTCGACGAAGAACTGCCCACTATGAGAAGCTTGAGCCCGGATCCTGAAGACATCGCTTCAGTAAATAAGAAGTATATACAGGTCAGTGGTGACGAATATTCTTATTTATTTTTTTATTTTGGTAACCGCCGAAACCGCGCCTTATTTATTAAAGATGTTCACTTCCGGGGTTCTCGATGTTCTACACCAGAGTTCCCCAAACTTTTTTGTGTCGTAAACCCCTTGCCATGTTTTTACGTGTTGGGTTACCAACCAGCTTACCTGATATTGATTTCCTGTAAATTTCAACTGTAGTGAAGTTTAGTGTTAAAAATTTAAAGTAAAAACACATGTTAATTTATACATTTATTAATTGAATTTAAATTAAAACTACTCAAAATAAAATTTTGTATCTGTTATGTAAAATATACGTAACATTAAATAAACTATAAATAAAATAACATAAGCAATAAGTTAATATTTTTAGTGAGAAGGATGAACCTGATGCTTTAATAATAAATTATCAACAATTGGCGTCAATTTTGTAAAAGTTAATCTTAAATTTCCTCGGCTAATGATGTCCAGTTTGTGGATCCCCATTTTCATTTCATGGACCCCCAAATTTTTTTTCGCTGGCGTAGACCCCTTGCAGGTTGTCATAGACCCCTAGGGGTCGATATAGACCGCTTTGGGAATCACTGTTCTACACTGTTATAAAAAAATATATGACTCCGCTGAGTTTCTTTCGCCTGTTATTCTCAGGTCTGACGCATTTATTATCCGAACAGATGGTGGAGTTAACTTGTCCTCAATAAATTATTAAAGAATTTTTAGGTATTAAATTTGTTACACAAAAAAGACATACAACTTACCAATGAAAGATTAACAATGAATAAATATGCAAATCATTTCTAATTTTAAAATGACTTGGCTGACATAAATAAAGTTGTTCGTCCATTTAAATTTACACTTTTTAACCTATTAACAAATTTTACTTTGGAATAATGTTCCACAGATTTAAAAAGGCAGCAATCCGTTAATGTTTATAAAGAAGGTTCGAGACCTATTAACGAAAGATTAAGAGCGAAATAAATAGCATAAATAAATATGTGTAATTAAATATGTATAAAGAATACATATTTTTTATATACAAATCATTCTACTTAAATTTATTTGTTTATTAGTAATAGAATATTAATTATCATGTATATATAGTATTACATTAATATTTTTTTCTATGACATTACACAATGCGATATAGATACTTGCAATGATTTGTAAGGAATGCCTAAATGCGCCATTACACGAGTTGTAAAAAGAGTAAATAAATAAATAATGCACAGACAACATTTAATATTCATTGTATTTCGTTCAATACGGAAATATAGCGAAAAGAATGACACACTAAGGTATAATTTAACATGACATGACCTTGGTACGATAGCACTTAGATATTGGCGTGTGTACAGTATCAACAGCAGAAAAATATTGTGCAATTTTATATATTCACCCATGCCGACATCTTTTGCCCAATCTTATAATCTATTTTATATTAGTTCTACAAGTAAATGCTAGATGGCGGTATATTAAATCACTAAAGAATGTTACGCAGTGCCTTTAATTTGTCCTTGTATTACTTACATGTTTTTATTGATTATAAATGGGGAAGAAAAATTTTCCGTTTTCTTAATGAACGTCCTGCCATAAAATATTATTATTCTGTTTTCGTCGTCAAAATTGATGTACGAAAACGTAAATATATTTTTGTCTCGATAAGGATGACTTTAGATGAAACAAAAAGCACTTTAACGAAACCTTTTATAGAAACTAAACAATTACCCAATAAAGATGTTTCTAAAATCTCCTGTCCTCCCAATCGGTTGGAAAAGACGAATGCTATAACATGGAAACAATAACTAAAGATTTTATTAATGCTTTAAGAATATACTGACAATGAATAATAAATACATTTTAAAAATATTGTCGCCTACTAAAAAGTAACGGATTAAAGGGATTTTAAATGTTTTTACAATAATTGATGTGCTAAAATAATTTGTCCCTTTTACTTGTTAGCAAAAGTGCAATTGAACGAGCATTATTTTTACTTTATTCGGCAAATATAATAAAGAGCCGTACACCTGAGTGCAAAACGTCACGCGGTTGTTGACCTCTTTCATTTGGTCGGATAATTTTAATTCTAGCGCGTGCCATTTCGCTCTCTTGTATATCGCTGTCCTACTCTATGTGTCATTGGTAGTGACGTGTTCGCGCGACTTTGACTTCGATCCGAAGTCAGTCACAAATCGACATCCATACGTATATCATCTATCGCGAGTTGTTTATAAAATAACTTTATAAATTATTGCGAAATAAAGTGCCCTTAATCTATGTCTAGTTAGAATAAAAACTCAAGTCTTTGTGCATACATTGTTGGTGGTAGTTTGGTGGATATAACGGCAATTAGTTTTGTGATAGTGCGATACGTTAACGGTGTCAAGAAATAAGTGTATTTATTAGTTTTTTCAGTGCGATTACATCTTTTCGTGGATATACCGCTGGCGGGTGTGTTGGAGCGAAACGAATACCTTGAATATAATAGCGAAGTATTATTTAAACAATCGCATTAACGTACAGGCTTTACTACTTGTTACTAAGGTAACTCATGCGAATTTTACCTCAACATTACGTTCATTATACATCTAAAAGGTAATATTTTTGTCTTGACTATTTCTATTCTCTCTATGAGCGGTTTTTACCTAAAAAGTAATGTCAACTGGCACAAAGGTTATAGTTTACTTCGCGTATTTCTCTACTTACCTAAGTACTCGTTAAATATGTTTTTCTGTTGCTCTACCATCTTCCTGTAATTTTACCAATAAACCTTCTAAAATGAAGTACTATTAGGTTATATTTTCAGTCGCGGATTTATCTACGTTACTTTAATATGCGGTTTTTATGTTATCTTTTCTTATCGGCCCTATTCCACTCGATTGTATTAGGTTCCTATTAGATACACGCAGTTTGGTCTTGTAAACTCTTTCTGTTTTTATGTAATTTTTTTAAACTTATTTTCTCATGGAGTATTTGTGTTTAAAAAATATAAACTAAAATGTTTTATGTACTTAATAAATTTATAACGAAATCACGTCCTAGACTAAATTTTAATAACACATAGTCATCTTAACATGGACACGTATAATATGAAACAAAGAAATGTTAAAATCTATATTAACTACATAAAAACTATATGAGAGTCAATTTTTTCATGCAATAGTTAGATGATTTAAACAAAGCATGGTTTTGAGAACTATCCTATTATCATTTTATGATCTTTTGTAGGTAAACAAAAAATTATTTGTATGTAAAATAAAAGTTTTATCTGTTTCCTGAGTTTATATGTTATTACATAGTTATGGAATTTTTTAAATTTTTATTTGGCCTATGCCTAGCAGTTTGCCACTATAGGCTGACATGGATGAATGAATGTATGATTTAAAGTATGAAAATATCTTACAATCTCATTGTTTGCCTCATTGCTGAGGTGCATTGATCTTATTATATCTGGTTGGTGCTATAGTTAAGAAGTTGACCTGGTTAAACTTTAAAAACCTGTCTATTTCATTGTGGAAAGAGATTGATAAACTTATTTTTGATTAATTAGTTATTGAAACTCACTTGTCTTATTTGGAATAAGATGGAGATTAAAGACAGTAATATAGCTGACTGTAACCTATATTCTACCAGCTACTTGAAAGCATGGTATCACACCATATATACCACCATATATGTCTAAACCCAATGTTTTCAGCTTCTCAAATATGATAAAGTTAATATAATAATAATACTCATCTTTATTTTCTATAAATATCAGTACTAAAATTTGTGAAGCTGTGGCTTCTGAATCAGTATTCACTGTATTCCAGAAGCCAGTGGCTTACCAGTTATAATTTAGGTTTAAAGTACAAACAAATGATGTACTAAAGCCAAAGATTATAAAAATAATCAGTAAGAAAATGATCACAAAAGCATTTGCTTAAATTATAACAATATTTGTATGAAATACAATTTATGATTTTATATGTTATGTTCCAATATGACCCATATATGACGGCCTGGAGGTGACATATTCTGAGGGTGGAAGCTGAAGCCTGAGACCCCCTGCCACTACCGGTTTACCGTACAGCATAGGACTCCCCAACTAATTTTATAAGTTGTACACAACTTTGTTATTTTTTGTCTCTATATATAAGATGCAGGCTGCTAACAAGTCTTCTTATTAGAATTCAATGGGGGTGGCGTTTAAAATCCTATTGCTGCAATGGTAATGATGATGATGTATAAAATAAACTACCTTACCTGATAGTTATTACTTTGTTACACAAGAATGTTATTCTGTTCAGAACACCAGCTTAATTAAATAATACATTTATATACAGATACAGATGATAAACAGCAAATAGGTCTAGTGTAAACACATAGTATACACAAAATAATTAGACACTTATATTCATTGTTTACACTTTATAGATTTATAAAGTTATATATTTTCTTACCTTATTTAACTTATACAAAAAATCATATACAAAAATGTGATAACTATGGTGAATTTTTCCTATTTGTTTAGCTCTTGTCTTTCAATTTGGCAACACTGATGATTAATTCATAGTGTGGATATGGTGTACATTTGTAAAAGCATCTATCACTATCACCATCATTGATAACCTGGAAATGTCAGATAATTATTATTATATATTTGTATATTATTATTATACAGTTTTTAATAATAATTTGCAAATATTACTATTTTATATTATTACTTTTTGGTTGCAAATTGAGTTTGTATCTTTGTAAGTTATGCCTTGACACATTCCATTAGAAAAAAAATAGTGTATTTCTGAGTGATTACTTTGTTTATTCTTTAGAAACAAAGATTATGTTTATATATATAATAGTACATTTTTCTGTATGTTTTGATGGAATACATCCTACCATTATTTTTTTGTTTTTGGTTGATGTCTATGTTTAAAAGTATGTGGCAGGTGTGTTTTAATCCATCAAAATCATAGAAAAATAGGAAATTAATAGTTGAATTGGTTGAGATTTAATAGAGTTTTGCACTTGCTAGACATTCATTTTTTATTTATATACATTAACACAATATGTATATGGACATTTAAAAATTGATTATAACTTCTCTTGGTCACCTCATCACAAGAGAATGATTTTAATTACTTTTTTGTATGGGTTTCTTAATATTTTGTAGAAGAGTGTTGGGAAAAATTAGGTAGAAACATGAAAAATTTTAAAATATATGATGACTTAAAAATTTGTGCATTTGTCATTTTGCTATGACCTTTATTTATTTCACATTACATATCTTACATTAGGCTATTTTTTATTGAAATATAAACAGGCCAATAACTTCAGGTTGTACAAAGTCTGCTGGAATAGACAGTAAACAATAGTCAATTTTAATATTGGTTTTTCATATTATTTATTTATTATGTTATTTATTATATCTGAAATTATTGATCTTTGGATACAGTGTAATTGCACACAGATAAAGATATAGCTTATTAGTTGGCAATTAATAAATAGTAGAGCTATACATTGTATTACATAAACTTTTAATTACTTCATATTCACAATAATAGCTGTTTCATGTTGCATTAACAATTTAGTACCTTAAATTATATTTAATATATTATGACTTGTGTGTGGAAGATCCAGATTATTTGCTCATGATAAAATAAAATATAATAATCCACTGCTATAACTTAATAATATATAATAATAAAAATATATAATAAGTGTGTCTCTTTGTAACATTAAAATAGCTCCTTTTTACTATGTTCATACATATGTAAGCAGTACATATACAAAAAATACTATTTTTTTTATCTGCCTGTCTGTTAATACTGGCTAATCTCTAAAAGAGTTGGATCAATTTTGACAGGCCTATTACTGGTATTTTAGAAAAAATACTTAAATAAAAGAATGACTACTTAGTCATTCTTTTATTAAAATTTAACTTATTAGATTTATTTAAATCTAATAAGTTAAATTTTACATTGACAAAGTCTCAGGTGCAGCTAGTGTACAATGTAAACATATTAATCTAAATATATCAACAAAGAAATTTATGAAGAACTTATTATCAGTAGTGATTAGATATTCCTATGCTTGTTTACCTAGAATTATTGCACATTACTAGATATTTTTTATATTTTTCAATTAATAATAAATAACAAATACTTAACTATTCTAAACTAAATAATAACTTACTATTGCAGTTAATAACTTACTTACCTTTATTATTATAAAGTATTGTCTGAGTCTAACAGCTGACAAGTAAATATATTTTTTAATATTGTAGAGGATGAGTCTTCACTGATTACAACTTTAGATAAATAAATAAATATATAATAAGGTAAGAAAATAAAGTGTTTTATGTTTTATAGTTATACTTTGTTTTCTGTCCTTATTCTAAACTATTTAACAAAAGCCTACCTACTAGCTGGCTTTACCGAAGAGAGAGCCTTTATTATACTTAGTAGAGAGCCATCTGACATATTAGGTGTATTTCTTGTATACTACACTCCATTACCATATAGATAAGCTTGGTTTACAATGTAAAAACACAGTATCAATAAGTAGTTCTGAAAAGAAAAAACAAAATATTATTATATTATACTCAATATTTAATTTGAGTAATGCATATAAAAAGAAACTCACCTATCAATTTATTTATTGGGTTCACTAAACAAGATGATTAAGTACAGTAATAGCTCTTTATTCTCAGGTATGTATCACTACAAATATGGATGGATTATAAGGGATATCTTTCCAGGTGACAAAATAAAAAAAAACACATAAAATTTAATAGAAGTTTATAAACATTTTCATTAATTATCTTCAGGATTAAACAATGGTTTGGAAAGTTTTGTACTTACTCTTGCTTGGCAGTTTTTTAAAGCTCCTTCAGTTCAGTCTGATATGCAGCAGTAATAAGACTTTGTTCTATAAACGGATTAATGTTGTTCATAAAGAAATTGGAAAGCTCATTTGCTATTCTTACACCGCTAAGATTTTTCATATTAAATGTCACATTTCCAGTGCTAGTTGAAGCCTTCAATTAGGTGGAAATTTAACATTTCAACAACATTTTATTAGTCCGTTTGATGGCATAAACAAAAGATATTGGGTTAGATACCTATTGGAATCTATTCATTAATCTGTATGTACTTATTAGAACAGCAATTAAAAATATTTAAGCCAAGAATATTGGAATTGGGTGGAATTTATTTAATCTGCAGATAGTAAAAATGCAAATGAAGGTAGTTCAAATAATGAGCTTTTACTGTACTCCAAACTAGAAAAAAAAAAAAAAAACTAGGTGGGACTTTCTAGAAGTGAACACTTAAAAATAACAAAACAAACTAAAGTATTATGAATAGGATTAATCATAATTTTATTTATAGAAAGACATAGGCCAATACTACAGACATCCAATAGGATAGATTAAAAGCAGCTTGCATATAGTTAGTCTTCACTTTAGGACTTTTAGGCCCCAGTGATCATCAGCTCTGTACGCTAAGTTTACTATGTTAACTACGTCAGCTAATTTAATTGTACTCATTCCTAATTCAATCTAGATTTATGGCATATTACTCTTTAGGTAATCTCAATGTGAAAAATTGTATTAATATATTTAGGGAATAGATATTTCAGTGCTCTGCTTTGTTATATCAAACCCCATGAAGCTATATATATACAATACCATCCAAAAGTTTGGAAGCACATCTGTTATTGGCCAAAACAACACCTGCTATAGCCCGTAAAAGTTTGTAATAAATGTTATCATTGCATCTTTTCACTATTGTTTACATATTACCAAATAGATTGTCAGGTCTCATTAAACATGTTTTACCAATTCACACCTGGTTACACCTGATCTGTCTCCAATAGAACTTGTCTGGGATGAACTCATTAGGAGAAAAAAAAATGCTCTCCTACTATTTCAGAACATTTATGACAGTTATTAGAGAGTGAATGGAACAAGTCAGATGAAGATTATTTTAATAAGTTAATTAATAGAATGCCTAAAATTTGTCCAGAAATCATTAAAGCAAAAGGTGGTCACTTTGATGAAGCTAAAATTTGATTATGTTTCCCATTATTTGTTAATTTTCTCTTTGGTCTAAGTTACTTTTTGTTAAATTTTTAATTTTATAAATATAAGTAATTGAAGGTCGTTAAATTTTGTTTTATTTGATTTTACCTTGCTGCTTCCAAACTTTTGAACGGTGGTGTGTATATATATATATATATTCCAGTTTTAAAATTGAGAACGAAACAAAAAGAATCTCAATATTTACAAAAGATTAAAATTATCAAACATATGATGTGTTAGCAAATATATTTTAGAACATGTTGTAAAATACAATAGAGTCATAAGTTGTTCTACTTTGATATGAAGGCATTGCATTCAGCTGTTTTATCTGATCAATTGAGTTCCTTATTTATTTCATGTACTGATGCTAATAGTGTTTACGTCATATACAAATTGTTTAAATGTAGAAAGGAAGTTCAGAGAACATCTGTGGGTATTTACAAAATTGGCATTCAACACTACTTTGTTCATTTTTATCAAATAGAGTTAGCATAGTTGGCAATTTTTAACTCATTGTTTAAAGGTGTAGACTAAATATAAATAAATATTTGTATATACAATATTATAATAGCTAGACAGCCACATTGTGAAGTGACCAGATGGTTCCTGGGGCCATAAGGTTCGGGAATGTACTAATGTTTTAGGGATCTAAAGATACTGAATGCTCCCTGTTTCCTACTGGTTCTAGTGGGAATTTGGGGGATGAGTTTGTCCATCAGTGGACATTAGAGTTCATACACTATGTTATTATTATTATAAACACATTGGAATAAAGGTCTTTATGTCATGGTAGGTAGGGTCACATGAATAACTTGAAATATAACAAATAATTAGTACTAGTGCTAAAATATAAAATATGTAAAGTTAAATGTTGGACAATTAATATGAATGTTGTTTTTATGTATGAACTTTATGTAACAATCATATTAGAATGCCAAGGTTGATTTAATAGATAGTGTAATTGATTTAACTAGGAAATGATATAGTGAAGTTATTTAAGTAATTCTTAATGCTATGACCATAAGGGTTATTATAGTGTAGTATTATTTAGAATTTTTTTCATATTAAATGCAGTACACAGTCCTAACCAACTTGGTTGTTAGGTCAGAACCTCACCTTTATTAATTATAGTATCATTATAACATAATGTATAAGCAGTTATTGTTTTGTAGTAAAATGAATGCATTTGTGATGGTTTTCCTGCTGGTTTTTATCATCTATAAATGTTCCTTGCCCATTGACATTAGGAGCTTTGAAGAATTCTGCCACAGATGAAGTCGTTTACTCCAGATCTCTTACATAAATAGTATACATTTTCTTAAGTTTAATATCATTATCATTATTTGAATTCTATGATGTCCACTGTTAGACATGAATTGTTTGATAGTAAATTATAAAGGAGAGATAAATTTAAATAGGAGATTCATTGAGGAACATTTGCAAATTGAAGTTGCAGTAGGCAAGCAGGTCACATAACATACAGAACAGATGGCTACCGAGACTTTAAGATATTGAAGTGGAGGCCATGGACTTACAAATGCAGCATTGGACATCCACCTGCAAGGTGCCAGTTAGTTGTCAGAAGACACTAGATACCTATTAAAATCTATCTGGCTTATGTCCTAGATATTTTATGGCAGAATTTTTCTCTAAAAGTATTTGGTGATCTAATATATATTAATATTTATAGCTATAAGTGTTTGATATGAACTGTAGTCATCTTATCACACCTATCACATGACCATGTTAGTCATTCTGTAAAACATTTATTATCTCCCATGTTTACAAATTCATTATATATATTTATGTATATTACAGTAAAATAAGGAAAATGAATAGCTGAATAAATGTATAGGTTATTTGTTGTCAAATGATGGATGGTATGCCCTATCTGAAAATCAATGGTTTGATAAATAATAAATAATGTAATGATAAATATTATTAAATTTATTATTGTATACAATGTCTCTGTCCATTTTGTACTACCATGAGTTATAGGCCTGTTTCATTCTTATAGAGTTTTACATGAAATACTTTATACAGGCCATAAGAGATTTTATGCACTGATTCATCACCATATTTCAGAAACCATAAGACTTGAAGACTTGAAATTTTGACTTGAATTTGCTGTAATATTAATTATTACTATGGAATATAAACATAAATGTCTCAATTATTTTAAACGAAGTTTGCACACTAAATAAAAACACGACGAAAATAATTACGTCTTTGACAGATTCGTTTCGCGCCAATCGTTTTTTTTTTTTAATTCCAAATAGAACGACCTTGCGAAAGGCGTACGGACGAATGGGGTCGATGTTCCGAAATGCACGGCGCACGTATGTTTGATGTAACAACTAAAAATAATCATATCTTGAGTTTTTTAGTGATAATTTGCAAATATTGTTGCGCAGAATTGTCTTGAACTTGTAATCGTTGGTGATAAAGACGTGTTAGTGTGCGGATGTTTGGACTGGGGACGTTTTGGCGGTAAAGGTCGTTGAACTTTGACGTATCTTTGGAGAATTATACGCAAATGTCTTTTATGTTATGATTTTATTTTCATGGTTAATATTTTTTGTTTCTTCTTTCACACAAATGTCCTTAGCACACTAGTAGAGCAATATTATAAAGTTTTATTCATCATTTCCGCCGTAATACGCCCATTGCTTTACATGGTCACGACCTTAAGAAGGTCACATGTTCACCTCAAGCTTTATTATCATTTAAAACCATTTAAGATGTAATAAGATTTCTAACGAGTTTATATTTACTACACTAATCTTTAAATTTGTTGCATTGTAATTCAGACATTACACGGGATAGTATAATTGGACGCGGGAAGCGCGAGACAGGTCATCGTGGTGACCTCTGGGAGAGGTCTATGCCTTCCAGTGGGCGTCCATCGACTGACGTGTTATTGACACGGTGACTTGTTGTGTCTAGTGCCTCAGTTACTTGCATTATGCTATTTTGGATATACCATTATGCCAGTTATAACATTACGCGTTTATTTATATATATTAATATCTATATAGGACCATTTACAGTGTTCGCTTACGTACGTCAAGAGTAGCCAAGTAGGCCATGACATCCGTCAACTTAAAGCTATAGGAGTTCCAAAAGCGTCCCTCATCTGATATGAGCCTACAGGAAACTGAAAGATCTTTTTTATTTCTACAATAACTTCAATACTACAGTAGAGCCAATTATTTCCAAGTAAATTAAAAATATAACACAAATAGGATTTATACCGATAAACAAGTTCTCTTTAGCAAAGGCTATGGTATTGAGACAGGTTGAAGAATGCTCACCATCCACGAGGCTCAGGGGCTAAAGAGCGAGGTGGTCATAGTTGTTTATCGAATAGCAGACACCCTAGGGCTGTATACCAGTATCCATCATGCGGTGGTAGCAATATCACGTCATACGAACTCGTGCGTGTATTGCACGGACGAGACTCAAGATAGGATCGTAAGGTTCATCGATGTGGCGAATAAGGCAACCGCCGCACAGATACTGGCGCACAACCTGATGATGCCAATGTGGAGTAGGGACGAGGAAGTGGTCGCACGAAGCGGATTTAAAAAAAAAACTAGATTTGCACACACAGATACTTAGTAAACACTGAGATGCAAAAACGTGAGGAAAAAAGGTTTAGGAAATATTAAATGTAAATGTAAAACGAAGACACGGATGCCAATGTCTGTGAAATATAGATCCTAATAATAATTAGGCGTGTATTGGCTGATTTATCATGTATTTATAGTATTTTATGTGTATTGTATTATTTTTTATCACATTTACACATCTGTCTACTTATATGTGCACTTTAGTTTGTCTGGTAGAGAATGTCTATGAGGCATTTAATCCGCCATAACATTAAGCGATCATACATAAAAGAAATATCAAAATTTATGATTATATAACAAAATATTTTTACATAATGAAAATTCACAGAGAAAAATAAACAATGTAACTGGTTGAACTCGCAATATTTCTCTCATAATTATGATTTGTTTACAAAAACTTTGAATAGAAGGAAAACACCTTCAAGTACGGTGTTGAATAATTTAATTAGAAGAAGTTTCCAGAACTTAGTTTTCTTTTAAGTTTTGTTTTGTAAAAATGTCGTTTCACAAGTTGTTTTTTTATACTGTCATCACTATCATCATCATTATTTCTGCCGAAAAACGCCCATTGTTAAGCATAGGCCTTACTCCTCACCAAAGATGGCGACAATTAGCGGTCTTGTTGCTCGCCTCCAGTGACTTTCACAGTCCATCTGTTGGGAGTTTACTCACGCCGCGTCTACCGTAAATAAAATCAAAACGATATCTAATATGAAATATCTGTATAATTATTATAACGTATAGTTATTTTGGGCAAACAAGTTATATTCACTGGAAGGTTTAGTCTAGAACTATAAAGGTACTAAACTCGTAGCATTCTGAGTCAAAGGAGTTAGATGCTAATGACAAGATAAAAATATTACTTCGAAAAACGTTAGTGCTGGGGGAAGTGGCGGAAGAAACTCAAATTGCCCTCTTATAGGTATAAGCATGATATACACGAGTTGTCACTGATAATATTCTAATTATGTGGAAACTAATATCTATAATATTTTTTATTGATAGATTAAGAGAATTGCTTTTTTTACTAAGACACTGTAATATGCAAAAACGTGAGCAAAAAAAAATTGGAAATAATGGACGTGAATGTAAAAACAAAGGAGTTAATGTTTGTGGAACATCGATCATAAAAAAATAATATCTGACACACCCGTATTTTAGAGTGAATTAGGTTGAAATACCACTTTGGACTGGCATACAGTACTGAAAGATATGTGAAACAAAAAAAATTAAAAATATTCTTTATTCGAATAGATTAATACAAGCATTTGAATCGTCAATCAATATAAAATGTCGATATTGTTGTCCCTACAGGAAGCTACCACCAGCAGCCATTCACCAGCAATTCCGTTAAAAGCCGGCGAGAAACAAAACAGTTGCTCTTTAGTTATTTGGAACGCTACATAACATTTTTACGTCCACTGCTGGGTATAGATTTCCAATAAGACTGCATGGAAGCGGCTCGCTCTAGCGCCTTCTGTCGATTTCGACACCGTACTTGTTGGTTCAAAGTCACCACTTAGGCCATAGCTACAAATGGCAGCTTTTTTTGCAACTTCAACTTGAACCATCCGCTGGCCAGTTTCAGTTACTTTCGTTCCAATTCGATCTTATAGAGAAATTTAAAAATTAGCACGCATAGCCGAGGGAAATTTTAGTATCGTTTTAAATCGATAATATATATAAATGACTGTGTCGATTATATTACATCGTAACATAAACATCGACATTGAAATGAATCATCATTTTCGCAATCGCGCCGTCATCTGTTAAATTCAATTCTCAAATGTCACAGTTCTGATCACGATGACTAATTATTATTTATGTAATACGCATCATACTGTACGAATTACTTGTTTCTTTACCTAAATATAATGGTTATTTGTATTGGTCAAAAAAATATTAGTGGGCAGTCCAATCAGAGCACAGAAATGGCCGTTGAGGTCTTAAAGTTCTGAAGTGGACTCAATGAGCCATGGAGTGAGGGCTATGTTCAGGATTTTTATACGAGATCGAATGAAAAATGAAGAAATCTATGAACGAACGAATGAAATCGACATAGCCCAGCGGAGAAGCAAGTCGAGGTGGCAGCGAGCAGGACATCTGCCCAAAACTAATGGCTGACCACCACTGACCCGCAAGGCATGTCAGCCAATGTAGGATAGTCATAGAGCTAGTGTTAAAGAGCGATAGAAAAGAATGAAACTGTACAAAAATAAATAGAGAACTGAAAAGATAGGGGGTGGAACGAGAGGTCCCCGATAGCGGGGGCCACAAAATATGTAGGATGGTCTGTCCACAAGGACAGATGACCTCGATAAGGTCGTCGAAAGACGTTGCCACTTCCAACCGGCCTTTATGTAAATATATAGATGAAGCCTGTGTGTCTGATATGTGTCTATGGTTTAGGTATCAGAGTAGGAAGTAAAGTGAAGTAAGATACAATGTAAGACTAAAGAAATTAACATAAAAACTAAACGGATTTTACGGAGATTATTATAAAAAGTATGTAACATAATACTGTTATGTACTGGCATATACTACCACGCATATCACTTTCTAGTTTTAAAAATGACTGGCCATTTGTCTTGGTGAGTGCTGATAACATTTATCGTTGCCTTGTTGAATTAAAAAAAAACTTTTTGGCGGGAATTTAATTTGACATATGGCTTGTTTTTTTTATTCGTTGAGTTTTATTAAATGAATTTAGAATTCGTTATATCCGGTACAGCGACGTGATAGGGAAACATAGAGCAGTTCGATATTTATTGCAATTAATTGTTTTATCAAAAGTGTCAATAACGTATTATAATAATGACATGTAAGTTTTTTATCATAATTATATCACAAACATTCGCGCATAAAGTTAATATAGTTCTATCTATAATCTAATATATAAAATTCTCGTGTCACGGTGTTCGAACTTGAACTCCTCCGAAACGGCTCGACCGATTTTTACCAAATTTTATATGCGTATTCAGTAGGTCTGAGAATCGGCTGCTATCTATTTTCCATACCCCTAAGTGGTAAGGGTTGTTCACCCTTAAAATTTTTTTTTAATTTTTTGACGATTTTTTTTGTTTTTATTTCTTTACGATACAGCAAACAAAAATACATACAACCCTAAATTTTTACCCCTCTACGATAAACCCTTATTTTTTATTTGTTAATTAAATTTTCTTTTGCAAAACAACGTTTGCGGGATCAGCTAGTGTTTGTATATAATTTTCTGGTAATTTTTTTATATTGTTGTCTATGTAGGGTTAGAGATCAAATTTGAAGTGAAGAGTTCCGAGACCGTCATGGTTCAGCGAATTGACAAGTTTAAGTGACAGTCGATAGCTTAAAACATTTATAGTAAAAATGATTGCTGTGGAATATAGTACACATGCATATACATTATAATAGTTATTTATTACGTACATATCAAAATGGTGCCGTAACGAAGGGCACATGGCGCTCTGATTGCTTGGCTGCTGAGGTTTCAACGTCCTGAAGTGAAGAGAGGCCAAGTATCGGCATGCGCGGAATAGGTTCTTCGCCCATGAGGTAGACAGGCGACCTTTTTGAGGTCTGAAGACGCTGGATGCCATTCTCTACCAGTCCTATTGCAAATCCATTGGCGAGGTCAAGCAGTGGATGTCTTAAAGCTGAGATGATGATGAACCCATGATTAAACTTTGTTAATTATCCACTTGCGCAATACGTATGGTAAGCAACTAATGCAAAACAATAGATGAGTCACCCGTGAACAACTGTCGGCCACTCACCTGAGGCAATTCGTATCGCCATATTAAAATTTGGCTAATTCGCAATGGCCGTTCGGATAGTCGCATTTAAATTTTAACGAGGGTTAATCGAAATGTTTGGCGGGAATTTTTTAGTGCGTGCATGCAGCGCCCTCGAAGTTTTTTTTTTAAATATTAATAATTTGCCATAAAAACCAAAAACAATTTGTAAAACTTTCAGGGTTATTTTTACAAAGTAATTCCGATTTTTAAAAGGCACGATAATTCAATTTAATAATTTATCATGTTCGTATAAATAATATACTTGGATATTTAAATAAATACATTATGGTATATTTATATATAATTATATTAAGTAGTAGCCATTAGTATATTTAAATAAGGTTTTTTGTATGTGATTATTTATATAGATATTATATATATATATATATATATATATATATATATATATATATATATATATATATATATACCTTTCTTTGCTTTAATTTTTTGTTTTATGATATTAACTCGTCTTCACATAGCTTTATTAATTTCTCTGTGCACCACATAACGGTTAACTGGTAGAGAATGCCTTCGGCATAAAGTTCGTCGTTATATAATGTGTAAAAAGTATTTTGAATAAATCAATAAATAATGTAGGGCACAGTTTATCCAGAAATCAATGTTTCTTGCGTATTAAAATTAATCATTGGTTACTATATGTCTAGACTAAGTATGTACTGTCAGAAGTTATTGACTTTCATAGTAAGCGAAGCGTAAAACTCACAAGGACAGATGACCTGGTTAATGTCATTAGAAGATGCTGAATACAGGTTGCTTCCATCTGGATCTATTGGAAGTCTACTGTGGAGGTCCGTGTGCCTAATTTACAGCAAACTGAGCTTTATTAAACGGTTTTATTTAGTTCGACCCGTACAGAATTTATTTGGATCAAAATTAGAAATTGAAATTTAAGCACCTTCCCGTTGTCAGATTGATCTGAAAATTGGTACACACATTTAATTTAGATGACAATACAATATAATTAAATCAATAACATTATAAATCTAAGATGACCGCCGATACAAAATGGCGGATTACGTATCTTTCCTTAACCCCCTCAATATGGGTATCAAATGAAAGGGCTACACTAGTAAAACACGATGATTATGTCAAAATTTAAAATTCAAGATGGACGCCGTTCCAATATGGCGGACTAGGTACATATTTTTCCACAACCACCACAATATGGGTATCAAATATTATTTAATATTCTGTATATGTATGTGCAAGAGTCCAATGGTCTCCGAGACTATATTTGGTTTATTTCGGACTCCTTGTTATCCCACCTACTCTGTAATGAAATTCGAATTGTCCGTTCAATCATAATCAAAGGACAAACTTAAAGTTGATCATAAATCCTGTCCTCTGTTAACTGCCCGTTTAACCCACGCGATGTGTATTATATACGTGTGGGCGATACCTGATGACGAAGAGACAAAGAAATTTTCGGCTGACAACTCGCTTGTTTCTTTGTCTGATTATAACTCGAAGAACTAATCTTGTTTGATAAAAGTACCTACCCGCCGTATTCACCGGACATAGCCCCCTCCGATTACCACTTGTTTCGGTCGATGGCGCACGGTTTAAGCGAGCAGCGCTTCCATTTTTTTGAAGAAGCCGAAAAATGGCTTGATTCATGGATTGCCTCGAAAGATGAGTCATTTTTCCGACGGGGGATTCAATTGCTACCAGAGAGATGGGAGGAAGTCGTCTCTAATGATGGACAATACTTTGAGTAATGTCATTGTATTTTAAATAATTTTTTTTTGAAAAAAAAAACAGCGAGAACTTATTCAAGGTCCTAATATACTGTTAGATAAAAGTAAACGTATTAAACTGATGAGAGAAGCATATATCTATATGCTTCCCTCATCGATTTCCAGAAGGACTAGTTGGAAGTGGTCTGGAATTAGCTTCTTCCGATATTACAAGTTTATTTGTTCACCTTGTGTATTTGTTCACGTTCCACGCTGCGCTTCCGGTGCGTGGCCTCTATTCCAGAACCTTAAGGCCGTGCCGGTATCTGCTAATACTGATATCTCTTTTAAATTTCTCTAATTTAAAAGTATAAATAAAATTATTAACATAAATATGCTGTCCCGAATAATAATTTGACAAAAACAATTATCAAAGAGATGCATGTATTTTTGTGAGCCGTAGGTTGACTTACGCTGAGATTCAGAAGTTAGTTCCTTATTTAAAAATCAAAAACGTAACATATATATATATATATATATATATACACACACAACTGTACGATACTTATATTTATACATACATCGGAAAACATCATCTAGTTCGAATTGACTCAGTTATTGTTATTATTATTATTATTGTTTCACTATATCCTAACACGTCTTTTTGATTTTGATTGGCGTCAAATATTTAACAGCAAAGGAGAAGGTGTTTTAATTTATTTGTTCATTTAATAATATTTATTGTACACGCTAGGATACATTTTAAGTTTTATAATAGTAAACAAAAAAGTACAATGGGCGTTATTATTACACGATGCAATATCTTAAAGACAATAGTATGGAAATAGTAGAAGTATAAATAATATTTTTATGTGTTTGTATAGAAAAAAGAGTACTATTTTTACTAATTCTCTCCGTATAATCCTTCTATATTTAACGAAAATATGAAAAAAAATAACGGAATTGGTCGTGTCGTTCTCCAGTGACGGGATATTCCGTCAATATGTTTTAGTAGTACGAAGTCGAAGTAGCTGGCATACGGTAAATGTAAACGATCCTTTTGCAGCTATTAATATATTCTCCTGAAAAAGGAAGTGCAGTAAAGATATCGCGCCGAGGCCGGTGCAGTAAGGACGACCTATAATTAGATCTCGCGGTGTGCAACATGGGTGCGTTGGAGGCCTTAAATAACTCAGATGCGAATGGCTACAAGAGAAATAAGCCATCGGAAATTAAACAATAATTATTCTGTCTACCCGATGTATTTTTTAGTGATTCATTTATTTAACTTTTGACCTCAACCATAAACTTAAAATAGGAGAGGTTGTAAGCGGTCTGCATCAGGCATTTCTCGAGGACCTTAAGGTCTAAGTGTTGTGGTTGTGTCCACTCACATGTTGGACAGGTGACCTTGTTACGTAGTAGTTTTAAAAGTCTGCCAGGATATAGTAAATGGATTCGAAATTCAAAATATCTTTTTTCAAATAGGCATGTACATGTTCTTTTGAATCGTCGTTTGTTTTAAAATTATAATTAGTCTATTTATTTACACGTTTTTGTACACCATAGACAATAAACATCAAAAAAGAAATAGTTCATATTGAGGTACAAGAGGCGGTCTTATCGCTCGAGGCGATCTCTACCAGACTACCTTCGGATGAAGATGAGAGTCATGAAGAAGAGGGTAGTTCTGGGTGTACATACATGCAAATACGTACATTACTATACACACGTACATATGTACAAATATACATACGTATATATATATATATATATAAAAATATTTATGTGTTAAAAGATATAACATAAATACGAATAATTAACAGATGCTGCTAGTTGAAACAGCTGTTCTTTTAAATGAACAATATCTACCATGCAAATGATTAAACAAATCAAGTTCTACATTTCAATTAAATAAAAACTTGAATGATAATAAGATTTATTTAATGATATACTTTTAATTTATAACATAAAAAACGAGAGGTCTAAGATATCTTGTGGTACTTTTATTACATATGCTTACATTCAGACCCATGAAGGATTTGTAAACTATTTTAAAGATTGAATATAAGCGTTAGTAGTTTATTTTGTTTCTGGAATTTATCATGTGTCTGTTTATTATTTCCAATATAAAATTTTCATGTCACAATGTTAGTTACCGTACTTCTCCGAAACGGCTTTACCGATTTTTACCAAATTTTATATGCGTATTCAGTAGGTCTGAGAATCGGCTACTATCTATTTTCCATGCCCCTAAGTGATAAGGGTCGTCTACCCCTAAATTTATTTTTTAAACAATTTTTTTGGTTTTTATGTTATTATGATAAAGCATACAAAAATACATACAACCCTAAATTTTCACCTTTCTACGATCAACCCTTATTCTTTTATTTGTTAATTAAAAATTTTAATTTTTTTTGCAAAACAACGTTTGCGGGATCAGCTAGTAAATTATTAAAAATGTAATGCGACGCAACTGTTAGAATACTATTTAATGCTAATGATGTATGAAATAATGTAGTAATTCGAATTTAGAACACGTTTTTTCTTACTGTTCTATCATTACAATATTTATTGTGCGTATATATTCACCCTTTTAAACCTTTTACGCCTATAAACAAACACGCTGTATAAATAGGAAAACAAAATGCTCTCTGTTACGTTTGATATGAACGATGCTATTTGTTGCAGTGTAACCTCCATGACATGTAGTTTTCCTTGTGATCGTTCTAAAACCGCATCTAATGCAGCAGATTGCGCTTATTCTTGGAATAACTTTTACACTCGTGGCCTACGTGCTTGTATTTTAAAAAGTTAAATTTCCAACTACCCTCAAAATAGAAATATCTACGATTTATTCGGATTACATTAAATAAAATTGCCTTATAAGGCATTTTAGCACTTTGCGAATGAATACCAACATACTCGCGATATTGCAAATATTCTAATTCTTTTAAAACATTTGCATAAGGGTTTTTGCACTTTTTCTCGATCTGAAAATAAAACACTTAATTTCTTAAAAATCCGTCGATCAATTGGTCATCGGTATAAAAAAAGGCGCTCGTTTATTAAAGGTTGAGTACCTAATAGTGTTAATATATCAAGTTAGTGATGACTACGAAATCTCTATGAGGAAAGTTAAAAGTGAATCATTTGTACATAACGCGTTATACGGAGCCTTATTTTTTGATGGCCCCCGTTATTGGGAACCTCTCGTACCCCTTATCTGGTGTGGGACAGGGACTTTTTGTTTACATTTATTTTATTTTTTCACATACATTTTTATATTTTCTTTCTCTTCTTTCATACTTCATATTATCTTTCATTCATTTCTTTCTTTTCACAATTCCACTGTCTTTCCCTTTCGCTCTGTATTGCCTTTCATTCGATCCTTATTACTTTTAGATTTTCTTATATTCTATATCACATTTTTTACTTATATTCTATTATTATTCTATATCACATTAATTTATTTTGCTTTTATTTTATCTTTGTCAGTCTTATTTGTTTACAATTTTTTAGTCTTTATTTTTCTCTATTGCATTTCTTATTATTTTTTTTATAAAGTTTGAGGAACTGTTCTTTGGTTTTTTCGTCGCATATCAGGGAGGCTATTGACTCCTACCTGATTTTTACGCTATATACGGAGCCTTATGATTGCGCTATATGAGAAAGCAGTGGTAAATAATCAGCAGAGTCATAAGGGCTCATTGCAAGGCATATGCCTTCCCCAAAGATACTTATGGGGTATATACATAATCGCCATGCTTGGCAGATGCGTTGGCGATTAGTGTGGTATTATGGTACGCTATAGCACGCTGCTGCTAATCCTCTGGAACCTTCTTTGTGAGCAGTGGCAAATCTTTATAATTAATGCAAAGTATGAATTATTTAAGGTTGTATCTCTGGAATCGAACGCGATCTAAAATCGCAAGTCTTAATACTCTACCGCTGAGCTACCACTGGTCATATTGAAGTACAATAGCAAAAAAAATCCTTGAAATAATCAATAGATTTTATATATAACTGAAATAATACATTCTTATTAGTAATGATTTTTGTAGTAAAGAGAGTATGTTAGGTATATTCGGTACAGCGGTTTCAGCATAAGACCTACTATACTACTATACGACTATACTTCGCCTGTCATTCAGTGGTCTTCAGAATCTTTGGGCATAATGGCATTTCATAACCTGACAGCGACAATAGTGAAAGATTTCTCCAAAAATATAGCAGAATGAACAGGCATTGTCTATTTCAAGTTCTTAGATGATCTGAGCTTATCATGTCATTTAAAAAAAACTTGTCATTGCCTATTACTAGTTTAAAGTTAACCCTTTGCATTCCAGAGGCGACTGTCGCTAAACACTTCGTTGGCTGCGGTAACTTGATTGTATAATTTTGAGTAGTGTAAAATGTTATGCCTTTAAATGCAGATAAGGTCTTATTATCTGAAATTAATACGCAACATCGAACCGGTTTGTGTTTTCAGTTTCAGTTCGAACTTGATAGCCGCGGTAGTGTCTAGAAAAGGTGAAGTTTTTAATCCCACTATGGAACATTGTAATGAAATAGGCTCTGAATAAAAACAATAGTTTTAAATATTAAAGTTATGTCTGTGTAATTTATTTTGCGTTGGACGACGTTAATTCATGTAGAGCAGGGCTTCTTAAACTATGGGTCGCGACCCTAAATGGGGTCGCGTAGCAAAATTCTGGGGTCGAGAGATTTTTATGTCAAATATTTATAGATACCATTTTATAACATCTCTAGAGTTGGCGGAATACAGTGGACTTGCAGTGTCTAGACACGCGCATTTGTTGAAGGTTTTAAACTAATATAAGTACAATTTTATAATTTTTTGTGCAATTTTTAATTTTAGATTTTTGTATGTTTCAAAATGAATTTTTAAACTATGTATTTTCATATGTATATGTATATTGTTACCTAATAAATAAATCATCAAAAAAATATTAATTTATTCTTCTTTTATACGGGGTCGTCAAGAAACTCGCAATCATAAATGGGGTCGTATATGACAAAAGTTTAAGAAGCCCTGATGTAGTGTTCCGAAACGTCTATTTGCTGGTTGGTTTGATCGGAAACGTCCTCGTGTGTAAAAGACTGGTTACGTATAAATTGCTGTGATTTTTCCATAGATTAAATAATAAATTTTCCGTTGAAATTAAAATAAATAAATATATCCTTAACAAAAACAAGGTAACAGGTACTTATAAAAATGATATTACAGGCGCAATTAGAGTGTGTCATAGGCGAAAGTTGCTCGGCACGCTTCCAACTTTATTAATAAACGTACAAAGGGATTAAACAAAGATGCCGCCATTTTATTTATGACCGCGAAGTGGAGCATTCGCCTTGTTAAGAGACCTCGATGCGGTCGTAGAGGAAGAGTATGAAATTCGCATCGGACTTGAGCTGTTCGATATAACAAAATGTAGGGCGAGAATTTTCGTTTATTAATATGTTTTGATTCTTACAAACAGCTGCAAGGGTATGACTCCCTCAAAAATCGCCACGATGACAAGTCTTACTTTGTCATCGATCCATGTAGTATGGCCTCTACCCACCTATCCATCCATAACTAACCTAATCTAACCTAACCTAACCTAACCTATCCATCCGTCTACCGAATCGTGGTTTACTAAGCGCCTTCGTCAACCTATCACCTTCAACTCATGACATTTCCATTACGAAGAAAACTACGCAAGTCGAACAGAAAAGGTGACTGCTGAAGCCATAAGTTTCTGGAGTAATCATGCACCATGATCCATCTATAATGTGGACAGATAACATTTTCAACACTTTGACTGCCACGGCTATTTTCAGAAATCCGACCTAAAATGACAATTTGATTTAATAACATTTTATTATTAAAATTTTTAATTATAATGTATAGTTAACATAAAAAAGCATAAAAAATGTGTTTAGTTCTTTAAAAAGGTCTTACAAGTTATCTCGTTGGCAGTCAATGTGTTAAGGTTGTCAGAAGATGCTTTATGCAGGCTGCTTTCTACAGGAAATCCATGGGAGAAGCCTGTTAGTTATATATTGTTGGCTTTAATTGTGCGCAATTGTGTGTGGTATCATACATTTCCTAAAATGTCTCTAAATTATTTTATCATAAATTTATGAAGTTCATTAAACAAAACACTTGTGTGAAGGATTGTGAAGTGATTGCAAAACTTGCTAATGTATTGCTTTAATACTGTATAAGGAATAATGTAAAAATTAGCATATAAACAAAATAGTCCGAGTTTTTCGTACGTCTACGAAAGTTTTACAATATTGAAGGATGATAGGTTGTTATGGGGAAATCTAATCTGATTTTAGTTTCTATTAAATAAGACTCTTCTGACATTCTTTTCATGAAGTGCACGTCATGCAATTATTCCTACACGGGTAATGATATGAATAAATAAATGTATGCAGCAATAGCTAAATAATTGATGAAAATGATGAATAGCATTGTTATAGGTTTAAGTTTCGAGTATCTCCATTTATATTTTATTTTATTCGGAAAACAAACAGTGTCTTATAACTACAAATAAAAACCTAAATAAAAACTATACACCAATTACATGTTTTCGCATATTGATACACAAACATAAAAAACGCAGAAAGTAAAAAACAATAAAAAATACATTATTGCCTTTAAATTGAGCGAATACACTAAAGTTAATATGAAGTCAGGCAAGGAAGGCATAACGCTCCAGAACTGTCAAACCAAGCCTTCGATAAAGTTTGTTTAAAATTATGCGTGTTAGAGACAAACAAATCTAGTTCAGGGTACCGAGCTAGTTTGTTCATCTCTCTCGCTGATCTTATGAAGAAGGAATTTTGTCTGTAATTTGATGTACATTTGGGAATGTTAAGATACATAGGCTGTCTAATTGTCCTATTTGGAACAACTAAGTGAACATGAGTTAGCAAGTGTGGAGTATCTACTAAACTCTGTGCAATATTCACTAGAAAAACAATGTCTGCAATTGTCCTTCTTTCTTAAATTGGTAAAATGTGGTGTCTGATGCACCTTGAGATATAATTTGAATCGAACTTTCTGCATTTATATTGAAGGTATTTCAAAAATGTGTTACATACAAATATATAATATACAAAAATGTCGGTGTGTTACGATAACTTATTATAGGCCTATAAAATCATTTATTTGAAAACCAGCATTCAAAGATTTATTGAACCTTGGCAACTACCTTTAATAGACCGTAAGGACGACCAGGTGTGTGACCTAGTCATCGGTTCTCTTGTACAAACGCATGTTATAACACATGCGCGAGAGTGAGACATTTTCATAGTAACCTGATGGGTCAAGGGAAACCGCCCTTTTTGGGTATCGCGATAGTACAGTACGCCGAGACTTAAATGGTACGGGATCTAAGTTGTATTTTAAACTTATGAGTCATGATTATGGTTGCTGTTTTGAAATTAGATGAATTTATTGAATGAATGAAATGAATATTTTTTGAAAGATAAGACACTGATATAATGTACGCTTAGATAACAGGATATACATAGATGACAGCCAGGTTTGGAATATTGATTCTATTGAGAAGAACCAGTTGGTAACTTCTTAAATAGATGAAATATTGTCCTAACTTATATAAGTTAGCTAATAAAAAATAGCTAATTTGTCAGTAGAAAATAAATAAATTCATCTATATCCAATCAACCTGTATAAAGCGATCACGTTGAAATATGTTACACTACTATTTTAATCATAATGCAACACATCTATTACTTCTGGCAGGATAGATGTTGATGATGATAGATGATACGGTAAATGCTGGATGGATGCAAGACGCTTTCTATCGGTCTTATTGGAAATATATGGGAATGGTTTGTGTCCAGTTCTGGATTCCCTAGAGGTGATATGATGATGGTGGTAGTTTAGTATTAAAATGCAAATACTGAACACGAAAAGAAAAGCAGAATTTTTTTTCTCGTCAATTTAAAGACTAAAAATTGTAGGTTTAAAAAACTTCGAAGGAACGATGCCCGAAAATCAATGACATGCTGCTTATAGACACTCCTTAAAAATACTAGCTCGCGCAATATATAATTTACCTATATTGAGGTCTTATATACAATATAATAAAAATTATAATTCACTACCTTGTTGGCTTCCTGTTTATAACTACACAAACATTACGCCTGTTCTCGTGGTTTCTAAATTATTCATAACCGCTAAAAAAAATACTAAATAAACATTTAAAAAGCCTTAAGCTATTAAATATATTCAGACATCGGTCGTTGAACTGACGAAACATCGAATATCGCGTCCATTTCGTGATGTAAATACGAAACAAGATGGACGCCGACGAGTTCGCGCCTAAATTTACGTCAGTGTGATGTTTTTAATTTGGAGTTCAAGGTTACGTCTAGGGGCGTATGATACTACTGCCATGTTGCTAGTGTTATTTTTTTTATTTTTAGTAAATACATACGGCCAATTTCTGTACTGTAAATAAAAAAATAATGACATTACTTCATGCTAAATTAATTAATTTTTAACCTGTGATCAAATAGTTTGTTTTTATTTTACGTTAATTAATATCATTTGCCTCTGACTATATATAATTAAAAAAATAAGCGTTCCTATAAACTATTTTTATTATACTACAATACATTTATACAGGGTGATCGGTTATAATAAAATGTGTAGAATATTGTAAAAAACCGGGCTTATGTATAATAACGAAGTAATTATACTTATCTATAACATATATATAGGGTGATTATTTATAAATGTTAAAGTTTTTAAAAGGTCAATATATAACTAGTATATTAACAATGTACCTAAATCTAATCCTATCCGAAAATTAATTAACTCAAAGAAAATAATGAATAATGATAATGCGCAGTGGTAGACCAGTGGTAGAGGTCTGAGACTTGTGATCGAAGGTCGCGAGATCAATTCCTTGGATACAATGTAGTGTGTACATTATGTGCATTAATTATATATAATTGCCACTGCTCACAAATAAATTTCTAGAGATTGGGCAGCAGAGTCTTCTGCGTACCATAATACCACACTGCCATTGCCAACCAGCCTGCCAAGCGTGTAGACAATAGTATATATATAGGCTATAGATATCTTTGGGGAAGGCCCATGTCATGCAAAGAGAGTATAGTTTGATGAAAAATAAAAAATAAATAGCGTTTTCAAAATTTGGATATTTAAATCTATCATTGTTTACTGTGTGTCTCTGGAGGCTTTGGTTGAAATTACTGGCCAGTTGCATTCCAATAGAGCTTTAGAGAGATCACTTCACAAAGTTTTTAAGTTTTTCGCTGTCACCAGTCCGAAATAATTAAAATGTATTTATTTATCTTAACATATCAATCGTTTATGATAATATTTATTGAATTTTATCAATGTGTCTATAATCTTAGTTGTCGTTTCGAGAATATTCTATGAAATGTTACGTAAAATATCTTTTGACATCAATAAATAAAAATTTAGTTCCCCGTGAGCCTAGAAAAACATCTTTTAAAATTTAAATTCAAATATCGAACGTCGTAGTTTTGTAGGTATCTACTTTATATGCTTCGAGTTTTTTTATCGTGATTAGAGTGCTGTCAACTCTATATAAATATAACATACTGTTAAACTATTAAAAGGTTCGTTGTTGTGGAGTTTCTTCCTACTTCTTTTCTACAACTATAGCACCTTGCGAAGCAGAGTCGAAAATAAAACAGATTAAAAAATAATAATAAGTTGACAATCAAATAAAAAATAGATTCATTTTTACTTTTAGTACCTAAGTGTAAGACATGCGCTCACAAGGTGGAGTAATGACTTTTAGCTTGTCCAAAGACACTGGATGCAGAACGCTTTCACCTGGTCCTGATGGGAATTTATGGAGTGGGGGCACTTAAACCTTTCTAGAGTGTAGTTTCAATGAAATTGGGTTCTGTTTGATATTTTTCTTTGAACGTGGAAAATTTAATTGAGGGTAAATAAAAACGCAATAAAAGTTGAAACGTAAATGAAATGGCAACACTAGTTCGCGTTTAATAGAAAGTTAGCGAAAAACTCGGTGAAAGCGTAAACGATATGATTGTTATGGCGAAAGTGTGCGCATAATTTTACTTAATTAAGTTCAACTTAGAAACTACTGAAATAACTTATTAACATTTAACCTGTTTATAACTTTTTTGGGCATGATTAATATTTCACTATCATATTTTTAGTCCACTGCTGGACATAGGCCTCGCGATAATTTCAAAACAACCTACATAGTAGCGACCTACATTAAACGTCTTCTGGTGACATTAACAAGGTCGTCTGTCCCTTGAGGGACCTTTACGGTGAACGTCCAGTACCTCAAGACTCCACTCATCATTTTGCCAACTTAACAATTTTCTAGACCATGTTGGTTACCTTCATTACAGATTGAGCGGTGGTAGCTCAGCGGTTGAAAATTGACTCGAGATCGTATGATGCGGGTTTGATTCCCAGGATACAATCTTATATAATTCACACTTTGTGATTGCCGCTGTTCACAAGCAAGTGTCCAGAGGATGGGCAGCATCTCTGCTTACTATATTACTACACTGCGATCGCTAACTCGCCCCCCAAGCCTGGCGATTATGGTCTAACTCCCATAGATATAGTGCCCTATGCTTTGGGTGTCAATGGGCTGAAACGACGATTCACAGGTTCTTATGTTTAAGTTAGTATAGCACTGAAGGCGCGGAGCAGAGAATTCTTTACAGTTAAGCCTCTCAGAAATCTCGACTCAGATATTAGACGTTGTACCTAGTTAGGCGGCAGCTAAGTTCTTAGATCTATTGGACGGGTGTTCCATGGAGTGATCAGACGCTGGGTATACTCTACCTATAAATTGACAATAATATCAATCTTCCTTACGTCGTATCTAATATGTGATCACATACCGAGTCAAGCCTTAGAATAGAATCCTCAAGGAAAGCAAAGACGTGGCTGCCCAAAGCAAGCCTAGCGGCGGACGATCACTGCAGAAGTGAAGGCAGTTGGAATGACGTGGAGCGAAGTAAAGCTCGAGGCTCAAGGCCTCTCGGGATGGCCATGTACTGTGGACGCCCTCTGCCCCATTTTGGGGACATAGAAATAAACAATGAATATGTTATCTGTGTCTGTTTTTCTTCGGCCGTTACTCCACTACGCCTTCGTGACACACTTAAAAAAACATAATAAGAGTTTACATTAGTGAATTATAATATAGTACTAAATGAAATAGATTTGCCTATTGTAGACATACACAACCCAGGCCATGATTATGATAGTTTATATGTAAACGGTAATAAATATGTAAAATAAAAAAAATCTGCATTTAATCGTTCTAAAACAAGGCAAGAACAATTTAACTTAATTATAGATAAGATTTTATATTTTGATTACAGTGATATTATACGAAAAATTATTCAGATTCCGTGCTCTGATTGTAATGCTAAAGCATCGATACAATAGAATTGTTAGAGACTGTCTCCACTCGTCTTTCCACTACATGCATAAGCCAGGGAAGACGCATCCATGTGGTACGATCAGGTCTGAACCACGCTAAAATAATGATGAAAATAATTATGCTTAAATATTCCAAATTTTTTTGTGTGGAGTTCAATCACGCACACCGTGACACGAGACTTTTATATATATCAAATTTTTTTGTGTGGAGTTCAATCACGCACACCGTGACACGAGACTTTTATATATATCAAATTTTTTTGTGTGGAGTTCAATCACGCACACCGTGACACGAGACTTTTATATATATCAAATTTTTTTGTGTGGAGTTCAATCACGCACACCGTGACACGAGACTTTTATATATATCAAATTTTTTTGTGTGGAGTTCAATCACGCACACCGTGACACGAGACTTTTATATATATCAAATTTTGATTAGAGAAAATCGATAAAATAAATTCAATTTTAGAAATAATTGACGGGTCGCATAAGTATATTTAACGGGCCGCGTGTACCATCCCTGGTGAAGGTAAATACCAATGTAAACGCAAGGTTTCATAACCCTGGTATGCGGTACATCAGCCAGGATCACAGTACTCGATTCCTCTATCTGCAACTCGATGGAAGATGGAACGAAGAAGAATTTACGTTTACGTAGAATTACATTGACTGAATAAAAACAGAAAAAAAGCATCTCAGTGTTTTCACTACTCGACTTCCTTAATATTAGAAGCGTTGTAAATAAAAATAATGCAAATATATATAAACATGTTTGTTTTCCGCCAATTAGACTGTGTTTATCTAATTACATCGGGGTTACATAAAGTGATACGTACAAAGGATAATTTAATATTATTTCGCTGCACGTGTATAGTTTATCGCGGGCACTGGACTATTGTGTGATAGATCAGCTTGATTCTGCTACTACTAGATAGATCCGTTAGATGATGAAGATGATATTAATTAAATATGACTCGTTTTATCAAACTCTTGAAAATAGTTTTTCCAAATTAACTCAGAAAAATCTGAGCAAAGGCATCTTGTGTGTTAAATCTAATTTGCTCAATAATATATATATATATATATATATATATATATATATATACTATGTCACCTATTGTAGAACCTACTCACGCCGCACCGCTTGTGGTCGCTCAAGAACCTTTCGATCCCACCAGCTATCAATTACATGAGCAATTTTCGAGCTACGTTGTCTGGTATATCAGACTATTTTAATCAATTTAGATCAATATAGATATATAAAATCACCAATATATATTTGCAAGTTTGCCGGTGTACAATACAAAATGTTTTACTTCATTTTTGGAATAATTCTTTTTAATTTCCTTCGCCTATGTAAATGTGGATTGGAGACTACGGAAGAACAAGTGCAGCGTAGGATATTGGCCTTTGAGGTAACTTTGTTAAGGTTCTTGAAACTGGTCGTTTTTGGAATTTTATTTGGACTTTTTTTTTGGACTTATGCCTAATAGTGAAAGTGCTATGTCTGAAATGATACGTTGATGTAGACCTGTGCAATACGTATGTGTTTTTATTTTAAATAATCAGGAAGGTTATGTACAGAGATCATAGTCTAATGAGAGATTGTTAATAGGTTTATCGGCTATAACAATGAGTTGAGCTTCTTTGAGAAAATACGGGATATAAACTGCATTGTGAGCAGTGCCTATTTCTTGTTATATACACATCGACACATTTTTCCAGACTCTTTCTCAATAATTTTGGCTCAAAAGATTTTGTAGTTAGGATCCTACAGCGTAAAAGTGAAGAAATTTGATACAAAAAAACATAAATTTTAATTTCATTAAAAATAATACCCAATTGAAATTCTCTATGAACACTACTAATAGGGTTTCAAACGCATCCTGATTTGAGAAAATTCCATAACGAAACCTCTTCAGTTTTCGTCGGCTTTTCTTGTAGATTTCCAATTAGATCATTTTAAAGCGGCCTTGATCCAGCATTTTCCGTTAACCTTAACTAGCTAGTTTGTACATCTTGTAAGGAGATCATGGTGCACCTGGTCACCGGCTGTCCCATATTTGTCTCGGTAAGAGCAGAATACCAGTCTCGATTAGTCTGAGAGAATAGAGAAGGAGAAGATTGTCTCATGGGTTAGTAAAGAGTGTCACCGGTGTTTTTGGAGTTCAGGAAACTGTAAGAATTAATAAGTAAAAAAATAAGGTACGCATCCTGCGCTGTGCATGTCAGTCCTTGGTCTTCACTCTAGAACCTTAACGCTCCAGCGGCTGCTTTTCTGTGCGCTATATGGTCTGCCTACTGCTTCTTAAATTTGCCAATTCACTGGAATATACCGATTGTTTAATAGAATCAGGCGTTACCTTGCGGAAGTCCATCCTAAGTAAGAAAAGAACTAATATTTAGCCACTTCCGCACATGCAGTGGTAGTCGTGTAATAAAGTGCACCGCCCGCCAGCCCGTTGATAAATGCGTATGCGACAATGCGAATTAAACAACTTCCACCGTCAAATCACTCAATACGTGTTTCACCCCTCCACGGGGCATCTTCAGGAGTTATGTTACACCGATTAGTGCCAAACACAGAGTCGTAAACATATATCGGTTGCTTTCATTCGTCTAAAGATTTCTTCATCCCTGATACAAACATAAATAGAAATCTTGAGCAATATGAGCCTTTATATATGTATACAAGAGATTTATATATGTGAACAGTGTATGTTGTATCAGATAATTATTGCATTGGAGGGGGACTATATACCTGTTATAACTAGCACTGGTACAAAATAATAAACAGCTACGCAAATTAGTTTGACGCGTGATATAGAGACCTAAATGCGTCATAGAGGAATCGAGTACGATATCTTTGTAATCAACGTGTTGATTAACAATTGCTTTTGATACTTCATACGATAATTATTTTGTATTATACGCAAACCCGTGTGTCGGATTTAAGTTCAAGTTTACGAGGAGAATGTGAGTTATAACGAATCTGCAAATTACTGTAGCTTATATTAAGCTCTATGTGCGGAATGGTAAGTGGTAGTAGGCAGGTTACATGACCGCTGGATCCTCAAAGTTGTGGCGTGGCTGTCACACACAAAGTGGACATAAAACCTTGTTAATGTCCTTAAAGAATGTACTATCAGATACAGGCTACTTCGAACCGGTCTTATTGTAAATGTGTGGGGGAACTACGCAGTAGTGAACATTCTATTGGTAAAATGATGTATAGCACCGACGAATGCTATTAGAAATAATAGAACCACTAGATGTCGCTGTTAACAATTTTAACGCGCATGTTTTGAGTACCACACATTTTGAGTAACAGATAGTAAACAATAGTTAATTTTAATCTGTTGTAATACTATTTTTAAATAAGCTTTTTCTTAATATTTTACCATGTCGAAATCTATTAATTCTTGGTTTGAATTAATGTGTGATACACCCCACTATACATTAATTGACAAAAATCAGCTATACATTCATCCTTTTCACACCTATAACCGATCATCCCATAGATTTTAATAACATATTCCGTTAGTACATGCTTCTGCATAATATGTTAAGCGAGAACGCTTATGAGGTTTTAAGAGCGTTTTTAAAACCGCCCGCTCGTTTTGGCGGCGGGCCACGGTGGGCAAATGGCCTGTATGTCATCCCAATGACAGTAATAAAAACAAAAACACGCCACGGAGAAAGTTCAATGCGATTTGTATTTTTGGCGCGCTTTTAGCTTATGATGTCGGTGGCCATGCTTCGATAATTTACGCGGACAGATCTCAAGGTACGGTCCGTGTTCTTATTTCAAAAATATTTTTTGCACTTGTTGCTTTAATACGTTCCCTGCGTTTCAATTTTTAGAGAATTTTTAATCGGTTCGTATGGAAACTAAGAGAAAAACCATTTAATATATATATATTGCTAGTAAACCTTTAAAATAATACACAACTCTACTTCTATATTAAAGATATCGTGAAAGATACCGTGATTTTTTTATATTAATAATAATAATAATAATGTAATTGTTGGGGCAGGTAGTAAAATATATAAATGATATTTGTATCTATGTACCGACTCGAGCAGTGGTAACCTACCGGTGGAGGACCGAGAATTGCGATCGTAGGTCGCGGATTCAATTCCCAGGATATTATCTTATATAATTCAAACATTAATTATGTATGATTGCCACTGTTTACAAACAAGTTTTCAGTATACCGCACTAATCGTCAATCAACGCGCGGTTAATATGTTATATCTCCGCACAGATATATTTAAGAAAAGTCTAGGCCTTGCAGCCGACAACGACTGACTTCAAAGGTCTGGAAACATCAAATTCCGCCCTCAATGAGACTAAGGGTGTAGTATAGTATAATAATAAAATATACGATTTTTGGCAGTGAAATTTATTGCTTATAAATCGAAATATTTGTACGTGAGTGATGTTCGTTATGACCAAGGTCGGTCAGAGCACGTGCTGTTTTCGGCTCGCGCTGAAATGTTCGAATGATCTATAAGTCGACCTTTACCGGAATTCCTTTGTTCTGAAATGCATTACGCTGTTTTGTTGTCTAATTTTGTATCGAGATTTCTAGATTATAGTTTTAATTCGCGTATTTCGGATCTGTTAGCTATATGATCCATAAACCTTTGACAGTTATATAAAGCCTTACAATCAACTGTAAACGTGATACTTGAACAAACTCACATGTGATACTTGAACAAAGTCTTTACCCTCAGATAGTACTTCTGAACTTGTATCTCTGTTTAATTCGAGCCGTACGATGTCCAAAGACGTAAGCCTTCTCCATATATTTCCAATAGGACAGTTTAGAAACTACCCGCATGAAGCCTCTTCCGAAGACCTTAATAAGGTAGTATGTTCATCTTGTGGTTGGACATCCTGTGCTATTCTTGCTGGTCCGAGGTCTTTAAAGAACATTAAACCCCTTGCAGACAACTTTATGTGACCTCTGACCTAACTATAATATGTATCACTCGTGTACTTCATGAAAATATAATGAGAGAAAATTTCATTTTTATAAAAATCACAATCAAATTGAACTTCGCTATTATGAAATGCTTCAACTTAAATAACGAAAAACTCTGTCGTGTGTTTTTTAACCTTCAAAAATCGTCTTCAGCATTTAAAAAAAATGGAAAAATAACACTTTTTTGGGCTCTAAATTAGGATATTTTGTAGTTCCTTTTACACGTAGATATATATATATATATATATATATATATATATATATATATATATATATATATATATATATATATATATATATATATATATATATATATATATATATTGAGAATTTTGGTATGTGTGTATATTAGTTAAGGGGACCGGAAAGTAATGTCGTTTCTGTCGACACATATTGCAGAAAAACCAATTGACTTTTACCACACCGGCATTGGAAATTTGTAAACTAGATGGCAAAAGGTTTTTGTACCTCTTTTGTACCTCTATGTAAACTGTTTCTTTATTTAGTTATTATCTATGGTGTACAATAAAGAATAAAATAAATAAATAAACCGATTGGGAGCATGTATATCAGATTTTTGGTTTGAATCTTCGCAGTTAGTTACATAATTTATTACACACAGTGACTGCTCTGAGAATCGAACCCGCAACTTGGCATGTCACACTGCCACTTATAGGCTATAGTACCAATTTGGAACATATATCATAGGTGTAAAAGTTTTAAAAGGGCGAAGGCATAGCTCATTTGCTGTTTTATTTTCAAATTAATGTACGGTAAAACCAATGCAAAAGCGAATGGTTCCAGAAATAATAAATAGCGCAATGACAACATAGTAACAAAAAGCGTTTTTTTTTTTAATTTGGACATCTGCATATTAAAATTAATCATTGTTCACTGTCTGTCCGTGCAGACTTTGTACTGCTAGAAGCTATTGACCTGTCGCGTTCCAATAGAAAAAATAAATTGATATATCAAGTTTCAGAGTGATTATTTTATAAAGGGTGTTTAGAAATAGGCGTTTTAAAGCTCATTGCTGACAAATGAACTATTCATTTATTCATTGATGGCTTTTTCACTTATAAACATTCACCTTGTATGTAGAGGATCGTTAGCTTCATTCTTCGTTGTTTTTAAAATTACATTTTTTAAAGAATTTAACGTTTTATAGAGTAGATAATTATCGAGGATTGAACCTGCGGTTAATAATAATGTCATAGTGCTAATAGGCTATGAAAAAATTAGCTTCTTTGTCTTACATTTCGGAACATTTACACGCAAAATGTGTTATTTTTGTTTGCGCAAATAAATCCATCAAACTGTTGCACCACTTTCGCTAGTCCTAAAAGAGACAAGGTTGAGGAGAATATACTAAGTGACGCACCGTACGGCCGACGCATCGCAGCGCGTCAGTCGCACGCGAACCGTCACGGTGGACGCACGTGCGCGGGGGACGCTCCGTTTTCCCGCGCTGCGTAAACAAAGCCATTGTCTGACGTCTGTGGAATTTTATTCTGTGCAGAAAGTGTATCGGAATTAACAAAGTGTATTTCAAATTGAAAATATCTTGCTACATATATTATTATTTTCGCCCAGCCGGTATAAAATAGTAATAAAAAAAACTTATATATATATAAAATACAATTTTTGGATATTTATTATAATTGTTTGCTAACTAAAGCTTCGTACATTACTTATACGTGTATTTAAACGTAGAAACGTGAACCGTGATCAATAAAAATTCTTTAAAACATCATTTCACACTGTCGGTATAGTAGACTAAAAAAAACTTTATAAGCGATGTTTACTTTTTGTAAATCTATTATAATTAACTAAATCGTCGTATAAAATTATCGATACTTGAATATTAGTGTAGAAATATATACCGTAGTCCATATAAAGCACGCTATAATAATTCAAATTACGAACGTTACGAATTTCGTATTATTTAAACGAAAATAAAAAAATATAATTATTGATAACGTGTTACATTGTTTTATATTACGTCGCGATTATCTCATCATCATGTCAGCCGGTAGACGCCCATTGCGAGGGTCTTCGCCTGATGACGGGTTCATAGACTTCCACCGACTTTGAGTATATCAATTGAATATATCAATTATTATTATTATCTGAATTATTGCAACATTTTTATTGATACATTGACGAGTTTATTTATTACCTTGTTACTGGAAATATAATTAAAAATAATTATCTGTTCGACCTCAAAAGAATATAACGTATATCTACATATATTATCAAAGTGCGTATAACAAAGTTTTCGATGTTGCATTCGATCCGAAACAATAATACATACGCGAATTTAGGAAATGTTTAGAATTAATGATTTCAAATAGATTAGGATTTTCAAATTTACCTGAAGAGATATTAGCTAACCGATAATAACCATCCAATTCGCGGATTGTCAGGGTCAGAATGCTACACAGGTTTTAGGTGATAACCCAAGCCAAGGTACTTTGAGGTACCATTGTGCCAGGTCACTTCATAGAATGCCTACCTAAGTCATCTTAGAGCTCGTCGGCCTTTCAAACCGATAGTAAAGTAGTATGCAGTGGTTTGAGCCGAGATTCCTAATAGATCCATTGAATTTTCCAAATCCATGTGTAAATTCTTATTTGACATTAGTGAACAACCTTCAAATACATCTAGTTTTAATTGTATTAGGGGGACCGGAAAGTAATGTCGCTTTCTTAAGTTAAATTTACAAGACTAGATTTTGAACAAGTTTTTATTACTAATCAACAATATATGCGCCTTCGTTATCAACAACCTTTTGCCATCTAGTGTACAAAATTTCAATGCCGGAGCGGTAACAAATCAATTGGTTTTGGTGGGTGGAAGTCTAAACATTAATATGGGTGTCTATCGTCTTACATAATGATATTAATACTTATCTCATTAGATGATGTGATGAGATTTGGGCACTGTTAGTGTAGCGGTTGAAGGATTCAGACTTCGATCATAGGTCACTTGATTCGATTCTCAGAAAACAATCTTGTAAAATTCTCACTTTGTGCATTAATTATATGGGATGTGTTCACCAAGAAGTTTCTAGAGGATGGGTTGCAGAGTCCTCTGCGTACCATAATTATTATGGTGTATCTTCTCATAGATAACTTTAAGGAAGACCTATGTCTATAGCAGAAACGATGACTAGAAAACAAATTTTTAAAGAAAAAAAGTATAAAAATAAAATTATACTGAAATGTACGATTGAGCGTTTGAGAGTGTGTGTGAATAATAATACGTGTATGTAAATAATATACCGACGTAAAGGCTTGTTTTGAACGTGCTGACGTAAATAAATTTTGATTTATAATTTATTAATTATAGGGTATAAGTTATTTCACATTAATCCACGAAAAATTCAAAGCTTATGTTAAGGAAATATTAATCAATAAAGCACATTAAATATATTAGAAAGCAATTATGCTAAAAATTTGAATTTTAAAAATGAAAAAATAGTAAAATTGTCGTGAAATAAAATAGTTTCTTGCTTGGTACTTTTCGATACAATAGTCTGAACATAGCAGTAGTAGTAAAATTGGGAGTAATAACATTGTATAAAAACTTATTACGTTTCAAAGGTGCTTTGCAATAGAACAAATATTTGTTACATTGTTTTAAATTTGTAGTTGTGGACACGTTTTGACTTTGGCTAATGTGAATTTAATTTTGGAGGTGTACGATTAAAAAAATAAACGTTTCTTTTCCGCTATTGGCTTTTATGCGTTTATATTTTAAGTTCAAAAGTCTTTGTATTTTGATGACCGTTATTGTCTGTGGAATCACTTGTACAGTAGCGGGCGATAAATGTTGCACATCGATCTTTGGAAAGAGACAATCGGGTAATTTTGGCTTCGTAGAGCGTTATCTCTGTCTCACATAATACGACTGACAAAACGTCACATAGGTAGTGTGGGACAGAGATGGTGTTCTACCAAGCCGAAATAAGCCGATTGTCTCTTTCCAAAGGTCGATGTGGAATATTAACCGCCGGGTACTGTAGTATTATTTTTTGTATTGAAACAATGCATTTGTTAGAGTACAGTTGTACTATATCAATTGTTTTAATTGCAAATTAGTTTTTACTTACAAACGTTTGAAATTATTAAAGTAGTTCGTTTTAATTATTGATATAAAAATATATGGTAATTATATTCCGTTTCTCGGTGACGGAGTTTCTTGTGTTAAATAATTCAAATGTGCCTTTGTTACGGTTCTATTAAAACTTTACAATTTAAAATTCAACTGAATGGTACTTTAGTGGTATAATTTTGCCTTAGTTTTTATTCAAAGACGACACGTGTTTACCCGTGTAGCGCCATCTATCGGTCACTAGTGGAATAGGGAAGTTGTGTTTTCGAAAAACGCAATAAAAATATTATCTTTAGTGTGTAGTTTCGTAGCGGGATTTGTGCCGACCCGTAATGTGCGTTGGAGATTTTTACGGAGATAATAGCATGTCGCAGATAGTCAATGGAAGCAGGCAACGTAAAACCGGTCATCGTGGCGGTCTTTAGCAAGCTGGTATTTATCTGCTGACGTGATAGGCTTTCCCCAGGGAAATCCAATAGGTCTTGACAACCTTATTAAATTTTATATGGTTTTGTAAATGGTTAACTTATTATGGTGTAAATAATTCGCAAACAGGACGGTAGTCTAGGTTAGGAAACGTATTCTCTAGACATGTGTAGATTTGTTTATTTATTCGCTATTATATTCAAGGGTATATTCCGAATACAGGCTGGGAACCGAACTGCTGGAAAGTTTGGCATAGCACCAAAAACGAGTGACTCAGTGGCAATGTCACCATACGGGAAGTGTATAATGAAATTCGGACAAAATGGAGTGAGTAAGTGACAAAGAAACAAAATGTCTCCTGACAAACGCAAAAGGAGCGTGTACGGCGATAAGACAACGACCAGGACTTGCAAACTCTAGCGTAAGATATAGTTTTGATCTCACAGTATTTTAGTGCTCAATATTAGTAAGTAATTATTTAAAAATGATCGCGCTGAAGAAGTGGCACGGCGACGAGCTGCTGCGGCTCGCTCTCGTCCTCAGCCTCCTCAAGGCTCGCCCGGACGAGTACCTGCAGGACGAGAGTCAACAGCTGCTCGCTGGACTCAACATATCCAACGGATCCGACTGGGCGTTCGAGCCGGAAGCCCGGACACTGATCCGGCCCAGGTTCGTGCATCCGAAATCCCTCGACAACATCTTAATTAACTACGAGCGCAGGCTGTTTGAGGAGTTACATTCGCTCGGCCGATACGCTGACTATACGGACACGAGCGCGCGAAGCGTTCTACATACTTATTTACTGAACGACGTCTCGACGGACACAGTCGCGCCGACGCTGCAGACGCAGGACGCCGTGTCGGCGGACGATAACGTCGCACACGAGGTGAAGGTCGACGACGACGAGCCCGAGGCCGCCCCGCGGCTCGACTCGGTCGTCACACTCTCCCCGGACCTCCATAACCGCACAGAGTCCGACGTCTTCGCCGAGATAGCGACGCGCTCGTTCGACGTCAACGACTTCCTGATACGTCCCGAGATGCAGATCAAAGAGGAACCCGACGATGACAGTGACGACCTCATGGAGGAGGTAAGAGTCAAGAAAGAGAGCGACGATGACCTCTACAGCGATAACGCTATCGACGACTTCGTTCCGTACTTCACCGCAAAGTCTGAGAAGCTCGATGCAGATGAATCTCATTCCGTATACCACCAGAACTTAGCAGATTTAAGAGATTACGAAATGTTCGAAGATATAAAAGAGCTGAGAAGTGAATTGGATCTGGATATAAAGCAGCAAGAGGATTTGGAGCAGTATCTGCTGGAGAACACGCCCCTGGATGCAGAGGTTTACGAATTGGCTCCGATGCTGGACGATGAGCCGGTGTTTAACGTGAAGAGGGAGAGAGCAAGCACTAGTTTTACATCGGCTAGCTCGAGCGGTGTGAGCGAGATGGATTCGTCGTCTAAGGATGGGCTGGATGTGAAGTTGGAGCCGGACGAGGGGCATCACAGCGGGGATGAGCTGACGCAGGAGGTAAGATGTTTGTACTGACTCTTTTCTAAATCTTCCCACCTTTTTGTAAATGTTAAGTTCTGGTCTCCATTTATAGCAAAAAAACATACATATATGTATACACAGAGTAATTGGTTATAGGTGCAAGGGCTTTACAGAAGTAATGATACAAGAAAAAAAAACGTGTTTAAAATTACTATACATACTTATATGCATTTATTGTTTACTATGTTTATACAGACTATTGCCAGAAGTTATTGCCCTGTCGCATTATAATAGAAAAAAAAGTAAATAAATGTAACATATTCTAGAGTGATAATTTTTACAGATAATTGGAAATAAGTGTAAAACTTTTAAAGCTTTTGCTGATAAATGAGTAAAACCTAAAACAAATCTTTGAGTATGTGTTTAAAAATGATTTTGGATAGCTTGAAAATGTTTCAAACTTTCGCGTTTCCTGTTTACATATATGTATGTATGTTTGTATGTTCACATTTACTACCCGCTACTTGTTCTTCTGTTTCTATACTATGGCTGTAGAGTAAATATTGCAATTTTTCTTTACTATTACGCTTATATTTTCTAATAAATTAAAATTATTGTTATTATTTAGGAATTTTTACTAATGATTTTTTTCTAACCAGGAATCTAAATTTGAAATTATTATGTGCAGATTGTTTTTTATAAAGTGATTGTTTATTTTTAAAACTAAAATTTTCATGGTAATGTACCAAAGCATTTTTAATTTTGTAGTGGTCATTGTAAAATTCTCAAAATTAATTTTGAATTTATGTACAAAGAAAATACTAGATAGTCTTCCAGCTACGGAGTTCAAAATAAATTCATATAAAAATAATAATGAGAGACTGATGATAAATACAAGAAATAAACAAAAAGAAAAAAAAAACAAGAAATAAAAATCGTTACGCCTTAATTTCGTCTTCAAAAGGTTAACAAATCCTTCATGGGCCTGCGTGTACGCGTATATAACAAAGTTCCACTATGTATTTTAGACATTCTTTCTAAATTTAAAATTAAAAGTACATTATTAAGTAAATATTATTAGAGCATTCAAGAATTGGATCATAATGTGTGGAAATTGGTTTGTTGATTCATTGTAAACATAAAAATTGTTAAATTTCATTTAAAAGACCAATCGTAGAGTTATAAGCAGCTCTGATCAATTGATCTGCGTTTATAAGATTTTTGAAAACGTCTTTCGCCATTTTTCGTACTGAGAATAATTGTTAACATAACAACAGGGAGGTTTTTAATGATTTATACACGAAATAAATCTATTAGTATTTCTCTAACTGTAATAATGTATATTTTTTTACATTGCTTTCGTTATTGAGAGCTTCTCGTATCTTTTATCTCGTTTAGGGACAGGGAACAATTTTTAATTAATTATTTCACATCCTTCTATTTATTTCTTTACTCCCCTTTCAGTCTCTTTCATTAATCCGGTCTTCTATTATACTTCACATGATCTTACATACCCATCTATTTTTAGTTTCCTTCGTTTCATCACCTTTCATCATTCACATCCCTTCTGAAATGTGATAGGTCTTATCATTTTTTATCACAATTTATTCAGTGCTTAAACTATTTTTACTAATTAATTTAGATATTAGATTGTAACAGTAATAAACTTTAATAGAAATAAATTAACAAGGAAATCTCACTAGATTTCTTCGTTGATTTATTTCTGTTAAATATAATAATAATTACTATTATATTTATTATATTTAAATATAACATATTAAATGTGTTTCTATAATATCACTATGTATGGGTAGAACGGATGGCTGTTGAAGCCTTCAGGTTCTGAAGGAAGGAGACATTATATACCGGTCCAGTGTAGCACGTCTACCCGGTGGGGAGACTTCGTTAGGACCCTGAATGCAGGCTGCCTCCAATCCTATTGGATGATGATGATGATTCTGATCTATCCTCCATTGGACGAGGTCCCGCTGAATCAAGTTTCACACTTTGTATTCGCTTTTGGATTTTTCTTTTAATATATATTATTATCCGTGTATGATTACAGTGATTACGGCATGAAATGAATGCCCGAAGAGCCTTTTCTGAAACTGGAATCAAATTAAACTTCTCTATAATGGCATCCTTATAACATAATTGCTATAATCCTTTCGGAAATATCCTTGAAAGAGTAGTGTAGCAGTTAGTTTCCAAGTTTTATTATCACATAAAAATCCTTCACACGTTAATAAGATTGTTTTCAAATTTTTGTTTAATGGACTTAAATTTGAGATGTTTTCTATAATTTCATTTTCATTTTTAGTATTTAAAAAACGTCACAAAGAATTAAAAAAAAATAGTTTAAAGTTTCCGTTACGGTTTTTGTTTTCCGGTTTGAAAAATCGTTTCAATTCCAGCGAATTACAATTGATAATTAGTCGCTTTGACTTTCAACCTGCTTCAAAATGGCGGCGACGTTTGCCCTTATGAATAATCCATATTCCGAGTTACGGGCGTGTGGGATATAATTACATTTAGTTATATAGGTTCTGTGTAGTGTGAACTATAGCTCTGCGGTGGAGGACTGGGACTTGTGTGTATAGGTCGCGGGTTCGATTCTCGAAATACAATCTTATGTAATTCACATTTTGTTAATTATTTATATATGATTGCTACTGCTCACGAACAAGTCTCCAGAGGATGGTCAGCAGCGTCCCCTGCGTACCATAATAGCACACTGAAATCGCCAATTGCGGCGATCATGGCATATCCCCCAATATATCTTTGGAGAAGCTTGTACCTTGCAGTGGAGGTCTATGGGCTTAAACCACGATAGATTCGGTGTAACAGGAACGAATTTTTATATTAATAACTTTATTTTTAAATATTACAAACATTATTGTAATAGAAAGAGTAAGGTTAGACAATTATTCAAATTAAAGTTTAAATATTTTATTTAATATGCCATGGAATACATCTTTTGTTGATGTCAAGTTCAGTCTACTACCTGTTCGGATAAATAGACATTTATGTAAGCTGCCTTCAGCGATATGCTTCCTGAAATTCACGCAATCGATTAGTACCAATAAGGGCAACAGTATAATTTTAGACCAAAAAAAGAGTGTATTTTACTTACGTTCTGTCCAATTAGAGATTCAATGAATACTTATTGATATGAATTTGTGTGTATTTTCTAATGTATATCCCTGTATATACTCCCTTATACACGGATACGAAGACGTAAGGTTTCCATCTCACCTTACCAGCGTCATCGTGGAATCTGAAATTGTATTTAATTTAAATTTAGAATTGTTCACAGAGCCTTCTGTTCCGCGAAACTATTCTGTAAAGTCTTAAATAGATAAATATATAATGTTAAATTTGAAGTAATGGTTTGATAGACATTCACCCTGGGCTTCACTCTTCCAGATCGAATTAGGAATGAGGATATCCTTAGATATCGTAAGTGACAATTCAGTGGATTGGTTCAAGTGGACAGGCTATAAACCGTTTAGAACAGATGGCTGTTCAGGCTCTAAGGCATGGTTGCACAGACTTATTAAGACTAGGGGCCACTCGGGCAAATCATGAACTGATGGCGGGCCGGTCGCCAGAAGTATAGGTAATTAATTTTTTTGGTTATATTCTGGAATAGAATTCAATATTTTTCGAATGTACGAGAGTATTATTTTTGTTGTCGGCGGGCCACCAGTATTCGACCGGCGGGCCGCGGTCTGCGCATCCATGGTCTAAGGTGTGAGGAGACGAGGGATCGACAATCGTAGCGCAGGAGATACTAGGTGAACAGAAGATCTGGAAAGCCTGGAAATCTATAGTGCAATCCCTAGCAGTGGGTGTCTATAGCTGAAACGATGATGATATCTGTTATCTTTGTCATCGTTTGTGCTCTCGGCACCTGGCATGGTGCAACGACTGCACCACCGGACACACAAAGAAAGGTGAATGAACTTTTTCGGGGCAGACAGACGTTTCAGTGCAAAATGTGTAGTGCATTGACTTGTTAAATCGATAATCTTGACGGGTTAGTGCGACGTATTAAAAGTGAGATTCTCGTATTTTTCTGTAAGAATGGGCAAGTAAACTAATGGCTTTCCTACGATTACATATCATACATCTTACATTTTAAATATTAACACGGTCGCTTCAAGACTGATTTTTGCGCAATTTCCTATCCAGGTTGGCTCGACCCGGTAGAAGAAACTACACTAATGCGAACCAGGCTGTTAAGACCTGGTGCATTTTTTCCAATAATAAATCAAATAAAATCGGGAATTTTAAGTATATATGACATTTTTGTTACTGTCTTTATACCATCATATTTGTAAAGTTTATATATACAACTATCTCTTATACCTCAAGAACAACAGAAGTTACAGCTTTGCTGGTTTTGCAGCAAGCGTGTTAATAAAGTGGACAAAATTTGGAAAAATTAATGGTAAAATATGATTTCTTTACTTTAACATAATTTTACACTTAAATTAAAAAAAAAAACTATTTATGGACCTTATTCATTTCTCATAGGCATTTATTTACAAGCATTTTTAAATTATCAATTATTTTAACATTTAGGAGCCGATCAGAAACTTATTAGTATATCTCTTTAAATAAAATGTTTAATTCAACAACACGCATTACGATCAACAGAAACTCTTGTTGTAATAATAATATTAATTTGATAATATACTATTAATTTAAGATTTAAAACTAAGAAATGAGACGTGAGATGTCTTGTAAAACACTATTATATATGTTTACATGTAGACCCATGAAGGATTTGTTAAATCTTTCAAGGTCGATAAATTCGGCGTTGCAAATTTATTTTTATTTCTTCAGTTTATCATGTATCAGTCACTTTTTTTATAAAATTAGGTGTAAATTAAAGCTAAAAACAATAAAAGTTGTTAAATTTGTACATAATTATGAGATAGTTTATCACAGTAATGACGTGGATCGCTAAAATCGCTTCCCGCCACCGGCACACCGCGTATGTTCACCAATATATGTCGATCGACGGCACGTGTGGCGATAAACAAATAACACGTGGGATGTTATAAATACATTTGTTAGGGCACGACCGGGATATGCCAAATACAAACGTACATATTGGCACTACAGTACGTAATCCATAAACTTGGGTTAGTTTTTTAGATACCTTAAAACTAGTATCTAGGTCAGAAACAGGTCTCCCCTGGTAGCCCTCGACGGCAAAGCGCTCTCAATGCCCAAACCCGAAGGCTTTAGCAAATTCCACTTGGGCAGCAGTGAACGCCAGTTAAAAATTATCTATTTAAATATGGAACATTAAAATATTAAAGACAAAAACACAAATATATATATAAAAAAATATAGTTAAACTGCCCGCATGTAATAAGAAGCAGTGTTTATCTGAATGACATGGTCAGGTTGTGAAAAATATCCACGTCAAGCGGTCTGTACGACCTCAACAGGTCGTACAGACCGCTTGACGTGGATATTACATTGGACTTACATCAACATGTAAGTTGATGTAAGTCAGAGCAGAGACCTCCGGGGGGGGGGGGGTTCGTGGGTAGGAATCCCACATACCCCTGTCCTCCCCCCAGAGGCAGGGCATCTTGAATATCGGAAGATTTCCCCCACCGAAACAAAAAAAAAAGTAAGCCTTGCTACGGGAGTTTTGTCCGACATAAGGGCAATTGGTAGTATAAAAGTAATTTACATTTTAATCGCCCTTAGGAAAGAGCTGTCCTGGGGATTTCTGTAAGAGGTCGAATCAGGAGTGAGGGGGTCTAAAGACCGGTGAATTGGCAGTCGGCAGGGGCCGCATAGTGAAAAACGAATAGCCGCTGGAGTGTTTTGGTTCTGGAGTGGGGATTACGAACCTTCAACCGCAGCAAAGGACGTTCGCTGATAAGGTGAACGGACTATCTTGTCAAGGTCATCGGGAGACGCCAAGGTCAATGTCCATTGCATGTCCTGTGGTTAAAATGATGCTATCAAGAGTTTTTTTTTTTTTTTTTGAAAAGAATAATAGAAACATTCCCCTATGCTGCGACGGTCTGTTTATTTAGAAAGCAGTGAGCCTGTCCTCGTATGGATTTATGCTTTTCACTCGAGGGCTTAAAAATTCTAGATACCCGGTAGAGGAATAATGGAGGCATTCATACCCTGTGAATGAACTTAATGGTTTTCAGATGGCGCAATTAAATTCAATAATGCTCCGTACTAGCGGTTTAAAGAAAATGTTTCTGAAAGTATCTTGCTAACGAGAAAACCGTGTCGAAAAAAAAAAGTAGTGTTACTTTTAAAATCGACGCATAGTTAATATGCGGCCTCCCGCGATGTTAGCGTGTGTGATCGATATAAAACAGTTTAAAATAATTTTCGGGTGCACGGCGTCGACCTTGCGCGGCCTTGACCGCGGCTGACCTTGGTCGAAGATAGATATTCCGCGTAATCTTTGTTCTAGAAAATCGATTTGGTTCCTTCACAGCGCCATCTATGAACTGTATTCTAAAATATAATTCAAATCTGTTATATCTTCGCTTATTATCTTTACTTTTGTTTTTGTTTGTTCATAATAATGACATTTAAGTACTATTATATGTTTCAGTAATTTATTTTGTGTTATTTAATAAAGTTCAGTATTGTAAGCAACTTAGTTTCTGAGCGTGGACGCCATCTAGATGTAGGGAGCCATGCTTACGCATGATTTGCTACAGCGCCATCTATCGTAACTCATTCAAATTGAATTTAGTTCCTTTAAATTACACTAGATGGTGTAGTACACGCGCCGTTCAATTGACGAAAGATGTCGCTACTCGGCTACTCTTTAGCTAACTTGGAATTGTGTGGCACGTTGATGTATTTATTTATTCAATACTTTATACCCTTGCTAATGACATCAGTAGTTTGCTAATGAACCAACCTACAGTATTATTTTTTATATTAAGTTTTCCTTTACCCGATATACTCTTGGTGGTAGTTTATTTATTGATTTCCGATCCTATTTCATTGTTTCTTGTTGGTTTACAATCAGAAATACACTCATACATAGGAAATTAATTGCCGACACCTTAAGGAAACACGGTTTGACTGTCATAGCTTCTCGTATTGCGTTTGACTTTTGTATATGAAATTTATAGCTATAGTTTAAAAATATGCATTGTAATCAATGCCTCTTAAAATCCTTGCGGGTGGAAATTCGTTGAAACGAAAATGGAAATCTCATTAATCTCTCACTCTCTCTATCTCTTTCTCTCTTTATATATGTATATATATCGGATTTTAAACAATTGAATTGAATAAACTTGTATACGCGGAATCTTTTTTTTTATTTCTGTATTCATGAATCCGAAGCCGATCAGAATATTTATACTTTAAATTCTTTTCCATTCACAAATACAGGGTGATTAACCCGAAACTATTGATTTTTTAGATAGGGTATATCATACATTCACTTGTGCACAGTTTTTATACCTATAAGTAAGGGAAACCAGTGTGCCTAGTGCCACCTATATCTTAGTATAGGTAGCAAGCATACACTTTATTTAAATGGGTTTTGTGTAAGAACAAGAAAAATGTTAAAATAACAATTACTTCCTACGGTACTGAAGTAACAAAGGAAATAACAACAGAAAAATGTATTAAAAAAATCTTCATCATTTATTCTTTCCGTTGTGCCAATGGAGGACAAATAGTTTAGCACCAAAACAAGTATAATACATCCAAACAACACTTAACATATTTGGTATATATATTAGGGAGAACGGAAAGTAATGTAGTTTCTGTCGACATATTTTAGAGAAAAACGGATTGATTTGTTACCGCTCCGGCATTGAAAAAATTTAAAAATACAAACAAATTTACAAATTGTACGAAATAGTCTCTACTGAATTAGGCAAAGGGGTTTTAATTACTCTTTATATATCTTCAGTAATATTTTTTAAAAGTGTCTGCGCTTTGATGACGTCACTATACAAAACACTTCCAATACATCATAGTTTCAAAGAATATTATACACATGCTGACGTATATATTTATGAAAAATCTTCACACAGACAGAAATATATATTTCACTATACACACCGCCATGTTTAATTGACATTATTCAAAATTAATAGCTAATCTGTACTCCCACCGACTAAGCAAGATTTCTGAATACGATCCAAATTATGTCTTATTCCACACACATAAAGTATAAATTAAATTGCATTTTATTATCAAAATAGAAAAGTTACGAGTAACCTTTAGCAATAACCAAAGGTCGTATATCCCTTTTGTGTTATAGTAATTATAGCTTTATGACGTTGGTATAGAGTTGAGTTTTAATATAATTACGGTGTAACATTTTGGCGCCAATCATTACAAAACGTTCATTTGTACGCAGTTGGGCGATCCAAATTAATATCGAAGAAAAAAAAAAGCTTTCGATTGGATTAGGATTCGTGATTTAATTGGACCGAATAGCGGATCGATTTTAAAACTAATTATTTATTGTGGTTCGAATAATTTAGATATATGTATATATAATTCGTAGTCTCAATTCCTGAATTGTTGACTTTTATACCTGGGCAAAGAGAAATTAGGGCAATCTTCAAGAAAGAGAGAGGTCAATCGTGAAACACAACTATAACTAATATTTAAAATTCTCGTGTCACGGTGTTCGAACTTGAACTCATCTGAAACGGCTTGACTGATTTTTACCAAATTTAATATGCGTATTCAGTAGGTCTGAGAATCGGCTACTATCTATTTCCTATACCCCTAAGTGATAAAGGTTGTTCACACTTAAAAAAAAATTTTTATTTTTTTAACGAAATTTTTTGTTTTTATTTTTTATGATACAGCATACAAGAATACATACAACCATAAATTTTCACCCTTTACGATCAACCCTTATTTTTTATTTGTAAATTAAAATATCAATTTTTTTTATTTATACTAGATAACGTTCGGAAAACTACGTAACATGGGCGCGAAGGTTCAATATCACTTACTGCCTTAAGTTACTGTCTACGACCAAGTTGTGCTCTATCAATTTAGGTCTCATTAAAACGAAAGGCAACGAAGAAGGTTATGCTCGATTTCGGGAATATTGATATCCATATACGAATGAATGTAAATGACATGGGCATTCGATTGGCAAGTTGAAGTCGTAGTTGGCAGCCTACAAGTGCAGAACAAATAGCCGCAGAAGCCTTAAGGTTTTGGAGTTAAGACCAGGGACCGGCTGAGATTACCTCAAGTAATGTCGTTGGAAGACGGCTTTGTTGAGATGTGTGCAGCTATAGTGGTCTTATTGCTCAAATTATTGTGATAACGATACGCCTAACCGACTTTGAATTTCGATCGCAGAAGTAGACTTTTAGGAGGTTCGATTCTCGGCAAGTTTATGTAATGTATGTTAATGACATCGAAACTATAAAAAAAATTTATCCTGATAATGTAAGATCCCCGCCCCATACAAAGCAGGGGAGGGGGACGAAAGGCCATCAACAGGGAACATGCTACAAATGCAATGCAAGGAATAATTAATTTTTACAAAAGTCTCAGAATCGTTAACTTTGTATGCGTTATTACATGTAACAGATTAGTCACAGTTTTGTATCATATTTAAAGGCTAAAATTTGTATGTTATACGCACATATACAATACATATATCTATTATATCTCCCAACGAGTTTGGTAGCATAAAACTAAAGAATGACTTTATGATTTTAAATATTTCTGTCATATTTCTGTAAATAAACGACGAAGTTTCTTGTGAAAAAATTGATAAATTATGAGAAAATTACTAAAAGCAGCGTCTTTTTTACTTTACAAATTGCAGAGTATTGCAATACGTTTCTTTTCATTTCAAACTATTTCTATATCTCAAAAACATTTAACACCGATAGGCGCAAAAACGACACAACAATATTCGTGTATTGTGTTTATCATTCTGTCTGTATATTTTATTTTTTATGTATAATTATAAATATTCTTCTTAGTCCAAATCCTTTCAATTGAGATTTGAGGCAATAACCACAGGACTTATAAAATATATAATAAAAATAGTTCGTAAGTAAATAAGATACCGTTGTTGGTATTTTTACTTTTTATAACATCTTGCTTGTTATAATTATAATAATTTTGGTAATTTGATGAGTAATTTACTTGTAATCATTTTAAACCAGCAATAAACCTTATTTTCTTTATTTAATTATATTAATTAGAGATTTTAAATAGAAATGTTTTTTTTTATTTTAAAAATATTTATGGCCAGACTAAGTTAACATATGTCACACTTTTAAACGTTTTTTCACTTATGCGGTAATGTTAGAGGTGACTTCTTGTAGCTATTTGAGACGTAGGCATAGTTTTTCAGAAAATTTCAAGCATATTTTTTTTTCTATCTATTCAAAATACACACTGCTTGATTGGCTACAGGTGTAAAAACTTTAAAGAGGTAAAAGTATATCATATTTTTCAACAAAAAGCTTTAAAAATTCTACACCTGCTTTCAATCATCCTGTATATGTGAAGTAGATACAGGTGACGCTCTGATATATGTTACAAAAGAATTTTTTTTTTCTTTTAGAATGCGACAAGCCTATATCTGCTAGTAGTACAGTCTGGCGGGTCAGATAGTAAACACTAGGTAATTTTAATATATAGTAATTTGAATATTTAAAACGCTTTCAGTTGCTAGTTTTCATGGTTATTATTTTCGAAACTAAATTTTTGGACGTGATTGTACCATATATTAATAGAGAGAAAATGAACTATACTTTCTTCGATTTAAACCTTGTACACCTATAACCTATCAACCTGTATATGTAAAGAGTTAAGTATAAAAAACATTTAGAAATTATAGCCAATGTTGCTATATCGAATTCTTTGAGAATGCAATCGGGTTGATCGATCTCGATGTTTTACCGATTGATATGCCGATACGACGCCATGTTGGGATAGACGCCATCTTGTCGACGCAAAAGCGCGCCATTTGCGGCTTATCTTTTCATTGTTTTTTTTTTTTTGTTAATGTGTCGAATGCAAAAAGCTGCATCGATATTATGTTCGATCGAGTATTGATGTGTTGTAGCTAGGGTTAAAGAATTAATCATGATATTTTTGTATGAAGCGTGTATGTTTTTTAAGATGATGGAGTTTATTTTCATCATCATATGTTTTCCCAATACGTAGCATATAGTTATTAATAATAAAGATTTGAAATTGCGAAGAAGACGATAAATTTCAGAAATGAGATTCGCAGAAGAACTAAGGTTACCGATGTAGCGCGAAGTATTGCACATCTAAAGTGGCAGTAGGCGTGGCGCATCGAGAGCGCATGGCTATCGGTTCTTTGACCATACGGGCCGAAAGGTTTTGGTGGTGACCACGAGCCGGTGGACGCGGCGTAGGTAGGCCCACTTCGAGGTGGATCGAGGACATAGTTGTAGGCGCGAGAAGTCAAAAAGAAAAAATTGCACATTTGACAGTCCGTTATGAACTTCGCGTTTTTGACAGTTCGCTATGAACTTCGCGCGTTTAACAATACGCTATATATTTCGCGCGATAGACAGTTCACGCGCTGTAAACTTATATTGCCTTTAAACAACTGCATCTCGTAGTGTTTATACGATCACAAAATTTATTTATTTATTTCATATTTTTTTAAGTATTAAAATACGTCACGTTAGTTTACTTGTTCTACTGGAATACGGCAGACAATATCTGGTACTACCAGTCTGTCGGGACAGCTAATTGATGATAAAAGTATTGGTGATGTAATAATTGATGTCTTCCGCAGTTCTTGTGTAATATAATCACGCCGTTAGTCCATTTTGAGGGTAGCAGCATGTAGAAAAGTTTGTCCCGAATGAGCACGGAAGTTCTGTGTTCATGCCTTGCGTATCCCGACATTTACAAAATATATATTAACATTTTTATTTTCTTTCACCAGGACATGGATCTCATCGAGGTGCTGTGGAAGCAAGATGTGGATATGGGTTTCTCCTTGGAGGATCCTGTTCAGCCGGTGAGTATGTTCGGATCTTAAAATTTAAAAAAAATACATTTAAAACATTTGATTGCAATCAGCAAAAGATCTTCAGGTATTAGTAATCTCATAGTTATTATTAAAAAAATTTGAGTATACATTATTAAAAATAACTTAGAAATTATCAAAAATAATACATTATACAAAAACTTCTACAATAATCCCGTCTCCATAGTTTTTCTAATGAGTTGACTATATTTGAAAAAAGAATTAGAGAAAAATTACAATAAAACATAAATTTCTCGTGAAAGGAATGTAAATTCATTTTACTCGTTCTAAAATCAGGAGGGTCCTCAAGCGACGAAGGTAGAGCTGGGAGACGAGATCGACAAGGAGTTGAAGCTTGCAGAGGAGAAGATCCAGAAGAAGAAAGAGGAGACGGAGAAAATAGAGAAGGTGAAAGCTTCGCTTTTTGATCCGGAGCCTAAAGAAGTGAGTTTCATTTAGTTATTTATTATATACGAATAATTTTTTTACCAATTCCTGTTTTAGACCAAGGGTAGGTAGAGTTCTTTGAGAGCTATTTTCATTATTATAATTTTTCTCGAATCGCAATTAATTATGTATTTAAAACATATTAATTTATTTTTTGTAAATAGAAATACATAACATACGAAATTTAGTAAAATAATTAATTTTTTTTTTGGTGAATATTTGGTGACAGCATTTAACCTATTTTGTATCAGTTAATACGAATAGGTGTTTAGATTTCACGGAATTTAAAGTCAAAAAAAATTATAAACATTTCTTTCCAATATTGAAATCATTTGACAAATTCGAATATAGCTCGCAAGCTTCATGGTGCTACCTCTGTTTTAGAATCATCTAGAAGGTTCTATTTACGTCTAATCTTTCCTATCATATTATCATCTTTTTGTATGATCATATCAAACTTATATAATATTAACGGTATCCCTCTATTACTCTCTCTACTAGGCATTTTGTATGTAATAAGTTCCTGTCAAGATATTTAACACTATTCTGTGCGTGAAGCCATATTTAAAATTGTCAAATGGTTATTATTTCTGTCATACGATGAGACTGAAAACATTTTTAAACTGATAAAATAATATTTGGGTTTGTTTCCTAATTTTCCGGCCAGAATTAAATATTTATTGTCTCTTTCTTCTGTTTTCTTGCGTGTATGTTATTTCGTATGTTGACATGCAATCACAACCGTATATGTCACTGCCACTGCCCCTGTGATACAGGCCTTGCTTAGTGTGGGGAGCAACAGCACTCACGTTGGCATACTTACATTATTATAACTGTAATTATAATTTTAAAGTGTAATGTAGTTTTATACAATATAATTTAAGAGTGATTCCATGAGGTAGAATTTGTCCGTCCATCGCACAGGGCGACCTTTGGATCTTGAAACATATTGTACGATCTAAAGTACATATTTATTTATTTTATTATCCACAAAAGAAAATTTAGAATGCACTTGTGTACATCATGGAAAGAATATCAGAAGCGCCCAATTTGATAGTAATTAGAATCAGATTGATCTCCCTTGTAAGGCAACCTTCAACTTAAAGTTAAAGTTCCAAACGCGCCCAAATCCGAAAAGTGTTCTTTACAAACTCAGATATGTTTTATTGTGGTTATTTTCATAATAAAATCTGTAATACAATAGTAAAGACATTCATTGTCAATTGAGCTGAGTCTGATTCTAATTTACATCAAAACCTGCCTGTATCTTTATCAATATATTTCTCAGTGTAGTTGACAAATTTTCAAATGATTTTATGACATATAAGAAGAGTGCGTGAATAAGTTTAAAAAGCAATAAGATTCATTATGAGAATCAGAAACGAGGCGTTCCGTTCAAGGACCAATATCACCGACGTAGCTCGAAGAATTGCTCGTGTGAAGCGATGAGCGGGGCACATTGCTCGTGCAAGATGAGCCGGTAGACGTAACGTGGGTAACCGCTCCAGTTAGACCGACTATATAGTAAAGTGTTTGATGGAATCAGGCGTTACCTTGCGGAAGTCCATCCTAAGTAAGAAAAGGACCAATATTTAGCCACTTCCGCACATGCAGTGGTAGTCGTGCAACAAAGTGCATCGCCCGCCAGCCCGCTGATAAATGCGTATGCGGCAAACAATGCGAATTACACAACCGCCACCGTTAAATCACTCAACACGTGTTTCACCCCTCCACGGGGCATCTTCAGGAGTTATGTTACACCGATTAGTGCCAAACACAGAGTAGAGGTCAGGGGAAGTTGCTGCATACGAGCAGCGCAGGACCGGTCATTGAAACTATCTTTAAGGGGAGGCCTAGGCCTGTAGTGGGCGTCTACCGCCTGAAAATAAAAAGAAGAGTGCGTGAATTGCTTTTTCAAAACATGTAAACTGACATTTTGAAGGCTTTTGTAAACGTGTATAAGCATAAGGTACTAGTAGGCTTTATTTTTAAGTGTTTAAGAATTTCAATTGTTTATTGCGGTTCGATAAAAAAATTATTTATTCCCAGGACGATCCTTGGGCTGGTCTCTCCTACACCGTGGACACTGAAACTGGTAAGTACTATACTAAGCACTTACACTAAGCCCTTTTAGTACTTTTTTTTCATTTAAGTACAATTTTATGTACTTTTTATGTACGAAACTAGGTATGTACCATTGGTTGCTGCTAGTGCTATCTCGGTCTTTATTAGCAAGCTCGCAGTCATTCAGAAACGAGGAGATCCGTTGACGACAGTAACTGGCAGCGCAAAAGATTCGCAGTTTAAAAATATCATATAATACATTTATATTAATCAATCTTTTTCTTAAAATAATATATGCGTGGAAGTGTTTACTGATAACAGGTAACGTTTAAAAAAAATGTTATGACGTCTGGTAAATTTTGACAGATGGCGGTTGTTGTGATTAGAAGGACTTGTTTGTTTTGTATAATTACTTTTATAGAAGTAAATTCAAGTGTTTTGCCATTGTGCATACCACATGATGATCGGTAAATTGGTTTTTAAACTAAGCTATCTATATATATTAGTGGATCGGAAAGTAATGTAGTTTGTATCGATATATAATATAGAAAAACCGATTGATTTTTACCGCTCAGGAATTGAGAATTTGCAAACTATATGGCAAAAAGTTATTGATAACGATGGTGAATATATTGTTGATTGGAATTAAAAAACTTGTTAAAATGTAGTCGTGTGAATATAACTTAAGAAATCGACTTTACTTTCCGATCCCCCTAATATTTTTATATTTATATATATAAATATATATATATATATATATATATATATATATATATATATATATATATATATATATATATATATATATATAATTAGGTCTTTCGGCTGAAATAATGATGATATCATCATCGTCCAAAGCGGGATATGGACCTCCCCCACTGATTTTAATAGGTCTAGTTGCAAGCAGTTTTCATATCTTCATACGATTTTAAAATCTCGGGGAAACCATATAAGTGGATCGCAGGATGTCCACCCACTAGGTGGAATAATGTTGGTTGGTATATGTCCAGCTGTGGGACGTCTTGCTGCTTAAATGATGATGAATATTAAATGAAATCTTACATTAAACTCATTATAATATTTCGTATATGTAAATTGCATGAAGCGGTTTCAAAAAAATACCAAGCGGGGTGGAAACCACCCCGTAAATAGCCCTATCGGAAACGCCGGTACATAAGGGGTGCGACCCTTATGTAACTCGCCCGACAATTTCCTATCTAACGCTTTTTAGGGACAATTTTTTTTCGGTTATGGGGCAGTCTATTCGAAGGTGGATTGCGCAGTGTATTTATGAAGCTGAAGAACGGGTGGGCAAATACTCGTAAATACATTTTTATTGTTATAAGACCAGCGAGAAATCAAGACGGATCTTGGAGGCTCCGAAAGAATGCCGAAATTGAGACTATAGTAGCACAGCCAAATATCATTGGCGAATATAAAGCTCAACGAATCCGCTGGCTTGGTCACTTGGAGCGAATGGGATCGGAGCGTGAAGGTAGCGTACCTGGAAAAACCGAGGGGTCGAAGACCAGTGGGTAGACCCAGGTATCGCTGGATCGATCGCGTTGAGGCAGACTTGCGCGAATTGAATGTCAACCAATGGCAAACGATGGCGCAAGATAGAGGAAAGTGGAAGTCTCTCGTTTCGGAGGCCAAGACCCACTTCGTGTCACTGAGCTAGCGGAGTAGTAGTAGTAGTAGTATTGTTATAAGAATTACAATTTTTAGACAAGGACTATTTTAATAAAATAACTGCTGGTTTATATTTGTGATGACGAAGTTGACGTTTATTACTAAACATCATCATCATGCCCGATAGAGACCCACTATAAGGTATAGGTCTCTTCCTAATATCACCACGCTAAGTAAACGATGTGCATATAGCAATAAGTAACAGAGGACTTGTTTGTATTTGAAGTGGCATTTGGAGTATAAATCCATCGTTTCAGTGTGGAAATGTTTTTTTTTAAAGAAAATCATTGTAGATATTTTCGCTTGACTTAAATTGATATTTCCGCGTTATAATTGGACACTTTAGACTTTGTTACATATTACAGTTGTTATATTTGGTTAAAAAATATCAATTGCAGTGCAGGTACTAAAACCTGAAAGAGGTATGTAACTGTTTCAGTATTTTAGCACATTTTAACGCTATAAATAAACTTTTGTATATCAGAAAGGCAATTTTGTATTTATTTTTATATTTACGAAATCACTTTTTTAATACACGTTGATACATCTCTTCCGAATATGAAATGAAAAAATAAATTTTTGAGTTTTTCGAACTCGCCCTTATCTATATAGAACCCACTATACTCTTATAACTTGATATTTTACGTTGCGCATGCTGGCTGGTTTGTGGTCTTCGCTCTAGAACTTTAAGTTCATCAGTTCTGCGTGTAATACGACCTGACCACTGCCACTTGCAACTTGCCAGTGTTCTAAGCTATCTCTTTTTTAATTGACCGCGTTTTTGGAGCCACCCGTCAACGCCTCTCATGGGTGGACAGAGCCTTTATTAACATTATGAAATTTCAAATAATTTTAATTAATTTACATGCTCGTCTTCCATCTCTCCTTCACAATATCTTTCATTCCTTTCCATAGCTTCATTTCATACGAACAGAATCTACAATTTTCACGTTTATTAATTTTATCATCCCGCTTACCTATGCCTCATTTGATTGTGTATTCCCCTATTATTTTAAAATATAATTTATATGAATAAAAATATAACATAAGAATCCAATTTTGATTCTAGTTTCTATCAACGCATTTTTCTCATGATGTTGACAAGTGATCAGTGTTAATGATCGAAAGTCAAAAATAATATAGATATTATTATTATTATTTATCTCTATTTGTTCTAAAATTTTTATTTGTTCAATATTTTACATGCTACGGTATAACTTATTGTAATTGATAATTATTATGCGTGTTGTACTTCCTTATAAAATTAATAAAAACTAAATTATTGTAAACATAACTTATCTATATATTAAATAGGCCTGTTAGCGACATAAACACTTACATTATTTTGACAACAATTATATGAAAATGACTTTTGATAAGCATTTATGACTATTATATACATTTTAAAAATTCATATGAGTCCGTCGTCATTCACCCCTTAGACGCCAACTGCATATACTGCAGGGAAATTACTTTTCCAAAGAAATCTATTGGAGGATATACCATAATTGCCAAACTTGACAGACTGTTTGGCAGACGCAGTGTGGTATTATGTTTCGGTATTGTGAATTATATAAGGTTGTATCCCGGGAATTGAACTTGTGATTTACCATTGCAAGTTTCAGTCCTAAACACTGATGAAATGTCATCAATTGCAAATTATTTAATAACAATAAAGTACTAAAGAATATTATAAAATTAAAAATAAAATTTTTATCAAGATGTACTATGTCAATAAAAATGTTTTTTGTTCTCGTTCGGTGAAATATCGTGTAATATAAAAGTACAGAGTTATATGCCGGTTGTTATTTGTGTGTATACGTTGAATATCGATTAAATACGAAATAGCATATTTAGACGATTTAATACGAATGCTGGATGTAGTAAGTCGAGAATACTATTTCCTGTGCACCATCGGCAGTTGGCGTAACAGCTGACTCATCTGACAAATGGTATAGACGCGGGGGGTGGGTCGCGTGGGGCTCGGCTGTGATGGGAGCACGATTTTTTGGTGATACAACCGCGCACGCTGGCGTACCCTGGAGTCGAAGCGCAGACGAGAGTTTCACATTCAAATTCAATATATATATATATATATTCAAATACGCATTTACACACACTTTTGAATCGACTATTATTTTAACATAAGCAGTAAGTTACCACCGGCCCGGAATGTTGAGAAAAGTTTAAATAAAATATTATAATGTCAACGACGTAACAAGTCAACATACGCGTGCAACATATACTATTTAGATCAAAAATCACTAGATTTCTTTGTCGATTTATTTCTATTAGATTGTAACATTGTTATATAGTAGTGTATAATAGTAGGAGAACTACTTATTGATTTATTTCGTGTATAAATCGTTAAAAACCTCCCTGTAGTTATGTTAACAATTACTCTCAGTATGAACTATGGCGTAAGATATTTCCAAAAATATTAAAAATGCAGGTCTATTGAGATAAATGGCCTATAATTCTACAGTTGGTCTTTTAAATGAAATTTAACATTATTTTTTGTGTTCAATGAATCAAAAAATCTATTTCCACACATTACGATAGGATTGTTGAATGCTATGATAATATTTGTCTCGCATTCTTAATTTTAGATTTATAACTAAGAGACGAAAGGGTCAAAGATATTGCAATTTTATTATATATGCGTACACTCAAACATATAAAGGATTTTTTTAGGTTTTAAAAAAGTATTTTAGGCGTTACAAGTGAAAACTGATATATAATCTTATGTACTTAGTTTAGGTATACTGATACAAAGAAAAAAAAAGATTTTATGTTCTATTACATAAAGCGATTGTTAATATAACGTATGTAAGGGCATACGTTCAAGTAATGACATTAAAAATATATGGAGATCATTCGTAATAGAATAAGAATAATTTAGTGACCATTTGTGAACTTCATAAGATTGCAGAAAAGCACAAATAAAAATTAGAATCAGATTGAGCTTAATCAATTTAACGCAACGTGAGGTCCAAAAGCATTCCAATTTGAGAGGAACCAATAACTAACTCGGAAGATTTTTTTGTTAAGTATTTGTTTAATAAGAAGTTTTCTGCTTTCTATATTTTATCATTTGCTGTCTATAGGATATATTTCCAATAAGACCCACTACACCTTCGGGCCTCTGCGATCATCTGTTCTGCGTGGTATATGGGCAGCACTGCCATTTGAACTCGTAAATTCATTTTACTCCTCTATGGATCTTCTTAATCATGTCCTATAATCATATATGTTAAATCTGTGTTCATTATAAAAAAAATGTTTTTTTTTTTTAATCTTAACCGTTTTCAATTTGAATGTATTTCAAGCCACATTTTCCTGTTCGAATTTTGATATATGGTTTGTGGGTATATATAATACAAATTATGATCAGAAATGTTTCCGACAAAAGAGCGATAAAAAAAAGTAATAATAAAAGTCGATTATCTTTGAAATTTTGAGAAGGACACGTTTTTGGACGAACCCGGCGTCTGGGCACAATAATGAGCTTGAAGTGACCAGTCGTACGTGATCCGTCATGCAGTTCCCAGTTCCATAATTACTGTACTATTGTACCAAGGTTACACAAATACACGGGCCAAGGTATATTGGACATGTTATGTATATACCATTTATATCAGACCCGTATTGACGTCATCGGGCGCAGCTAGCGAGGGTTCTGCTGTAACTGGACGAGAGTGACAGCCGCGCGTTCGAATTTCAAAAAGAATCGTTCGTTTTTTTTTCCACGGCGCGACTTTTCCACAAGTCATCGTTTCGGCCAGTGTTCTCTGTGATTAATACTTTCTGTTTTTTTTTTTCTCTCATCTCAAAGGATCGGATAATGGCGTTGTAGTAGATCGAGCCCGGATTTGTTATTGAAAGATATATATGCACATACGTTTGCCGAATTTAAAATCGTTGTCAATATAATTTTTGATTTTGGAATCCGTCAGTATTTACGAAGTAATATACAGAGTGATTGGTTTAATGTGTAAAAATTTCAATTGCATGTGATGCACCCTATTCAAAATTGTCAGTTTCGGAAATACTAAACGACGCAATGCTGATATATTAAAAAAGCGTTTTCAAAATTCAATGTACAACATTCTGCACTTTGTATAGCAACAAGTTATTGTTCTGTCTGTCTATAATTCGAACAGAAAAAATAAATTATTACAACATTTTTCAGAGATATAACTTTAAACGGACTGTTTGTAAATAGGTGTAAAAGTTTTAGTTGTGAATGTATAGTTGTTTAGTCAGCGAAAAGTTTTAAAGTCAATCACCCTGTATAAAGATTTTCCTAGCTCAGAGCTGAGCGGTCAAGCGTATATACCAGATCTGTTGCACCTTTGAGTGATCCTTCAGGAAGTTCCACAAAATAATATACGAAATGTGTATAGAATTCTTATGTGTGTGTATCGTGAAACTTATTCGAAAAGAACAAAAGGTTTCCATCTTAAACTCGCGTCCAAATCCACGTCACACACCGCATCCCCTACCATTGTCACTGTGATATGATTTATGCTGCCTCCGCATACATCTCAATTCCCCATAGGCTTCAAATCATTAATTATCCTTTGGTCTGATTCGAGCATTGTGAGTAACGCTATTGTAAGGAGAACGTGTAGTAGGGGCCGCATTGTGTAGGTAGTGAGACGTAACTCTGTACATAATACATACGGACATACAAACTATCGATTGTCAATAATGTATTATATATTTATTATTATAATTGTACATTCATAGTATATATCATCATCAATATATTAGGCGATAGATTCTACCATTGTCGAGGGTGATGTAGACCAGCCCAAGGATGGTCCTGAAAATAATTAAATTTATTGAAAAATCGAACAGAAATAAACATTTGAGATTCTTAAAAACATTCATAAAATAAGGGTCTATGAGTACCTTATATTTACAAAAGATTTCAAACTCATTAGTTACATATTTTTAGTAAGGATTTCACGCACTCTTTTTATTTTCAATCGATAGAGTCATAGGCCTCCCACAAAGATCATCTTAATGACCGGTATTTCGCTGCCTGTATCCAGTGACATCATCTTAACTTTGTCATCGGTCCACCAAGTCCACGCCGCATCTACTAGCTCATCGCTGCCACTTGAGAACCTTCAGGTCCTAACAGCCATCGGTTGCACGAGGGATGTGCTCTGATCGCTGCCATTTCAGACAAAAAATCATCGAGCTACGTCGTTGCTACAAAACTTTGGGTATAGTCCTTTCTGTTGGTCTCTAAGTGACATTGAACCTTATCATAAGACAATTCGATCGCATAATAAAGTATATATAGTTCAGTTTAAATACAAGAAGAAAAGAACCTTGTATGCGGGGCTACATACGCCGGGGTCTTAAGGTTCTGGAGTAAAGAACAATAAGCAACGAGCGTAGTGTATGTCATCTGGTAACCATGTTTGTGGACGTCCATACGCTGGGCTTGCCGGTTTAGACGAACTTTGCTTATGGGCCTAAAAGTCTAGAGAAATCTTGAGTAACTTTACTTAAGATCTCTCTCGAGAACCTTACAACTTAGATCGTTAGATCGACTGAACGAAAGGGCCTAGAAATCACAAGAAATCTGACATAGTTTTACTTCAAATCTCCCTTGAGAATCTTACAACTTAGATAGCTAGATCGACTGAACGAAAGGGCCTAGAAATCACAAGAAATCAAACATAGTTTTACTTGAGATCTCCTTTGAGAATCTTATAACTTAGATAGCTAGATCGACTGGACGAAACGGCCTGAAATCACAAGAAATCTTACATAGTTTTACTTGAGATCTCCCTTGAGAATCTTATAACTTAGATAGCTAGATTGTCTGGACGAAACGGCCTAAAATCACAAGAAATCTTACATAGTTTTACTTGAGATCTCCCTTGAGAATCCTACAACTTAGATCGCTAGATCGACTAGACGAAAGGGCCTAGAAATCACAAGAAATCTTACATAGTTTTACTTGAGATCTCCCTTGAGAATGTTACAACTTAGATCGCTAGGTCGACTGGACGAAAGGGCCTAGAATCACAAGAAATCTTATATAGTTTTACTTGAGATTTTCCTTGAGAATCTTATAACTTAGATCGCTAGATCGACTGGACGAAACGGCCTAAAATCACAAAAAATCTTACATAGTTTTACTTGAGATCTCCCTTGGGAATCTTACAACTTAGATAGCTAGATAGACTGGACGAAACGGCCTAAAATCACAAGAAATCTTACATATTTTTTCTTCTGATCTCCCTCGAGAATCTTATAACTTAGATAGCTAGATCGACTGGACAGAACGACCTAAAAACCACAAGAAATCTTACATAGTTTTACTTTAGATCTCCCTTGAGAATCTTACAACTTAGATCGCTAGGTCGACTGGACGAAAGAGCCTAGAAATCACAAGAAATCTTACAAAGCTTTAATTTAGAACTCCCTCGAGAACCTTACAGGGCGTCGACTTGACCTGCAATTAATACGCGTTTATTATTCCAATCAAGAGCGCCTAAGAGAACCGAACATCAATTTGGCTGGTTGCTATTATCGATCTTTCCAACCTTTCTGAAAGCCTTGACAAAAACTGGTAAAAATGGCGGAAAAAACTCCATCAACGCTTCTTTTTAAGATAATAACTGTTTACATATATCATTAAAGTTATTTCTCTTTCGGAGACATAATATAACTGATTTGCATACAGTTGGTTGATATAAGATATATACATATGTATTTAATGGAATCAGGCGTTACCTTGCGGAAGTCCATACTAAGTAAGAAAAGGACAAATATTTAGCCACTTCCGCACATGCAGTAGTAGTCGTGCAACCTCACAGTAGTTGCACGACTACTACTGCATGTGCGGAAGTGGCTAAATATTGGTCCTTTTCTTACATATACATATACATATGTCTAGACTATATGGAAGGACTCTGATATTAAAGTTACTGCAACTAAATCAAAAATGGTCGAGCGAGATCCAAAGCTAATAGCGAATAAAGTAATATAGGTTAGGTAAATAATGAACGTAATAAAATAGTTTTAAATTTATAAAATTTAAGTAGAAATATTAATAACAACGAATAGTAAAATGTAAATCAAATCAATAAATTTACTTAAAACTGATAATGTAGCAAACTGTGGTTAATGATGATGAGAGAAGGAAGGTGATGCATGGGAGACGATTTGAATGCTAAGAAAGATAGAGATTGTGAAAGACAGATGGAAATTGTAATATAAATAAAAGAAAAAAGTGAATGAAAAAAAATCTATATATAAGGTCCCTGCCCCACCCATGGCAGGAAGAAGCCAGAGGTCCAAAAAGAAGAGACCATTAAAAATATAAAATAAAGGATACTAAAGTAAATTTTGAATATTAGACTCTAGGTTTCAATATTTCCATTTCCAAAAAGTTTCGTGCAAATTTCAAATGGTTATTAGTCTTAAGAAATTTCTTACAGACGCCAATATAATTTCAGCGAAAGATTTTCAGCTGCACAGTGTATACAAATAGTCAATATTCTTATATTCTTCCTTACTACTGTGATAAACTAAGTTCAAAGCTTATAGTAAAACCTCCTAAGCCAGTAATGGCATATATCACTATGTAATGGTGATAGTACAAAACGCTGGTGTGTTTTTATTTTGATTCGTCATCAAAACATTTAAGGGGGTCAATGACCGAGTAAATACAATGCAAAAACAATACATTAGATATATATATCTTTACGAAACCTAATCTGAAATGTGGAGACTTGTAGAGTAACGAAAGTAACGGATATAGCACAGCGGATTAACAAATTGCAGTGGCATCGCGCGGATCATATAATGCTCAGAATATATGCTGAGCTGGCTTCTTAAGTTTCTAGAGAAGAGACCACGGTGGATAGACCTCCATGATGCAGACTGGGTTCAACCAGTTCTATAGGAAAACTATGGAAGACGCATATGTCCAACCCTACGCCCTATTACAAGAATTTAGATGAGGATACTAAAAAAAAGTCTTTACTACCATCTTATATTTCTCGGTGTATATTCTTTTCATACTCCATTACTTTTGTTTTAAAAGCGTTTTCCAATGATTAAATCCCGAATTTTGTTTATTAATTATCGGCTCCCGTCAAAAATGGTAGAGTGAACAAGATGGCGTCGCGAAAAGCGCGGGAAAGCGGCCGGGCGGGCCCCTGCCTTAAAATAAAACCGTCTCGCCATTAATAAGAGCAGAAAAAGATTAATGTCGGCCGAGCACAATGCGTAATAAATTAAGCCGATGGTTATATTTCCGAGGGAGACTCACCCTCGGCGGCCATTTTGTTGCCCGACCACCGCCGATTGGCTGGCTCCTTCGCTAATCAATAATGCTTCGCTCGTATCCTAACGACGCAAGTACAAGCCAACGCATCAAACGAATTTCGACTCTATTCATGACCATTATGATTCATAATCATGTTTAATTATGTGTTCATAATAAATCGTTGGTATTCTAGAACACATGGAACATAATATCCGAGGCCTTTTAAACTAATCACAACCTGCACAAGACGGGTACTTGGATTAGAAATAATAAGCCATTAAAAATCATCTCTAAAACTATATGTGTAAGGGTTAAAATTAAATAACACATTTCTTTACATACGTCTCAACAGTTTTGTGGAATATTTTAATTCGTTTTAAAGATGTTATTCGTTTTTCGACTTTACGTGGATGTAAGAAAGTTTATTTTAGTTCGTGTACAGATAGGTCGATTATCGTGCCTACGGGATATCATATCAAGGGACCTCGGGATCCGATTGCCCTGCGACTAAGTCCTTTGTTCGGATGTTTTCGATTAGCTTGAGTACATACGCACCAATATAATAATAATACGTATAAACCTTCACTTAAAGTACTTCTAGAATACTACTACTCTACTACTCCGCTAGCTCAGTGACCCAAAGTGGGTCTTGGCCTCCGAAGCGAGAGACTTCCACTTTCCTCTATCTTGCTCCGTCGTCTGCCATTGGCTGACATTCAATTCGCGCAAGTCTGCCTCAACGCGATCAATCCAGCGATACCTGGGTCTACCCACTGGTCTTCGACCCCTCGGTTTTTCCAGGTACGCTACCTTCACGCTCCGATCCGATCCCATTCGCTCCAAGTGACCAAGCCAGCGGATTCGTGTTGAGCTTTATATTCGCCAATGATATTTGGCTGTGCTACTAAAGTCTCAATTTCGGCATTCTTTCGGAGCCTCCAAGATCCGTCTTGATTTCTCGCTGGTCCTAAGATCTCCTGCATGATTTTGCGACGACGCATGACTTCTAGAATGCCGTAAAGAAATTTCTTTGATTCCTGAATTTAAACACAGATTTTCTTTTTGGTCTGGACTGTCATTGCTGCCCAAATGTAATTTGACCTAACACTTATTTTATGGTAGCGAAGTATGAGGGCTTCCGGAGTCTTGATTCAGGCCATTTAGATTGCTTCGACGAATTCTCCACAGAGTCTAGGCTCAACGCCCCCCACAAGGGGACGTAAATACCTAACGACCAGGCGTACATTTGCCATACCAGCGCTTCTAGTTCGAACAGTATTTGCTCGATGCTTCACTTTCTATATAAAGGCTTATTTATGTAACATATTCAACAAAAATAAATAAATACCTAACCTTACTATACCGTCTGTTAATATATTATCCCCGATCTGTTTAATTGGTCGTATTTACTACTACTACTCCGCTAGCTCAGTGACCCAAAGTGGGTCTTGGCCCCCGAAGCGAGAGACTTCCACTTTCCTCTATCTTGCGCCATCGTCTGCCATTGGCTGACATTCAATTCGCGCAAGTCTGCCTCAACGCGATCGATCCAGCGATACCTGGGTCTATCCACTGGTCTTCGACCCCTCGGTTTTTCCAGGTACGCTACCTTCACGCTCCGATCCGATCCCATTCGCTCCAAGTGACCAAGCCAGCGGATTCGTTGAACTTTATATTCGCCAATGATATTTAGTCGTATTTACAAATATAAAATTTTATGAAAAGCTTCAAAGAGGACTGAGGCGATCGTAAGGTTCGATTTTCAGGATGCGATCTTATATAATTAACATTTTGTACAATAATTATATGAGATTGCCTCGGCATACAAAAAAATATAAGAAAGATAGACAGCAGCATACTGTAAGTACTATAATACAACACTACGATGGTTAAGCCTAACACCAAGAGTGGCGGATATCTTTGGAAGAGGCAAATGCCGTGCAGTGGGCGTTTATGGACTGAAACGACGACGACTGAACAAATGCTACGAAATATTAAATAATGAATTACGAATTTCTTCCAAGTTTTGTATTATCTATTTCATTCTTTTCATGTTGTTGTTAAGTCAGCCTATTATTATTTGAAAATAAGTAATCATGTCCTGAGGCAGTAGGTTTGGTAAGAAAAGGACCAAGATACTACTTCCGTCATGCAGCAGTAGTCGTGCAATAAAGTGCACCGCCCGCCAGCACGATTAGTGCCAAACACAGAGACTCTGTGTTTGGCACTCCGGTGTAAAATTACTCCTGAAGATGCCCCGTGGAGGGGTAAAACACGTGTTGAGTGATTTAACGGTGGTAGTTGTGTAATTCGCATTGTTAGCCGCATGCGCTTTTATCAGCCGGCTGGCGGGCGGTGCACTTCATTGCACGACTACTACTGCATGGCGGAAGTAGCTATATATTGGTCCTTTTCTTACTTGGGATGAACTTCCGCAAAATAACGCCTGAATACATTAAATAAGAAAGCTAATAGCCAACCTCCACTAGTTGGAGAGGCACTTCAAGAGAGACATTAGATAAGTAGGTTTAGTATCCACATCTATAGTAACTTCTTTATATAGAACTTACTCTTTCTTTATATAGAACTGTGTTCTTTTACGAATAATGATAGAAGTTGTACAGAAATAAAATGGGCAGAAAGTGAAAAAAAAAACATTAAAGAATATTAAACCTTGTCCTACTAGTAGTACGAGAGGTCTCCAATAACGAGGGTCATGAAAAAACCGTGTGCCTAGGTTTTATTACCATCATCATCACTGTTTGGAGAGGATGTCCACTTCTGGACATGGACCTTTTCTTTACATTTCCACGAGAACTGGTTAGGAGCGGTATGCGTCTAGTATTTTCCGACGACCTCAACAAGGGTCGCCTGTTGACCGTGTAGGTAGAATCCGCCAATCCTTGTTCTTCCCTCCATAAAGTTTAGGCCCCCTGGCTACTCGTAGAGAATAGAAGGAGTATATATAACCTTTTGTATAGGTTATTAAATATCGCCGCCACCGAATAAAATGACTACCGCCTTTGTTATTTCTATCTGATTTTTAAATAAGGCTTTATAAATAAGGTGAAGTACAAACATGCATAAAAAGGTTATATGCAAAGCGTTGTTTTAAATATAAATATTCATAGATTGTTCGAAATAAAATTAGCTAATATCTAATATATAAAATTCTCGTGTTCACGGTGTTCGAACTTGAACTCCAAATTTTATATGCGTATTCAGTAGATCTGAGAATCGGCTACTATCTATTTTTCATACCCCTAAGAGATAAGGGTGGTCCAACCCTAAATTATTTTTTTTATTTTTTAAACAATTTTTTTGGTTTTTAGTTTATTATGATACAGCATACAAAAATACATACAATCTTAAATTTTCACCCCTCTACGATCAACCCTTATTTTTTGTTAATTAAAACCCAATTTTTTTTTGCAAAACAACGTTTGCGGGAACAGCTAGTACCATATAAATATTACAATTTTAAGTGTATCAATTCTTGAGATATAATCAATGTTTAGTTTTTCGTCTCTCCTGTAAAGTTGCGTTTTCAGACTTAAAATTTTATTCTGTGGAGGCGGCGATATTACAAAGTTTATTGTAATTCCACAAACCTGAATCAAAAACATTTCGTAGATTTAAAACTATTTCATGAAGCTAGTAAATATTTTTATGTATACGTATTCACAATATCATCCGTGACAATGTTCACAAAGATCCTATTGCTAGATTTATAAAAAAATGTCAATAAGCGTTTGTGTTTAAGGTGTTACTGTAAATAAATTCATAGAACATAATACGCCTTAGGAATTATATGTTTTCCGCTAGACAATTTCAATGTATATTACAATACACGGCGATAAATATTGCACATCGACCTTTGGAAAGAGAGATTCGGCTCATTTCGGCTTCGTAGAGCGTTATCTCTGTCGCACGACTGACAAAACGTCACATATGTAGTGTGAAACAGAGATAATGATCTACCAAGTCGAAATTAGCCGATTGTCTCTTTTAAAATTTCGATGTGCAATACCTATCGCCGGGTATTGTAACTATGTAATTTTATATTCTTTCAAAAAATAAATATGCCGGCTAAATTCCTATCACTAGGTCTCAGATTTGCGGTATTTACCACCCGGAAAGGTGGTATGCATCAATAAGAGATGCATATTGAATTTTTAAATTTGTATATTAATTGTCTAAATGATTTGGACCCACGTGGACAGACGGAATCGAACTGACATCAACCAAAGCGTCGGCAGATCCACTGCCCACTTAACTAAGTCGCAGATTAAAATCTTAACCGCACGGGCGACATTATCTCGACAACGGAGGACTTAAAATGCCTTTCATAACGCCACCCAATCCAATTAAGGCAGGTAGGTGGACGCGGTATCGGCCATCTTTAGTTCGGGCGTGTTAATGGAATATAATTTCAAGGCGATTTGCGTTAAGTTTTTATGTATGTTAAGTTCTGTCTTTCCCGGATGGGTCGACGTGAGTGAAATTTTAGTTCAAATCTGAATTCGAAGCCTTTATTCGACACAGAAAGGATTACATATTTTATTGACGACAACATAAGCTTACTAAATGTCTCAGACCAGAGAACAGCAGACAAGAGGAACTAACATATATATTTAAAAAAATATATACGAGTAAAATTGTCTATTTAATTAACTTAGAAAGTGGAGTCGTTGGATTCCAGCAGTGGAAAAAACCGGCCATCGTGACTATCTTTGGGGAAGGCATATATGGAAGGCGTAGGCATATTGCAGAAGATTTCTATCGGTTGATATGGTGATGATGATAACATTAAAGTAAGCTAAAGGCTAACACATCATTCCCAAGGTATGCTTGCCTTTATGGTGATCTCTGTGTGGTACGCAGAGGACGGTGGTGTTCATACTCTGGAAACTTATTTGTGAGCAGTGGCAATCAGTTACATAAATTGTATCCTGAATCGAATTTGCGACCTATTGTTGTAAGTCTCAGTCGTCTACCGCTGTGCTACCGGCGTTATAGATTCCCATAACCTGACCAGTGTTCAAACATCACCCAAGTTCATAGCCAACACGCTGATCTGCGATGACGCGGCTCGGGCAGCGCGCGTCATCGTGACGTCACCGAACATGCGTTCTCCAAGCCGGCATGAGTTACAAGTTTGTGTGCCGTCAAAATAACAAGTGCGCGTTTCCACCCTTGACCTGTGTGATCATATTTTAATCTCTCCACAACACCTGGCAACAGTGAGCCAGTTGGAGTGAACCTTAGTACATCTGCAATACGTTTAACTATCTTTTGTAGGTTGACATTAAAAATAGTCACACACAAATTGCAGGCTTCCCTTAGTGAGGAGATCGATAGACGAACGCAAGGAACCGATATAATCCAGCGGACTGGCAAGTTGAATTGGCAGTGCAGGCTACATAGCGCGCAGAACGGATGCGTATCTAAGGTCCTGGCGTGGAGATTAAAGACCTGAAGGCAGATAGACGACCTTGATAATGTCGTCGGAAGTTGGCACGCTCCCTTTCGCTCCTTTTAGAAATTTATGGGAGCCTACCAGCAGTGGGCGTTTCACGGCTGAAATGATAATGAAAAGAGTAGTCAAATGCCTGTATTACATACTCAAAAATGCCAATCCATATTAAAATTATGGACTCTTTTATAACCATTTACGTAAATGTTTTAATTGGGATATTTTTGTATGAACCAAATTTAAGTGAAGATGTTGTTTATATCTGTAATTAACGTATGTACATTTTATGATTTGCTCAAATGTTTTACCTGTTTGAATGTTCTGAAAATTTAGCTCCGAAGTAGCGTAATTAGAAAATATGATCGACGAACTCCGCTTGTCACGTTGCGATGGAAGCGCTATTAAAAAAAAGTACAGAAGCAAGAATAGTAAAACTCTTGAACACTTTCACTCGGCGCCGGAAGTGCCGACATCTTCCACTCACGGTGACAAAACAAGATGGCGTCCAGTCATCATCTGTCAGCATGTTTGCCGCGCATACAGTTTGTTTTTAATTCAATATTTGGTGACGAACAGTTTCTACTGTTGCGAATGTAAACTGGAAAGTTTTCACTCTGATTTACTATGCTATATAGGGTGATCGGTTGGTGTATATTTCAATTAGTTGGTTCCTTTTCACCGTTAGTATAGCAAAATTTTAACCCTTGTAGCTCAGCGGTAGAGGACTGAAACTTGCAATCTTATGTAATTCACACTTTGTGCATTAATTATATAGGATGACCACTGCTTACAAAGAAGTTTCCAGAGGATGCGATCACCAATTCACCTGTTAAGCGTGACGATCATTGTATATCTCCCCATAGATATATTTAGAGGTCTATGAAATGCAGTGGGCGTTTATCGACTAAAAAGAGTAGGATAATAAAAATATAAATTGTACTTACTACTCTACTATTTTCCTCCCAGTTTTTCTATTTTTTCTCTTCATAAGAACCTTTCTTATATCTTAATGAAAATATGAAAGAAAAGTTAGCCGGAGTAGTCTAGCAGTTCACGAATATCACGCATTAAAACAGACCATTTTTAGCTATACAGGATGATTGGTTATAGGTGTAAAGACTTAAAAGAGGTTAATGTATGGCTCATATGACTGACAAGTGATGTAACATTCTAACCAAAAATCAATGGTTTAAGAATCAATAACGTAAAGATAATGAATGAAACTAATTATTGTTACATATCTGTTCCTAAAGACTATACTGTCGCAAGTAATTCAGCCTTTCGACTTCTCAAAAATTAATATAACATATTTCAGTCATAATATTGTAGAGAATGATTAAAAACAAGCATGAAAGCTTCTAGTGTACAAAGGAGCTATACATTTACACCTTTAATATTTTTACATGTAAAACCACGCATCCTGTGTTCATGTTAGTTTGTTCTGGTATATATTACATTTTTTTTTCAAGTTACGTTGAAAATGTGATATGAAAAAATGTAAAATTAAAGTCCAAAGCGACACAACATGTATTACGTAAAAAAAATCGATTGTCGTCAAATATACTATATGTTAGTTTAAAATTGTAAAAATAAGTAAAAATCATAATTGGATTTAAAAATAAACATGTTGATAAAGAATATTTAAATTTTCGTTTGTTATAAAAAGAACCGTTTTGTTTTTCAATCGTCTATTCACCAATTTTTTTCTGTAAAAGATTCAAGGTAATTTTTTAAAATATATATTAACTTTAATTTAATACATAAACATTACAAGATACCTTTTTCATGTTTCTTATGTGATAGTAAAACTCAATATTCCGGGACATGATTATAAAAGTACCTGCGTCTAAAAATCACGCAATTAACAACCTTATTACAAGTGGGCAGGTTTCAAAACGGTCCGCGGCGCGTTTCAATTAATACCAAACCATTATTTAACCGCTTGAACCCTCCATATAGAGTAACCTATATCAAATTGTACAAATATATCCTTTGCGTAAAAAACGAATCGTCACAGCGGCAGATATCGCCGTCCCGTTCGTACATTTAGTAATTTTGTATGTGAAAAAGAGACGGATGTAATGGATCAGCTACGTCGTGTTCCATTCGTCAAGCCCCGCCTAAGCCTTTTGACGTGGGCCGTATCGCCGGTTGGTCGAGACAATGCCGGGAAAAAAAGGCCAGTGCGTGCACGGCAAGGGACAAAAAGGTCCCTCCAGGGTCCATTATAGATCCGCGACTACACGCAGAAGGATAGGAATCCTTTACAAAAGTGACTCGTCATAGTGCGTGTACATTTCAGTCGGTGCGGGCTGAAAACGAAAAAAAGAGTTTACATTCTAAATTCGAATCGTCGTGGTGGAAATTAAAAAAAAATATTGCGCTAATCAAACGCAGTGTCATCGGACTGTTTAAACGTAAAAAAAAGTTAGTACTGGCGCGAAATCGACTAGGTCATGTATGATCTGCGCTATTGACGCTAGGAGTGACTCTGTGGTTTTTTCTGTGCAATCGAAATCCGTCGGAGATACGGTGAGTTGTTACAATTCCGTTGAAATGTTTGCTTTGAAATTCGAAGACTTTTTTGTAACACATGTTTGAAGATGTTATTAAGATGGAAATAGGTAAAATCTTGTTCAATATTCTCGTACAAGCACTTGCTTGTAATTTTTATAACTATTCCGATACAGTGTAAATAATAGAAATGAGGCTTCTAAGTAAACTTTACTTCTTATTAGTGACGCATTCTATGAGTTGAATCATGTACACTATTAAACAATGTTACTAATTGTAGATAACGGGTTCGATTTCCTGGGTGCAATCTTATATAATTTATTTATTTATACATATATACATATATACATATATATATATTTATTTACACTGCGCATTAACTATGTGAGCACAAATAAGCTTCCGGAGGATGCGGAGGTCCTCTGCGTACCATAATACCACACTGCGATCGCCAACCCCTCTGCCAAGTATGGCGATTATGATATATATCCCAATGGGCGTCTATGAGTTGAAACAAAGATATACATAAAATGATAAACTTTATATAGTATCACTAAACACGTTCATTACGTTACGAGATCTAAAAGATAACTCGACTTTTGTTGTATGCGGTAAACAAAATTCATGCCATGTTTAAAGTTCCTTGTGTATGACAAAGATAAAAATACATATTTTCTTCCTCCGATAGATTTGATTCGACGGTATAATAAAAAAAAATATTAGAGATTTAGCTCTTACGCAGTGCGGGAAATTTCAGTTATAAAGTATTTCTCTGAACAACAATCTGATTGTTCTTTGGTCCACCCAAACGTACTGGTATGTCTAAGACAATAGACGATAGTTGTAAAAGATATAGAATTTTAAAACTAGATAGTCTTAGAAGAGCATGTCCAGCTTATCACAAAGCACTTAACATATTTACTTATAGCCCTTTGGCTGAAATGATGATGATAAAAATAGTTATAAATCGGATAAATATGGTCGAATAACATGTAAAATGTTATAGGTTCATACATAATAAATTAACAAATACAAATTTAAATATTTTTGTTCAAAAGGGCACTAATACGCACTTTTGAATCGTCGATTATTTTAACATTACAAGTAGTAAGTTATAAGTAAGCTACCGCTGGCTTAGTACGCGGAACTCCTATCGCGGACTTAATTTAGGTGAAGCTATACAAAGCCTTAATCGGCAAGCAGCATAACTTAAAACACTTCAAATGCAAAAACCACCGGTTCGGAACGCTGATCTGTTGAGAAGAGTCGGCTAGAAACAACAACTGCAGTTTTTAATTGAAATTTAATAGAGTTTGATGTGTACTTTATAATATTAAACATATAAAGTCAACAATCCAGGTTTCACACATTTTTGATCGATTAAAAACTCTTGAATGCTATACACATGCTATCTAATATATAAAATTCTCGTGACACGGTGTTCGAACTTGAACTCCTCTAAAACGACTTGACTGATTTTTACCAAATTTTACATGCGTATTCAGTAGGTCTGAGAATCGGCTACTATCTATTTTCCATACCCCTAAGTGATAAGGGTGTTCCACCCCTAAATTTTATTTTTTAATTTTTTAGACAATTTTTTTGGTTTTTATTTTATTATGATACAGCATACAAAAATACATACAAACCTAAATTTTCACCCCTCTACGATCAACCCTTATCTTACATTTGTTAATTAAAAACTTTATTTTTTTTTGCAAAACAACGTTTGCGGGATCAGCTAGTATACATATAGATTTTAAACTAAGAAAAGTAAGGTCTAAGATATCTCGTGGAACTCTATTATATGTACACTTAGACCTATGGATTTGTTAAATTTTTGTAGATGATAATTAGTCGTAACGAGTTTAATTTTATTTCTTCTATTTATCTATTCTGCTTTAGCCCACTACAAGGCTTTTTACAAGGTTCGCCTGATGACATTCCTGCGCTGCTCGCATCTAGCGACTTCCTGCAGCTATATGTCGTCGGTCCTACTAGTGGAAGGGCCTATCCATGTTTAAATATCTTGCTTTTCCATCACCTATCACTTGCTGAAGGCTCACTCTATTTTTCCTTATTAACTAAGCCCAAGCAATGGATGTCTGAAAGATATTGCAGCAGCGATACCACCGCCATTACTATACTTTATTTCCCACTTTAGTGTACAATTAATAAATAACTGAATGTTGTAATTTCAAAAGAAATGAATAATAAAACTTGTTATTCTAATTCTTAATAGGTAACTCTCTTTATATAATCATATATAGCCATCTTTTTAATAAACAATGCATTGGATTTATAATAAGATAGACTTCATTATTCTCTAGATTTTTAAACATACACGTATTTAAAGTTATTTCATAATCATAGAATCTGAATATAAATAGTTTGAGAATTAAAATTACTACTATCTAAAAGTTGTATTGGTTTTAAAAGATATGAAAAATAATAAAACATTCAAACTAGGCGACCGCATCAAAATGGCGGTCGCTCGTTGATCTCTTTTACATGTAAGATATTGTCTACGATTTTGCGTTACGTTATTTTGAGGTACTACGCTAGTAGTTTTTATATTTATTTCTGGGCTTGTTTACATGCATATGATTGTTTATTTTGATTATTTATATATTTTTCATATAAAAATAGGATTAAATAACTGTTTGATGAAAGTCTACAGTACAATATATGCTACGAGTGATTTTTCACGTATAACAAAACATAGTCTTAAACTTCAAGCCTTATTGCCTTGCCTTAAGGTTTTGGAGTGGACACTATGGACTGTCGAAAAGTGAAAAGATATCCTTAACTTTGTTGGAAAACAATTTTATCGTAGAAAATATGATGGTGATGCAGTTACAATATAAAAAACTTTGAAATTCGATTTCACACAAACAACTTGAATCATTCGATCTTATACCTTTTTAAATAATAAGCCGATATAATAGACGAGATATGTATCGCAAACAGATTATAAAAAATATACGATACACTTAATCTGTGAACAAGCTTTCATGTAAATGCACCGGCAGCCATTATGCGAATACCCGCGTAAAATATTTTGACGTTTGCATGTGTCACATTTGACAGATCGCCGTCGATTGATATCGATCCGTCACGAGCGAGGCCGTGTTGTGCTTGTTTTGATTCCGCGCTGCACTTAGCGATCGATTTTACGACACCCGAGGGATTCAGGTATTGGACCTCGCCAGGCTCTGCTGATCCCTTGAGGCTTAAAACATTATCCCGGTTTTGTAATTGTAACCGATATAGCTCAGTAGATTGGCAGCCTGATATATCAGTAGATTTCGTAGAGAAATCCCGTGCATATAGCCATTGCCGCGGCTCTTTCAAGTAAACTTTCCAATGAGGCTCGAAAAGACCGTGTTTATTTTTTTATGTTCTGTCTTAGCGCTTCTCGTCAATCCCCTGGTGAACGGAGTCTTTATTTACATAATAATTTTTAACATAATTTAAATTAATTACCAGGCACATCATTTGTCCATCTCAATGTCTTTCATTCTTTTCTCTTATTTTCTTTACAGTATCTTTAATTCCTTTCCATACTTTCCTTTTATAACTCTCTTCACTTCCTTCGCCTTCCCCCAAGAGTTCTACAATTGTTCGATTATGATTTTGATCACTTATATATTTGTTTATCGCCTCTTTATTTATTGTTAATTTCTATTTTTTTGCTATATATATCGCGCTTAATTTGCATTTCTAATATCACAGCTATTTTGTCAATGTATTTATGTGTCACTTAATAGGATATTATCACTCAAGTTATTTTGTTTCTTGTTTGTATGAGATCGTAGGAAAGATGTTTTAGTATTTTATAACTTTCTTCATGTTGAGGATGCTTTAAAGAGAAGTTCAAATTGATTGTAGTTTCTGTCAAAATAAATTCTTTGCTGTTTCTCTCGTGACGTGCACAAGTGGTTACTGTAATGTACATTATGAAATGAGTAAATGAATAGTTGCAGTGAAATTTTAATTGTAAAGGAAAAATTCAATATTAAAATTCTTTACAAAAATAAATTTGTACCAAACAAATACAAACGCTTTTAGAGCTTCCTAAATTACGCAGAGCCTGTGTCTTGAGAAAGCATTATATCAATAAGACATAATCTAGCGTGAATGTTTGATCATTTTGTGTATGTTTGTACAATATATATACATATATATATCTTGTAAAAATAATTGATATGGATTTTTCTCCGAGCAGGACGCGTTTAGAATCCCTCGTAGCTTTAAGTTGAAGGATCCGTAGTATATCACTGCTGTAAAGCTGGAGAATAATCGGCGAAGCTATATATATATATATATATATATATATATATATATATAAGCCATTCGGAAAATATTGAGGAAAATTAAAAAAAAATTATTGATTAAACTTCCTTTTATAATCCTTAGTTAAGCATGGTTATTTTTTAATTTCTAACTATAAAGGTTATTTGTAGAATTTATTACAATGTAAGCTGATTAAGTTTCTCATGCATTTCTCTCAGATGAGACTTCATTTGAAACTTTAATGTTCAAAACAAACCTTCAATTTCTGGTTTCTATTAAATTGTGCTCTACTGGCATTTTCTACTTATATGCTATACTAAAATTATCCTGTGTATCTCATTATAAAATAATAACTTTTATTAGATACAAAAACATACTCAGAAGAAATAGTTAAAACTGCTAAAGAATAATAAAATATTATTAAATCAAAAGTAGTAAAAATAAGACATGATATATCTTTCATATCGTGTAGTCTTTCTCACGGGGATACAGTGAAATATTTTTTATGTCTTTAAATATGTTATCTAAAGATAATAAAATAATATCGGAATTATAACAATAAACATACGATATATAATTAAAGTATTAAATTTTTATCTATTTATGTCAGCCAATGGTCGCCCGCTGGATGAGATAGGCCTCCGCCAAGATTGCCATGGTTGATATTGACTTCCCGAGTGTACCGGCTGGTGATTTTCGCTCGAGAACCTTCTACTAGACCAGATATACTCGGTATTTAAGAATTGCTATAGGGTGGGCCAAAAATTTTTGCAAATAGCAACACTTGATTTCTCCAAAACCGTGAGAGTAAAGGGCCAACGGCGAGACGGAGCACATCTCGACGATGTAATTTTTAAAAAATAAATTTTAATAAATGATAATTACGGTAAATAAATCGAAACCAAAATAGCATTTGTACTTTTATTTCTACACATGTTTCAAAAGTGCAAAAATTTATGGCCCACCGTATATTAGACTTATTTAATAATAAACCTAATAATATGCTTTCAGTTAGGAAGTGTTGTAACTTGATTTTTTTTATTTACTGTCGACAGTTTTCAGTTAAAAATATTTTATGCTAATATTTATAAATGGATACCAGACTACCACCGTTTTGATTAAAGTCCCTTTGAGGTCTCTTAGAATTTTAAATAATTCTCAAAAACATTTACATAATTGTCGGACCCCCCGTGGCGCGCACAAGACTAGTCGACCCTCCACCCTTGTTCACACCCACTCGTATACCTTTGAATAATTTCTTTTACCTCTCCAAGTAAAACATGATGTACAAGTTATATTTAAAACATTTTTAATGAATGTTAAATCTTTAAATAATATTTTAGTCATTGTTGATTAAGCGACCCGTTGGAACGACGACATTAGGTCGCGTGAAGACGCTAGATGCGGTCAGCGCGAGACCGGCCATAAAGGCGATCTTTTTGGAAGACCGAGATTAATTAATGAATGTAAGGTATATACAGAAATATATCATTCTATCACTGAATATATACATACAAGGTGATTGTAAGTAGGTGTACAAATTTTAAATATTTTTACTCACAAATAATTAGTAAATCCTTTCTTTAAACCTAACGTTTGTGTACTATGTGTGTATTGTATCAAATGTTTATATATCTACATATATTAAAGCTAAAAATAATATATATGTTCTGAGACTGTATTCATATGTATGTATGTATATCTTGCTGGTATGTCCGTCAGATGTGAGGTGGTGGGAATTACCAAGTGCTAGTAAATATTTATCTCTTAGAACATAAGCCTCAAAAATATATTATGTCCAATTTAAATGTAGATAAAAAAAATGTACCTAAAGTATCAGATATGTGTTTCCCGTGTCTCGAGCCGAGCGGCGACCACAAAGCAAGACCGCCCGAAACAGCGGCCCGCTGGGAAAAAAACAAAAAGACTCACCTCTCACTCGCACGTAAAGCGACGTCCCGCTCCGACACGCGGCGTGGATCAGACAATTTAAAAATGATTCGAATTTCCGAACAAAAAACTGTCTAACGCGAGAACGAGACAGTCGCGTGGGTCAATTTAAATTTGGAATGCGGCTTAAGCGCTGTGTTACCATTATGTGCATTCGAAATTAAATTTTCTAACGAAGGTTTTTATGTAAAAAACAATTGCCGCTTTAACAAGAATTTTAAAAGCTAATTGGTTTAAATAAAACTATTCGCGAATCGCAATTTCGTTGCCATTGCTGTTTGTTAGATCTAGGTGTATAGTACTTCGTGATATTACTGAAGCAACGAGGAGACATCTCATATATTAAGCGTTCACAGGCGATTTTGAAAACGAAAATGCTTACATTACTTTGAATCAAAATAAAGCTACGAGGGTTCCAAACGCAACCTGATTTGAGAGGAGACCATAAGAAACACAGTCTCGTGTTGTTTTTGAACATATTCACTTCAATTAAGAACAATCAAGATGAACCTCTTAACTGTTTAGAATATAAACGTATAAGACCTGAGAAGAACATGCGAAAGAAACTAGATTATTTATTTTAAGCAAGAACATAAAATTACATATTTTTTCAATTATGCATTGAAATAGTCTGGAACTTATCAATTTCAAGGTGTGCTAGTTATTCTAAAGATAAAAAAAAATATCTCTAGTTATTCTAAACCCTCAATTTTTATATTTTTTAAATCTAGCAATAGAAGCTTTTCTGAAAATTGTCTGGGATTCGTTGTAAAAACATATACATTGACCGTATAGCCGCTTTCATAAAAATTAATATCAATTAGAATTCTCGTCTAGTTAAATCATGTAATGATCAATCAATCACAGCCCCATGCGGACTGCGATCAGTTTCGAACTATGCTCGATACCCCAGTACTTGTGCCGCAAAGTGCGCAGAAAAATTTCCATTGCTGTTTTTCTTGTATATCTGACATTATCGAAGTCGTGTTTTTAATGTTAAAGCAATACATCGATATTATAAATGATTTTAAAAAAGCAATTAAAATATATACATAGTTACAAATCTCGTCGGCAGAACAATTAAAGCTTTTTATATCTATGACTAATTATAATATTCGATTGTGAATATGAGCCTCCTTTTACTGTTTTAATTTTAGTAGATTTAAATTACTAAAGACATATAAATACAATCTAATTAAACCTAGCATCTATTCACTCACAACAACCTTATTTATTTGAAAATTAACAACCTAAATACATTTTTCTCTAGTGAAATATATTAATATAGTTAAAAGACATATTGCAGATTCGTACAATTGTTGTTTAATGAATTTCCAAGACATTGCATTGAGAACTTTGCTTCCTAAACCGTGTTTCGATATTACTTCACAAATATGGCCATTTTTATTATTCAAAATTTTATATAAAACATCAAGCAGCGAAGAAATAATTGTAATAAGTATAACACTTAATAAATATAAAAAAAATATTGTTTTTAAATTTAATACAAATAGGGAGATTATAATAACTGGCAACATTGAACAATACAAAAGATGGCCGCCTAATGAGCGTAGATTGGATTCAATTGTTTCTGGCAGTTGCTCCAACCCGGATCGCTGTCATTCCATTTACGTCAAATTGTTATTGGTCATAATAGAGTATAGAATAAATAGAGTACACTCTATTGGTTACATAACCATTCTTAATTAGGCCAATGAAATTACCTCTTCCCAAAGAATACACAGCCTTATTGTTTATAGGTGTAAAGGCTTTAAAGGCTGCTCAACAATATTTGTTGACAATTAATCTGTGGTATACCCTATCTAAAATTAACGGTTTCAGAAATAACACCAAACGTAATGATGGTATAGTAAATATAGGCGTCTTCAAAAGTCGTATTACTACATATTAAAATTAATTATTATTTATTATATGTCGCCGCAAACTTTGTACTGCTAGAAGCTATTGACCTTACGCAAGTTTAAAAGTGATTACTTGATTGCTCTTTATTTTTGCTGATAAATAATATATTTAAAATCCCTTTAAACCATACTTAACAAGAAGACCTTCCGCTCCGTGAACTCAGTACCGATGAAACTGTAAAAGCCTTAGGGCTAACAGCATTAACATCTTCAGAAACAATAGAGACTATAGAACAAGAACACGTAGTCAATCCACTTATTTTCTGATATAAAAAAGTATTGTTGTTGTAGACTGTTTTTTAAACCTAGCAATGCAAGGTTTCTGAACATTTACAGGGATTCTATATCCTGTCCTATATATATTGTCCATTATATGTGTCTAAACTTGTCTACTCTAACAATAGACAAACATAGAATCTTTTGTACTGTGACTATGCTAATGTAAATATTTATTTGAAATATTCTTTGTGAGCACTGTACTCAGAGAATTAAGTCCTAGGAATATGGTTAGATGAAAGTTTCGTCATTTTACAACATACACGGACTAAACGAGATTTGATTAAACAGTAATTGGTCGTAAAACTACAAACTGTAGTCTATTACAGGTACTAGGTTATATTTAAGAGAAAAAGTTTTAACATGGTTTCTATTTGTAAGTACTATAGTCAGTGAAGTGAGGTCTAGAATGTGAATCGTAAATGTGGTGCTGCGCAGTATTCAGGACCCAATATACAACGCATTGTAGTTTGTTTCTGATATAAAAAGTGGATAGACGCTGTTACAATTTTCAACAGAGTAACGTCGAGTGGGGCCGTGGCCAGTGATCCATAACTTCATGATCTATAGATCGTTTCACTTTCATCGCCGTCACCGTGAAGCCGCCGTCACTGTCAAGGTTGAGTTATATAAGCTTTATTTACGACGTATTGTTGTCGCTTCACGCTTAGACGGCGTTTTGGGGTTGGTAGAGTCATGTGGAACGATCTATCTGCCTGTTGCCGATTATTTTAATTGCCAAATCACTTATTAACAAAAATTTACTCCTACTATAGTTGAATCGGGATTTCTCTTCGAATGGAACAAATAAAAATCGAGGAGAGTCGTAGAAGGACGAAAGGAATAGACATAGCCCAGCGGTTTGATAAGTAGCAACGGTAGTGAACAGGCCATATAGCCAGCTAACACTAGTCGACTAAGGAAGAAGAAGATGCAAGAAAGAAGATGTGCTAGCAAAGAATGACAGATCAGACAGAAGTGTAAAAGGAATGAAATGAAAGATAACGAGAAGGACGCAAGAGAATGTAGAATAAAAATTGCTCCACACGAAGCAGGTGGAACTAGAGACGCCCAATAATATAGCTTATTAAAAAAACACTAGTGTATTGGACAGTGGAATCTAAGTGTGGGTTCCTAGATCTTGTAAGGCTGACGTGAAAGGCACAACTTGGCGTTCCATCGATTCCTTATGCGGGTAATGGGTCCATCATGGACAGGATGGATGCGATGCTTGGTCCTGAGGACCCGAGTAGCAGGTTTTTGACAATGCCATGGTATTCACCTTTATTGACCAGACTCCTTTCTTTACATAACAACATTTTAAATAATCCTATTTAAATAGAAGAGCTGTTGTTAACTTTTAACTTGTCTAAATCTTTCATCAGGTTATAGAAAGGTTTCAATGTTATATCTCTCTCTCTACCTTCAACGTAAACAAATTAACTGTGAATTTATTCCTAGTTTTTGTTGATTTGTACTTATTCACCTTACGTGGTGTTTTACTTTATTTGTTTCCCAGTGAGTGCTATTTTTAATTGATATTGCTTTTCTATCTCAACTCAATTTCAATTAATTTACATGATCGATATGGTGATGACATAAAAAAATTGTTAAATTAAATTAAAAAAGCGAGTATTAAGTTTCTGAACGGCTTTTCTTAACAGATTTGCGTTCCGAGCCGGTGGTAGGTTACTACTTATATTGTTAAAATAATTAAAGATTAAAAAGCGCAAGTAAATGCACACTTATGTAAAAGTAATTTAAATTTGAAATGTTCTTAAGAATAGAAATAAGCTCGGTTTAAGAAACCTCACTGGCATATCTTCAGGAGTTCTATTGTTTGACATACGTGTTCATCGTGTGTACAATCGGAAGCAGTTTCCACAAAAGAACACCAGAAGCAGATGTATTAAAATGATACACGTTTTAAGCTTTATAATGATACATTAAATAATCATAAAAATTCAGAGCACCTGGTTATTAAAGGCGTATACACTATTAATATATATAATTATATAAATGAAAATAATAATGGCAATATACTTATACATATTAACTTATAACTCGAGAACGGGTGGACTTATTTCTATGATGCTTGTGTTTATGAATCCGTCTTTGTTCGCAATAGGATAATAAGTATTTAATAAAAAAAAATAACATTAAAAAAGGATCGGACGAAAGGATTAAAGAAGGAGGAAAGGATCCGTGTAAATATTTGTATTTTATAATTATGGCGAATTGAAAATCACAATAATGCAAATTTATTGACGATAAGTCGATATGAAATTCGCCGGGTCAATTAGGCCCGGTATAAGTCTTGCTTGCCTGGGTTGACGACTGCATACTTGTTTGTGAATAGTGGCATTTCTACATAAATAAATCACACAATGCGAATTTATTCAACATTATATCGCGGGAATCCCGCGACCTACGATCGCAAGATTCAGACCTGTTACGGACATGATGGCACTGCCTACTTACACTATATTAATTAAAAAATAAAGGAAAAATAATATAAATATTCAACTTTATTTAAAAAATGTGTCAATGCTTCTATTAGGAACTTGGATAGCGATGTACCAAAGATGTCAAAACCAGGCGATCTGGCGTAGAGATCATTGTACATTTTGCATGGTCTATAAAAAAAATAAGACCTGTGTTTGGTACACACAGACGGTATATAAAAGGTATACTCTATTTGTATCTATATATAAATAGTTTACATGGTCCTGTTCACGACCGGTCAGCTGTGAAGGTCAAATCCAAAATGGCGTCAATTGAAGTGTTTTTTTTTTCTGCGAAACAATTAAAACAAGTGAGCGGTTATTTTGGATTCGTCCATTCGCCACGTTTATTTTTAGTTTTGTCTTTTAAAAACCGATTAGATTCGTTTGCTACTTGTTTTTTTTTCTTCTTCTAGGTAAACCACAAAGGTTTTAGTTAAATAAATTAAATTTATATTTTATTTATTTCGGCGTCTTCGTCGTTTTTGTTCATAAACGCCTACTGTTAGATATAGGTATATCATAATCGCCACGCTTGGGAGGAGTGTTGGCGGAGTGTGGTATTATGGTACACAGAGAACTCTGCTGCCCAACCTCTGGAAATTTGAATGTGATCAGTGGCAATCGTATATAATTAATGCACAAAGTGTGGATTATAAGATTGTATCCCGAGTATCGAACCCGTGACCACATTTGTCACTCCCACCGCCATTTTATTTATTCACATAATTTATGAACATTATTGACAAAATTAGTTAAATAAAATATCAAAATATATGTACAGTGTAAAGACCACATATATTATAATATAACTGATTATAATATATTTCAATATTATATAAAATTGTGAGTTTAGCTTTAAAGCTTTCGCTAGTATGTATAAAAGGTTAATTACATATTTTACATATCCGACAAGCCAATAACTTGTTGCAATACAGTCTGTAGCTGTGATACTGCAATAGAAAATACAACTGAAGTGTTTGAGGATGGATAAAAGGAATGGAATGATTGAGAAAGGAAGATGGAATTATGGAATGATAGAAGGAAGAAAAAAAGATATTGTGAACTATGGAAGACGAGTACGAAAATAAAAAAATCATGTGAAAAATTGTTAAGAAATAAAAAAAACCCTGTTCCCAACAAAATAGGGGTGGAAGGAGAGGTCCCAATAGCGGAGGCCTCATATTAAAAAAAAAAACAAAAAAAATACAGTTTGCAGGAACATATAGTAAACAATACTTAATTTTAATATGTAGTAATGCGAATTTTAAAACGGTTTTTCTTACTATATTGTTGATTATTAATTTTAAAACCATTGATTTTTTCATAGGATGTACCAAATATTAATAATAGCCAAATGAGTTATACATTAACCCCTTTAAAGATTTCACATCTATAACGAAACATCCTGTATTTTTTGTTCTGCAAAAATGACTTTAATATGCAGTGACATTGAAAATAACGGTCCTATCTTAAATATGGAACAGATAACAATTAACATCTCACAGTTACCCGGCAGCCCTTTTACTACTGTTAGAAATTAAAAAAAAAAAATATGTCGCCACTTTCCGAAAGGCTACAAAGGGCGGATTATGGTCAACGTTGTATTGTGTTCACCACAATTGAGGATTTATGCCACTACGGCTGTGGTTGACCGATTGTCTTTGACTCGTTTTTTTTTAAACCTCACTCACCAATTACCTTTGTAATGTTGGTGCACTTGACAAATTCGTTAATATATCAGATGTCGTAAACATTTTTTTTTAATTATTTAAATAAGGTAACTCAATATCATTATATCAGGAGGCTCTCACTGGAAGGTATATGTCTCCTCCAAAAATCATTATGACCGGTCTTGCCCTGACCGTATCTAGTAAGTCGTTTACAAGGTCGCAAAAACCTTGTAAATGCTCTTAAGGCATTCTTCTCTAAACGCACACGTCTGATCACTGTAAATGATTCGAAATTATAATACTAGTTAGAGTATTTAGTACAGTGGTTTGACTAATTTATTACTAATGGTTTAGTGATAAATTAGTCTAACAACTATGTAGAGATTTCCACGTATGTAGACTCATCACGACATATCTGGAAGCAAAAGGCTTAGACTTGAAATTCGGTAGAATTATTTCTTTTTTCATGTAGATTTCAGCTTTTTCAGGTTTTACAAAATTACACTCGCAACAGTGTTGAAAGGGCGTTTATTTTATAAATATTATATGCAATGCATATTTTTAATATAAAGCTCTTATAAATACAAAAGTTAACAGGTTGGTTTGGTGTGCTTACCCTAAAATTATTTTGAATATATTTTATAAAATTACATCCATATATAAGGCAGCAGAGGAAGCAGGCAAGGGTTATCTAGTAATCTATATGTGTTTATTTAAGAGGTTTCTATTTATTTAGACTCATCAAGATATCTCTAGAGCCATAACGCTTAGAGACTTGAAATTCAGAAATATTTCTTTGATATAGTAGATTTTAGCTAAGAACGAAACGAATACGGATTTTTCGATATTCCACGCGCCAGTGGAGTTAAGGGGCGTTCCTTTAAAAATATTTTGATTACTAAGGCAGAGCTACAGTATAAAAATAGTTTTTTTATGAGATTGTGCAGAAGACACCTAGTGTTACATAAAGAAATAGTAACAGACGTTTATTAACAAAAAACAGTTAACGAAAAATTTCATCCGCAATAGGAGTTTAGCCATTAAAAATATGGATATTTACTAACTTTAAAATGAAAATCTTATCAAGTATTTTTAATTATGTTAAAAATGATAAAAAGTGGATTTTATGAAATTACGTCGCAAAATGGAATTCAGGCCCCGCCAAGAAAGCGAGAGATCAACCTTCAAATGGCTTCATAGAACATAGCCCCTTTTTAATTATTAATACATTTAAATAATATGTTACTTAATGTTATTTGAATTTTAATGGAATACAATACATACAATAATTTTACAGACAGACGGTCGACGTGTTTATAACACAAAAAAGTTAAGAACACAAGTTTATTGACCAAAGAACAGTTAAACAAAACTATTGAAATATTTCTTAACACAAATGAACATAACAACGTCAGTTAGTATTAACAGCTTGTTAATTCTTTTGGCTACCGTAAATAATCTGTTGAGGTCTTAAACCCTTTCACGGTTAAAAGGATTATGCCCACCGGGCTCTGTGGGCAGCGCCTTTTGCGGCCCGAGAACTGTTTGATTTATTACAGGGGCTTGTCTTACATCGAAGGCTGTGCGTACTGTTTTGATTTATGACGTAAATTACTATTCGGTACATGCGTACCGGACGTTATTTTTTGTCACCGTCGAGTTATTTTTAACCTTGCTTACACTGCTGTCCAAGTGGTATTAAAGATTCCTCGGTTTCATGAAGGCAGGGCGATTATTGGCAATCCACTTTACATTGCCGATGAGCAGGCCACATGTCACTAAATATATAGCCCCTTGAGCCTTAAGGTTCTAGAGTGGAGAACACGGACCGGCTGACAAAGTTGTTAAGATTGCAACTTGAAGTTGGATGCAAGGAATCTATAGGAAGGTTTAGTGAACTTACGGCTGAAAGGAAGACATTAATTATATGCTATTCCTTGTGAACGTTGCCTTGTAGTTATTAGTTCTCTTCTGACTTAATTTTTATTTCGCAGGCGAGTACGTCATCCAGGGTGAACTGCCTCGGGAGTTGGTTAACAGCGAAGAGTCCAGGTTTGATCTGCTAGAAGAAGCGCTCCAGCTGGTGGAGCTCGGCGACGAGGCGGAGAGCAAGGATGAACAACCAGAGGTTAGTATGAGTGAATTCAGCTGGGGTTCCGACATGTTATATCTTCAGTGGTCTACCTCAGTGTTTCCATTCGATAACCAACCGGTCTCGTTGGACACGAGGACGAACGGTTTGTCACAGATCCTATTAATTTTTTTTTATTTAATATTCTTTATTGCACACGATAGGATACATTTAAATAGTTTGATAATAAACAAAAGAGTACAATGGGCGGTGTTTCACGAGGCAATCTCTTACAGACTACCATAGTATGGAAACAGTAGAAGTATAAATAATAGTGTAGTTAACATGTGCAAAACATCTAATATATAAAATTCTCGTGTCACGGTGTTCGAACTTGAACTCCTCCGAAACGGCTTGACTGATTTTTACCAAATTCTATATGCGTATCTATTTTCCATACCCCTAAGTGATAAGGGTGGTCCACCCCTAAATTATTTTTATTTATTTTTTAGACAATTTTTTTAGTTTTTATTTTATTATGATACAGCATACAGAAATACATACAACTCTAAATTTTCACCCCTCTACGATCAACCCTTATTTTTTATTTGTTAATTAAAAACTTTTTTTTTTTGCAAATCCACATTTGCGGGATCAGCTAGTACATATATACAAAACATAGTTAAACATATATCGCTGGTATTGCTTTCCGAAGTGATAGTTATGTTAGCCAGGTAATAACAACTGATTCGAGTTTCGGCCTATCGGGCGTCCCTGTGTCGGAACGCTAAACGGATACTATCGACAAGTAGTGTCCCAAATCGAGGAACCCCCTTGGGGGGTTTTGCTATGCTTAGTCACTCCATAGAGATGCCGCTGAAGCGATCTAAAAGCACGACGGCCTTTTAATCTAGTGAAATTGTAGTACATAGTGGCCTGATTTAAGGATTGAGAAGAGACCACGTTTCATACTCGTACGTTACTGACTATCATATAGAATATACTAAGAATATTTTCACTGTTTCGATAAAACTAAAATGTGTTAACATAATGTCATTTTATTACTTGATTGAACTATATTTTGTGCGTTGGAATTACATCAAATAATTCCCCCATCTTTTTCATCATAATACACAAACACAGAGTTTGGCACTAATCGGTGTAACATTACTCCTGAGGATGGCCCGTGGAGGAGTGTAACACGTGTCGTGTGATTTAACGATGGCAGTTGTGTAATTCGCATTGTTTGCCGCATACGCATTTATCAGCGGGCTGGCGGGCGGTGCACTTTATTGCACGACTACTGCTGCATTAGCAGAAGTAGCTATATATTGGTCCTTTTCTTACTTATAAATTATTTTAGACAATATGGGCTAGTAAGGGGGCGGCATGGCGCGTTTCTGAGAAGGTTGCCAATGTAGTTATTATTAATCAAAGTGTAATATAAAGTACAAGTGCACAGTAGTTCGTTGACTGTTGTCCCACGCGTTACCTGAGCTCATGGGAGCGGTTGCAGCCAACGACAGTACATTGAGCCAAGGGTCTAAATGTGTTATAATTATTGTAATATTTATTGACAACTAGGTACAAAAATAAGCTTTAAATATAGCTTTAGAATCTGAAATCTTTTAAAAATGACTAAGGTGAAAAGGTAATAGAGGTGTTTGACCTGCAGGCGGTAGAGGGCAGCAGTAGCGGAGGCGAGATGCTGCACCCGGCCATGCGGCATGTGCCACATCACCCGCTGGCACATTATCACAACCAGGTCAGTTTCCACCACCAGTTTATACACAGTATTGTAGTGTAGTAGATACTTCTTCATCATGCAATATTTGTGCAGTTAACCCAATGTAATATTGAAAATACCGGAATAATTCCACATTTTTTTTAATTTATAAACTTTATAATTTTTTTACATTTTTTTAAATGGTCAAAACTATTTCATGTTTATATTTGCATAGACTATGTTTATTATAATGTAAAATACTAACGGTCTTAGAACTTTCGTGAATTAACGTGCTCCAAAAGTAATGAAGTGACAAAAGAAGATCTGTATTGATCCATTTCAAATTGAAATATGAAAAAGGCCCATATCACGGAAAATTTTTATTTTCAGTGTAACATATTAAAAGTAAAAATAATTTTTTAGCATTATTTATTAATAATTTTAACGCATTATTATAATATTTGGAATATTCTATGTATATAGCCATTTAAATTTTAACACTGGTAAATAGTATCCATATAAAGTTTACCAATATATTCACACTCCAACAATGAGAACCAAAATAACAAATCATCTTTACATTCAAGTAATGTAACGGTTATCGATATCAGTGCTTATTTGTGATTTTATACTGTTAGGAAGTGTGTTACTATAAATTTAATATTTTGTTTGAGTACAAAAAAAGATAATATTAATTTATTTGACTTTGGAACTTTTAATACGAATGTTCTTGATCGTCAACTCTTTTTGTTACTCTATCATAATTATGACTCTACTCTGCTTCGCAAGGTGTTATAGTTGTGGAGAAGAAGCAGAGTGAAACAAGGCATACTTTAATTTAAAGCTAGGAAAGTTTCAAACGCACTCTAGTCTGTGAAAAGCCACCAACAAACTCAGATGTGTTTTTTTCGTGGTCACTTTTACAATATCTCTAGTAGTAAGAGAGAAAGTATTTCTTATAAATTTTAGTTTTATGAATTCTTAAATTATACATGTATATATACAAATTATACATGTATATACATATATAAGAGGGAAATAATGACGCTCTCTTAAGTTAAATTCACACGACATTTTTAACAAGTTTTTTTCTAATCAACAATATATTCGCCTTCGTTATCAACAACCTTTTGCCGTCTAGTATACGAATTTTCAATGCCGGTGCGATAAATAAAAATCAATCGGTTTTTTCTGTAAAATATATCGATAGAAACGACATCACTTTCCGATCCCTCTAATATATCGTAATACAGTACACAGTTTATTTTTTATTATTATTATTACTTTGGCTTCACATAAAAGTTACTAAATTTATGTAGTCTTGAAAAACAATCTAAGAAGCTTTTTTCTTTTCTTACTTTCATTCTGGTGCTAACATTATATACATAGCTTTTTAAAAAAAATATATTAATGCATGAATGCATATACACCATGTTGTCATATTAAGCCTCTTTCGTGTTATGCTTCTCTGCCGATGGTCCAGCGTATCAGACGGGATCGAAGGGCAGATTTTTTTCCATAAAAACTGTGTGATAAATGATCGTGTCTCCCGGATCATGCACCACACACGACGGTCGCTGTGATATGGTCCAAGTTATAAGATTGTCACTCTTTTGCGTCACTGCAGGTGAAGTCGATTAACTACACCTGCAAAACGTGAGGTTAACTGTAACGAAATGGCAATACATCATCATCATCATTATAGCCGTGAGACCTTTACTACTAGACACATGTCTCCTCTATGGATTTCCAATATCACCAGCTGAAACTGGCCTGAATGCAACGTTTTACGATAACCTTAGTAGGGGCAATTATTCACTTTTTTGTAGACAAAGATGCGATAGTGCCATAAAGGTAGAGAAACTAGAAAGAGGAGAGAGAGTGAGAGAGCAGATAGAAACAAAAGAGATGTAAGTAGTATCGAGACAAGATAAAAAGAAGAAAACACAATTGGAATTAGTAGAGAAAATTTACAAGGTCCATTTAATTCCAGTTTCTGTCAAATTGGTTCTAGCGTTCTTCATGTGATAAATCAAGCAATCGGTTTAAAGGGGTCAAGGTATAACTCATTGGTCAGCAAAAAGCTGTTTATAATGCTTTAACACCTATATTCAAATAACAATTTATAAAGGGTTCACTCTAAAACAAGTAATCAGTAAATAATTTTTATATGTAGTTATCCGAATTTGTCATACGCCTTCAAACAATTGATTTTAGGTGAAGATCAATTGGCATCGAATAAGTTTGTACTTGTACCTGATATGATCTAATAAATAATTTTAAGCATATGTCGCTTTCTCTTATGCTTTAGACACGTATGTGGCTACAAAACATTTTGTCTCCCTTTTAACATGTGTCAATCGATCACTTAGCTTATCATTATGTGTTCCCGCGACAAATTGTTGCTTGTAGTTTTGTCTTGTAAAAAATAAAACTACATCCTTCAACCCCTTACCGCGGTGTGACATGTTAAAAATATTTACAGCTTTTGGCGTAATATTTGAGACCGCTTGAGAGATGTTACTTTGTAACCAATTCCTTTTATGTTAGTTTTGATTATAAATTGGTTCTCGTGTAACCTATGCGTGTGGAATCAGGATTATGATACATGAAGACGAGATAAAAATAATGTTCCAGAGGATAATTTTGATGTGAGAGGAAAACTGCACATACCGTGTAAGAATGAATTATAAACTGAAGATTTGATTCACAACGAAACCATTGTCAGGTTTTCCAAGTCAAGAGTCAGATGGAAATAATGCCCAGCCACTTGGAAATAATGACAGACATCAGGGCTGTCAAACCATACCCTAGTAGACCCAGTAACAAAAAAAGACTGGAGGAAAGCCAAGTGGTAGTTGGAACCTGTAGAGAAAGATCTTAGGATTATCGGAAGACACCGTAGCAAAGAGTACCGAATAATAGAGCGAAGTGGGAGAGAATCGTAGAAGTTGAGTCGAAGGAAGGAGAAGAAGATTTGATTCTCGAGTAGCTACCACGATTCGATAGACGCGGTGTAAACAGAATCCCCGATAATTGGATCGACGACATAGTCAATTTCTTCGGAAGTCGCTGGATGCAAGCAGCGCAAGACAGTCACCATCACCGTTGTGACGTTTTGGGAAAGCCTGTGTCTTGCATTGAGTGTCTATCACCAAACATGATGATGAAACAAATTTGATTACAAGACTCAAGTCGTCACTTTTTAACTAAAGAAAAACTTGTATATAAGTTCTTTCAAGTACAACATACGATACAATCTCTCCCTCGTCCTCTTCACGCGGCCCGCAGCGTTGCCTTTTGTATTGTCTTCTTCTTCTTCTTCTTCCTTCCTTTTTCCCTTTATTTGGGGTCGGGTCTCCTTATCAATTTGCGTCAGGCCACTCTATCCTGGGTTGTCTCTGCATCAAGTTAAAGGGTTTCCAGTTCCTTTCCGATATTAGACCACAACGTAGCTTTTGGACGCCCGCTCCCTCTTGGGAATTCTAGGAGGCTTAGAGCAGTTTTAACCACGTGGTCATCTGGTTTTCGTTGAATGTGGCCATACCATCGCAATCTATTTTCCTGTAATTTGCTGGGGTTCGGAGCTACCTTAAACGAACCCCTGATATATTCTTCTTCCCTGGTATTGTGATTTCATAAAATAAAAAAATACTAAGAATATAATTATTAACACGTAAAAGAAGCCTCCGCAAAACCTTTGTTGAAAGCCTACAATGTTTGATGATCTTAACGAGATCGTCTGTTCATCTTATTGGCAACTTAAGATATAAAGAAATCCAGCTGAACTCCAATCACTTGACGTTAAATCTATTTAATATTCATTGTTAAACTATTATTAATTTCGCTGATATATTGAAGGGCAATTATAAAAAAGGTATTGACAGTGAACATAAAAAAATCTACCTACATTTAGTTAATCCTTATCGATGCTGTCACTTCTGTTTATTTTAACTCGGAATTGTAAATGTTTCCCCACGCCTGCCCTGTTTAACTAGTACGGTAGCGGAGTTCGTCGTGTAGTGATGTGCCTTTGATAATTTTGTCGATATCGACATTATATATTTGAATGATAATATTTTGACTATCAACCAATATGAGTACAAAACTTCGAGGAGTTGAAAAAACCTGATGAATATGCTGGGCACATGTTTTTGGTTGTTTAACCTTTAAAGCGGTGAATGTATATAGTAAAAAAGCGCGTTTTTAAAATTCTAATTACTACATTATTGTTTACTGGTCTGTTGAATTCATAGAAAAAATAAATTAATGTAACGTATTTCATAGTGATCACTTTATACAGGCTAGCAAATGATCTACGACTGTGCTGAGGGTATTGTAAAAGTGACCACAAGAAAAACGGTTTGTGTTTTATTTGGGCGCTCCTTTTGCCTTTGCTCGTTGACTGCTCACAGAGAGCGTGTCGAAATATTGTAAATAGAGAAGTTATTTTTATGTACCATGTACATGAGTCTATTCAATTAATATAACAACAAATAGACGCCCGCTGAGAGATACACGCTTTCCTTAAAGATTGCCACTGTACCACTATGTCGGAAGACGATTGTCTTTGACCAACTGTGATTTACGGAAGTCAGACGTGGTCGTTTACTATGGGCCTTATATAAAAGCGTAAGGTGATCCAGAGAGCAATCGCTTGGGCTATGCCCGAAGCTCTGTTGTTAAAATGTAAAAATGAAGAGTTCCATATAAGAACACTGACCAATCTTAGAGCGGATGGCCATTGAGGCCGAAAAGTTTTTAACTGGCACCGTGGTACACTCCTACCAGGGAGACTGATGACGTTGTTATTTATGGTCGCGGTAATTTGCTAATTGCGCCAGCGCAGGAACGGCTATATATAAACACACCTACATTTTTATCGATATATTCAAGTCGCGTCACTAAATCCATACAAGTATGCATTGGAATTCACTCGAAGTCTCTGTTTACTTAGGCCCCACTCGAAGCTCGCTGGGCATGCGTGGGCATTCGCTCCATTTTGTTGGAACTCATTATAATTTTTTTTTTTGTATCCCTTTTAAGATGTGTAGCGAAAATTAATTTAAATATATCTTCGGAATGTCAATAGCCCGGTGTTATATGGAGAGGACATATGCGTCATCAGGATAATTTCGACCAAAGGACGTACACTGGCCTGTATCCTGCTACTTCCAACTACCTCTGCCAGGTCGTCTTTCCATCTTATGAATGGCACTCCTACGCAGGCTATCCGCTGTGTTATATATATATATATATATATATATATATATAGAACGTAAAGTTTTAGGCTATATTCAAATTCGAAAAGGACCTAATAAAGTTGGTTTTATGGGAATTTTACAGCCTTTTTCTGATGCTATTAAATTATTTACTAAGGAGCATACTTTCCCTAATTATTCTAATTATATATCTTATTATTTTTCTCCTGTTATTAGACTTATTATTTCTTTAATATTATGAATATTAATTCCTTATTATTGTAATATAATTAGATTTAATTTAGGAATTTTATTTTTTTTATGTTGTACTAGTTTAGGAGTTTATACTGTTATAGTTGCTGGATGATCTTCTAATTCTAATTATGCTTTATTGGGGGGTTTACGAGCGGTTGCTCAAACTATTTCTTATGAAGTATATATATATATATATGTGTGTGTGTGTTTCAGAATTTTGTAAAATCCTTTCTTAGCTAGAAGTAAAATTAATATATTAATACTATCCTACTAATCTTAGATCCCTAATCCTTGTAGTTTCAAAGAAATCGTGATGAGTTGACTCATAGGTGAAAATCTCTTCTATATATAGATGGGGTTTAAATCAAGTTATATTTTTTGCTGACCATACCAATCTTGATGCAGGTTATAGATAAAGGAACCTATTTTAATCAATGAGTAGGCGCATGCTAAGGCTTGCAGTTTTAATACCTATCGATAGACAGGTTGACAGTTGGATGGGCGTGGCAAGCATAGCGCTATCTAGTACTTAAAGTGTAGTATATATATATATATATATATATATATATATTGATAAAGACAGCCTATTAATTTTCTAAAGAGTAATATGATGAAATCTATAAACGAAAACTGTAGTTATGTAAAATGTTTCACAAAAGTGCTACGATAAGGGAAATAAACATGTATATCTAAATTCAATGTTATCATATTTAAGACACACGTGTCAGCTGATAAATACCCACTGAAGGACATAGGCCTCCAAAGTTTGCTACGGTGACAGGTCCATCCAACGAGATCTCACGATGTCATTATGTCGTCGGCCGACATAGTGGCATACGTATGTATATATATAAAATGTACTTAAATTTGTTTAATGTGATATCTAATATATAAAATTCTCGTGTCAAGGTGTTCGAACTTGAACTCCTCTGAAACGGCTTGACCGATTTTTACCAAATTTTATATGAGTATTTAGTAGGTCTGAGAATCGGCTACTATCTATTTTTCATACCCCTAAGTGATAAGGGTTGTTCACCCTTAAAAAATTTTTTTATTTTTTTATGATACAACATACAAAAATACATACAACCCTATATTTTCACCCCTCTACGATCAACTCTTATTTTTAAATTGAAAATGAAAAATATTTTTTTGCAAAACAACGTTTGCGGGATCAGCTAGTGTAATATAAATATTTAAAGTTGAATTTGCATTGAGCAATCCACATAGGGCGTAGAATGTATGGCCGTAAAGGCTTTGGTGTAGAGTATACACCGGAACACGCAGCGTAAGACGTCCACTCACAAGGTGGACAGGACCTTGTAAGGTTGCGTAAGGGATAGGAAAAAACATCGCAACATCGGTGATCTAAGAGGGAAGCCGCCAGACCTTCCCGTAGTGTACTGTCGGAAAGTGATAGAAAATTGTTATTGTTATCAAATTATTAATGCATTAAAAAATAAAAATTGTAAATTGGCAGTGTTCAGGAGAAATGGCGAAGGATGAGAAGTGGCGTGTGAAAGGTAACAAGGTATGAAAAATAACAAGGAACGAAAGGTAGCAAGGTGTGAAAAGTACCAAGGTATGAAAGGCAAGAAGTTATGAAAAGCACCAGGGTATGAAAGGTAACAAGGCATGGAAAGTAACAAACTATTAAAAGGTATTAAAGAGAATTTGATGGAAAAAAGAGGAACTGGTGAAAGATATTGAGACAGGTAAAAGAAGAGCGAGAAAATAAAAATAATTGTGTGAATAAATTATTTAGGAAAAGAAATGTTCCTGTTCATCTACGATAGGGGTAGATACGAGAGGATCAAAAACGAAGTCATTAAAAATAACAAATACCTCTCTAGTAGATTTTTATTTTGCAATTTCGTCAACTAGTGATGAACTTCCTATGGCTGGAATAATGACGATAATTAATATTTCATTAGGAAATGCAATTTATAATATTGACTATAAATGTCTCTTGAGTTTATAATGATAGAAAAAAAATGCGTCGTACCTTGGGAATTGACCTCTTGTGTGTAGGTATCCAACTCAGTATTCAGGATCAGGTACCAATTCACAAAAAAAACCGCTGTTATTTTTAAATTTCGAATTCGACTGCAAAGTGACGTCAAAGTTGAGGTGCGCCCTCAAAGGGCACTGTCTGCCCCGGCGGCGCATCAAGGAGGCTTTGACAAATGACTTGTTTAGACAAGTGGATACCCGGCCACCTGCGACGGCACTGGCGACCAGAATGACTAATTGTCATCTAATGCCGCTGGTACGCACTTTTTCTTTTTTACCACCTCAACTTCTATGATCGAAGATCACTGATATCGGATTTTGGAAACCTGGTAGAAAAACAGATTTATTCGTTTAGTTCGAACTTTGAGCTAATTTTATATTTCCAATGAAATAGGTAAATAAAATAATTATTGAGAACCTTTTATACCTTTCTTAGGTCTATTAAACTATATATTATAGTATGATCTCTCTTGATTATCGTGTATTAAATTTAAAATAAATATTGAACGAAAATTCGTAACGTAATCATGTTAGTGTCAAGTAAAAAAAACACATATTTAGAACTTATATTGTTTGATTTCGATCAATATAATTTTGTATAAAAAAATAAGTTAAATAACTTTGAATTCGTATTCAATTGTGGCGCACAAAAAATTTTAAAATTTTGGAAATTAGCTCGGATTATCAAGGAGGATTTTATGTTAAAATTTGCAAATGTTACCAAAACACACATAAATTAAAAGTAACTTTTATAACCCTTTAAAAAAAACTAGTATTTTTTCAATCGTCTACGGTCACTGGGTAGGTAACAATAGCGCTAGCCATTAGCGGTTAGCATTAAAAGAGTTCTGGACAAGCGTGGGGCGTGACTCCAAAAAAAAAATAGGGACTACCTGCAAACCGCAAACTGTCGTCAGATCATTCGTCATCCGTTGACCGACTGCAAGGCGCATCGCTGTATATCTGATGATCCAGGTTCGAATCCATGTCCACAATATTTATATTGATTTAAATACACATATGTACTATAAAAAACTGTTGATGTAAAAAAAACATTTAACATAAATATCATTTTAGATGAATACAGATTTTATTATAGTCGATACAGTTTTTTTTTTCAAATGCTACAGGAAGTTAGTGGAGTACCCAATAAAAAGAAATAAAACTGATACGGGTCGGGTAAGCAACCGAATAAACAGAAAAAACAAAACTAAAACTAGAATTAAAAGAACTAGGTAGCAATAATAAAAACCTAAAATAATGTTATCAAAATAAAATAAAATATAAACAGTGATGAATTGTGATAAATCGTAATAAATTAGCATATTAAATAACATTGTAAAATAACACAAAATAAATATAAATTAAGGTAAAGAAATGTGATATAACACGGATCTGTGTGTGTAGAAAGTGAAATACAAAGATAAAGTGAAAGAAATCTTTAAAGAATAGCAGACCCGGTCCTACAAGATAGGGAGTACGAGATGCTCCAATTGCGGGGACCAAAAAAAAACTTACAAGATAATTTAGATACATTTTGGGATCGTATTTTATATGTCGTACACAAATAAATTACAAATTTCATAAAGCCTAGAGAAGGGTATCAATATATTCATAAGCACAGACCAGATTGACGTCATGGTTCAGAGGATATGTTTTCTATCAATGGCTTCAAATCTACTAAAATAAATCTTGTAACATTTTGAGGAAGCCTTTGACATAAGTTATACAGCAAAGTTGTCTAGCTTAAACTCTCTCATCAAGACTATATTTGTCACTGTCAAAAAAATTAAAGTCCGTAAAAAATATTAATTAGTATAGACACCTTACACATTCTCATCGCGCCATAGTGAAATTTCTTTTTAATTACAAATCTACAATATGACCACGATGGCTTCAAAATACACGTACAAACAGGGACAAAGAGATATCTCACTGTTTAATTAAAGAATGTAATTGGATATGTAAATTACTTCTCGCAAGAAAACTTCGTTTGATTACTTTGGATGTTGCTAGATAAAGAAAGTATTGTTGGTGAATAGATACGTATTGTACGTGTTCGTAGAGAATGACGGACATAGCCGCGCGGATCTGCTAGTTGTAGTGGGGTGTAGGCGACATTGTTATGGTCGTCGATAGGCGCTAGATGGAGAAGACTTTCAACAATCCTATAATCTAAAGGAAGGATGAATGCTGTCTGTCATACATAGTTTCATCCAAGTTTAAGGTGACTTAGTGCTTAACAGAACGAAGGCTCATAAGGCGTAATTTTCCAAGATACACAGTGAGGGTGCCAGGTCCGTCAGAGGAGTCAGGTTTAAGGCCTCCTTGTTCACTTTCTCGGATTAGACTTCTATCAATTTATTTATTGTCAAATAAATATTTATATATATAAGTGTATGTGTGTGTGTGTGTGATCATGTGATGATCTTAAAAGTTGTTGTGCATGAACCCACGAAAGTTTTTAAGTCAGTTTGATCAATTTTCAACAGATGGCGCCACTGTCATTCCAATGAATTTCATATATAGCCGCGACAGTTCATCCTGATTTGTATTGAAATAATGAAAACAGCGAACGAATTAATTAAAATGAATTGAATGTTTGTGTATTGTATTTCGTTCAAATTTATTTTAGTCTGTGGTGTGGCGAAGCTAGCAGGAGACAGGTAGTAAATAAATGTGATTGATAAATACTGATCGAGGCTGTTACACGATAATGTATGACATATCGCGTAAGTTGTCAAACGCGCAAAGTTAAAAGCGAAATGTTGAATGGGCAGCATTAAGTGTATTCAAGTTTCTAATCATTTTTTATTTCCCTGAAAATCTGTTACAGAGCATAAAGAAAGTTGCGAAAAGAAATATAAATGTAGTAATTTGTTTATGCTTAAATTATGGCGTAACTTATATATATATATATATATATAAATATATGTATATATATAACCATATGTATATATAAATATGTTTGTAAAATAATGTTGAAGAAACTTATTTTATAATAAGAAGGAAGAGCGAAGTCCGCTAACTAACAGCCTAATATTTAAAAAGACTCGCTTCAGAAATGTTTCCCAACGTAGGGCCCACGCACCACAGGGGGGCAATTTGATTGTAAAGAAAAAAAAATTAAAAAGTAGACTCGATACGAGTTTAACCTTATATTAACCTTATATTTTTGTATTGAATATAAATATGCTATATATGGGTGCAAAAAGTTTTAGAAAAGCTACGGTGGAGGGGAGCATGACACATAAAAGGCTGAAAAATACTGCCTTTGAGATGTTATTTCGAGGTCTACGTCTTGTTATGGGCATCTATAATGTAGGTTTAATATTTGCAATCTGCATTTCATTATTCTCTGCCCACCCTATTTAAACCACAACAACATTAATACACCATCAGAGTTCAAAGAACAAGACGGGGGAATGCACAACAAAACGTTTTCCAATCTCTACTTTCATGCGCACGGACCTGCCATACTTATAGATCAATGATCTATAGATCGCGGATCTTTAGATCGCAGGGGTCAGGCTGCAATTACGTCGCTATTCAGCCGAGGACCGTCGAGAGCTTTGTGTTGCGGTTAAACTAACTTCTAAGTGAACGTGTAAAACGTCTAGTCTTTTATGGGGCGTTATGGTTTGTTGGTATACGGGTAAATTCAATCAATTGGGTTACATAAGTATTTACTTAGAAAATTTATGGGTTTTCTATTCCAAAAATATTACATGAAGACTTTTTATTATTTTGACTCATTTTTAATTTACTATGTGTACACTAGTAATATATCTTAGAATGTATCTGCTCATGTAAATATTTTTTTTTAAAAAATTCTGAAAATTATACATATGATTCAATATGATTCATTTTGATTAGATTGTTTGTATTGAAAAAGGCTTATGTCCAGCTTTGAACGCCCTGTGTCAAATAATGAGGTTTATTTTCAATTTGAGTTTAGGCCTTTTTACGTTTCAAGAGTAGAGAGGAGCAGGAAACGACCTTAATGTCGATCAGAGCTTTAAAAGGGTCCTGTTCAAAAAACTATAGGATAGGCCTATGTCTGGCTGGAATTATGATAATTATCATTGCTCTATGTTTCAATAACAGCAGTGGCAGTTTAGTAGAGGACTGAAACTTGCGATTGTATGTCACGTGTTCGATTTTTGGGATATAGGATTGCTACTGCTCATAAATAAGTTTACAAATAATGAGCAACAGCGTCCCCTGCGTACAATAATACGTCACTGCGTTCACCAACCCGTCTGCCAAGTGTGGCTATTAAGATATATTATTTATCCTCCCATAGATATCTTTGACTAGGGCCAATGCATTGCAATGGGTATTTACGGGTTGAAATGATGATGACCTTTCAATCATAATATTTTCATGTCTTTTATCTGAGATGCTTCGATTATTTTTGTTTTTATACGTAAGATGTTTCACACATAATCGGAGAGTAAGCAAGTTAGAAAACGATCAATATTTAGCCACTTCCGCACATGCAGTGGTAGTCGTGCAACAAAGTGCACCGCCCGCCAGCCCACTGATAAATGCGTATGCGGCAAACAATGCGAATTACACAACTGCCACCGTCAAATCACTTAATACGTGCTTCACCCCTCCACGGGGCATCCTCAGGAGCTATGTTACACCGATTAGTGCCAAACATAGACTCTGTGTTTGGCACTAATCGGAAGTGGCTAAATATTGGTCCTTTTCTTACTTAGGATGGACTTCCGCAAGGTAACGCCTGATTCCATTAAATAGTACACAAGTTCATAAATATTATACAAGTTTTACCTATTCGCTGTTTTTAAGGCTTCAAGCTATTCCTTTCGTTTTATTGGACAGAATTTTTTTTTAATTTTATGTATTTATTTTCTGTATACAATTTTATTTATACTCTCCTCTGATTCTACACAGTTCCTGCTGCTGTTTATTCTTCCATTCTTCTCGTTATTTTGGATTATCATACCGTTTACTCACAATACTTTCTTCTTCTACCACATTTTATAATATAACAGTACAGCTATATGCTGTTAGTATCTCGATTAGTAAATAAAAATGACAACTCACCCGGAATTGCCAATAAATCTATGGTTGCGTAGCAGAAGCACTACAAGAGTTAGACGACGGGTGTTGTGTGAAAGATCGAGCAACAATTTTCAAGACTGTTGCACCAAGAGGATTAAACCAAGATGAAGCGTCCATATAACTGGACAGTGCATACGAAGTACTGTAACACGCCGACGTACGTACAGATGGCGTCTCAATAAAGACGTACACCGGTATTTTCGCCAAATGACCCACTTGTAACGTCCACGGTGCCACCCGACTTTCCTCATCAGTTACGTTTTAAACTGTTGCGGTCCATTCGCTTTTACATTCGTACATTGCAAATGTGGTTTATCTATCAACTCTTTTATATATGACGGATTTAGTTCCTTGTAGACATTCGCTATCAGTCAACCTAGTGTATTGCACAGATATTTAGTAGTAATAATTAGTAGGCAGTTGTGCAAATGTTACAGAAAATTATTTAAATACACAATTTCTCATACACCCACGCACACACACGCACACACACACACGCACACACACGCACGCACACGCATGATAAATACTCTCCTTCTTATGCAATTGGTAAAAAATGTAAAAAAATATGCGTAAATTATATATATCATACAATAACATAAGAGTGAAGTTACGTCGATTTTTCTGTGTCGTTGTTTCGTCTTTCTCAGTGAGTGTTCAGAATCGTCAAAGTTAATAAAGATAGTAGCTATCGTTCACTATCTTTTGAACGTGTAATTTTACGTAAAGATAATAATCCGTCTTTATTCTATGATTTAAATAATAATTCTGTTCTTTAGTCATATTTTAATAATTAATAATTAAAATACATATAATAATGAATTCCGATTTCCCTTGCTCATGCCATAATTTGAAATAGATTTTGCCTGTCATTCGAATTTTTTAAGATATAAAGTTGTTATGTCAAATAAAAATAACGATGTAAGAGAGTCCACTTGTGAACACAAATGACGTCACTTGTTTATTTTGTTTTCATTTTTGCTATACCTGACAGAAAGTGTACATAATTTATACCATAAAGAGGTATTCTTAAATTGTTTTTTAAAAATGTATTGTTGTAAAGTTTCTTCCGGCTTCTGCTCCACAACTATAACCCATTGTGAAGGATCAATATATATAATAAAAGGTAACGTATCAATCAACGTGTTGAATAAATAAATCTTAATTTTTTTTTATCAGAATAAAAAATCGTTTAAATTCCTTGGCGGGTTTATTCGCAGACGCGTATGAATTCTAGTAACATTATAGTGGAGTTAAATCTGATTTTTGTTTCTATGTAATTGGGTACTTCTAGCATTTGTATGACTTACATAAGTCATCATCAATTCAGTCATAGAACGATCATTTCTGAACTTAGTCGACCGTCCATCTTCACCCTTTAGGTGAAATCGTACACTTAGCTTGCCGGCCGTGGTCACCACTCCTAAACCTGTTCTGCGTGCTATGTTGTCTGCTAGCAGTCAATTCTATTTACTAATTCACTGGACTATATTAGTTACTTTAGTTCATCATCGGATCTCCTCGTTTCTTATTCGATCTAGTAAATGAATGTTGTGACAGTGAGTTTTCTTAAGGAAGCCTATAGTGGGAGACCACGTTTCAATTCTGTAAATCTTCACTGTTAAACCACGTCAGTCTGAGAATTTAATAAGATGAATGAACATGAATTAAATCTTGCTAGGACCAGTTTTATTAACAATAAATATTATCTATAATCTTTATGTAACATTAACATTTTATTTTTATTAAAAAAAGTAATAAATCCAAATTACTTAAAATCTGAAAATAGATGTATAGATATAGGAAATTATCTATAATACTGGATAAAGGAATGTAAATAAAAACCAGCGCGTGTGTGATTCATTCCTCTTGTTACATCTCGTCGCAAAAACTTTGTAGATAACGACCCGAGACTTATTGAACACTGAATAGCCTATATTTGTTGTTCTTTGGATTTCCCGTGCGGCTGCAGAATCAACGTAAGCTGGAATACATGAGTCGTCAACACTTGATTATTCTAGAAAGAAGCATCCCTGAAGATATTTCCGCTATTTCTCTAAGTCTTTCCGAAATGGTTGTAATGTTTTTTTTTATAGCCCCCGCTATTGGGAGCCTCTCGTACCCCCTATCTGGTGTGGGATTGGGACATTTTATTTACATTAATTTAATTTTTTTTCACATACATTTTTTATTTTCTTTCTCTTCTTTCATACTTTATATTATCTGTCGTTCATTTCTTTCTTTCCACAATTCCACTGTCTTTCCCTTTCGCCCTGTATCGCTTTTCATTCGTTCCTCATTACTTTTACATTTTCTTATATTTTATATCAGATATTTTACTTTTGTTCTATTATTATTCTATATCACAATTTTTACTTATATTGTATTATTATTCTACATCACTTTATTACTTTTCTTTGTCAGTCTTATTTGTTTGCAATTTTAGTTTTTTACATTTTTATTGGCTTTTGTTTTTCTCTATTACATTTCTTATTATTTTTTTGCAAAGTATGAGGAACTGTTCTTTGGTATTGTCGTCGCATATCAGGGAGGCTATTGATTCCTCCCTGATTTTTACGCCATGGTTGGAATGTTAGCCAGGTAATTGCAAATGACCAAGTCGAGGTTATGTACTCTTGGAATGCATAACTAGTATTATCTACGACACCCCAAGCCGAAGTCCCAATGAGGGGGCCCTGATGTCAGGCCATTCTATGGACCTACCGCCGAAGCAATCTAAGGGCTCGACATCCTCCCAATCTGACCCAAGCCGAAGTTCCCCAGGGAGTACTCAAGTTTTGCCACTTTAAACGAGGTTTTAGCCTAAGCGCTATCTGCGCCTTGTCCCTTCGAACCAGCAGTGCAAATGCCACTTGGGATATGGTATAAGGATATCCCGGTCTGCTTTGATAGTATTATTTCCGGTTTATATTTTTAGAATTCCAGGGATTGTTCGCCTATCCAATATAACAAAGCTGTTCGAGTTTTTTGTCCATATATCTATGAAAAGTGGGTGGACAGCAACCATGAGGCCACAGTCCTATGCGCTTGTCTGATCAGGTCTGTACCAAGCCAAATATCACGGCTAGCATAACATAGTGCACGACAAAATTTCTAAAAATTGTCATGATCTACTGCGCGTCATATGCCTTACAGTTATGGAGAAATCCTCCACGTATGGAGGAAGGTTTAATATCAGAGAAAATATCTGGTTTTATCAGAATAGTTTGCGGAATTATTACTAGAATGTATACTTTAAACATTGTTAAATTTCTTTTAGAAGAAGCAACTGTTTAGTTTCTTGTAGGCTCTTCTTAGCATATCAGTAATACAAACCAGTGTTAGTTTACTACTTATAATGTTAAAATAATTGACGATTTAAAAGTGTACTCTTGAATAAAGATATTTTAAATTACAAAACATTTGACGACATTTAAAAGTAAATAAAGGTATGTTAGGATATTTTCTCCTGAAACTCGGTGTATAATAAAAAAAATGTTGTCCGATATACATGATTGGTTATAAATACAAAAGCTTCAAAGAGGCGAATGACTAGCTTGCTTGCAGTAAATTAATGAAATGAATGAAAATAAAAAAATAACGTAATGATAACAGAGCAAGGAAAAGCTTTTTTTAAAATAGTATTACTACATGATATAATTAATTGTTTCATATCTTCCCTTGCAAGATTTGTCCTACCAGAATTTATTGATATTTAGCATTCCAATAGTAAAAAAATGTAACGTACATATTTCAGAATGTACTCTACTATACATGTTGATTGGAAATAAGTGTAAAAGTTTTTACAAGTATAACCAAACGTCATGTATGTATAGTATAGTTTAATATGCTTGTTCTATTTTAAATAAGGGACTTAATTTTGAATCTAAACCTATATTAATACGTAGACTATATGTCAGAAGACACCAACCTGCGGCCCGCAAGGAACAAACGACTTTTAAGGATTATTTTAGGTTTTAGTGATCAGTCCGTTTATTTCAAAATTTTGTAACATTGTGCTTATGGTAATAGTTTTATTCCAATTAATAATTCCTGAAATCTAAGCTTAACTAACAACTAACCAGCATCTGAAAAAATGACCGAGTACAGTCATAAATTATAAGTAATTAACAAAAGGATTTAAAAAAAATCATTAATATATAAAACTGAAAACATAAACAATATCATGTACTTATGTTTTCGTTTTAAAAAAAATAAACATTAATTATTCAATAGCGTCTCGGGAAAAAATTCAAATTTCGAAAAATGGCTTAGACTATAAGGGTGCTTGAGCACTTCTGCAAAATGTATCAACAGAATGTGACGGTTATAATTGTTTTTTTTTTTGTAAAAACGCGGCAAAGAAATCCAATACAAGAAATATTTTTTTTTTATTCATCGAACGTCAGACATGGCACCTACGCTGTCTGATTATCCAAAGACTGCTCACATTAATTGAAACCGCAGAGAAACTCGAAAGTCAAAAGCTCTGAGACCTCTCGTAACTTTCATTTTTCATACCAATAATCCGCTATTGAACGTCTCTGTAACGAGGGAGCTGAATCTATAAATGATTGGACGCCGGCGGAACGTCTAACGGTCAATCTCGGATATTTAAATTGGATTTATCCACACGTTACCTTTGCCCGCGCGTTAACTGTTAACTAAACAACCAAAAAAAAAAAAACACGAAACTCTCTAGATCTTTCTACGGTAGTAATATGATTACGTTCACGATAATGGTAATCCAATTACTACTGTATTCACAAAGACATATTCATATATATATTATTAAAGTTTTGTCTAATAAATATGCATTTTTATTCTGTTGTTACTCTGACAGCGAACTGTCACTATGCGCGGGAAATCGAAAAGTGACGTAACTTTTTTTCTTTTCAAAACATGCTAGTTTTTTATTGTTATTTTAACAAAATTAATAATTATGTACATTTATATAATTTTGCGTGTGTTATTAGTTCAGCGATAGGATGTCCACGGCTGAACATGGGTATACCCCATACATTTATTTACATTATGAAGGTTGAAAGCGGGATTCACCCGGCGTCCTTCGACCTTTTCAAGGTCATCTTACGCAGTTGTTGGTGCATCGCTTCCACTTCAAGACCTTCAGGGCACAGTGGCTTGTTCTGATCTGTTCTGTACGCTATGTGGCTTGCCAACGCCACTACTTCAACTTATTAATCCGCTGGCTATTGAAAATCTGTGAGGGTGGTCTGTCTGACTGTGGAAATGATCATCATGTTGAAGCGTTAAGGTTTCAAACATTTTTTAATGAACATATTTTAAATCTGTTATAAGTAAACTGTTCAGAATTTGTATATTTTGCGTTGTTAAAATTCACGGATGGAGATGGGCTTCTTCCATATATATCTAATAACGTATATAAAGTCTATTGAAAGCTGCCTACATCCAAAGCTTATCAACGACTTCAAAAATATCATGTATTCATTGTGTAGGCCATTACTATAAAATTTAAAGTAAATAGTTAGGATTTGTATTAATTCTGATTGCAGTTTTCGTGTAATCTATAGCCGATATTAACATTTATAATCTGTCAATCGTATCATAAAATGTTTAATATGTACTGTACCGATGTGCTTCTAATTACACCGTTCACTCTCGGAGAAAGAAAGCTCGGCCGCAGCCTCCTTAACGCTGTACCGTTACAAGATGCCGAGCCAGTGTGGCCCGGTGCAATTCTGGCGATTTCACACCGTCATATTAGATATTAGTGCCTTTTTTTAACATTACAACGGACTGCGCTTGTACGGTTAACTAGAGTTTGACGCCATGCTATATCGCACGTTAACATGCTATATTTTTTTTCAAGTAATATTTATGTTTTTATTAAAGTTGAAATTAATGAAAAATAGATTCTCTTCTTTCTACCTAATATTGTTTATGTGTAGATTAATATGTATGTTGTTTAATAAATAAGTAATTTTATATTATTTTAAAACGCAGTAATTGGATCGCTGGATACGGGCAGCATAAGATTGGTCAAGGTGGCAATCTTTGAGGAAGACCTTTGCCTTGCAGTGTGCGCCTATCGGCTGAATTAAAAAGGAGGAATTCATATAACCCATTATATTATGATTTAATGTAAATAATGTTATATTTAATCACGAATAAACAAACGAACTTGTAGCAGGCTTTTCAGATCTTAAAAATAATAAAAATGGGCAAATTTCTCTTTTAAAGTGATAATAAAGCCTGGAACGAATTGCTCTATTTGTAAATTGACATTCTTTGATATTCTTTTGAAACGTTATTTTGTTGAGTTTGAAATTTTCTCATGAATATAGTATATTGTATAGTATAGTGTGTAATACAAATCACTATAATGTTTGGAGTCACAAAGAAAACATTTTATTTAAAGTTCTGGTTGAAAAATTAGCTATATTAGTCAAAATGACGAAGTTAGTCAAACTTTCAACCAAAAACGGTATCAAATTTAAAAATAGCACCACCAAAACATCAGAGCTATATCGTTACGTTATTATAGCGTCCAGTACAAAAATAACATTAGCACGCTATAAAAAAAATACAGCTCTCGCGCCGTCACTTACCGGACAGTGAGGCTCGCATCGCGACGCAAGCCGCGCGTTTTTCAAATATGGAACGCGCGGGCCACCGGCAGCATGTGACAGTTACACTTTTTTCGAAAAACGCGGCAAAGGAATCCACAATGTGACATTTATATTTTTTAATCGTCATTCGTACCTGAATTTTTTTTGTGCAATACCCCACACGTGTGGACAGTCTGATATCTCGTGCAATATTTTATTTAATTTAAGTGTTTTAATTTATTATTTTAATTAGTGTTATTTATATTTATTTATCGATATTAAAACATGGATTTTCATGAATATCAAGTGAGTATTTTATTCATTATTATTAAAGAAATAATACATAAAAAGTCTTTTATACCTAGAGTTTTTAATATTTCAATCTCTATCTTCCTAACATAAGACTACCTTTAAAATAAATTGTCATTAGAGTATAGGTCTATCACTCTGAAATATGTTACAATAATTCATTTTTTACTAGAATGTGAAAGGCTAAAAACTTCTGGCAGTATATAGTTTGCAGGGTCAGATAATAAATAATAATTATTAACTCATAAATTTAATATTCAAAACGAATTTTCTTCCTATACAGTTATTACGTTATCTAATGTTTATCAGACTATTGATTTTAAATAAGTTGTACTATAAATTAATTATCAACAAATGATCTATACATTAACCCATTTCAAGATTGTACAACTATAACCAATCAACCTGTATTCTTGTTGGTTTTTTAAGTTCCAATCTCTTTTCCCTTCTCTCAAATTATTTGTAAGTTTAAAATAAACTTAATTGAGTGTACTCTACGAACGTAATTTTATAAATTCTGTTAAGAAACGTTACCGTGGATTTGGGCCTCCTACAAACGATGCGACATATTTCTTTATATAAGTCATACACTAATCGATGTTATTTAATGTATAGGTTGATAAAGGTTTTTGTTTAAAATGAACTGATATGTTGAACGCTTGAAAGAGTGAGACTGAAAAAATAGAAGTAAATATACAGAAAGATGAAAAACAATGGTCAGAACAGAAATCGTAGCAAAGAAATAGTTCTGATATATTAAGGCAACGCAGTGAAGACAGCTGGTAGACAAAATAAGGCATCATTACTTATACAAGAGCTATTGCAACCATTGATATTGTTTTTATATTCATACTAGCTGATCCCGCAAACGTTTTGCAAAAAAAATTGATATTTTAATTTACAAATAAAAAATAAGGGTTGATCGTAGAGGGGTGAAAATTTATGGTTGTATGTATTCTTGTATGCTGTATCATAAAAAAATAAAAACAAAAAATTTCGATAAAAAAAAAAAAAAATTTTAAGTGTGAACAACCTTTATCACTTAGGGGTATAGAAAATAGATAGTAGCCGATTCTCAGACCTACTGATTACGCATATTAAATTTGGTAAAAATCAGTCAAGCCGTTTCAGAGGAGTTCAAGTTCGAACACCGTGACACGAGAATTTTATATATTAGAGGTTCATATTTTTTTTTATTAAGGGTACCGGAAAGTAAAGTCGTTTCTGTCGACATATTTCACAGAAGAAAATTTGTATACTAAATGGCAAAAGGTTGTTGATAATAAAGGTGAATATATTGTTGATTAGAAATAAAAACTTGTTTAAAATGTAGTCGTGTGAATTGAACTTAAGAAAGCGACATTACTTTCCGGTCCCCCTAATATTTACGACGATTTACATTGACTATACATAATGAGAATGTCAGAATTGTTCAATATGATAGAAACTAGAATCGAATTGAACTACGCCACATTGGCAACCTTCAAATAAAGCTACATTGGTTCCAACCACGCTGATAAGAACCCATCACTCAGACGTGTTTATATATAATTAAATAGATCGTATATTGTTGTTATTGATATATTTATTATATTATTTTAACTGACTTATAAGAAATGTTTAGGAGAATACCGTAAATTATGTGGTTCAAAGAATTTATTTTTCTATTTATAACGAGACGAATTATGTTAAATCGTATTAATTAAAAAAGACACTCTAAACCGAATCATGTGCACATGTTTTTAAATTTGTTTTTTAATATTAAATATCTTTATATTTGTTTAAATCATTTGGTAGATGCTAATATACACCTGTATTTCTTCAAACTATATAGTTTTCTTTCCGTGGATATTCTATAAATATTATTATATAACGATATAATTATTTTTAATCGCGAGTTTTTCGCAAAGCAATCATATTTGTTAGAATCAATTTACGGATCATTTTAAAAGTCTCCCTCTGCTATTTCTCACACATCAAAAGGGTTCGCAATCTTAAATCTATGATTTATGAAAGGCCTTACGCAAATTTATATACATAGATTACTGAACGACCTCCGCAAAGCCCTTGGAAACATTTCTGGCCTAATTGCGTGATTTCTGCAACCACCTATATACTGCCATTTTTCATGGCTGCACCGGAAAACCAGCTTTCAAGGAGAGTTTTCGTTACTATGACCTAACATGTAGTCTGTGCGGTAAATGCTACTTCCTTACAAATCCTTATATGCTACCACTGCTCCGGTCTGTTTTATCGCGTATATAACGTATTTCTAGCCTGTCTTAGATATCAGTTCCTAAACAAGCTTACAAGGCGACTCCTTGTTACTTTAGCTTAGCCTGTATCTTAGATGCCCCTCACTTATAGACCCTTATAAGCTACATGTACTCCAGTCTGCAATATCTTAAAGATATAATATCTAATGAGAGTTAATAATTGTTAAGACTTCTGTTGATCAGATGAACTCCTGGAGAATGCAGACATTAATGTGACGAAATCTTGAAGTCTACGTACACCTCTTCCAAACACATTTCTAAAGTCTTTTGTCCTCTCTCTTTCTCTCTCTGTCTAAATAAATCATAGAAATACAGCTACATACTGTCTTACACAGAGCTGTATCGCCAAGGTAATGAATGTTTTAATCAACGTGTATTACGGGTGTGTAAAGATATAGCTCGCTATCCATCAGAGATATGGCAACGTGAATAAGGTTATTCAATTTAAATGACAAAACCTTGGGTTCATCTATTATTTTTAAAGCCTCTAACCCCCAATTTTAAGCTAGAACCGGGGCTGGTGGCCAGTGAGTGAAGCCTCTTGAATTCTATCCTATTTTAAAGTCTGTTTGCAAAACAAACACCTGATGTATATCTCCGATGTGTAATCACACCATTTATCTATAATTCTAAAGCAGTTAAACATGTTTTTATGAACGGAATAATTCACGCTCTTAATTCCTTTTGCGATAAGTGGTCTATGTCGTCTGTGGATCGCGACATTCCGGGTTCGAAGCTCGTCAAAGTTGTTTTGTAGTTCATATTTGTGGCAAGTCTCACATGAAGGTTTCCACATACAAGTTTTTTAAGCAATAAAGTTTGTTCAAGGATGTGGTAACTTATATATATATATATATATATATATATATATATATGAAGAATACTAAACGCGACTTTTGTCAATATAATTCCAATAGCCCCGGGAGGAAGTAGGCTGTATTCACCGATCTTGGTCTGTCGACTGTATGATTGGACGTCTTATGGTGGTCTCGTTGTTTTGGACTTTATTCGGAAAACACAACATCACCACTATGCTCTCTATACCGTTTCAAACGAGTGCTTGAGTATTTTGTATATGGCCAGGAATAACTGATGGTCACCAACAAAATAGATCCACAACTTGACACTATTTTATACGACAAAAAAAAAATAAGCAAGTGATGTCAAGTCATGCATCATTTAATTTATATCAGCTGATGGACATCCACAGACCTAGGCCTTCTCCAAAGATCTCCATGATGATTGCATTCAACAATTTACTGCCTGACCGTGATCATGTTGTCAGTTCACCTGGTGGTCACATCTGCTATGGCCCTTTGGATTGAGGAGGGATTAAACCTCACAAGGAATTGCAACGTAAAATATGTACGTAAACGGACAATAGTTCTGTACGCTGACCTTGACAGCAGCCCAAGGTCACATCGGCCGACGAGCCCCCGTAATTCAATAATTCGCCGGTAATCTGCCGTCGATTTGAGAATAAAAACCCAAATTACAGTGGACGTCGCATTGTTAGAGTTTTTTTTTTCTCGCCATCCGTTCCGCGTATTGTCCGCCATCTTTGTTTTTGAACGTTAACTACGTTTCGAAACAGTGTTCTAACGTATGTTCCTGAACTGAATTTATTTCATTTGTTTGTAATATCTAATAAGGATCAATATCTACAATTGCATAAGACACGAGAAAAATGCCCGAACTAGAATCAGAATTTGCTCCTCTATTGTATACTTTTTACTTGTGAGGATTACAAATGCGTCTTGACCTGAGAATAACTCACAGCGAGCTTCTATTTTTTTAGTTTAGTACCAGAAAATTTCATTTCACGTCAATATTGGTTACTACATAAGACTAAATTTCTCATTAAAAATCTTGAAAAACTAAAGTAGGCATCTTTGGACTGATATAATGATGGTGACCAAAGAGTTACAATCATCATAGTTAACATCGCTGAACATCAGGCGAAACAAAGGTCATATGCTTCGTCAATAAAGATTAAAAAAAAGTTACTAATTTTATTTCATTTAATAAAAAAAGTTTGAATACCAATAAGACCGTCATGGACCAGCTCTTTAAGACCAGGCTCTCCACAACACTCTATCAACGAGTTAAGTTATTTTGATCACATCGCCCGGAAATACCAGATAACTTCGACCATCCAGGTTCTAGGGAGTAAAAGATATATATTTCATATAAAAAGATACCTTACGTCTTTCCGAAGATAAGGAACACAGAGCGTAACCGATAATAGTACAAAGTATCCACCCAATCGCAATTAAACGTGTTATTAGTAACATAGCATACATTACCGCGTAGTGGTTGCGTGCGCGAAATTACATAGTGGTGTACAGCCAGCCTGGGTAATTTTGAGACACCTTGAAATGCTGGCAAGGTCGTGCGGGCTTTGGCGTGTTGCGTAATGCAGACGGTAGTTGGTGTCAGGTCGCTTGGCTAGCGCTCACTGTGAAGTCCACTGTCTCAAAGGAAAAAGAACAAAAAAAAAAGAATAAAAAGAAATATGTTTATTTGCAACCATGTAACAGCTTTACAATCATAGTATATATATGTAGTATGATTGTGTGTACGTGTATATATATATATAATATATATATATATATATATATATATATATATAAATATACACACGTTTTAGGTTACTTATCACCAAACAAGCTACACATTCACCCCTTTCTTTAACCATGATTATTTTAACATAGCTAGTAACGACCACCGGCTCAAAACGCTGATCTGTTAAGAAGAGCGGGCTAGAAACTCAACAGTTGCTCTTTTAATTTTAATTTTACATCCTTTTTCCTCGTGTACACTATTATATCAATCACGTAAATGAGTCAATAAAGTTCCACACATTTCAATCATCTAAAAACTCTTGAGTGCTATGATAAGATTTATTTAATGATATACTTTAATATTGGACATTTTGTGGAATTTGTTACATACTCGTATGTAGGTGACATACACACTAAAGACATCTTAACTTTTTTGAAATATGATCATACAGAAATATGTATTTTTGCTACAGGAATGCTTTAGTTCTGTATCATCTAGCAGTACAAAGTTTGCAGGGACAAATTATAAACAATATTTAATTTTAATATGCAGTTATCCTAAAAACGCTTTTTCTTACTGTATTATCATTACGTCAAATATATCTGCTACCATTGATTTTTGGATAAGGTGTAAAAGTACACTCTAATGTGCTGACAATTATCAGCAAATGATTTATAAATTCACCCCTTTAAAGTTTTTAGACTTATAACATATCCCTCTGTATACGCAGTTCAAAGCATATTGTCAAATGTGCAGTTTCTAATAGTTATTATCTTTAAAAGTCATTCAAGGTTTTTCTAAAAGTTCAAACATTCATTGAACTTTGGAACTTTTAACAGGACTATTATTGATTGTCAATTTTTATTTTTGTCTTTGCTTCGCGAAATTTACGGGAGGCATAACAGAGACGTCGAGATATTTCGAAGACGTGGAACACCACCCCAACAAACTAATTTTCGCAGCAGTAAGTTACAAACCAGAGGTTAACACTCTTAAAACAATACGTCGACTACGGCACGGTTTACCACTACTTGACGCATTGACCCCGTAAGGGATCAGGCGCTGTGATCCCAATAGCAAGATGTCCACTAAAATGAGTCACTAAACGAATTAGATACTCCCATCCAAGAGGACTGTCAGAAAGAAAAAAACCTAAGAAATAAGTGAACATCAACAGCAAGAGCTACAGACGAATCCAAAATGACAGCCACAGCTACGGAACGAGAACTGCTCCCCCCTGCACCACAAACAACCTGTGACCGATGAAACTTTATCAGCGCCGACATCTAACAGAGACTGATATCTTGGTGATGATGATAGCCTTCACCATATCTCGTTGATCATCTATAAACCAGCCGGTAAGACCCGAACTGAGAGACCAAGTTTCATCAGATTGGAACTGTCAAAAATACCAATGCACCGCATTGTAATTTCTTTGCAAATCCGCCATGTCACCGCAATTCGCTACAATGTAATAAGATGCCCACAGTGTATGTTTAACAGCTTCTCAATTTACGACGTCAAGCCGGATATAATATGAATAGATTAATCATTCATCAGATGTGGGTTAGTGTGAAATAACAAAGCTATAGTAATGATCTTTATTTGAATCAAATTTAATGGATAATGCACACAAGGTTGGCGCTGAAAATAAAGACATATATATCTTTCTTTAGCCTCCATAAAATTAATAACTTCTTTATACAGAATGATTAGTCATAAATAAACCAGCTTTAAAGAAATGAATGTATATCTCATATGCTTTCAATCAATGTATGGTAATGGTAATATAGTAAAAATAGCGTTTTCTAAATTCAAACTATTGTTTACTACATGTCGCTCCAGATTATACTGTCAAAAGTTAATGGCCTGTCGCAATTGAATAGAAAAAATAAATTAATGTCACATATTTCAAAATTATCATCTTTTACAGGGTGATTGGAAATACATGTGTGCGCCTGTTTAAAGCCTTTAAAAAGGCGTATACGTATTTCCAAACATGCCTTATACACACAAACACTCTGTATACAAGACACTAAGAAAGATATAACGCAATTTTTTATGTTTTTGAGTATTCTTACGCACACAGAACATGTGTGGGTGTGTTTGCATGTGCGTGCGTGCGCGCGTGTGTGAATATATATATATATATATATATATATATATATTCAACACACACGTATGTGTACCAGTTTATATATATATATATATATATAAACTGGTACACATACGGGTCTGCAATCCCATTGCAATTCATAGGCCTCTCCCAAAGATATCTATGGAGGATATAATATAATCGACACTCTTTGGAGAGCGGGTTAGCGATCACAATGCGTTATACGCAGAGGACGCTGTCTCTATCCTCTGGAAATTAGCTTGTTAGCAGTGATAATTCTAATAACATTGTATTCCGAGTATTGAACCCCAGACCTACGGTCGCTAATCTCAGCCCTCGCCGCTATTGTACCACTGCTCAATCTGTTTGAATAGAGAAGAATTTTTATTCTCCTTACTTATAACCTGTCACGTGAATCGATTTGAAATAAAACATAATTATTAATATTAAACCTATAAAAAACATCACGTAATTACTATTTATTTTAAAACAAAACAAGTTTATTATGTTTAACAAATAACGAACGTTAATAATATATGTTTATTGTAAATGGTTCTACTGCGATATACTGCGACATCGACAGTCCATTTAATCAGACATGCCTACAACGCTATGCAATTTGACGCATCTGCGAGGTTACTAGAATGTTCTAGAATATGTATTTAAATCTAGACAATACATTCTTTGGTGCTACCGAAACAGCTGTACCGCGGCTTAGATAAACGCAGCAAGGTAGAATATCCCCTGTTAGATATAGCCCTTCCCCACAAGATATATATAAGCAGCATATATCTAGCTTCTTTCGACAACTTTAACAAGATCGTTTGTCCACGTAATAGATGACACTTTCTACGTAGTACTTGGCGGCCTGTCGTACCTACTTCTTGAGGTTAATATTAATTTGAAAAAAAAAATGGGTTCCGAAATTCGATATTTATTTGACAACTTAGGTGCCGGTCTCGCGCCGGCGCGTGGTTCCTATCAAACAACTTTGATGAGCCAATACGGCGCCGGCATCCCGTGAAGTAACATGCTAACGTGTCAATAACGTGTATTTTATATTTCAATTATGCAAATAGTACTTAATTAATAACATTTAGATCCTTTTTAAATAAATAAACAACAAAAAAGAAAGTTGACTTCTGACTGACTCCCATGGTCAAGATATTGACATTGAAGCAGTTAAAATAAATGTAATATGTTAGTAAAAAATAAAGTTTAAAATATGAGAAAGAGTTGAATTTCGAATGTAGAATGTGCAAGTCGAAGAACTCATCGCTTGTGCAACCGTTGGTGCCTAAAGGTTACCAAATGGGGACCTCGAGCCAGTAGACTCGGCGTGGGTACCCCCTCTGAGCCCCTCACTAGGCCGATCTTTGAGGAAGGTCTTGTAATGGGTGCTTAATAGCTGAATAGAATAAATACATTTAAAAAAAATTTAAGTTAAACGGTTTTTTGATACCTATATTGTGGTGGTTGTGGAAAAATATGTACCTAGTCCGCCATATTGGAACGGCGTCCATCTTGAATTTTAAATTTTGACATAATCATCGTGTTTTACTAGTGTAGCCCTTTCATTTGATACCTACCCATATTGAGGGGGTTAAGGAAAAATATGTAATCCGCCATTTTGTATCGGCGGCCATCTCAGAGATATTGTCATCTAAATTAAATGTGTACCAAATTTCAGATCAATCTGACAACGGGAAGGTGCTTAAATTTCAATTTCCAATTTTGACCCAAATAAACAAATTCCGTACGGGTCGAACTAAAAAATAAAACCGTTTAAAAAGAAATCGAGGGGTAAAGAAAATGTTTTATTTGCGCACCTTTAAAAAAGTAGTAACATGTAAACGCATCCTAAGATTTATTTACAATTTACGTAGAATGCGATAAATTATTTAATTAATTTTCTTAAAGGAGCTTTATATAAACTTTATGTACATTTAAACAGAATAGAAAAACGATGCAATGTAGTGTAGACGCCGCCTTACTGTTCTGTTTTCTCTGCACTGGTAGCAGCTGTTAACTCTCGCCTTTCGAACCCACTTGTCTTTGAGCGTAGACTACATTATTGACAAAGCGCGCATGAGAGCTTATAAAACAGTTCCGCCAACGAAAAGCGGTACTTCGAGTGTTTGTATTGCCAGGTTTATTAACCTCAGGTAAGCACAGCGAGATGGAGCGTGCTCGGATTTACAAGAAAACCGAGGCAAAACGGCCTTAAGCCAACGTCTTCCAACGACCCTCAAAAGATCGTTTTTCCACCTGCACCGGATTTATCCATTCATTTCAATGTCTGTGTTCTATCTGTGTGTATGTCCACAAAATTTTTCCCCGATTTTTTCAGGAGTGATATACACCATGTAAATATCTGATGAAAGTGGACTTCACGGAGTTATTAATCTTTCTATATGCATTAACAATAAGATCCCGGATAAAGTCCACAAAGCCCCGATTGATTGATTTAAAAAAAAATGTAGAAGTGTATTTATTATGTGTTACACACTAAATGACTTCATAAAGCGTAGGAATTACAGCTCCGGAACAATATGTTCGCCTCGAGACTGCATAAATGTTGTTTAAAAGTGAAATTTCAATTCGAAGAAACCTTTTAAATGTTGTAAACATTTTAACGGCTTATTGGCGACTGACATCAGTCGAGTGACTTTAATAAATTTGATATACAGTTAAAAAATACCGTTCTTTTTATATACCTGGTCATAAATGAGAAATAAACGTCTGAGAGTTGGTGGTCTTAATATTACAACAGATGTCCACTGCTGGGCATAGGTCCCGAACACATAGTACCAAAAATTATATTCATTGATATTAAAAAGAAGAAAAAAAAATTATAAATAAACCTGTGATAAAATTGATGTACACGAGAAAATAAATCAATTAAAACTGTAATAGAAATGAATAACTGAAGTGTTTGAGGATGTACAAAAGGAATGGAATGATTGAGAAAGGAATTGTAGAATGATAGAAGGAGGAAAAAAAATACTGTGTACTACGGAAGACGAGAACGAAAATAAAAATTCAAGTTAAAAAATTATTAAGAAATACAAAACCCTGTTCCCAATTAAATAAGGGGTGGAAGGAGAAATCCCCAAAAGCGGAGGCCAACAAAAAAAAGAACACATAATACCAATCGAACCCTTTGGACGTGGCCTGCATTCAATCTTCAGATTACTTGAACAAAGTAATCTGTTTATCTTGTATGTAGAAATCCTAAGCTGTGTTTGTCAGTCTGTGTTCTCCAGTCCAGAACCTTTTGTGTTCTGCGCGGTTCGGTTACTTTCGTTCGTCAACGTTACCAAATCTATTTATTATTGAATGACTAAAACTTGTGAATAATCACTCTTGATGTAAATAGATACAGGCAAACATACATATATGTGTATATATATGTGTGTGTTTGTAATCGAATCAGAAATAAAAGGACCTGTAGATGAAGGAAAGTAACCGGAATGGATCAGCGCGATGGCAAGCTTAAATGGCAGTATGCAGGTAACATAACGCGCAGAACAGTTGGCTGCGATGGCCTTAAGGTGTGATACCAGAAACCGGCAAGATCAGTCTAGGACATCTAATTCCAAAGTGGACAGGTGACCTTATTAATGTCGTCGAAAGGCATTGGATGCAGGTCGATCCAAACTTGTCCTGTTGGAAATCAGTGAAGGCCCTATGTCCAGCTGTGAATGTCCTATGGCTGAAATGATAACAATAAACAATTTCTGTAAATTTGTTTTCACTGTTGTTAATTATGGCTCTATCTAAATGTTTGCTTTAACAAAAATTGAGATTAAAAAAAAACAGAACTGATTCAAAAATTGGCGCGAAAACAAACAAACATGGCGGCCTGTCACTTGTAAATATTTGACGGAACGGACCACGGACCGCGTTAACGGTGAAATGGTAAAGAATTTATCATTTTACAATCGAAAAAATACATAATTTGACAAGCTCGTGCGAGTTTTCAACGTTACAACACCGTAGAAGATATCGCCATTTTGTTGTTAATTAAGAAATGTTTACTTTTATGAGAGTTATATACAGGATGATTTGTTATTGGTGTAATAACTAGATAGGTATATGAAGAACTCATTTTTGCCAATGAATATATGGTACGTATTTGAAAATCATTGATTTCAGAAATAATAAATAATACGATAATACAGGTTGATAAAATAATAGGTGTGAAATATTTTAAGCGGTGAATGTATAAATCATTTGTCACCACAAAATCTTAAACCTTTCACACCTATTTCCACTTACCCTATATAAAGTGATCACTCTGAAATATTTTACAACTATTTATCTATTCTATTGGAATGTTACTAGGAAAATTATGTTATATAGGCTTTCTCTTACTATAATATCATTAAATTATTTATTATTTCTAAAATCATTGTTCATAGCAAATGAGGTACACATTCAACCCTTTAAAACTCTCACGCGTATAACCAATCATCCTGTATATAGCTTACTTAGGCGTCTGTTTAAATTTATTCTGTTAGTTTTAAAAATTACAGTGTTAATGGTGAATTTTATACTTTCACTTGACTTTATAATTGAATAACTTAAAAGTATAGAACAGTTTCTTTAATAAAAGTCGATGGGCATAGAATTGACAAGTATACTTCATAGGTTTAGATACAAAGAGCATATTTTAATTTATACAAACCAATTGTCTGATTAAAAAGCTTATTATTATTGTATTATTATTTTTATTAGTTGATACAACCTATTCGGATGCAGATTTGTTGAGAGCTGGCAAAAACTAAACAATTCCTCTTATACATTATTTTATATTATAATTACGCCTGTTATTCTCAATTTTGAGGCATTTATCTGTACAGGTGGTAGATTCATTTTAAACTCTATAGTTTTTTGCCCTTATCGAATTTTGCTCGTTGCAAACACGGACTAAGGACTTACTCGGAACATGTCTAATCCATAAAAAGGTAATAAAATGATCTCCGAAGTTTAAAACTTTCTTCGTATAATGAGCTTCGGTGTCCGTAGATATTGTGAAGAGTTTAATAGGTTTATTAGGTAATGTTAGAGACAACATAACACCTAAAGAGCTGTAGCACAAAAATTAAAACGCTTGGATGAAAGATAGACACAGTTTATTTTAAAAGTCATCCGTCTACAACTTCAGACACATCAACGCCGTAATAAATTATTAGTCATGCGAATAAAATCATTTTTACATAAAACTCTCACCACTTAAATGTACTTATTAAACATTGATTCAGTATTGATATTAGATAGTCTTTAATTCCTTATTCAATCAGAGCGCTAAAGATTTACTACAAATTCACAAACAACAACACATACGTCATTTGAAGCCGTCCGACTTTTTATAACTTTTAATATTTTTCGGCGTGAGACGCGGTTTTGACAACTGCCTATAAATCATACGCCGCGCGTCCTTAGTTTTTGCGCATGCATAAACTGATGGATTGATAGATAAGCGAAAGCATTTTGACAATTAAGATTGTTTCGATACAATCTCTTAACACTTCTGCTAACTAAGAAAAGGGCCAATATTTAGCCACTTCCGCACATGCAGTGGTAGTCGTGCAACAAAGTGCACCCGCCCGCCAGTTGCTAATACATGCGTATGCGGCTAACAATGCGAAATACACAACTGCCATCGTTAAATCACTCAACACGTGTTTCACCCCTCCACGCGGCATCTTCAAGAGTTATGTTACACCGATTAGTGCCAAACACAGAGTGCACTGCATGTGCGGAAGTGGCTAAATATTGGTCCTTTTCTTATTTAGGGTGGACTTTCGCAAGGTAACGCCTGATTCCATTAAATACTTCTACTAACTATACTTCTCCTTCATTCTCGTGCTTGTACCTCTTGCGACTCTGATGTTGTGACACCGGCAGGCGCTGATGCGAACCGTGTCCTCGGAGCAGCGCTGGCAGGACCTGGCTTCACTGCTCACCATCCCGCCGCCGCCGGAGCAGTACCAGCATTACCACCAGCATCCCCACAATATCAGGTAACTTACGATATACCTCTAGACACTGACAATACCAACCAATATAATGCATATGACAAACGATTGCGAGAGGCAATCTACTACTACCGCCATCTGTCGTCGTATAGCAGATTTATGGGTTATAGATGCAAAAGGTTTAAAATGGTACATGTATAGTTCGTTTATAAGCAAGAAGCCTTAATATTTTACATATAGTTTCAATTACTATATATAAAATTGTCATTCTTAAATATGTTAGATTAATATATTTTTTTTGTAATAAGGGTTGTGACGGTACAATTAATACAACACTACTACTGCATACCTATATAGTACGTAGTATCATTGTAGTGTATGTACTAGTAACTCCAACTCCTTATTATGTCAGGTCCCGGAAGTGGAAATGTCGCCCTAAGCGTTACAAATTAAAGTCAATGACGGATCCCTATTTCAATGAAGTATCCATTTGAAGAAAGGAATAAATACAATTTTTTTGACCACACTTATACTCCCTTAGTGGCGTTTGTTGGAATTTGCAATTTCTGCTTGTTCGAAGTGAAAGACAGCCTTAAAAAATGTATTAGTCAAAGTCAAAAATGCTATATCTCGAGAGGAACTAACAACCAACTCCTACTCCGCTGGCTCAGTGACCCAAAGTGGGTCTTGGCCGCCGAAGCCAGTGACTTCCACTTTCCTCTATCTTGCGCCATCGTCTGCCATTGGTTGACAATCAATTCGCGCAAGTCTGCCTCAACGCGATCGATCCAGCGATACCTGGGTCTACCCAATGGTCTTCGACCCCTCGGTTTTTCCAGGTACGCTACCTTCACGCTCCGATCCGATCCCATTCGCTCCAAGTTCCACAACAACCAACTCAGTGTTTGTAAATTATTGTTAGATAATTTATTGATGATTGAATAACAAATTTTGTTTTGCTTAAAAATAGAACAATTCATTTTCAAACATACTCTAAACGTACTCTGAAATGGAGTAATATAGCCTTTATGCAGAGCCTGTACTTAGTAAGTGTCTTAAATTAACTGAATAATAAATTTAGTAGGTAGTTTGTTATAAAATCGCATATATTGACAAACTTTATACAGCCTTATATCTAGAAGACCAAATTTTGTTTTATTCCTAATATTACCTTGATAGAGATGGCTTTTGATCAGAAATTACTAGAATTTTTAGGTACATAAATATAGGTCTGTGGGAGGACCGATATTTATCTATGTTATAACGAAAAGCGTGGAAACAGTATAACGATGTATAAAAAACATACAGCGCCATCTAGTATGCAATAGAGGAACTTCATATGTCTTATTAACAATTCTTTATTACATTTAAATTTATATTAAATAACTTTTCTCTTACGTTCCAGTGGCCATGGCGCGCCGTCGGGATACGCTCCAAATTACCACGCGCCCATCGCTCCGGTACCCGAAAAACACCCTGACGCATATGGTGAGTGTACAATCCACACATTATTATTTTTTTCTTTATATATACTTATTTAACCTCGTTTCAGCCCATGAAAGCCTACTGCAAAGCATAGACCTCCTCCAAAAACATATATAAGAGGGGATATAACATAATCGCCACTCTTGTCAGGCAGGTTAGCGATCGCAATGTGCTATTATGACATCGCCTTAATGATGAGCGACGACAACCTTCGTCCATCATTCTTATAGTTTGCTCGCAGGGTGGTGAACAATACTGTTAATAGGAATAAAATAGTATAGATAAGTAGGTACCAATTAAACTGCACATAAAATAACTAGTCAATTAATAATAGGAAAATAGACTATAATAGAATAAGAAAAGTGTAGTAATGTATTAAAAAAGTCAAACCCAAAAAAAGAAAACTGGATAGGATAAGTAATAAAATAAAGAATAAAAGAAATGTACCTAGCCACCTAAGAGTAATAAGATGATGGAAGGAAGGCGATGAAAGCAAGAAGGAATGAAAGAACAAAAAAAATACAAGATATTGTGAAGGATAAAAGGTAAGAATAAAAGAAATTGAGATGTATGAAAGTGAGTGAAGAATAAAGATAAAATAATTGGATAACTCATTTTGTAAATAAGGTCCCTGATCCCAACAAATTAGGGGTACGAGAGGCCCCGAATAGCGGGGACCATAGAAAAAAATGTGCTATTATGATACGCAGTAGACGCTGATGCCCATCCTCTGGAAACTTATCTGTGTGGATTGACACTGCTCACAGATAGTGAGCAGTGTCACAGTGTACTTTCAGCTTCGTAGAGCGTTATCTCTGTCGCACGAAATACGATTGATAAAACGTCACAGATAATGTGGGACAGAGATAGTGATCTACGAAGCCGAAATTAACCGATTGTCTCTTTCAATAGGTCGATTTCCAATATATGTCGCCTGGTACTGTACTTTAAAATGGGTTGTAAAAGGGAAAGAGGTTAAATCGAAACCATTTCTTAACCGGTAAGCATAGGGTGATCACAGACAAAAATTGTTTATTGACGAGGATTTTTTTACTAAAGCAGAATTAATGTTTTAATTTCTTAAAAAAATGTATGTATACCTTCATTCATAAGTACAGTAATCACTGAGAACTACGTGGAGTTGTTTTATATATACATACATAGATAACTTAAATATTGATCACTACATTCAGACGAGATATTCTCACTTCATCTGACATCCTATATCATTGTTTCTCAACGTGGGGCCCACGCCCCAGAATGGGACAATTTGAAATTTAACTCTACAAGAGTTTCCCTTTTCTCTTTAATGTCAAATATATGGACATATGGAGGTGCAAGAATTTTAGAAAAGCTAAAGTAGGGTATGGCACAAAAAAGGTTGAGAATCTCTGCCCTATATCATAAAATGCAATGAATAACTGACATCCACGTTTATTGTTATCTCCTGGTCTACCTGCAGGTGCAGCAGCTCCTATGGAAGGCGCATATAAAGTGGAATCTGCCCATCATCCACAACAACATGATGGTCTCTACTACCAGGTGAGTTTGAAACCAAATATATAGAACTTCAGGATCTTCTGAAAGTAAAACACGATCAGAGAGCTGCCATGATCCTAATTCCAGAGGAGACAAATATTTGGGGCTTTTCATAAAATACGCTTCGAAGCGGGATGAGATTACTTAGTGTGACAAGAAAGACTCGGAAGGTCTAAAGGATATTAACGTAACAACTTTAATGTCGATTAAAAACATCCTAGGATATTTCAGAAACTTTTCCACATTGAAACAATAAATAAAAATTTATTCACAAATATTTATGTTATTATCATTTTTCTCCAAGGCAGGGAGTGATTTAGAAATGTGAAATTTCCCAGAGACAGTTTTTATTAACGGCTCCTTGGAAAAGACTAAGAAAATATAAATAAGTAATAGAAAATAGCTTTTCTTTTAAGATTCAACAAATTTATATGTTTGTTTTTTTTTTTTTGTATTTGGTTGCATTTGGCTAGTAACGTTTCGGTAGGTAAATTTGGTTAGTCAGCTATTATATAAATGTATTTCCACAGAACTCTACCGCAGAGATGGTGCCGCCGAATAACAACCAAGACGGTTTTCTGCAGTCCATCCTCAACGACGAAGATCTCCAGCTCATGGATATGGCGATGAACGAAGGTAAGCTTCACTTTGTTACATGGCTTTTTATAATTTAGCTGCACCAAAATGTAGCAATGGAGAGGGTTATGCTTGGAACTTCGCTGCGAGTTTGAGGAATGGTGATATCCGCGGGTAAACCTAGGTCACCGATGTAGCTCGAAGATATTCGCATCTGAAATGGCAGTTGGCGGAGCATATCACTCTTGCAACCGGCGCCAGTTAGGATCGAAAGTTTCTGGAATGGCTACCAATAGTCATTAGACATGACGTAGGTTGGTCCTATACTAGGTGGACCTATGACATAGTTATGATGGTGACAAGACGCTGGCAGCGGAAGACTGGTCATCATAGAGATCCTTGTAGAAGACTTGGGCAGTAAGGCAGTGAGCCAAAATGATGATATCTAATCAAACAAATGAATTCTACCCTCGGATTTATCCCTATCTTTCCTTTTATGCGTACTATGGGATAATAAGTAAAACTATATACCCAGGAAATATCGAAAATATAAAAAAATCGTTTTTCGTAACTTTAATATTATTTTTATAAGGACTAAATCATTTAATTCAATCTTATTATAAGATATAAAATATACTTTAATATATTCAAGATATAGAAAATAGTTTACTTCGAGTATTACCTTACAAAGCAGTAGAAGGGAGAAAGTGCAAAGAATTAAGAACTAATTTTAGTGTGCCCCTACAATGTGACATAACCAGACCTGTTTACACCAATAAACTACTTTTTTATGACGAAAAGTCACTTGATTTTTTGCCATTTATGTCTATCTAGTTTGAGGAAGCAAAGCGCGCAAAGACACTTAGAGTAAATATGATTTACGTAACAAACATCAAGGCGTCAATTATTATTATTATAATTGAATTAGAACATAGACAAGATCTATGATCGGTTTGACGGACGCGGTATGAAGTGACCAGACTTCGGCCCCTAGAAGAGACCTCGTAGTAAACCGTTAGACCACATGCAATATTACTAGATAAGCAGACTGCCGAGCTCTGTGATCGCTTAGCACAGAGTTCCCCAACCCCTTGCCATGTTTTTCCGTGTTGGGTAGACCCCCTACTTACCTGATATTGATTTCCTGTAAATTTCTAACTGTAGTGAAGTTTAGTGTTAAAAACTTAATGTAAAAACACATGTTAATTTAAACATTTATTAATTGAATTTAAATTAAAACTACTCAAAATAAAATTTTGTATCTGTTATGTAAAATATACGTAACATTAAATAAACTATAAATAAAATAACATAAGCAATAATTTTTTTACTTCATAGTAGGTACTTTTATAAATAATGTAAATGTTTTGATATTATAAGATAGTATGATGTAAGTAAAGTAGGTACTATCAGTGTATGTGTTGAGATCACCTATCGTGGACCCCCATTTTCATTTTATGGACCCCCAAATTTTTTCTGCTGACGTAGACCCCTTGCAGGTTGTCATAGACCCCTAAGGGTCGATATAGACCACTTTGGCTTGAGCTGTCAATCTTAATATTAGCATTAAAGGAGACCTGTGTGGGCTGAACCTTGACTTGGTCGATCACTATTGCCTTACTGACATTACTACCGCCCAAAACGTTAGCGCTGAAAGTATTAAAAGAAAGTCCAGGAATATTATCTACAATTGGAAAAGATTTGTTTGAGTGGTAACGATTTTTAAATGCTTGGAGCCGAGAACAACAATCTTGTTTTGATTTTTCATCTACAGCCTCACAGAACACAGTAACAAATCTTAATGTTTTACTAGATGTGGAATTAGACAGCCTTGCAAAAGTGACTTGACCAAACCAATGATGGAGGAGACATTGAACATACAGGCAATTTATATCACGGAAACTATCCAGATCTTTTACGATACTGTGTGATTGTTTATATGTGTAAAGCATTTCTTATTTTTTCTTATGTATAGTAATATATGTACACCCTAAACTGCCCTCTCCTTCATGTCTCTCATCTCCATGAAAAGGTTGTCTGGTAGAGGTCACCTTGCGATAAGACCGCTTCTTGTACCTGTATATGAATTGTTTCTTTTTTTTAGTTATTATCTATGATGTACAAGAACGTGTAAATAAATAAAAGCTTCAAAGAGGCGAATATATATATATATATATATATATATATATATATATATATATATATATATATATATATATTTACTATGAATGTATGACACACCCTAAAAAAGCAATGATTTCAGAAATAATAAATAACGTTATAATAATATAATTAGAAAATTGTTTCAAAATCCGGGTTACTAGGTATTAAAATGTTATTATTTTTGGACAAAAAGTGCTTTCATATTTTATGAAAATACAAGACAAAGTTTTTGAAAGTTTAAATAAATTTAACTACAGTATTGTTATGTATGGGTATGTAGAAACTGTACTATAAAGAGCAGTGTTTCCCAACCTTTTTTGCGCCATGCCAATCCTAAGCATTTCTTAAATTCTTACACCCCCTTGTAAATACATAATTTGTATACAAAAGCCAAAGGGTTAATCTCGTGTCGCGTTAATTTCGGAATTGCCGCCTTAAAGAAACAAATTGCCACCCTGTGGGACATGCACCTTTCGTTGAGAATACACTTTCTTTTAACTCTCGTTGAAACCTAAAAGCCTCCAAAATGTTCTCCTCGTATCGCTTTTATGACGAATTGAATGGTAGAAATTTCGTTCTTTTATGAATTGACCAATTATATATCAGCAAGCATCGAAATATCTGTAACTTTTTTTATATCTGCCAATGAGAGTTTTTCAAACCAAATATGGTTCGGAAGCTATAGCCGTGTGTATGAGCAGTGGAAAATCGACCTTAAACTCTCACACGTAAGGTCCGACTTCGCTCGTCACGTTAAATACCCTAAGTATACTTTTATTTTCCATCGCTGTCTTTCGTAAATCGACGCATTAGTGCACACGACGTTATTGCAATTAACCCGGGTCTTGTTTAGTTTAGTCTGACCTATCCCCGGCAACGTTCTAGTCACACGTGATCCACTTTTCATCACCAGTTGGCAATCTCTACAAAGCAGTTCAATTTCATTACGTCTTAATAAATAATCACAATCACACGATTCATTAGTTTTTGTTCACTGAACTCGTATGTTACTAAATATCGAGCCACTTCTGTATATAGATTTTTCAAATAAATCAAAATTGTTTTGTGGTCAATTTTCAAGTTCTTTAGCTTCGTTGTAATTGCTTATATGTTGTTGTTAATTTATATATAAAAGGCATTCAATATTAATCGCAATTTGGCGACCATACCGAGGTTCCACTTCTATATAAAAGTCACAAGATTTAAAACGGTACAACGAACTAACATTGCATTAGGTCCCACAAGCGTCATTATTGCTTCTTGTATTACATTTTTTCTTAAGTAACATTTAAAAAAAAATTTCGAATTTCTTCATGTAATTCGCTCATTTTGACAGCAAAAAAAAACAGATAATAACAAAATTTTAATACCTTGGCTTCTTTTATTTAAAAAGACCATTTTAATGTCATCAAAACCAGCCATACAAATAGTACAGCCAAAGAGATCTTATTACAAGTTTATACGTACTATCTATGAAAAAACGTACTTCCCCACTTTATATAGATAGATAGATAACAAATAATCTCTTCGATTATTTATTTATTTAATCTTTATTGTACATAGAATATTAAAAGAATTCAAATGAAATTATTTTGTTTACACGTACATTTAAAAGGTAATAAATAAAGTACATGATATTAAAACTCGTAAATATGTAAACAGGTGGATATCTGATGCGTAGTATATTTTATCTTGACGTAGCTATTTCAATAAACAACCCCATATTTATTTTCAACTCAGTCTGATTCCAATTTAAAGATATGTCTGGTGGTTGAATTAGCTAAAAATCAAACTTAAACCAATGACATAGAGTCTAATTTAAAATGTGGCTTTACCAATGATATTATAGCTATAGGCAATGTTCAGGTTACATTGCGAAGGAACAAATAACCGTTGAGGCCGTAAGGTTTTGGAAATGGAGACCAGGGACTAGTTTACGCAGCGTTTGACCTCCGTCCACAGTGTGGATGTCCAAGTGTCAAGGATGGATGACATTTAAAACAGTCGGAAGAAGCTGGTAAGTCTTTGTTCCGAAGTGAACATCCTACGACTGACATGATGTTCAAAACGACTAAACAAATTTAGCTATTTTTTTTGTGTTTTTGCTAAGGAAGAAAGAAAAAGGAAAGAATTTTTTCCTAAATTGCTAAACAAAAAAAAATTACTCCTTTTCTTGTCATGCAACCATATACAGAGGTGTTCCATATTGTACGAATATTAAAATAAAAAACAGGGCGGTTACGGATGTATGGAAGCAAAATATATCGTGTTATATAACTACAAGGTTGTATAACCAACTTTTGGGTGGACACCTTACTTGCCGGTGTATGATTTTCATTCCAGAACAATAATGCCACAGCGGTCATCTGGTCTGTGCGCTATGTGGTCTGATCAATGCTATTTCAGCTTCCAATCCCCTGGACTAAATAGGTTACTTTCATTCGTTTACGGATTTCTTCATTCCTAATTCCAACTGGTAGAGAAACCTTGAACATTGCCTTCTCTAAGGTTCGTTCAGCGACTACGTGCTTGTCAAGAAGCCTTGAAGTGAGAGAACCACATTTCAATGCCTAAGTCATCATTGGTAAATTTGGCCATAGCAAAACTTGCCAATTCTTAATTATTCAGCTACCTTCGTTCGTTTACAGACCTTCCCATTGATCTCGTAGAGAATTCCGATGTATCCAGTTTCGCGTTATAATCGCGAAATTAGTTTTATTACTTAGCAATAGTCTTATTACTTGCCGCAGTACGAAGTCGTAGCGGCTAATGTAAAATATAATGAGGAAAATACAGCGCGATGATCTTATCAAGCGCTTGACCCAGCCTGAGTTTTGAATGTGTTTAGTTGTCCGCCGCGCATGCGTACAAATGGCCGCCAAAATGGACGCCGCCGTGAGACTGGTTCGACTGTCGACCGATATAAATCGACAATAAATCATCACAAGCGCATCTCGTCTGTGTTTATTATATTTATCTTTACTCGGCAGACGTGATAAGCTCTATTTGCTGTAGAAAAGACTTTATTACACCCTGTTGCAATTACATTAGTTCACATTCAGTTTCGCGCGCAAACTGTTAACTGTCAAATTGTGTTTTTTTTTCGAACACCAGTGTTTCGTTTAGAAATAAACAAATTTAAAAGGAGTTTATATATAATTGTTTTTTGTTTTTGACTTTCGTTGTTTATATGACATCAAGATGGGAATTTTTTCGTACGTATATAGACTATTTGTAATGCAGAATATTGTTTACAAGTAGTTCTATTTATAACTGGAGTGAAGTGAAAATTATACAGGCAAAAGTGTAATAACTTTGTCAAATTGTGAGACATTAAAAGGACTTTTTTTACTTTTTGAAGTGGTCATTAGTGATTGAGAAGTGTTTCTACAATTCGCGTTCGGGTGAAGGTTTGAGATATTGTAAATAAAAAGCCTACATATGCCATACTTTCTGAACAACCGCATGGTGAAGACAAGAAAGGTGCATAACTCGGATTGCTGCTTTTGTCTGTGCCGGTTCTGCTGCGCCCTGAGACGACAGAGAACTAGATGTGACTCGCTGACCAAGGTCCCCGTGTCCGTGCTTAAAAGATATAACTTTTGTCTATGGTCTTTCAAATACAGAATGGAGTTCGATATAGAGATTTGAAACGGCTGTTTGTGCGTAACGGAAATTCACCAAGGACGTCTCTAGATTCTATTTTCGAATGAGATAACGTGATATCAGAGACAAAGGAAAGTCGAGTGGTTGTTTGTGCAGGGATTAGAAACTGGAATCCATGATTGCGATAAATATATATGTTTGAGTAGGCTGATAGAGATTTTCTAATGAACGCTGACGCATGGAATATAGCTCGACCGCTGCTCCTCGCGTTGGGCGGAATATGTTTGTAAACATACCGATGAACGAATGAAAATGATTTATCAATTATCTTTGTCATAGATAAACCTCAACTTTACCCTCCTTTTTCATTGGACGCGATAGTAATGATTACATCATAATTTATCATTTTAATCGTCCGACTACCAAAAAAAGCCACAGACTAAATATATCCACTGGTAAAGGTCTATGATTTAACATAAAAACGTTAAAAAAAATATAAAGGATCGCGACGATAATTGCGGATTTAAAATGGATCTGACGGTAGCACGGTATCCGTTTCCGTCGCCATCTTTTTATCCGATGTCTTCGTATATGGGCCCGGTACTGCATCCGCACTACGTCAGCATGTATTATAAATACTACGACGGTGAGTGTTCAGAAAATATCTACTTTAAATATTTACTTTTGATACAGATAAAAAAGGTGCGATCGTGATAAGATTCACTTATAAAAAATAATTCGTGTTGACTTTTGTTCTTGACGCCATAATTATGTTATTTTAAGTACTATGTATACATTTCAAAAATTTCATTGCATTCAAAAATAATAACCACAATTTCTCAATTGCTCACAATTTTTTCGCTTTTTATATTATTGTGCATGTAGGATGATTTACAGTGACTTTTGTACGCCAGAGAGAATGCCAAGAAAGCCTAATTTGATAGAAATTAAAATCAGAGATCAAACTCTCCTATTATGGCATGCTTGAGAAGAGCCCACAAATTTAAACGGTTTTTTTGAAGCAATTTACAAGCTTTTTAATTACAACGCCGGTGTACTATATTATACAATTTCGTAAAATAACTGCATATAAATGAAAATATCTATCTATAACAGTAGTACAATTATACCGGTTGAACATTGCGTACGTTTAACGCATGTTCCGTGAAAAAAAAAAAACTCGTGTATTTAAAAATGATATTACTCAATGCGTGATATGTCTTAGTCATGATGACTTGCGAATTTAAAAAAAAAAACGTGCTGTCATGCTTATGAACGCGCGAACGGTACGTGACGGCTGTCATATTTGTTTTATCATGTTTGCGATGCGAAAAATAAGTAAATTTCTGCCACAATCATGTTAAGTTGTGATTTCACTATCTTATCAGTATCGGGTATTTGTGGACTCGAAGTTATCGAGGAAAATGTGTTAAAATATTGCTAACCACAAAACGTTTTTGCGTCATTCGTTCAATTTTAAATGAATCGCTAATTTCATAGATTATTTTTTTTTGTGCGATATCCATTTCATTCTTTTTAAATTTTAATTCTAAAATTCTTTATTCAAAATAGTTTATATTACATCTGTTACGTCAAGATTAGTATAATACGATAAAAAGAGGGTAATGAATCATCACGTAAAATGACACATACTATGCAAAATCAATCACAAGAAATTTGAATTTATAGTCTTTAAGTACCACAAGATGGATAATATATCTTATTTACGTCGTCTTTTCTGATGATAACGTGAGAAGAACAGGCAATATGAAGTTATACAAATAATAAGTTTTAAAATAACATGAATATGAACATAATAACCAAGATGTACTATCTTCTACGACGTAATTTTCAGTGCAGTAACCCTAAGCACACAAATATCTTTGATATATGGTTTACTCTTAGGTACACAAAATGTTTTTAGATTCTGGTGTTTATATTACGTATATAACAATCATTGGGATAGTCGGTAATGTATTTCTGGACCAACAATAGATTTAAATAAAAAAACATTCTAGACTGCTATATCAAAACTCGATAAATAAATTCACTGCAGCAATTGTTGAATGTCCGTGGCGTCATTTAGGAAAATCCATGTTTTTCACATGGTCAATTGTTCGACTTTTTCCGTGTTTGAAGGCATTGATGCTATATATACGATTCACAAAATGTGTCAAAAACCATTACAATAAACATAAATCTTTAATTATTCATAATTAAGACGAGACAAAATAAAGTCACCCAGAGATCAATATAGTTATGCTGGAGTTTCGTTGCTAAATTGAATCAGATGATGAATGAGAAAATTCGAAGAACCAAGGTCATCGACAGAAGAATTGCTTATCTGTAGTGGCAGTAAAGGGTACAACGTTCGTACATGCCCAAAGGTCCCCTCACTACTCAGATCGACAATGTAGTTACGGTCGCGTGAGTCGCTGGTTGCTGGTAGCGCAAAATCGGTAATTGTGATCTTTGAGGGAGGCCTATATCTTGAGTGGGCGTGTCGGCTGAAAAGAAAACCGACAGCGTCTAGGTCATCTAGTACGATGGTGAAATTGTATACCATGATTACCCTGAAATATGTAAATTTTCGTTGGACTGCGACAGACCTAGCTCTACAAAGTCTGCAAGGACAGATGATAGTAAACAAATATTGTAACTATCCAATTATAAAATCGTTTTACTTGCTATTAACATAACTTTATTTATTGCCGATGCCATTGATTTTTGGTTGGGCATGTCATACATTAACTGTAAGAAAATGAGCCTCCATTCACACTTCCAAAGCTTTTTCTTCCAACGTCCGATACGCAAACGGCGTCGGCCGCCCGACGAGATCCGAGATTGGATCAGTATCCTTCCTTAGATTGCCGAGTGGTCCACGCTGCCTTCTAGTTCTCACTCCACACGCACTACACCAGACATCATCACTGACACGACCAGGCAAGCTTCGTCGTAACTGCTTCAACCTCCATCAAAGTAACAAATGCAGGTTCTAAAACACAAATGCTTTAGTTTGTAGTACAGTTCACGGAACCTTCCGCTCCGTGAACTCATATCCGAGATGTAAAAACCTCAGAGCTAGCAGTATTATCTTTATCGAAACAACAGAGAATATATAGCTTTTTTGCTTATAATCATTTCACCTGTATAGACCGTGAATATAAAGTATCATGATGATTATTATTAAGCAAATGTAAACATTCGTTTACGACGGTCATTGTTATCGTTTCATGGAATGACTCGGTGAATGTTCGCGGACTTATCTTATACGAAGATAAGGTACCTTTGTACCTTATGATATTTTGTTTTACCTTAGGATGACTATTTTAAAATACGCTAATACAAAGACCGGCAAGTGCTGTGTGGTAGGTCCACATGTAAGGTTTACATATAATCGAAGTTGAATACAGGTCAAATTAATTATAGAAGCCTTTGTCAGTCAGTGGATGAAGAAACAAAAATATGCCATCATGTTTATATGAATGTTGCGTGGTCCTTGTTACAGCTCTATTGCCATCTTTCTCTTTCCGAGTCAATTCGCACGCAAAGATTCCTTACGGTCTCATTAATCCTGATTATGGGCAACTGAACGGTTTTACATGAAACGTAATTACTGAATCATCATGCAATAAATTTGAAATTCAAATTTTTAATGTCTTATATCAAATAAGCGTTTACATGCCGTTTTGAAACATTAATTTCAACAGAATTAATGTCAGTGTAATTAGTAAGTTAGTAAGTTACCAGCGGTTTTCCTGAGAGTCAGAAAGAAACTCAACAGTTGCTTTTAAAAAGTTTATTAAACAAAAACTTATAAAAGTACGAAAGTGACCACAAAATAAAAAACCTGTCCGAGTTCGTTGTTTATAAGATTAAAGCGCGTTTGAACTGTTGTAACTTTGAAGGATGCCATTATAGGGGATATCAATTTGATTCCTGTTTGCATCAAATTAGATTCTTCTTACATTCTTCTCATGCTCTTGATCTAAATTTCTAGGAAGAGATCTAAGTAAAGCGTCATTGTGCCACGATAAACATTGAAACCTTATTATAATAAAATTAATTATATTTACATAACAAATGAAATTATATTCATCGTCATGTCCGCCCATAGGCTCACATTGCAAAGCATAGACTTCCCCCAAAGATATCTATGGATGGTTACACCATAGGCAGTTTTAGCGATCGCAGAGTCGATTATGGTATGCAGAAGAGGTTGTTGCCAGTTCTTAGGAAACATGTCAGTGTGCAATCCTATGTAATTGCATAAAATGTGAAATATGTAAGATGTAACCCCGAAATCGAATCTGCAACCTACAGTCGCAAATCTAACTCCCCTAATAAAATCTTCTGCTTAACAAAACCCTAGAGTGTGTCTCGTAGAATGAACTAAGTTGAAATAATACTTGACTTGCGTGCGTTAGACTGTACTGAAAGTTAAGGAAAATAAAAGTATTGAAACAGTTATGATGTAGTCAATTTTAAGTTTAAATTTAGAACTAATTTAACAGTTGTTTTGTGACGGTTTTTAGGGTCGTAATAGTTAAAAATTTTTCTTTTAATACAATTTATGTTTGTTACATAAATATTGCTACATGTAGAAACTGTACTATCTATCGAATACCGTTCGTATTGGAGGCAATGATGTAGCAAATTTACTCGTTTAAATATAGTCGATAGGTATTTAATGGATTCAGGCGTTACATTGCGGAAGTCCATCCTAGTCCACCGAGACTCGGTGTTTAGCACTAATCGGTGTAACAACTCCTGAAGATGCCCCGTGGAGGGGTGAAACACGTGTTGAGTGAATTTACGGTGGCGGTTGTGTAGTTGACATTGTCTGTCGCATGCGCATTTACGAGCGGGCTGGCGGGCGGTGCACTTTCATGCACGACAACCACTGCATGTGCGGAAGTGGCTAAATATTGGTCCTTTCTTATATAGTCGATAGGTGTTTAAATTTAGAAGTTTGAACTCCCCTGAAATTGTTTAAAGGCGCACCTAGATCCACCTAGTAATATCGCATTGTGAAATTATCTTTTTAAAATGACTTTTTATACAGTCCTCTGACCTCATTAACAAATGATAAAAAGTGCAAGAACCACATAAATAGACAACGCGATATAAACAAAAATAAATTTGATAACGTAAATTAAAAAAGAGATATCCGATTCGTAGTTTACTAGAGGCATTACAAGCAATATTTTTGTAATGATGACGAGCATTTTTTGACTTGTATGTGTTAGATTTTACTGGTAATGTGGTCATATGTCGGGTACTCATTGATTCTTGATATATATATATATATATATGTATATATATATATATATATAAATTTTATAGCCCCCCCTATTAGGGGTCTTTCGTACACCTAACTGATCTATGGGTTAGGGATTTTTATTTTCTTTTCATTATTTTTTTCTTCTATTCCATTTTCCCTCGTGGTGGTGAAATGAAATAAACGGATGCAATTGAGAAAACCCTGATTCCAAACCCTAATTCTTTTTCCAATACCTTATATATTATCTATAATATATTATGTATCTTAGTATGTTATATATTTTTATTTTACTTGGACTACACTGTCGAAGGGACTTCTCTGCGGGTTCGTGGCGCAAAGGGGTTTAGCCTAGATCTCATATAGATATTGAAGGACTCCCACGGAGCCTTCGCTCAAACCTCCATGTTCTACTATATTACTGAAATGAGAGACCACCAACCTCTTTCATTACTTAAGCGGGTGCTCAGTGGAGTGGCCTGATCGAAGACGTTTCAACTAAGCGGTGCTTTTATATGCGATTACCTGCATCAAAGGATAGCGCGAGGCAATCTGCTACTCGCGCCATCTATTGTCGCAGTCGTAATTAACATTCCAAATGGTCGTATTGGAAATAAATAGGAGAGGCCTACGTCCAGCTGTGGATTACCTTAGTGTAATGAGTCAATCATCAATAACAAATTATAATTTAATTTTCATCAAAAAATTGTAATAAATATAAAATCAAAAACAATAAAGTTATGCAATTTTTAAATTATTTATTCAATATACGCTGGTCTACATATCTAATTGACGTCAAGTCGAGTCGAACATCTTTCGAAAGAAACTTATCGGAAATATATGTTTATAAGAATATGATAGTATATATTTAATTAATAAACATTGATATAGCCTTGAGTCAGGTGCATATACCGAGTGTGATATCTTCTATGAAGTCGTTTAGTTTGGTAAATATATTTTTTTATAATTCAGTAATAGCAGTTTTGTTTACATTATCTGTGATCCTATTGTAAAAGTTGACATTGCAAGAGTCCACGAAATTTGTTATTGCATCTGGTATTTATATTAAAACTTCAACTTTTTTGCAAAACATCGTTCCCGCAAACGTTGTTTTGCAAAAAAAAAATAGGGTTTTAATTAACAAAAAAAATAAGGGTTGATCGTAGAGGGGTGAAAATTTAAGGTTGTATGTATTTTTGTATGCTGTATCATAATAAAATAAAAACCAAAAAAATTGTCTAAAAAATAAAAAAATAATTTAGGGGTGGACCACCCTTGTCACTTAGGGGTATGAAAAATAGATAGTAGCCGATTCTCAGATCTACTGAATACGCATATAAAATTTGGTAAAAGTCGGTCAAGCTGTTTAGGCGGAGTTCAAGTTCGAACACCGTGACACGAGAATTTTATATAACATATATATATTAGATTTTCATATTTGTTTCAGGGATGTACACAATGAGGATGTTGGACAGCGCGCCTCACATTCCTCCACACGTCCCTCCTCACAATCACTCCCATATGACGATGACGGCAGGTAAGAATTAAGTAATTAGTGACTCCTATGTCTTAATTACATTGCCATGTTCCTAGTTCATAAGGCATTTCTCTTCTCTTCTATTTTATAACATCATAAAAATAACGATGTACATATGTTTAACACTTGAAATAAAGATATGCTTGTTATACCTTCATCTAAGATATTTATGGGGAAATCTCATAATCGCCACACTTGGCAGGCGGTTTGGTAGTTTGGTATTAAGGTACGCAGACGACTATGCTGAACATATTCTATTAAAAGTATGAATCATATAAGATTATATATCCCGAGAATCGAACCCGTGATCTATAATCGCAAGTCACAGACCTTTACCACTGAGCTAACACTGCTCAATTTAGATTTGAGCAAATCGAGAACTATGTGAGGATTGATTTTTTTTTTTGAAGAATGCCATTGTGTATAATTATTTTAGTTTCTATCCAACTGGGTTCATGAATCACGAGTGATTTGTATAAATGATCCAGAATAATAGGTGGTGCAAAAGTAATGTCATAATGTAAACGGCCTAATAAATATTTATGTACATGTGTGTATATTTATATAAGTACACATGTGTGTGTGTGTGTGCGTGCGTGCGTGCGTGCGTGCGTGCGTGCGTGCATGCGTGTGTGTGTGTGTGTGTGGTTATCTGTATTGTAAATATGTGCACAGTGACATTCGGCGCCATTATTGAAAATTAAGACACCTTTACATTATTCTTGATTATGTATCATGTATTACTTGTATGCCTTATCATTTCCCTTTCAATTCTACTTTATTAATAAAGATGTTCATATATAAAAAAAAACTACTTATTTTGATACGTTTTCTTTGTAAATGATTTATAACTTTTTGGAAATTAACGATTCGTAATTCTTTTACTTGGATTGGTAATAGAAGTAAAATTCTTAAAAGTGTCAATGTATAGTTTACTTTCTGTCAATTAATATACGACATTCTTTATTCAAATATCAATGGTTATATAAACAATAAATCTATAGTAATAAAACGTTTTCAAAATTCTGATCACTTGCATTTTAATCGAGTGCAAGTGTGATTATACAGGATGATTGTAATTAGCGTTTCACAGCTTAATACCACCAGTCGTTCGTGTTAGATAACGCCGTGTGATCTGATCGTCTGTTAAAAGTGACACATGTTAAAATAATTTTCTAATAATTAATCATCCATTCTCGGGGATTCACCTAATCTATCACAAAATGGAAACTAATGCGTCATGTTCACTGATAACGTCACCGCTTCATTGAACACCTGACTGAATTGTATTTACTGTTCATGAATAAAAAAATATTCAATTATAGGATAAATGAAATTGTTCTAAAGTCCTTTTTATTTAAATAATTTGTGTTCCTTTTAATACATAGATGTTTTCCTTTTAAATTGTTACTTGATTGAATAATTGCATAATTATTAGAATTCTTCATATAAATTGAAGGATTCGAGAGATTAATGACGTCGTTTATAATAATAATACATATTTATTGCACGCAACAATAACAGTAATTTATTTTATGAAAAAAATAAACACAAATATTAAATACATACACATGAAATAATGTCTTGATTGCTCCGAATGGAATAGTATCCGTGTATGTATGTATGAGTTTGTCTGTGTTTTGTATATGTATGCAAACGGAGCCTTTCATTATTCATCATTACTCCTGCCGTGCAGAATTTAAGGAAGAACTCTCTGCGTTCCTTGTCCTTCATAATGGAGGCGACTGTGGCCTCCTCGATCCTTACACCTGACCGGCACTCGGCACGGAGCCTTCCAAATGCGGGGATTCTGCTACCAGGTGGATCTCGGTCTGGTCTACACCCGGTTCACGGAAGCACGAGGGATCCTCCTTGAGCTTAAACCTATGGAGGTACTCAGAGAACCCCCCGTGCCCCGTGAACAGCTGGACCAAGACCGTGTCCACCTCCATGCTGCAGAGCGCGCAATAGGCCGCGACGGCATCCGGGAAGAACTTCCTCGTTGTCGAAGCCGTCGTTCCTTCCATATACCTCCTATTTCATTCGTCAAGCGTTCCCAGCCTAAGCTGCCGCTTGACAAATGAGATGGAGCATTCCTCGTACGCTGGTCGTCTTCTCTTTTACTCTTTAGGGCCGCGTCCTTGGCCAATTGGTCCGCCCTCTCGTTTCCCTCCGTCCCCGCGTGCGCTTTCACCCAGTAAAATCTAACACTCTTACTATTCTCTCTTGCTTTCATACAATTCTCTTTTACTCTTACCGCTAAGGGATGGAGGGTGCCCGATCTTGCGACTGTGCAGCCTCCTCGCCTTGCTTCAGGCAGGAGAATTCCATACCAAGCTGACCCGCCAACTCGGCGGCTGGCCCCTTTGATGGAACTCGGGTTCGATCCCTACATGCGATACCAGTTCGTAGAGCCTTTGAATTGCGTTTAGCGCCTGGTCTTTAATCTCTGTTGGCATGTTCGCGCTTCCTTTACGCGGTCCGCGCCGGCAGGTTTGTCCCCTTTCGGGGATTCTCCAGCCCTCACAGCCGCTGGCGCAGGCTCCACCGTCTTTGGCACCGTACGCGGCCTCACTTTTCCTCCTTTCCAGTGCGAAGATCCGGGGGTAGGTCCTGGGTATACCACCTTTCCCTGACTCCTGCTGCCTCACACTTTTTTTGACGCTTCGAATCGGCGACGAGCTCACCCGGGCCTGCGCCACGTGCGCCTGCTTGACTCACGTCGCCCGATTCAGTTGTCTTCTTGGGAGTCCTGATCATGGTGGGGTGTACTAGCGTACTCTTTTAAAAATAAATTTATTTGTTCGATATTTTTGGATATGTCTGTCTGGGTTACTTTTTACTTTTATCAATACCCGTCGGGGAAATTATTTTGTTAAGAGGGTACTTTTATGTTCCAAGTACCGTACTTGTCTTATATCTAGATTTAATAGGCTACTTTTTACCTAATATCACTTTCCTTAATCTAAATCAATAGGGCAATTCTTAAAAAGTAAAATCTTAATATCTATGCAAATATGTGCTTTGAAACAACTTAATTCTAGGGCAAAAGGGCCTTACTTGTTAAAACTTAAAAGTCTTATGACTACTTATAGCTAATCTTATTTACTATGAGGCGGGTCAATAGACACTCACCCTCGTTGGAAGATGTTTAGGATCCAAAAATAATTTAAACATTTTGACTAAATTTTTGTATACGTAATTATATTTCGAATTTGACCTTTGTGGTGGGTAAGTTTTTTTTACGGTCTATTTTATTTAGGTCTTAGTGGGGCACCAAAAAATATCCCCCTTAAAGTATAAGCCTATTTTCTACAATTACCCACCTATAAAAATTTGGGGGTTTATATCTAAGCGTCTATTAGTGTAATCTCAGGACCCGATGCGGCTCCCGGCTCCCGGGCAGCTTCCTCCATGCGCCCCAGAACCTAGTTTGGCTCCAGGTGCTTTCTTTCTGCGACCTCGTAGTCGGGGTACTGGTGATTATTCGGATCCCACTCCTAGGTTATGGGCCTGAGAGGATCCGAAGGTGGTCCTGCCGATGGATCTTTACACACCAAACCCCTCATCCACAAGAAATTTTGCACTTTTCAACTTGCGGTTCTTCTGTATTTTGGAGGAATTCTATGTGGATTCCAATTGGGTTTTCTTATTAGAATTTCTTTATTTTTGTTGCAGAGCCCTGGGTTTTGACCTTCAAAATCTGAGCTTAGTCTCAGATCGTAGGTCTTGTCCAGACCCGCCTCGCCGCAGTCGCGGTTACACAAATGCTCGCTGAAAATCTCGCAGCGTTTGCATTTTTCTGTTTTTAGCGTTTTACACTGATTTAACTGTTATGCGCACTAAAAATCGCGTTATTATCGGATTATGGTTTTTGATGGTTCAATGCGTTCCTGGGAAGAACGCACTTTTGATATAAAAACGTAAAATTTTTGAGCATTTTTACTGCACTTTCTGAATTTTTAAGCGAAATCGGGGGTTTTTAGCAAACGGGTACGTGTGAACAACACGGGAGCGCGCTTAGGAATTACAGCCCAGTCTTTGGGCATTGGTCTTCCGTAAGCCGGAAGTGTTTAGCAGCACACCTTTTGAATTAAACACATCTCGTGATACTCTATACTTGTAACAACGCATACCAGCACATCTTAGATTAGGATTTTGTTTACGATATATTTTTAGCCTGTGGTATTTTGTTCAAAGTACAAAATGAACAATTTACTACAAAATATTTTTACGACCTATCTCCAATCCACTTCGAGTGGCATAAACTTTTCTTAATCCGGTAAAATTTACTATGCCAAAAAAAATATTCTATCAAAGTTTTGTGTATATGACAGCTATAGTTTGAAAATATGCATTTGAAAAAAAAACCCCTCTGAAACTCTTGCGAGTGGAATTTCGTAAAAACAGTTCCTAGCTGACTATTACTCAGCGAAATAAATATTGTAATTAATTTTCAATTCACTAAACCTTATCGTTCTAATGATATCGTGATAAGTCAGTACATTGGTAAAAATCTCTTATGCATGTGTAGATAAATATGTAAAAATAAAAATAAACTACTATGTAAGCTATTAAAAATTAGTTTATTATGGTATAATGTTATATCAACTAGTCATAACTTATTTTTATTGAAAGAAGGCGGTAAAAGACCATGTTAGCGATCACTTCCCCTACTCTAGTCGGATCAAGTAAATAACTAAACTCTCCGTTACCATTGCCCAGAAGAAACAAGAGAATGTAACAGTATGAAAAGGAGCTTGTTATCGATTTCTTTAAGGGGTGACAATACAAACATGACCTTGAAATAACACAATTAGAAGATTTGTAATTACTTTCAGAGCGAGACTCTGCATCCGACAGTGCAGTGTCTTCGATGGGATCTGAAAGAGTACCATCTTTATCTGATGGCGAGTGGTGCGACGGCAGCGACTCCGCGCAGGAGTTCCACAGGTCAGTAAACATTCTCTATTCCAGATTCATCATCTTCTTGTCAGCTGATATACACCCACTGCAAGATATAGGCCGCCCGCAAAATCGCTACGATTACTAGTGTTGTGCTGCTCGCATTTAGCGACCACTTTCTCCACTTTGAATAAGTCTTTGTTCTACCTAGTGAGGGGCTCAATTACTCCCGACAAAAACAAAGATTCTAGCACGATCAAAGTGTACTAAGAATACAGTTTCTAGATAAAATGCGCTCGCTCGGTGTTATCTTAGACTTGAAGACGAATTGCAACATGGTAGTCGCGGTCTTTTGGAAACATAGGCAATAACTTGCCAAATAAAATCTGATCAAGATCGCATGGACTCTTGATGGAAGTCAGTGCTATATGCTTGCCTACTATAATCACCTCGTTAGATATTCCTGATGCTTTGGAATGAGGTCTTCGCAACCTCTCCGTAGAAGGCTTGTAAGAAAGTCTTTTTGGTTATTGGAGGCAATTGTAGGCATACAAATAACTCTGCCTTCTGGAAAAAAGGATCAGTTATTTCAGATTTTTATTATGTAAAACCTCCTTCGTTGGCTGTACTCTGTACTTTAGAAATGTTCCGGTTTTCCGTAACAATACTGTGCCTAGGTACTTCTTGCAAGAGAGATCAAAGAGAAGATAATATATGTATGTTTCTTGCAGCTCCAAGTTCCGGCCGTACGATAGCGCATACCCCAGAGATCGAGCCTCCCATCCGCCACAAAAGAAGCATCACATGTTCGGCAAGAGATGTTTCCAGGTAAACTTTATTTTTTCAGCTGTGTGTGTCTACTTAGCACATAGCCTCAATAAGTCTCAATCTGATTCTAGTTTCTATTGAGCTTTTCTGGCATTCTTATATAAATGTGATCACTGTTAACAATCCTATGTTATCAAGTAATGAAGGTCTTTAATACTCTTTCCAGGAACAACCAACGCCGACCCTGGAGCCGATGGCCCGCGCCCCGGGGGTGGTCAAATACGAGTGCCCTGAGCAGACCTATCACCATGACCTGCACATGCATAGCGGTAAGATAAAGATTTTCAAGAAATAAAGGTCATATCGTAAGAATAATAAATGATCCTCACAATATACAACACTAACAAGTGTGCCATACGCGAATAAAGCAACGAAAATAATAAATGTAGTAGTAGTAGACTTAAATAGCGGCGAAATATGCGAGCAGAGTCATGATTCTTCTTAATACATAGTATGCAAGAATAATCTTTTAACTCTGTGTTGAACATACACTGTTCACATATATAAATCTCTTGTATACAAATATAAAGGCAAAGGAAGAAAAAAAAAGGAATGAAGAAATGTTTAGACGAATGAAAGCAACTGATATATATTTACGACTCTGTGTTTGGCACTAATCGCTGTAACATAACTCCTAAAGATGCCCCGTGGAGGGGTAAAACACGTGTTGAGTAATTTGGCGGTGGCGCTTGTGTGATTCGCATTGTTTGCCGCATACGCATTTATCAGCGGGCTGGCGGGCGGTGCACTTTGTTGCACGACTACCACTGCATGTTGCGGAAGTGGCTAAATATTAGTCCTTTTCTTACTTAGGATGGACTTCCGCAAAATAACGCCTGATTCCATTAAATATTTAATAATCTTATTCTTTTAAGTATTCACATTAAACACGTCTGTAGCTTAACGCAGAAAATTCCCAACTTAGCGGAACTTGCCGTTGTCTTGGCAAGGCTAACACCCTGAACAGTTAAGAAAACTTGCTGTGAACTAAAAACTAGTCGTGTACATTTAACAGAGAAGTCTACATCGTGTGGATCGCTGCACGATTTTTCTCCCATTACTTCTCCATCTCTTTCTCTCCAAGAAACTGCGCATATATTTAGGGGTATATAAAGGCTTTCAAATGATCCGTCTATATTTAAAGGCGACGTTTGGATTTAGAGGCTATTCATTCTGTAGCGTTACCGAAATAGATGGATCGCGCTTGAGTTCAGGCGGCGCGGTGAGTGCCGAGGAAGAAGAGCATAAGCGACGCCGTCAATAACGACCCAATCCGAATGGAGAATGCAAATATTAGTGCTAGATTATATGCTTGCCTCCTGTTTTACCGTTAAAAAAAAAGTAAAACTACCACGGATTTTACTATTTTAATCTGTATTTTACTCATCTTATATTCTGTTCTGTTTCGCAGTGGACTTCGCAGCACGCCAGCAGGTGCCGCCGCCTCACGTAGCCAACCTGGATCTCAACACGGCACACTCCAGTCATACACTGCTACAGGTGAGTGACGACACCAGCAAAATATTTGTCTTTTTATTTTAGTGACGGTACAAGTCGCTTGGAAACCCTTGTTTTACTTACTTACTTCATAGTATGACATAAATTATGGGTACTAATTCAGGACCCCGCGGTACTTCACTCGATAATCGCTCTCAGCACTGCCATTTCAAAAAACTCGTTAAAAGTACAGGAAATCACACAGTAAAACTTTAAATTACTCATATATATATACGTTATATTGGTGGCTGAATACGATGCAATGTACTATAAAACGGCCTTTGAGTGCTCCAACTGTTTCACTTTACATTCGCAATAGTCCTTCTATTAATCATTGGTTGAACGCTTCCAAACGCGTTCTTGTGTCGCGTTTCAAATATCTCTCTTCGTCTGCCATGGCCACCTCGCTTTTATATTTCACGAATCAAGTTCTAGAATGTTCGTTCACTTTTATGAATTGTCCAATCGACAAACGGTCTACATCGAAACTTCTAGAACGATTTTATCTCTGCCAATAGACGACTTTTAATTCCGTAATCAATACCTTTGTTTGTTTTCCACCTTTTTATCATAATTTTTGCGCAGTAAATGCTAGAAGCCAAATGATTACCTAATCTACCTTGGTAGTGATTGACCTGCTTACTTGTCTACCAGAGCGGCGTGGCAAGCCCGGGCCGTTACCTGGGAACCGGCGAACGCGTGCGTCACAACCACACGTACAGCGCGCCTGCGCCGCCGGCTGACCAGCGCCATCTACAGCGTGAAAAACGAGGTAATTTCAAAGTACCCACAATTCAATCTTCATCATTATTTCAGCTGAAAGACTTCAGATGGAAATAGGCATTCCTTACAGATTTCCAGTTGCTAGCGACATACTTAACGAAGTTGTCTATCTACCTTGACATGAGCCGAGGAGGTTTAGATGGATAAAAATTCTGGTACAATAAAATCCTCTCAAAGATCACCCGAATTAGTAGTTTCACAGTTTTCCAGAGAACAACAAAAAGGCTTTTCTCTGAGCTTCGCTGCGAGATCTATTCAGAAATGATAAAGCTATAAGAAATGAGATTAACAAAAAAATACATCTTGTAGATGGATGTCATAAAAGTTCTTATATATCATTTTAGCCATAGGATTTTCACTAGACAAGCCTCCTACAAAGATTTTCAATAAGACCGTCAGGACATCCTGAATCTATACTCTACCTACCTTGTAATAGACCTCATATTCGCTTGCCGATACGTAGTCGGTACTCCGGAACTTTAACCTCCTTTCTTTCTGATACACGGCCTTTTAACTGCCACTACAACTTGCTAATCACCTGTTTACGGATCTTCGTGGTTCGTTATGTAGTAACGAGAATAAACAAATAAATATTTAATTCATATTACGTCTTACAAAAGGACCGATCTACCTCTAGCGTTTTCCAACGGCCTTTTATACTCTATGGTATTTTTGACGGGTTTTACGTCAATGCAATTATCATAGATAATGTTTTAATTTTTTTTAATTATTTATGGAGACTTCACAGCTAATACATATTTACAAACGGAGGGTCGATTAAGTTCTTGCTTTAAAGTATACACTCTGGAGTTAAGATATTACAAATCAGTTACATAGACAATATTATATACACCAATACCTTGCTTTGCATCGTTTAGTTTTGCGTTTTTTACGAAGTTGCGTCGCTGCTTAATTAGTACTAATTTTCACTGTGCGTCGTTAGATTTTCGAGGTTGCGTTGTTTTGGGTTCGAGTTTTTAATTTTTTTTAATTTTCTTTTTTTTCTAATAGATGGCAACACTTTTGTTTCTAATTGCGCCATGCTATCAAAACTCGGGGATTCCCTTTCTAACTAATAACAACGCAATTTAATACAGCTTTATGTTCACTTTGTTTTGCTAATTTTAGAGTTCAGGTTCAATTACGTAGTGTGTTGTGCTTTTTTTAAAGAGAATAATAAATTTATATAAAATTTTACTTGTTATTTCTGGTTACAAAAAAGGTAATTTATTTATTAGCAGAGTTATATTATTTTTGTTTTTTAAATGTTTACTTTGTTAAATTTTCTTTTTAAAAAGTAGTATTTTTCTAACTCTGGAACCTATCTTCGATCTTTGCATGGTTTGCTATAGAAAATCTTAATTCACTTTGCGTCGTGTTTTTTTGGAACGTAACCACGACTCAAATTGAGGTATTGGTGTATATAATTTATAATTATGGAGAAAAATTAAATAAGAAATTGACTGAAAATGGTATATATAGAGTATTTTGGCAGATTCATGTTTTAAAATACGATTATTTATAAAAAATTATAAACATTACATGGGCGTGGTCGTTAACAATAGTTGACTGTGCGGATTTCTCAGTCACTATGTTGTGGTCGATTGAATATCGCGCGCTCACTAAGAAGGCATTTTTAAAAGTATTCTTACGTATCGATGCGTCGAAAAATATCAATCTATATACGTATATGTCAAAATTGTTTGTTCATTAATACGATATTATAAAGCGATCGTATCACGTTTTTAATTTACATATACTAACACACGAAAGTCTTGTTTTATCTGTTCTTTAGTTATGGATGAGATAAATTTAATTAAATTTAGTCTTAACTTAAAAATGAGCCTGAATCAAATTTTTCAGTTGATTTATATTTATTACTCGACTTGTCTACTTCAACACTGCGTGGCACGGTAAACTGCACAAGAAAACAAATTATACGTCCATATGTATAGAAATATTGACAAACATTTGTTTCGCAAAGGAATAGCTTTCTCCTTCTTCTTCAATTTCATTGTCTTTCTCTAATTGTCTCTCTTTCTCTGTTATAAGAACGTATTTCTTTATTTTAAATTTTTTTATCAATATGATATATATATAATTTACAATGTTCATTACGTTACAGGAAGCAGATCACATATTAAATTTAAAACTATAATCATGTTTAGCTCCCCTCTCCCTTCTCTTTCATTAATAGAATTACATACACATATGTGTTATATATTATTTCTCAAAACAGTATATATGTATATATATATTATTGCTAGTCTCCAGTCTCCGTCTAGACCTCAGCTGCTATGTTGCATGTTTTTTTCGTAAATGACACGTACATGTGATTGATACACTCTTTGGCATCACAATTTCAGTCAAAGGAAGTCCTTTGGTCATTTAGATCTCTCATAAAATAATTTATTAAAACCAGTTGAAAGGGGCGTATAAACAGACCCTTTCGACGAACAAGCTCGTCTAACCGTTTTATAAGTGAATGTCCTATGTTATGCTTGTCGATCCAAAGTCTCTATTGAAACTTAATTTGAAGTACTAGCTATCCTTTCTGTTTGCCATATTACCTTCCCCTTGATACTTCAAATTGTCACTCTGGGTTATGTCTGTTTCTTTCGTTCGTCTAGAGATTTCCCTCTCTATGGCTCATTGAACGACTACGATATTGCTGAGGAGGCTCAGAGATAAGGACTAAAACAAAATGTAATATATGTAGAACCGATGTTTTAAGACCGTTAAAAAAAATGGTAGTAGTTAGTTCGATGGACAATGATAAAGCATTTTTAACGCGAACGGCCTATAGTGTACAGTCGTAGTACAGTCAGATGGTATGTTCATTTGGTACAGTCGGGTAATAAAGCGTGTTTGCAGTGCGGCGACTGACGGACGGCAGCACGTCGGACGGCGGGTCGGGAGGCTCTCAGCATCTCACTCGCGACGAGAAACGCGCCAAGGCACTAGGTGAGTGTCCGAGGAACTATTCCTATATAAATACCTCGTGTCTTAAACGTACCTAACGTAATAATATTTTTTTATCTTTAGACTGATCGCGAAAGTATAAATTGAGAAAAAAAAACTCGAGAAAAGTTTTATCAAAATTTAAATACGTTTAACTATATACGTGCCGTTTTGTTCGATGATTTAATGCAAGTTTTGGAACCTTTAAAAAACGCAGCTAGTAATTTTTTCAGGCCTCGTTTTGATATTACGCATTACCTAAAGAATTCTGTAAAAACTGGAACTAGTGAAAGCATCTTGTTTACAACAGCGGATAGATTGTTACCTCCCAACCAAGCACCAATATCCACGGTGATGATTACTTCGCTGTTTAATATGCGTTTACTTCTCTTTTCCCTCTATTTGAGATCTGTGGTTACAACCCTCCAGTTTTAAGCTGTGCAAGCTATTGAACTGCTATAGTATGTCTACATTCATACGGTATCATTATGTATGTATGTACACGTTTTTTAAGACAGACATATAGCGTAATGTCTGTCTTAAAAAATGTGTACATACATACATAATAAGTAGTCAATATAAACAGTATATGGAGTCTCTGCTTTGATCAATTATGTACGTATTATAAATATTTGTTTTAATTTTTTGAATATTTTTTTAATAGTATACGATTGATCGTAGACCAAATAATGTAATGAGAATAAAAACTTCATTGTAATCCCAACATAAAAAGCCCGGTGATATGACTTTGCATCACCAGTTATTTCATCATACGAGTTAGTTTTATTACGTTTTAATCAAAAAATGTAAATAAGTATACAGTTGATATAGTTTATTTCAGCTCATGTGGTACATATCGAGCTTTCTTTGTGTATCCAGCTTTTCTCAAATAGGTTAAATTTGTTACGTGGTCAATTTGCCTATTAATATGCCGATGTTGAACCTTATTTTTACTGACGGTTATCGGTTATTTGAGGACCAAGTCGTGGTACACCTTCGATATCAAAATTTTCCAATCCCCCCCCCCCTCCCGTCTCGCAGCGCGGCGTATCTAATGCGCGGCACAGCGCTTCCGGTAGAGCATAATACTAATGGAATAGGAGAGTATAGATAATAAATAATAGCAATTAACTGCGCGGCTGTACTTTGTGTAAGAATATACTATCTACTATCTAATAAAATAGATAAGAATATACTATGTAATGCGTGAGAAATTTAGCGCGAGTTATACCAACACTGTACATTACACTCAAATAACGACTTTATGACCTTATAATTAAAATTCGAAATATCTCTATTCAAATAGACATTTACAAGCTCTTTGGAATCGTCAATTATTTGAATATTACAAGTGGTAACCGACCGTCGGCTCGGAATAATGATCTACATATATATACTGCTGAACTCAACAGTAAATATATATATATATACACTAGCTAATCCCGCAAACGTTGTTTTGCAAAAAAAAAATTAAGTTTTTAATTAACAAATGAAAAATAAGGATTGATCGTAGAGGGGTGAAAATTTATGGTTGTATGTATTTTTGTATGCTGTGTATTAAAAAAATAAAACTAAAATTTTTGTCTAAAAAAAAATTTAGGGGTGGACCACCCTTAACATTTAGGGGGATGAAAAATAGATGTTATCCGATTCCCGCCCTGGCCGATATGCGCGCTAAGATTCACGAAAATCGGTCATGAGTCAACTCTTGAATGCTATAATAAGATTTATTCAATAATATTTAGTTGAAAGGTAATCTAGTCATTATATTACATATTACTATAAGTTTGACATGACTTTTAACGAATGGTGAATTCTTCCGACAGGCATACCATTGGAGGTCCACGACATCATAAATCTGCCAATGGATGAATTCAACGAGCGGCTCTCGAAGCACGACCTCAGCGAAGCGCAGCTGTCCCTTATCAGGGATATCCGGCGACGCGGCAAGAATAAGGTGGGTTCCCGGTAGCTACCAACCAATGATGGTAGACTTATAGAGAAGAATGCCTTTTATCTTGATATATCTCAGGTTAAATTCTCTTCTAATTTCTGCAGAAAAAAGAGAGAAAGTCAGAAGAATTCTTGTCGTATACCTCCTGAGAGAGCTTCTCCTGGTATATTAGTAGAGAAATTCTGTTATTGGGTTCTACCTAAAGTAACATTCTCTCCTAGTGGTATATTCCTAGGGAGAATCTTTTCTGGTGTTTCATTTCGATGGAGATCATCTAAAAGTGGTTTACCGCTCGTGGGAATACTTTTTGCTTGTAAACTTTCAGGACGAACCTCTCCTGGTGTTATATCTCTTGAGAAATTCTGTTATGGACATATACTTCTTTCGATATTCTCTTCTGTTCGTATATCTCCAGAGATATTCTTCTAGTGGAATATCTCCAGAAAGAATCTTTTCTGATGGTACATCTAATATCACCACAATCTGTTCCCGTGATATACGTCCAGGAAGAATTTTAAGAATTTTATTAATTGCAAGACTTCTGGAATTTTACCTCCAGAAAAAAATGTCTCCTGGTGATATATCAATTGAGAAAATATGTTCTGGTTACATGGAGGTATATCAGGGAAAAGTTAGAGTATTTTCTAAATATCTCCTTATCTGTAGCAACATAAAATTGGAAATTTTAAACCTGTAATTCCACAAATGGATACTTTTAAATGGAAATCAATGTGTTGAAGAGAGAGCATGAGAACCTCGTGGATAATGGTGATGTCTGCTTGCAGGTTGCTGCTCAGAACTGTCGCAAGCGCAAGCTCGACCAGATCACGTCGCTGGCGGATGAAGTTCGCACCGTACGCGACCGCAAACTCCGCACGCAACGCGACAACAGCGCCCTCCTTGCGGAGCGGCAACGCGTCAAGGAGCGCTTCGCCGCCCTCTACCGGCACGTGTTCCAGGTTAGTTGTACTCATGTACACCTATGTACTTTGACATACATGCCCCATTCCCCCTACATGCTACTAACCAACCATTCATACCTATATACGCACTTTACCATTGAAATGACCCTTTTTTTGCAAAAACTTCAAACGCTATTATGTTATAAATAGCAGCAGCTGTTTTCTCAGCAGCACGTCCACACCTGGACATAGACCTCTCCTAAAGAATTCCAATAGTTTCGGTCGAATGTTATGTCTAATATGGATATGGAAATAGTCAGGTTTAGTGGCAAGTTGAAGTGGCAGTAGGTTTAGTAGCAAGTTAAAGTCGCAGTAGGTTTAGTAGTAAGTTAAAGTGGCAAATTAAAGTGGAAGTAGGCAAGCCACTTGGGGCCTTAAGGTTCTGGAGTTAAGACCAGGGTCCGACGAGCGACGTACGGCGTCCACCAATAAGGTCGACAGAGGACATCAGAAGACGCTGAATAGATCACTTCTGACCAGTCTTATTGGAAATCTCTGGTAGAAGCCTATATTCAGCAAGGGCTTTGTTTGAAATGATGATCATAATTTATATATTGTAACTGCTCTTTTTTCAATAACGTTTGTCAAAATAAGGCTTTTTTGTTATATTCCCTTACTTTCTTTTAATTATCAGTATGTTTCCCTTAAATTAATAAAAGAATCGTTCCATTATAAAGTAAGGGTAGGTCAATTTCCAACAGTATGTCCTACGGTTCAAATGATGACGATACTTTATATTGACTGGACCGTCACGTCCTTGCAGAACCTCCGTGATCCTGAAGGCAGACCACTGTCCTCGAACCAGTACTCGCTGCAGCAAGCGGCTGACGGCAACGTGGTGCTGGTGCCCAAGATGCAACAACACCCCGACCACCCCATGAACCGCACCTCCGACGACGAGATGGACCGGAAGGCGAAGCACTACGAGTGATACACGTTCCACATCGCGCCTGGATGTACGTGCGCAGACAACCTTTAACGCAGTTTAACTATATTTCACACACGTTAAGAATCATTATTCGCGTTAAGAATTGTCCGCTGGTCTTAATTTTTGCCACTTTTAAAGCTAATATCTGTCTACTTTAATTAAATATCTTATATAATTTACTATTATATTAACGAATTTATTGGTTACATTGCATGATTAGATCAGCAGACAATTCACAGCATTCTTAACTCAAATCAACTATATGTATTTCATTTACAACACAGTTGTAAACTGAGTATAATGTTCTATGAATCGTTACTCACATATCGTCCTTGTCAAAGTAATTTTTTTTTATTTCTAATCACCCTGTATAAAATTATCACTGAAATATGTAACAATATTTTTTTATAATGAAATACCTCAGGAGAGCCACATAAACAATGATTAAATATAATACGTGTTAATATTAAATATGTTAATTTATTTATTATCTTTGAAATCATTGATTTTTGAATAGAATTCATCTTTTGTTGTTCAATATTTAAACGATTAGTAAGTTTGATTAGAAAGTGAAGTTCACAGCGACCAATTTAAGATATACTTTATAAACGATTTAGTTTTAATGTAGCAAAATATATTTTTGTATATTTTTTGTTCACTTTGAAATGTTTTTTTTTAGCAAATTAGATAATATGCAATATGGCACCCGAAAAATGTTTTGTAAAATTATTTATAACAACAGAAGTCTGTGTTAGAGGTGTACTTATAAATTCATACAAAATGACAAAAGATATGCAGCGTTTTCGATTCATAGAAAATTCAACCTTTATTTTTGAAAAAAAATCTCGAACTATTCTGACCTTTATATAGATAGGGCGCACGTATGAAAGTCGCATGAAACCGAGCGGTATCAATATAATAAATATATGTGATAAAACGATAAGATTCCATTTTTATTTAGTGCCTGTTTTAGTGGTGATTTAGAAATTTACAGAAGGAAGTAGAGGAGGATAAGTAGCGCAAGGGGATAAGTAGCGCAACCCGATAATTAGTGCGCGGGGGGTCTAGTAGCGCGTTAAAGACAAGGAGCACAAGGAGTATAAGTAGCGCAGGGGGCATAAGTAGCCGGTTAAACACAAGGAGCGCAGGAAAGATAAGTAGCGCAGGGGGAATAAGGAGCAGGTTAAACACAAGGAGCGCAGGAAAGATAAGTAGCGCAGGGGGCATAAGTAGCGGGTTAAACACAAGGAGCGCAGGAAAGATAAGTAGCGCAGGGGGCATAAGTAGCGGGTTAAACACAAGGAGCGCAGGAAAGATAAGTAGCGCAGGGGGCATAAGTAGCGGGTTAAACACAAGGAGCGCAGGGGGCATAAGCAGCGCAGAGGAGACGAAGGGTTTGGGGGGGTGTCCGTCGCAACGCGCCCCAACGAGCGACACAAACGACTGACGACGATACCTTTTCATTATGTTTTAGTTCTCGACTGTTCAAGGTGTCAGCGACATCGTGCAATATTTAATCTGTATTCGAGACTAATATTTCTTTTATAATCTGTATCATACGTGTGTAAGTTATCCGTAGGGTTTTGTTCGCTGTTGTAAACGTTTGGATTACGCAAATCGATTATATTTTGTTAAAACTTTATTTGCGATCATTTTCATGTTCATATTGAATCGTTAGTCTTAAAATCAAGTACAAAATTGAAATATACAATTATTTAAATATATATATTTATCTGGTGGACTAGAGATATTAAGGTTTTAAATACTTGACGATTGTCATTTTTTTTTTAGTTTTACACAGATAAATATGTGTGTAAAGTTTGATAAATAAATAGTTGTTTCGTAAAAGAGAAAGTGCATCTGTTTAAATTGATTTCATCGCCAATTTTTGATCAATTTTATATCATTGGAAATTTTCTATTAGACGTGAGATGATTATTTAATATAAACGTCAACGCTATCAGTGGAATTTGGCCACATGTTTTCGAATGATGGAAAAATCACCCGTAAAAATTTTTTTTTTAATTTAATTTCGTTTCAAATGCAAAATTCGTTGCATTGTGCATCTTTAGAACAATTACATAGTGTATTAGATGATAGTACAGATACGAGAAGAATAAGATATATATATATATACATACATATATATTTATATAGTTCGACTTAAGTATGTAGGCGGACGGGTAAAGCATTTCACTTAAGTTTAAACAAGTTAGTGCTTATTGTCTACGGCTGTGGGTTTCTTTAAAATTTTACCGGCGAAAATCACATTGTGTATACGGATATAATTAAACTGTATACATCTCATCTCAGTTTTGTATATATTTACACACGGTGTTCATATACTAAATGTATACTAACTTACCGTACATGGGATAATGTATCGATAAACGAAACTAACAGAATGAAATACTATAGGTTTATATGCAGCTTGCCCCGAGTGAACGCCGGTGAAATAATTAGTTAAATTTTCTATGATAACGCATTTGCGGCGACCTATTGCAGTATTTATTTTTATATAGTAAACAATAGGACAGCAATTCTCACGTTGTTGTAAACAGTAAAGTAAAAATTCTTACATTGTTGTAAAAAATTGCAATTCTCCTTTTCGTGAACACAAAATTGGTAATTTTACATTAATTCAAATAAATACGATCTTAAATGTAAAATAGTAAATCAACATAGTAACAATTCGTTGTAAACAATGATGTAATAATTATTGCATAAAATATATAAGAATACATACATAAAATTGTATTACATTGTTATAAACAGTAGTGTTAAATTTTACATTTTTGTAAATTTCAACAATTTTTAATACCTTTTAATAATAATAATAAACAGCCACATCTGTTAATTACAGCAAAATTAGTGTGTAAAAAATTTCTACCAAATAAATAAAAATTAAAAGTATTTTCTACCAAACAAAATAAGGTATACTAATGATTTTGTAAGCGAAAAGCATGGGGTCTTGTGACAGTTGAAGAATCAAAAAATGGTTAATATTGTTTATTTTCGTTTTTGTTCCAAGTGTAAATAACCATGTATACAAATTTAAGAATTGTAAACATGTGTTTGGTCGGTCGCCGCAAATGTACGTCTGAACACTGTTGTAATATATTATTACTTATTAAGATTCTTTTTTTACTTATAACAAGCGTGTTAAGTTAGATATTAAGATAGATTAACCTAGCTCTAAATCTTAATATAAAACTTTGAAAGATTTTTACTTTTGTTTCATTTCTATACCACATTAGGAATTCTGTAAAAGTTAAACACTGGGCAATATAGCCTTTATACATCCTATACATCTTCTCGTCTAAAATACGGCAATGCCTGAAGATGAAGGTCCTTAAATATTTAATGAAATCAGGCGTTACCTCGCGGAAGTCCATCCTAAGTGAGAAAAGGACCAATATTTAGCCACTTCCGCACATGCAGTGATAGTCATGCAATAAAATGCACCGCCCGCCAGCCCGCTGATAAGAGAGACTTTGACTTTGTGTTTTTGACTTTGGCACTAATCGGTGTAACATAACTCCTGAAGATGCCCCGTGGATAGGTGAAACACGTGTTGAGTGATTTGGTGGTGGCGGTCGTGTGATTCGCATTGTTTGCCGCATACGCATTTATCAGCGGGCTGGCGGGCGGTGCATTTTATTGCATAACTACAACTGCATGTGCGGAAGTGGCTTAATATTGGTCCTTTTCTTACTTATGAAGGTCCTTGACCAGTGTGTATTTCCGGTAATAAATTAGGGATCCCAAATGTGGGCTTACTATGGGTGTCATAAAAAGGCACAAGGTTGTCCAGAGAACAATGAAGTAAGCTATATCGGAGTTTGCGAGATCGAATCCAAAATCCGGATAAGAATCAACGTCACCGACATTACTTGAAGAGTTGCTACCTTGAATTTGCAGTTTGCGAGGCACATTGGGCCCTGAAATATTTTCCGGTGGCGACCACGAGATGGTAGACACGGCGTGGGAAGGCCTCCCACTAGTGGACTTCGAAATAGTTTAGGTCGCTGGAAGTCATGGGATACGGGCTACGGAAGACCATTGTGGCGATTATTGTGAAAAGCCTATGCTTTAGTAAGCGTCTATAGGCTGAAAATAAAAAGATAAATGTTACTAATTCAGTCATGTAGTACATGGGCGATAGAGCGAGTCATTTCTCAAAATTATAAACTTATGAGAGGCGCAATTAAATACTTACTTTAAAGGTATTCAAAATACAGATATTATTTGTACTGAAAACATAAATAAGTATACAAAATATGTGCACTGAATATAAATATTAATAATTAAATACATTTATGACTCTTAATAATGTTAAAAAATATTTTTGATGTTGGTCCACGAACCCCGACAGACGCGCGATTTGTGCGAAGTCGACTCTCTGCGACAAGACTTCAACAACAGGCTTTGCAGGTGTAGAAAAACCCATGTAACCTAATTAATATTAGCATGCGGTTACATATCACTCTTTTGAATATAAACATTAAAAAAGATTTATTTCATAATCTTAATACCGTATTACCAACATTAGTAATACCTATTTCTATATTTCGTTTACTGCGTATCTGGTTCCGTGGTGTAGTGGTTATCACATCTGCTTTACACGCAGAAGGCCGCCAGTTCGATCCTGGCCGGAATCATATTTTTTTTACATTGTATAGTAGCGTTCATAATGTTAGCGTTTCAAATGTCTAAATAAAAATTTTAACACAAAAAACAATGAATGGAAGATATGTCACATAGTTTGTAATACAGTAAAAAATATTTGAACATTTACTCTACAAGCGTAAATACAACCACAAAAATAACCACTTCCAGACGACTGCTCACCACACGGAAAACACGTGCGATGCTCAAAAGCCAAGCACAACACTCTCCACCGTCCGTTACGCTAACGACATCGGCAATCTAAGGAAGGATACGGATCCATGTTAGGATCAGTATCCTTCCTTAGATTGCCGAGTGGTCCGCGCTGCCCTCTAATCCTCAGTCCACTCGCACTACACCAAACATCAACACTGACACGACCAGGCAAGCTTCGTCGTAACTGCCCCAACCTCCATCAGAGTGTTAAATATAAGTTCTGAAACATTGTAACCTTGCAAGTTAACGTCCCATAAATCTTAGTTAAAATTTTAACCAAAAAAATATAAACGCGAGAAACGTCTCATAAATCGCAATACAGCAAAAAATTGTTCAACCCTTAGCAGGTAACGGTACGTCTCAAGTGGCGTGGGGTCGTGGGAGCATGCTATTGGTTTAACGGATCTTTGTTTTTATAACAAAAATTCCAATGCGCCCGCGCACCAGCACACAGAGTTTACACCAGTGCTCGGGAGAAGGATCCAGGCCTTGGTCGCGTTCACTAGCTAGGTGTCGTCTCACGCACCGACGCACACTCTTTGTGTCGGTTGCGTTCACCAGCTATGTGTCTTCATACGCGCCGGGGCCAATGAGAATTTACGTTATAAATTCACGTCTTGGTCCTATTCATCCTCTGGGCATCATTTAGTTCACGCCACAACCTTTACATCGCCTCGCACCCCAAAGGGGTAAGTGTTGATCAAATATTATAAAGACATCATTATTAAGTAGCATTTATCTATAAGTTAGAGCTCAACATTTTGTCTGTGTCCATAGTTCCATCATTATCTATTCATTATTACTTTCCAATTGTTTATTTATTTATCTCTTCTATTTTTATTTTACATGCTTTACATTTTGTAACTCCGTTCTGACAGTAAACAATCACATCAACTGCTTTCGGTTTCTGCCCTTCCTTCGTCGCAAGCCATCTCCGGGTTTACTGTCAGCGGAGCAAATTGTACATATACTTATATATGTATATCATAACTGTGACATTTATTCACAGGTGCAAGTTTTACGCTTCGAGTTTTACATTGCGACTTTTACACTGCGACTTTCATGCTGCAAGTTTTATGCTGCAAGGTTTATACTGCGAGTTTTATACTACGACTTTTATACTGCAAGTTTTACACTGTTGAAATTATATCAACGTGCACCGGAACCGACACATACTGCAACCTACCGGCGCTCCCTGCTCTCGACTTGCTGCCGCCTGACCAGTCCTGGGAGATCGTGCAGCTGCCTACCACCACCAACAGGGGAGTACCGAGCTGCGATGTAAAATTAGACCAGGCCTTCTGCCCACTACCCTTAAATATATGGAAATCATTATTTTCTTCTACACTCTTATAACGGCACAACATGAATGCTTCCGTTTGTAGTACAGTTCACGGACCCTTCCGCTCCGTGAACTCATATCCGACGAAGCTGTATAAGCCTAAGGGCTAGCAGTAGATTATAGAAGCTTGTGTCTACCAGTGGACGAAGAAACAAAAATATGCCATCATGTTGCATGGTCCTTATCACAACTCTATTGCAGTCTTTCTCTTTCCAGTCACTAAGGAAAAAATGAAAAAAAAAATAGTAAAAATTATGATTCCGGCCAGGGTCGAACTGGCGACCTTCTGCGTGTAAAGCAGATGTGATAACCGCTACACCACGGAACCCAGTAGCAATTGTTTTGAAAATATCATACAGCTTAGTAAACTAATAATGACATAGATATTAAATAAAAAGTGTTTAATTTGATTACGCTTAAACTAATGATAAAAAATTATTCTTTATAATTTCTATAATACTATTTTAATAGCCATTATTTTGCCAAGACATTTATTTCGTGATTTGGTATCAGCGCCATCTAGTTGCAATAATGAAAATCACCACGTATTAAAATTTATTGCCTATTTTTAAATTGTTATGCATTTATGTTATAATGTAGTTTAATTATAATGTCAGAAAAATATAATAAAACATTTTGTAAAATTTGTTGCAAATACAAAATTATACCATAAGACAAAATTAGACATTGTTTTCACCGTCCACCGTATAGTGTGTATGGCACCATAATGAAATGGAGTACCCCGGGAATAACCTTTCGTGGTTTCATACAAGGCCTTATGTCAAGAGGAAGGAGTTCAGCCAGCAGTTGAGGAAAGCAATGCGCATTGGACCCCGTCGAGCTGAACTACGGCCTTGTGGTCATAGTTCAATACAAGAAATCACAAATAAAACATATCTTTGAGTGATTATCTTACATGAAAAGGGAAGAATATGTAAGGCGCAAATACATGAACGATTATTTTGGTTCCCGAATTTAAAATAACACTTTTATAATTAATTTATACATTGCATTACATATGCATATGTGTATCTATACATGCATGTGTATGTGAGTATATGTTAATACGTATCTTGTAAGACTTTGTTTCTCACCTGTATGTGCTATAGAGTTTATTGAGTAACTTTCTCATCTCACAATGTAAATAATGCTAAAGGCAGAAATTTGTAATGATGCCTTGATGTATAAGGCGCCTATTAAAATATAACTAGTTTAAGTTCGCTGAACGAAATAAAAAATAGAATAGAAATACAAATAGAACCCCTTGTCGAAGTTTCCACATCCATATGACGACGAGAACCTGGCATTGTAATCGGGAATAATGCCGAAACGAAAAAAACACACCTAAACAAAGTGTGATCAAAGTATTGCGCTTAAAGCAAGACTGAGAACACAAACGATTGAAAATTTAAGAAACGGATAAATTTAAGCACTTCACTTTTTTGTCTACCCACTTGAAATCAACTAAAAAGTTAACTTTTAAAACATCATTATGAACTAATAAACATGTGTGCTAGAAGTGGTAGTGCTTCATTTTGTCAATGATTAGTATATGAGTTATTTATAAACACGATTAGAGACAAAGTTGCGGAGGGCCCTATTTTGTTTTGAGTTGTTTATATTAAATATATACGGATGATAGACAAAAGCATCTCCCAGATACATTTGAAATAAAACAGCGCTTGTAGACCTGCATGCTAAGCGTTGCGAGAATTTGCACACAGCTCAAGAGAGTAGTTTGCCAGTCCCCGACAGCTCCGCTAGGTAGCAGTCATGGTATCGGCGAAGCAGAGGATGCTAAGAATTTTCCACTAGTCCTATTGAAATTCTATAGAAGGGGCTTGTGTTCACCAATGGATATATTACAAATGAAATAATGATAAAAAAAATCATTTAATATCGTCATAATCAAATCAATGACCTACAATAAAAATATGAAGTGATTTGAAATTTTACATTAACTTCAATTAAATGACAAAACAATACAGTGGTTGAAACTATGACTAAATATATAAATAAAATATGAAGGCAATTAAAGATTAATAAAGAAATTTATTTATTTTTTAAATAAGCACCATAAAGAAACTGAAAAAATCAAATCAATCTTCAGGTACAAAGAACCTTAGGAGTCAAGAAATGCTCTGCCCTGATCAAATGAAACAATGTCATATTAAGAAAAGGTTACATAAGAACAAAACTTATATCAATTACAAAATATTTTTTATACATTTTATCATTTTTATTTATTATCTTCATGTATATTAAAGAGTTCATCATTTTCATTTCAGATCTAAACGATCTCAACAAAGTCATCTGTTCACTTTGCGCTTGCACTCTTACACTTGTCGTTCCAAGGTCCATCACTTTAGGACTCCTATGATCACTCGTTCTGCGTGCTATGTGGGCTGATTCGGTCTCGTAATGAAAACTTATAAGTGACATTTGTAAACAAGACATAGAATTTTAAGAAATATAAGAAAAATAATAATAAACCAAAAAAAGTATTGTTACTATTTATTAAAAATTTAAATATTTTCTAATGAACACTAATCCAGAAAGATGAAATATATTTATCATATATTACATAGTATTGAAAAGTGTAATTATTGAAAAAACTTGATAGAAAAATTAAAAATATGTTAAACTAAAGTTATTTGTTTTTAGTTCGAACTCCAACCCGCAAATCGAAGAAACCAGCAAAAGAAGATTCACAGTCGATTGGTGAAAATAAAATTGACGCAAGAAAACGGCTTAAGACAGTACATAAAGAAATTATTTGAAAAGTTGAAAATAGAATTATTTACTAATGTTTTCACGTACATTACATCATTTTGTTATTTATTGTTTGTTGAGCGCTGTAATTTCTTCAGAAAAGGCTTTCATTCTTAGATTTCATTATCAGTTAGGTAAATAAAATGCAATGTGAATTGGAAAAAAAATATATATTCACTGGATAAAACAACAAAACATCAACAAGCTAATTACTAACGGGCCCAGCGTGAGCGCTTAGATTGAACGCGCGACTTCACTGCCTCGTGTCGTAGGCGTGGTCCTACCAAAACTACCAAACTACCGAAATGGTAGAAACTGTAGGATTGGCCGCAACCAGCCAACGGGACGTATCATGCCAAACTACAGTAAAAAATAGTAACACAATGGCAAATTTAGCGAAGAACCCCCACGTGATTACACGAACACCCGCAACGAAGTCGTGCGCTGTATTTCATCCAAAATGTAAACGAGAGAAAAGGAAAGCTATATAACGTGATGTCATACAACGCTCTCCTTACAACGCGCATTCTTCGCATCCAGCAATATTAATACAGATATTGCAAATAACGCATCCCGTGATACCACAGAATAAATATAGACAAAAATACAATATTTATTATTTATTTTTAGAAGCGCTTGGCAGGTGACGACGTCGGTCTACAATGACACTAGGAGTCAAAATAAAATAACGCAAATTGATTTTAAAATCTTTGGAAGGATTTAGGTCCCTTTCTTTTAATTATTCATTGACTCATTAATGACGCTATGGGATCCCATAGCGTCATTTTAAAATATAGTCCTTTCCGAGCAAGAAATCACGGGTAAGGAATATTTTTAAATTTAAAATAATATGGATATTATAAGCACTAATTTTGCACATTTTATCATAGAAAATAAAATCGTATATTACTTATTTTTCTCATTTATTAGCAGTATATAGTAATCACCCTCTATAACATGCTACTTTAATAACGGATTTTCATATTACACGATCCCTTGTACATCGACTAAACGTTACCCTCCTATAACGCGTGGATTACCCTCATTTCACTTCTGTATTGTGAATATCTATTCCCATTTGTAAATTCATAAATAAATTCAATGCCAATAGAAAGTGACAATTAAGTTTAGGAATTTAATTAAACAGACTTGTAAAATATCCCGTGTGAAGATTTTTTTCGGTGATAACATTTGATGATGAATTGCTCTACTACTGCATTAAGGATATTGTAAATGTGATCACACCAAAAAAACACACTAAGTTCGATATCAGCAAGATCATTGCACGCGTTATACGAGTATATACGACTAACACAGAACGAATATACCGTCTTATAGGAGGGATTACTATATGTGAAGGTCAAAAAAAGATTGAAAATCATTATATAGATTTATCGATATAAGTTATCTCGATATTGATTGATTGGAATAAATTGTTGAGAATATAAATAAATAAATAATAATTAATTTTGTCTAATGATAATTAAAAACTAAATAAAATAGTGTCAATGTCGATCGACAGTCGCAAACATAACTTCAAGCTCTTTTATCCAAATGCTTAGTGAACTTTCCTATATCCATCTAACAAAAAAACGGGTGATGTAAAATTTAATATAGATAATAATGTATAGAAATTACAATTTAGTACATTATAATGCTTACAGGCGGGGTGTTGGTGCGAATTGAACGCCATCTAGCGGTGAACATGGAACCTACTTTCAACCCGGAATAGGTTCTTCCCCGTGTCAACACCCCAGCCGCAATTGAAAGCGATTGCACCGTTCGTTTACACAAAAATTCACACGTGTTCTGCTGTCGGTACAACACTTATTAAGTAAGGAATGACGAATGTACTCAACTGCATGCACAAGCGCAGGTGCATGAACAAATGCCCTTATAAGGAGCCGTTCATAAAAACATGTTCTTCCCAAAAAAAAGGGGGGTGGTCGCTTTGTACTACAACTATAAAAAGTAAGTCTTAAATAATCGGATAACCACTTTTAGCACATAATTTTTATCAATTTTTTGTATGCTTTACTTAAAAAGGGATTGTAAGCTGGTGTGACAAACAATGGATGTGTAATTTTCGCTCTGAAGAGAGTGGCTATGGGACGCTTAGACATGTGGAGGGGGGGGGGTACGAATACGTCATCTATAATCGTTACGATCACCGTTAGTCAATTACATTTATTAAGGTAATACAGTTTCCTATGCTGAAGGGTTTAGAAAAGTGAAATTTCACGTGAAGTATCTTATGAACGGCTCCTGAGTAGGTCTAAATTTAGCAAGAAATAGGTGAAGATATCGCCCCTAAAAGCGTCTTAAATTTTTTTACATCAATGCATCAGACTTTTCAGGTGCTGTAAGCACGGACTGTCACATCGTGACTAGCATTTCAGCTTAGTAGAACAGAGTGAGAAAGAGTTTCGTCGATTCGAGAAGATAACTTAATAAATAGAAATAGTGTAGAAGAGTGAGGAAGATTAACAAGAGTGTGTATATATTTACACGGTAAAATGTAGTTCAATTTAAATTTAACATTGTATAACATGCTATTATAAATAAATATTTATTTAATAATAAAAGTTATTGAAGGAGAAAACACCAAAAAATTTAATTCATCGCTCTCAGCGAATAAATGTAGAAAAATAATTATTTATAATTATTATTATTGTGGCAACATTGTAAATGTATAAACATAGGATTTGTTTTCGTATGGGTCCAAATCATGGCTGCTTCAAGTCATAGGATTTACTTGATAAAAGGAATGTGTGGCCATGAAATCCGAGAAGGAAACCATTTAAGGTACCGACAGCAGCCGCAAAGAAAACCTCACAGAAATCGAAAAATGTTTGAATTCTTATCGCACAAATATATTTGGTCGATGTACTGATAGTACTTTTAATACGGGCAACACTCAGTTTTTGGTGTAAAACAGCCAGTTGAGGAGGGCTTGTAGCACCATTGCGAGGATGAACCCGCCGAATAGGTCCCACGTGTGGGAAGCGGTGGGCGTGCGGACTTGAGGCCTTAGCTCAAGAGCCCGCTGGGTTTCGCTCATGGCTTCCACCGTTTTGGACAGTCTCTCGATGGCAACCGTCTGCTCTCGGAGCGATGAGTCGATCGCAATCAGCGCTTGCTTCATCGTGCGCCTGTCAATCATACAAAATACATTTACCATATTACGAACTCTATAGTGTAATTGTTTTAAATAAACACGCTGTTAATTTGTTGTCAATTAAAGCATGGTACTATTCAAAAATCAATGGTTTTATAAATAACTACTTAATGATAAAACAAAAAAATAATGAATATGGTGATGATTTCAAAATAAATTGTTTTAACTAAAAAAAATGTTAATACGATAATAATAAAAAAATTACCAAACCTACTAAGTTTGTTACTTGTTTGCTACTTAGTTCTCCTCGGTAGGTGGCGTGTAACTAGCTATCTAAAACTTAATAAAAATAAATTTTAAGCTGACGATTATACATTATTGCAATGACTTCTTATAATACAGATATTTTACTTTGAATTATTGTTCACTATCTTCACTGTCGGCTTTTTATCTGAAATTATTAGTCTATCGCATTTTGATAAAAAAAAAACTAACATTAGAAAAACTGATTACACAGAGAGATTGAAAGCTAGTACAACTGAAGCTTTCTGAAGGTTTTTGCTAACAAATGAGCCATGCATTAATGCCTTTACCCCTCCGTTTGCCGCAACATGGCGCCTGTCAGTGTCTAAAACGATTTTTTTTTTAAAATGACAAGTGAAATATTATTGTTTATGATCCTGTGGTGCATGCAGTGCAAGCGATTTTAAACTGTATTTCTAAGGTGATTCGGGCAGTTCGGACAGATATGTCCATAAGGAGTGAACAGGTTAAAGCTATTTTTGATATGGTCACAAATGGTCGCCGGATGGAAGCAGAGCAAGACTTCACTGTGACGATATTAGGGGGAGGCGTTGTAGTGAGCGTCTTTCTGCTTATATGATGAATATAGCTTGGGACCAACTATACTACAGTTTTTTTTATTTGTTAACCCCTAACTTGGGATGGTTAGTGTTTTTCACAATTATTCACTTCCATTTATTAATATTCTTACTGTCCTATTTTGCATAACAATCTTATTAATACATTCCTCTACTTTTCTTCACATATCATACATTATTCTAGCTTACTAGTTTTCTTGTATACATCACCATTCTTGTTTCTTCTCCGCTCCCAAAATATCACAGGCTTTAAGCATGAGATTCGGAGACGTTACGCCATGACCAGATAGATACTCAGTTCAAAAACTCACGAAGAGATGGAAGTACCGCAGAATAATTAGAAACACAATGGTTCTACTTACAAGAAGCCTATCATCATATAATCTCCCTATGTTTTTATACAGAGCTGCGACCTAGACACTGAGCATTATGCATTGTTTGAAATTGACAACCAGAAATTGTGGTGCTGGAGGTGGATGTCCAGAAACCCGCGAACGGGCCAAAGGAAACCAAAGGAAAAGGAACCAAAGTTTCCATTATCAGCAGGTTTGTCTGTTACTGTATTAGGATGTTACGGAAGTTTCCAGAAATAACCTGCTTAAACTTGTTGTGTTCTCTTCTCATATTTGGATTCATTTAACTTTATAAAATGCCATTATCGGATAGCAAAATTTGATTTTAGTTTGTATCAAGTTGGAATTATGAGACTTTCTTCCCATGATGAAGACTGGTCACTGTAAACGTTTCTTTCTATTTGGATAATCATCGACATCATGTCAGCCAATTGTCGCCCACTGCAAGGCAAAGCCTCCCGCAAAGATCGCCACGTTGCTTTGTGTTGTCCACATAGACTTTCCTGATGTTGACGTTGCACAGGTGTTGTTGATAAATGATATGAATTAAAAAAAGAAGTTATAAACGGTGTATAAGGAAAATTATACAAGTAAGACGTCAACTCACGTCGAAGTCTTGGATCTCCGAGCCAGCTCGTCCCTGGAGTCGGAATCTGACGGAGGTGGGGGCTCCCGGAGCCGCTCTGGCCGCCTCATCGCCGAAGAGATCACGAATCCCTCCTCGAACTCGATTATTTCTTCCGGTTGCCATGGACTGGAAATTGAAATATACACTATACGACTAAAAAAAAAACAAATTTAAGTTGGCGCATACTATATACATATATATATATATCGTATTCGTGTGATGAAAAAATTAAGGAATGATTTTATGAATTTTTCGTATTAAAAATCGTCTGTCTGTATATTAAAAGCGATATTTATTTTCTGTGTCAAAATTTTAGTGTAAATTAACATTTCTGTATTATGTATTGTGTGAAAAATATTCCTCTTCCTTTCGGCCTGTAGACGCCCACTGCAACATATAGGCCTCCTTCAAAGATCTCCACGGCGATCTTAAAACTAGAGGCACTAGCGGAATTTCCTCCTCGGCATCTTAAGTTTAGATTATAACTTATTTAAGAAGGGGTCTTAGTTTTCGGGGTAAATCCAGTCTGGCCAAGCTGATCTAAGTTGGCGCCATGTTCAATATAATCAAGAGCCTATTAAAGACACACCCACTTCTTATGACTTCCCGGTTCATAGATCCTAGACAATGAGAACATGGAAAAACGTTTATCTTCAGAAGTTGCAATACTTTAAATATAATATTATTGTCAGATAAAAATATTATGCAAATGGCATTTGTTTGTATCAAGTTTTCTGTAGAAAGAGAGAAAAGAAACCAATTGGCGGCCTATGCCTAGCAGTTTACGTCCTATACTTGAAATTACTTTGTAGAAAAGAAATTAAAAGTGACATTTAGATACCCAATGTCAATGGGAATGAGACAAAACATCCCCAGGCACCTTGTCATCATTATTTCAGCCGTAAGATGTCAACTGCTTGACATAGGCTTCCACAATATATTTCCAATATGACCAGTAGAAGGGGACCTATATCCAGCGATATGCGACCTTAACAAAGTGGTTCGTAAGAACCATAATGCCCAAGCATGTATGTGGGAAAAAGACAAATGAATAAATCTGCCTGTGCGAGTGAGAGAACAGATAAATAGCCGATATTTCCAGCGATTTTTATAATCAGCATAAACCTGGAATATTTACGCACCTTGTGTTTACATGGTTATACCTCCAGCCCTGGTCAATGATCCCTGGGAAAGATAAAGTTAGATCTTATTATTTTACACATAGAAATTGACAATATATAATATAATTATACACACAAGTATATGTTAAAAGGAATGCAATATAGTGTAACATAGTCCAGACCAGTGTTTCCCAACGTAAGGTACACGCCCCTTAGAGGGGCAATTTGATGATATATAATGATATATAAGGGCAGCAATTAAAAAATGGACTCGATTAACTCTTTCGCTTTGGGTTATTTAAATGCGCTGCTAAATATCAGTGACAAATTTAAAAAAAGGCAATCTTTTTAAAAAAATGCTGTAAATAATTATTAGATATACCAAAATATCAACTGGGTAATTAGAGTCGAAAATTTCCACAAGTTTTACAGAAGAATTGCGACAAATGCAATTGATAGAAAGAAAAGTTAGAATGTAAGAAAATTGTAAAAATGAAAAAGCAAGTATTGTAAATAAATATAAATATGTTTTAAATAAGTTTGTAGTATAGAAATAATAATACAAATAAAAAAATGTAAAATCGAGAATATGAAAGAAAGGAATAAAAGGGAAAGGTAGATGAATTGTAGGATGAAAGAGAAAATACCAAAGAACCTGAGATTCATGAAAGAAGAGTGTGAAAAAGAATTAAAGAAAAATACAAGTCCCTATCCCAGAAATAATTTAGGGGTACGAGAGCCCCGAATAGCGGGGGCCATATAAAAAAATGTGGGCGCAGAGCAGGAGTGTCTCCCTCACTTCTATAGCACACTCGCTCGCACATTGAACTTTTTTTATCTTACTATTACTACTTATTGCTACTCAAATATCATTTACTCTTTCCGATGGTACGAGGTGGTAGGGTGCTGGGGGCCCTTAGCCTGAAATTACTTTAGCACAGCTCTCTTGAAGGTTCTCTTGAAAGCCACGACTCGGGGCGCTACATACTACACTGTAATTGGAGGCCGCTGAGCTCTTAGATTGCTTCTACCAGACTCAAGGTCACCCACGAAAATACGGACTTGAGCTGTCACTTATTGAGCCGGTAAAGCCTGAACCTCTACTAGGCTGGTTGCGCTATTACCTGGCTAACATTACTACCACTTCGGAGTGCGTTGGCACTAAAAGAAGTGGAGAAAGAAACTCCAGCAAAACTTCTTTTAAGAATAATAATATTAATAAAAAAGAATAGTTGGCGACACCTCTGAAACACGGGTTATGTCCCTCTCTCAGATCAGCGTCTTTGAATCCATACCGGTGGGTGGGACCTCCCCGCGATTCATATGCTTCTGTGGGTGGATCCCACAATATAAGTTTCTAAGGTCTCAATTGTTCAACAAATTGGTAGTTTGGTAGACTACAAGTATAAAATAAAAAATATAACTTTATTGTTTCCAATTGATGACGTCTATGCAATCATCTGCGTAGGTTGAAAGAGTATTATATTAACTCAAACGAAATAAGTAACACGTAATACAAAGTGTGTAGTTCAGACCTTCAGGCACGGTTCGCGAGTCCCTCCGGAACAAACGCGGCAGCCACGGTGAGAGAAGGTTCCTGGCTCGCGCCCTCTGAGCTTCCTCTATTATCGTCTTCTGTTCTGTCGCCGCCACCTGGAAGTAAACTGAACTGTCAGTCAATTACCCATATACAGGATGATTGGTTGCAGGTGTCAAATTTTAAAAGTTTTTGCACCTATTTACAATGCAAATCACATTAATTTATTTTTTCCATTGGAATACGACATTCCAATAACTTCTTGCAGTACAAAATCTGCAAGTACAGATAATAAACAATAATTAATTTATTATTCTTGAAACCGTTGAGTTTTGGTAAAATGGTGATATATTGAGAGTGGCTTTGGAAGTGGAAATGGGTCAGAGCATATCCTGCGGCAACATCGCTACCCTTTTGGAAGAGAAGAGCCGCCACACTTTCTTGCGGTTTTGTTGCAGGGTGGAGTGTGACGTGATTAGATATAACAAAACCTTGTAAGAAAGTGTGACAAGGGATGGCAGGCGATGCGTAATTGTAATGTGGGTGATGTATGTTGAATGATGAATAAGAGAGGGAACATGAAAGTAGGAGGGGGTATATCTCTGTCCCCAAAATAAGACAGGAAAAAAAAATTTAAAATATAAATATATACTTAAACATTAATTGACAGCAATTGAGATATAAATAGACCTCTATAAAACTTTTATACCTATAACCAATCACCCTGTATATTTGTCACGTTTTCTATGTAGCTTTGCAAGACTGCTGTAAATGATGCGATAAGACAGTTTAATAAGTAACATAACATTGGATGCTCATATGCCGTAAAGAACCATGAACCCCAAGAAAAGGGATTAAAATTTTTCCCACTTCGTAGAATGTTACAGATGAGAATTTGAGAAAAAATTATTATTAGTTAAATTACAATTATTTATCTGTAATATTTCTTTATTGTTGTGGTATATTCAATAGATATCTTATTTTGAGGATTGATGAGATTATCTTCTTTTTGTCTTGACTCAACTCACCTGGTCGTCATTCGCAATAGCCTCCGAGACCTTTAACCAGAGCCTCTGCGATTCAAACTCCTGCTGATTTTCCAGCTTCATCAGGTATCTCGGCATCCTCTGTTCCTTCAGTATAGCCACGTCTAGGAGATTCGATTCCTCCTGGAAATATACATAGATATTTATAAATATATCCTCATCATCTTTATTTTAGCCATTGAACATCTACTGCTGGATGTAGGCCTTCATCAGCCCGTGAAAAGGACGTTAGATCCGACAGGGTTCCTTGTGGTTCCTTCGGAAATCATGAAGCGTTTGGAACTTCCATAGGTTTAAATGAGATGTTGTCGTTATAAATGCTCAACTGGATGAAACATGATGGAGGAACTTCACAGGAGGGAGTTGCTGTTTCCTCCACGCAAATAAAAACTTTGAATAATATCAAGCATATGAGTAGCTTATCATTTATCGAAGGTTCTATTTAGAAAAAGTTATTTCGTACGCGTGGTAAACCTGTTACATCGGTCGTATATATAGATGGCGCTAGTGGTGGAATAAATCCCTGTGAGTTCACACGGACAGTCTCAAGTCTTTATGCCCGACTACTGAAGCCATGGCTCCTGAAGGATTCCTGATGCTATAAAGGTGATTAAGGACAAGCGCTCTATGTGCCATGCTTCTGCCAACCCGTGGAAAGTGCAAATATCATTTTGCCAGTAGTGTAGTTGAATTTTAAAAAATCGGAATTGATTAACAAATAAAAATCGACGAAGTCGCTTTTTCGGGTACATTATAATGAATCCGTACTTCTCTTGGTCATGTTACAGTTTGAAAACGGCTTTACAAATTTCATTAATTTTTCTCACACAAGATCCCTAATACCCTGTAGGTTTTTATGGCAAAACATTACAATTAACACAGCGACCTACATTTTGCATCTTGAAAATCTACGTTTTTCACATGGCCAATTATACGTCGGCTGTTTTAGTATTAGAAAACTATCACAATAAACTATATATTTGTCTAGACTTATTTCATTAGAGTATTGATTATCCATAACTAAGACAGAACAACTGTCTTTCGGGTCAACAAATAATTTATGACTAATCTCACCCCACTTCTCTTATCCTTGATATCAATCTTGCCATCCCAGTATCCTTCCACGGTGGCGATAGTGTCCTTTCCTTTTTTGATCCTGCCGGATATTGCGTTCGTTTGATCAGCGCCACCTAGGAACGACTGGAACAAACAATTCATTTATTAACACAAGAATGGGTGACACATTCTTTAGATTTAAAACTTCTGAAATACTACTTCTCTAGTTCTAACGGTGATAATCATCTAGTATATAACTTATTTTTTCAAGATTATTGCAATAAATAATAGAATTTACTGTTAGTAATTCAGGGATCAGTCGGTGGCCGTTGGGGTCAAAATATTCTCGTATGGCGACCACGTACCAGAAAACGAGACGTGGATAAGCGCCTCCCACTAAGTGAACTGAAGACATAGGGTCACGGAAAGTCACTGGATGCAGGCAGTGCAAGACTGGTCATTGTGGTGATATTTGAGCAGTCTATGCTGAGGAGGTCTAAGTATAAGAATATTGGCCTATATTTATATATATAGATCTATATAAAGAATATTAGCCTGCGTTTATTTTTATTGGTTTTCTTAAAAAATATATTAAAAAAAAAACATATATTTAATTTATACGCAGTGGTGGATCATCTACAATATAGTCACCTTGTTAATGTTAAAGGCGCTGGCCACTTCTAACCGTTAGTATAGAAAATCAACGAGAGAGGCCTATGCCCAGCAGTGGACATCTTACGGGTGATATGGTATTTCAGTCGACTCTTATCACTTACAAAGAAAACTCACCCGCAATTTGAACTCAACGTCCGCCTGGTATCCCGTATCCTGACATATTATGTGAACCTGGAATGTAAAGTAACTCTTACTTAATGTTCTCTTGTAGTACTAGCCTTGTCAATGGCTATGATATATATACATACACAAATATATATATATATATATGTATATATATAAATATATATATATATATATATATATATATAAGTCATGGATTAGATGTCGGAAAGTGTACGTCATGCTACTTTTGAATATACTTCCTCACAAAATTTCAGAATCGGCAAATCGTTATATGTTCAGAAATGTGCGAAATTCGTTAGTGAAAAATATTGCGTATGTTCACGCTAACTGTACATAGCGATAGTCAAACATTTAAGGTAGATCTAACAGTCTTTTATATCTACACCTTTGATCATTTCATGATTCCTGAAAAATGTCCATATTTGTACTTCCTAAAAAACCTTTCATGTCTATATCAAGCAACTTTTGGATGAAATTCAAATCGCATAAAAATAATCCGTATAAAAAGAGAATTGACAGTACAAGGTTCTTATGGAAAACAAAACTTCATATCTCTCATCTCCATCTAAGGGTTGTCTGGACCATATGAATTGTTTCTTTTTTTCCTTCTATTTATTGTATATGGTGTGCAAAAAGTGTTAATAAATAAATAAAAGCATCAATCTTATTACAATTCAATACAAAATATAGGCTACTCATCTACTATACTACTAAATTATTAACATATTAATATTACTTGCTTACTTATTATTACTTAATTATTAATAGCACTATATTACAAAAATATTTATTATACTTACATATTACCTACTTAAATATAATATTATTTCATTATGTTGTGTTTCGGTTTATCGATAACTTAATATTAAGTATCTACACCGTCACATTCCTATTACCGGTTTATACATAACGCATTTATTTGGGACGCTTTACCTGCGCCGGCGCAGCGATCGAAACTGTCAAATATTGAAGTAAACCTTGCTTACTACCCTAATTTATAATGTATAAAAACTATCGCCTATCTATTGCTACATAACGATCGGTTATACATAAAATTAAAAAGTATATAAATATAGCAAACAAGATAGATAAAAAGGAGAAAAAAAAGAAGTAACTTACTGTAGTGTTTAAGAGCGAAAGAGAAGGAAGGAAGGTGATATGTATTGGAAGAGAACTAAGACAGGAGAGTGTAAGATATTGTGACGAAAAATAAAAGACAAATGAAACGAAATTGTAAAGAATGTAAGGAGAGAAAGAAAATAAAAATAGAAATGTGAACAAATAAGAATAAAAAGACCCCCCCCCCGTTTCCCCCCGGGGAAGAGAGATTATTGAAAAAGATCTTTATAAGCAAATATTTCGGACCGGAATTATATAGTGTTAGTTATGACTTATGTAGTGAGAGAAATATTTTTATTTCCCTGGCCGCTTCCTTGTACGTATCTCCCTTACGCCTACTATTAACTCCTTCAACTCTTAAATGAAATTTACTAGAAGGAATACAATACCTTGCCGCCCAGCTCCATGCTGAGCGTACCGATCACGATTCCCTTGCAGTGGGCGTACGGCGCCGTGGTTACATAGGTCTCGCCCCAGTTCAGCAAGTGGATACGGGCGCATCCTTCTAATATGGCCGACGTCGAGTTACCTGACAATTTTAAATCATAATATTATATTTATGTGCACAAGCTGCCACTCAACAAGCCGTGGGGAAGGCTATGCTCGGGATTTCTCCACAAAATCGAATGAGGAATGAGAACGAAAGTCACCGAAGTATCCTAGTTTGACAAGTTTAAGTGGCAGTGGCAGGCCAAATAACGCGGAAAACTGAAAGCCTCTGGAGTTGTAAGGTTCTAAATGGATACCACGGTTCAGTAAGCCCAGTTTTGGACCTCATACAAGTTAGACAGATGACCTTAAGGTCATCAAAAGGCGATGAACGCCGGTCGCATCCAACCGGTACTATTTTCACAAAATTTTATTGTAAGAATTAATGACACTTAGTTGTAGTACGTACCATAAAACTTGGATCGTGCAAGCAAACTGCCTTCTATCACGTACCCGTCCTTTCTGTTGGATACGTAGAAAGCTGAGATCGGTGGGTGATGCGACACCTGGAATAAAAATATTTGTGTGAATAAATACGCAAAAACTCACACACGAGCATCCTAATCATATACACATACAAGTACATAACATAACAAGTACTCATAGGTATGGGTATGTGCGCTCACGTGCAAGTAAGTCAAGCTTTCTACCACCCATTTCGCGAACTTCGTGAACGCTCCAACTCTCCTTGCAGGTGGAATTTCATAAACTCAGTTCTCAGCTGACGTCTTCACGACTAAATATAAGAATATTTCTACCAAATTTCAAGTCCCTAAGACCAATAGTGTCAAAGATATTTTAGGTATAGTCTACTATATATTGTATACTAAACTCTTTCACAAATTAAACTCGCCCAAGCCCATCTACTTATTCTCGAACGCTGTCAATTTTACAAGGTGTTCAAAATTTAATTTTGTCGTTAATTAAGCGGATGGTACATTAGTTCATAGATGTGCTGAAAATCCCCGATCATAGAAGTTTCTATAACTCTGGGTCGAATCGAAGAGAAGAAATGAGACGGCTGATTTCAGAATAATATGGAGTGGGGACCATGAGCTGGTCTACTGGACGAGTCGAGTACCGAGTCTACTCGGGGTGGGTGAGCAACCTACTAGATGGACCGACAACACAGTCACGATCGGGAGTTGCCTGATGCGGATAGCGCAAGGTGGGTCATCGTGACAAATAGGCGGTGGCTTTTGGGGAGGGGCCTAAACCTTGAGGTAGGTTTCTATCAGAGGACATGATGATGATCGTACATAGATTCCCGAACAACTCCCGAAGAGAATACAAGCCAAACTTCAGACCAGAGTCGGCAAACAATGAAGGCGAAGTAGTGAGCTCAGAGAAGCTGGGCAAGCGGTGAATGTAAGACGTCGGGGGTACTCCTCGTGTGAATGTCATGGGGTCAGAATATAAAAAGCACTTCAGCGGCCTTCTCCGATGCCCTTGGCAAATCAAGTTTGTTCACATAAAACCTTAAACCAAAAATCTTTCCACCAATTCCTTATGATAAGCTCTTTAAAATATGTTGACTTGGAGCAGGACAAAGCAGCCTATGATCCACCAGTCAATTTGGCAGCACTATACTCACTTGTTCAGCTACATAATAGGTGTAAGTGTCGCCTTGTCTGTCCCTCCAACAGCATCGAAAAATCTCCCCCAGAACTGGATTGTACGGCTTCTTCAGCCCCTTGGGTTTCCGATACAGCCCCGACAGATACCACCGAAGCACACACTTGAACCTTTGATACGGATCCTCTAAGGTTTGAGCCCTGGAATCAAAAAAAAACATTTCAATGTCATAACAGCAGATTTGCGCTCGGAAATCTGTTCAAGCAGAAAGCATCATGCTTTAAAATACCAAAAAAAATAAGTTACTCTGATGGGAGATTCGCTGCGGGATCGAAACAGAAATGATATCCGCAAAAGAACTAAAGTCATCGATAAAATATAATTGTATTTTATATCGGGTTGAGTTCCAAGAACGCTTTCCGTTTCTACTGACCAAGTAGCTGTCTCTTTCAACCGAACTCCTGCAAATTCTTCCTTTGCACAATTTATAAAGCTTTCGCGAGATTATTGCATTTTTCTTATTGTAGGCTTTCGTCTGTTTTCCGATTACATTCATCTTTTTAAATGATTTTACCGAAACTTTTTATTTAAAATTCTTTTTTGCTCACGTTACACAACAGACAAATCTATAGAGCTACTCTAACCTAAAAAAGTGCAACGAAATTCAAAAAATTAAGGATTGAAAACTGATGGGCAAGTAACGGATAGTCGCCGTGTACATTGTACGCGATAGTTCAGAATATCAAAAAGACGAATACACACAAAGATTAACTTATACACACATATGCATACATATATACTAAAAATAATCATAGTTTTAGCCGCAAAACGTCCACGGCTGGACATAGATAGATATATAGAAATTCACATCGCTTTTTTGTGGGGGCAAGTGGAAGCACGCAGTTCTCCCTGAGTGGGCGGGCACATCGCTCATGGAACTGTCGGCCGTTGGGGCCGAAAGGTTCTCAAGCGGCGACCACGACCAGGTAGATGCCACTTACTAGGTCAACTAGCAACAGTGTCGCGGGATATCGCCGTATACTGGCAGCTGCCATCGTAGATGCCAATGGGCAGTGGGCGTATATCGACTAAAGTGATGATGACCACAGTACCAAATAAATCACTGCCCTTGTATATCAGACTGATAAATGCGTATCTCTCACACTGTCACCTTTAGGAGGATGGCCTGACCAGTGGCGTAGCTATGGTATTTGGGGCCTGGGGCAGATTGGGGCTTGGTGCCCCCCCCCCCCCTAAAGAGTCTAAATAATTTCAAAATTCAAAACAGAATGTAGTTAATATATATTTTTTTTGGTTCAAAATAATAATAAATGTATATAAAATAACATGAGATCTTAATAATATTTACTGGGAAAATTTAAAAACGAACATTCCTCGCTTTTTGGCCTGCAAAGTCATTAATCACATTTTCAAAATCAATAGTGTCGACTAGTTTGAAACACAGATATGTGTTTTTGTGATTTAGGGCCCTTTTAAAAACACTTTATGTGTTTTGCGAATGAAAGGTTTAAACACTGTGTATATTATAATTTGTAACCGTTTACTTTTTTTAATGATCATATTATTTAACAACTTTTTTAGCAAAAATTAGTATAATTCGATATTCTTTTTATGTTATTTACTTTAAATTATGGTTTTCTTTTAACATTTCATTATTCATCATTCAAAAAAAAACAATTAAAAAAAACTATTTTCAACTTTGGTGCCCCCCCTGCCTGTGTTGCCTGGTGCGGCCGCCCCGCTCGCCACCCCCTAGCTACGCCACTGGGCCTGACACTATGTTTTTTAACAACTTTATTTAATTATTCATATCTAAGACAGAAAGTAAATCGGTTAGTTAAAATATAAATCGGGGTTCACTTACTGTCCGAGTATATCTGCATGATAATAGTTGTCAGACAGTTTGTCCAGAAACGACCGCGGCTCGAGGATGAACGTTGGCAGTACCACTTTACTCAGGTCCATCCCGGGTCGCACCTGCTTCAGCAGAAACCACAGCAGGGATTTGTTCTCCTCCGCAACCTCTTCCACCAGTTCTCCTGCCTGGAAGGTAAAATTATTATCTTTATTTATCTACTGTCACCCTGTTGCTTTGCCAATTTTATGACCCACTTTTGTGGGTGGACTTCTACTAAAGAAATATTCTCTAATCTTTAATATCTTGTAAATTCCTAACATAGCCCTCTCTATGCTATGCTCGTTAAGCGACTATGAACTTGCTAATAAGACCTGAACTGGGCGACCATGTTTCACTAACGTAAGCGTTGCTTGTAGAACTTCACCTTAAGGCTTTAGGGGATATTATTAACAATAAATATAATTTTTTGATTATGGGCCCCCGTTATTGGAGGTCTCTCGTACCTCTAATTTGTTGGGATCAGGGTCTTTGTTTACAAATAAGTTTTTCAAATTTATATCTTTATTCTTCACTCACTTTCATTCTTCTCAATTTCTTTTGTTCTTACCTTTTTTCCTTCACAATATCTTTCATTTTGTTCTTTCATTCCTTCCTTCCATCATCTTATTACTCCTAGGTGGCTAGGTACATTACTTTTATTCTTTATTTTATTACTTATCCTATTTTTAAATCACAGTTTTCTTATATTGGGTTTGAATTTTTTAATACAATACTACTTTTTTCTTATTCTATTTTTAGTTTATTTTTCTTATTATTAATTGACTAGTTATTTGTGCAGTTTATTTTCTACCTACTTATCAATACTGTTTTATTCCTTTTAACAGTATCACTCACCATCCTGTGAGCAAAAATATGAAATATTGATTTATATATTGTCACTTTAAAAATGTTACTAACACTCGATGATGATCTTGTTCTACAAAAAATCGTATACCACCACATTGCTGCATTATATATCTTATACATTATTTATATAACCATTATACACTTCCATACACTTGAAGACAAAAAAGTTGAAATGCAACAATGAATTATTTATCACTTTTGCAAATTTTACTAAAATACACGTTTTATATTCAGACAAATAATGATTGTTACTTTAGCCATAAAAAAACAATATACGACTTTTAAACCAATAGGAGTGGACAGATAGAGTATAATAATTATCGACAAATTATTCACATTAATAGCATACGACGATTTTACATCTACAGAACGTTCGACAGAACGATCTAAGAGCTCAGCGGATTCTCAATCTGGTGAAGCACATGCTACATGCACCAGCTCAAGCCGAGGCATCCCTTGGAGCTCTCAACCTTCGCAAACATAAAAGAGGAGCTCGCCTAGGAACCCCTACTCCCTGTCCTCTCGAATCCATAGAATCTTCAAATGTCATTTGGACAGCAGTGAAAGTCCGGCACAAATAAAACGATTTCATATTCCATGGTAGTGAAATAGATATTTCAATTCAAAATTGAAGTCATGTATCGCTTGTTATCAGTTGAAATTGCACGTGTTTTATAAACAAAAATGATTTCATTCTTTATTTAATGTGGTATATTTTTATTACGGTATGTGCACCTGTCTAGAAAAGACCTATGTCCGGAAATCAAGGTCCCACGATTCGTGTAAAGAAAAACTTATTAATATTTACCACATACGAGGTATGATCAGTTTACTTCAAATATAAATGAATCTCCTTCACATTACTCTCCGTCGATAGTGGCACTTGTCCCAAATTCCACACTTGGAAGCACTTCTGAAATGCTACCTTATGAAAGACCTTCAGCTGCTCTGTCCAGTTCTTTCAATGTCGGGAATTGTGTCATAAAGGTTTACTTTCAGCACGGTTTTTTTATGGGAAGGGCCAGAAATCTCAAGCTGCTATATCTGGAAAGTAAGGCGGGTGTGGACTGACACATTTTTTTGGCCAAACTCACGAATCGGTAGTGATGTGTGTTTTTATTGTCGTGATAGAGGAGGAAACGCATTTTCCAGGTCTTTTACGACCCCCATACGAGATGTTTAGTTTCTCGGCAAGCTCTTGTATCGTCAACCGCCCTGTTTGTTGAAACCATTTTTGCTACTCTTTGCACGTTTTTCGATTTTTGAGGTTTAACGACGTCCGACCTTTGCTCGTCTTCAACTGATTTATTCCCATTTTCTAATCGCTAATACCATACGATATTTTTTTATTTTCATAATCCTCCTTCCCCCTGCTTTGGGGAGTGAACTTTACAATGAGGGTGTAAATATTTTTTTTTACATTTTCATTTTAGTCATTGCTCTTGTTCCTAGCAATGATCTGCTGCACCACTTCTCTGTAGAACTTCAGAATTGCAGGACCTAGTCACCATATCATCACCATACACTAATTTTAACACACATTACCTTCGTTGGCACTGTTTTGTAACTTAGCGCAAAACATTAATACAGCGAGTATGACCTCACTCTCCTAGCCGTGGTAGCTGATAGACCAGTCGTATTTTGTTTAAATTTGCTACAGAGTATCTGAATTAATCAGACTGCCAATTCAGACAAGCGATTTTCGAGCGTCAGACTTTGATTCTTCTACGGCTCTCGACATTTTTAATCCAATCTCGGAAGCTTTGCTATCATTTAAAAGTTTTTGTTCAAGGATCTTATCTTTAGATAGTTTAATAGTTCAATGCGAGTGACCTCACGTGGACCCTAAACGATAGGTACCGCGCGTGATACCTCATAAAACACAAAAGGCAACCACCGGGGCGGTTTTAGTGTATAAGAATCTCACATAAGCCTATATTTTACCAGAGACAAGGTATATATTACATCGGGAAGATCCCTCCTATCACCCTATCACAGATCATCAGCTCCTACCACCCTACCACCTATCACAGAAATCAAAAATATTAATCTACTTATTTTGGATATACTATTTAGTTTTTCTACTAAAAATAAAGTCCTCTGTAGCAATTAAACAAAGACATTGTAAACAAACTTACCACACCGATCTCCCTGTCGGGGTCCTCAGTGTACAGGTTCTGTATCCTGGCCAGCACATCCTGTTTCCTCGCGGCAGGATCCTCGCGAGCCTGGACATCAGCCATCGCGCCACGGGAGCCCTCGCTGTCCGTGTCCGAAGCAGCGCCCGCTAATTCTGAATGGGTCAGGGGTTTGGTGCATGTGAAATACGTCTAGCACTCTAATTCAAGCATCATACGAGGAAACGGTGGGGGAAATAGCTGTAATTTTTATCCAAGGTAGGATATTATAGTGCAATTATTAACCTATTCCTGTTATATATATTAGTATATTTCTAGCATTTTACTCTATTTGGGAGCATCAATAGAGAAAACATTCAAACCTGTTTTTGTGCGTATTATGTGATATTCCTGTGATTTTTTTAAATAGTCAAATTGGAACATAAGTTCTAATGATTCTTCGTAGTTTTAGCCTATTGGCACCCACTGCGAAACATATGCATCCTTCAAAAACATCTATGGGGGAAAATACCATAATCGCCACGCTTGGCGTTGGTGTTGGCACGCACGACGCTGGTGCCCATATACTGGAAATTTATTTGAGAGCACTGGCAATCCTATATGACTATTTCATAAAGTTTGAATTATATAGAATTATATCTATGAAATAGAAAGTCTCAATTTTCGACCTGCTAAGCAACAAGCGCTCAATAACATCGAATGCTTATTTACCTAAGGTACTTTATCTTATATGGGAAATAAACAGTTTCAATGATACACAATACACTAAAATTTGATTTTATGCGGTTTATAACTGTGATATTTTTTTGAAATAAAAAAGTCAATGAAATCGGAATGTAATTAACAATAGTAGCCCTATTGCTATCCGAGATATATACGAGAGTCTTGTGTAACAAAAATCGTCGCAAAACTGATCACAGACGCATTCTAACCGAAAAACAGTCAACCAGTTGTTGAACCAGTATGCCACATGAAAATACAGTACGCGGCGGTAAATATTGCACATCGACCTGTGGAAAGAGACAATAGGCTAATTTCGGCTAGCAAATGGGCTATACATTCACTTCTTTAAAGCTTTAACACCTGTAGCCAATCATCCTGTATATAACAATAACTTCGCTCGCCGTAAATATATAACGCTAGTAGTCAATTGTAAATAGTTTGACGCGGGTAGTCGTAAAAATGGATGAATTAATTGACAAAATAGAATCAACAGAGTTGATACAACACACGCTAGCTTATATCACTTTCAAATTTAGAATGGTATAACAACATTACGAATAAAGCCGTCAAAACCATGCAATCTTTATTTAAATATTAAAAGACAAACAATGTTACAAATCAACAGTACTAAGAGCTAAAAAAATACGTAACAGATAAAAATTAATACGAAGTTGTAATATTTGTTACATTTAATGTAAAGACACGTATGTAATATTTTTTATATATAAATTTTTTTTAATTGAATTTGTCTTGGACTAAAGTGGTACAGGAAAAGCGTTGACGAGTTAGAAAAACTTTTGATTACGGGAAAGATAAGATGGCGACCACGAGGCCGGAGCCGTACGTTGGTCCGATCATGTTCGAACCATGCTCGATACCAAACTAGCTAAAACAATACAATAAACTTTGCAAAAAAAATGGAAAAAGACATGCGCGCGCGCATCCGATACTATCTCCCCCCTCCTACTTTGTTTCGCCAACGGCATACCTCAGGCGCCGTACAGCGCTTTCGGTAGCGCTATAATACTGTCTTACTATCTACATACTGTTTGTACGTTCCCGCTCGCGACCCTTAGATGATGTTTGTGCGTCACGCCAAACATTTCGAAAATTGAATTTATCATTATATTATATATATATATATATATATATATATATATATATATATATATATATATATATGAAAACGTCACTTTTTTATTCTAATGTGTATATAAATAAAGTTTTGTTGATTATTAATAAGTGTTACTTCATGTGCGGCCCGTCAAACGTTTTTATAATTTATATTGGCACGTTGATTAAAAAGGTTGCTCGCCCCTGCTCTAAATCATACCTTACACGGACTGTTTCACGCTTATTTACTTATTCATCATTATCATTTCATCCTTATGACGTTCACGGCTGATATGTGCCATGGCCTACGAAATACATGCCCAATATGATCCGTCGGAAGCAGCTTGCACTTAGCATCTTCCGACGAAATTAATAAGGTCTAGTAGGTGGATGTCGTACTGTGGGCTTGTCGATTCGTGGTCTCCACTCCAGGACCTTGCGGCCCCAGCGGCCATCTGTTCTGCGCTCCGTGGTCTGCCAATCTCCACTTCAATTTGCCAATTACTGAGTTATATCTGTTAGATACGTTAATCTATGGATCATTCTTTGTTTTATCTTGTATACATATACCGAATATAGGCTTTTCTGTTACTCGCTAAGCATCCATGGGCTTACCAATTAGTCTTAAAGAGATCACGATTCACTGCCGTAACGTACATCGGTTTTATATTTTCGTCTCAAAGCCTGAATTAATTTTGAATGAGATGTTTTGAGGTTTCCCAAACGCTTCTTAGCCGATTTACCACTTTGATTTGTCTAGGTTTTCTTAAAACATGACTATATTTCGTCATAACAACATCTTCGTGATACTGTCATAAAGGATTAAATATTAGTAACCGAACGCTGTAACATCGGGTGACGCCGATAGATGGCGTTAGTAGTAGATTGCCACGCGTTATCGTTTTATTTCGTTTTTATTAAATGTAGTGACTCGACATATATAACATTCACGACACCAAAGCCAGTTTTAAGGCATATATTGCCATCGCTAAATAAGTTGCGAATCCCTGGGCATAGTGTAAAAGCTCCTTTATACACTATAACCAATGCACGTACACTCTGTCAAATATTCCACTAAGTAGTTAGACATAAGCAGACGGAGTTCTTACTTCGACAATTACGTTATCTCGCCGTAAATTGTTCCTAATTAACAAAGCTTACACTAAGACCGTTACGGAAACGTAAGGAACTTTAAATATTTGTTTTGTTAGATGTACAACGAAATACACGAATTGTTCACACAATAAAGATAACTTTTGCTAATAATAACATCGCAAGGCCCCGTGGCTACTAGAACTCTTTTATTAAGTAATATTTAATAAAATTATTCATCGTCTCCTTGTACTAGATTACGAAAATAATACATTTCTAATTACAGTAATTACTTAATTACATTCCTTACACTCGTAAACATCATTATCATCATAATGTCAGCCGATAGACGCCCGATGCAAGACACAGGTCTCCCAGACAGATCACTACAATGACCGGTCTTTCGTTGTTGCATACAGCAACTTCCCATGACTTTGACTATGTCCTCAATCCACCTCTATTGGCGGCCTCCTCACTCCGCCTGTACCGGCTCGTGGTCACCACTTGAAAACCTTTGCAAACCAACAGCCGTAGGTTGAGGAGCAATAGGCACCGCCCACTGCCACTTAAGACAAGCGATTCTACGAACTCCTTCGGTGACTTTGGTTCTTTGGCGGATCATCTTATTTCTGATCGTACTGCCTCCAATGCCAAAAATGATCATCCTTGCATATGTTTCTTAATTTCGTAATAAGCTCAAGTGGTTGTCGATTCGACTTCGCCGCAATACACGCATTCTCTCCCTTCCTCTATAGTCCTCTATAGTATTTTGTTTAACCTGCTTACTCCATCTTACCTTACAACTACATTTCTTTTTTTACGCGACTCAAATGATAAGTTGCTTAGATCATTTATATATATGTATTAAACTGCCTTCTCTTTAATGTCTCTCATCTCCAACCAAAGATTGTACAGATCGCCTTGAACGATAAGACCGTTTATTATCTATGGTGTACAATAAATTGTAAAATTAATAAATAAAAGTAAAAAAACATCTTCAAAAAAACCGTGCGTAGAAATGTCTTTTAACCTCAGTCCTTTTGGAAACTGTTGGAGACGCTTTTTCGTAAAATAATTATTTATTTTGACTTTAACAAACCACTGCATGAGCGGAGGTGGCTAGATATTGGTCCTTTCTTATTTAGGATGGACTTCCGCAATGTAACGCCTGAATCCATTAAATATTTAACAAAGTCGTTTGTCCATCACATAAGTGGACGTGCTACCCTGCGCTCGCCAGTCAGTCGCCTTCTGAATCTTAAGACTCCAGCACATGGGTGCACAGAACGAGGCCCGCCGGTCGAATACTGGTGGCCCACCGACAGCAAAAGTAATACTCTCGTACATTCGAATAATATTGAATTCTATTCCAGAATAAAACCTAAAAAAATTTAATCACCTACACTTCTGGCGGCCGGCCCGCCATCAGCTCGAGTGGCCCCTAGTCTTAATAAGTCTGTGCAACCATGCTCTAGCAGCATGTTCGCCATAACATCCACTAAAATATTATATAATGATAGCTAAAATATAATATAAAATATAATGATAAAAAGACGCTTTACCTTGTGGTTTAAACGAAAGTAACAATTGTTAATGTTGTATATGCAAAAGTTGTATATGCAGAGACCATGAACTCTTACAATTGTCATTTATTAAAAAAATAACAACTCGAATTCTAAAATACATTACACTCGCATAAACAATAATTGAAAACCAACCTCCATTACACTTCGCAAACTCCTGTAAACTCCTATCAACCACAACGACGTCGTCGTTCTCTATTCTCTTGTAATCGGACAATATTGCAGAGTCCATGGAATATTTTCTTGTGTACATCGCTTCTCCCGGTTCTGAATACTGTCTTGTCAACTTCTTCTGCCGTTTTAGAAGCGAGAAGATGCTCGATCTTCTTCTTAACGGCTTCTCTTTCACTCTAGGTGCGTTCGTTCCGTTCTCCATTATTATTTACTTCTTTTTGACGTATTTATACTAATTTTTGGTGCAAATATAAACTCTTTTATCTACTTCTCGCATCGTCTTTCTATAATTTATCTTCTTTCAAACTTCGAAATCACCTATGCGCTACACTTTAGTTAATATAGTTATTAAATTGGTGGTATATTTGTACAAAATAATTGTTGCTTACATTGTTAATCTAGATTATGTGTTCCCACCTTTTTATACAGGGTGATTTGATTATATTGATAAAGACATTAAAGGGGGTAAAGGTATAGCTCCAATCACACTGTACAAAGTGATCATTTTGAAATATGTATCATTAATACATTTTTTATTATTATGTATTGTAATGTAATGTATGTATATAATGCAACTGGCTTTTTACAGAACAAAATCTGCAGAGACATCCGAATTTATTGATATTTATTATGAAAACATTTATTCGTCACTATTTTACTATTACTTTATTTATTATTTCTAAATCACCTTTTAAGGTTTTACACCAATAACCAATCACCCTGTATGTTCATCAAAAAGGCTCCACAATAGACATAATGAATAAACATCAACGGAACCGCGTCAAGTGTTGCGAATAACATATTCACTATTTCTGGCGCGACCCTCTCAAGCCAATTCACAAACGAGTACGCCTAGATAAGGATTGATAACGAAAGGCACAACTGATAAGGTAATGTGTCCTGACATGGGCCAGTTCACGCCGCCTATCCATTATGGGGTAAGCAGCGATGTATACATGTAAAAATAAGAGCATAATTATGTAACAATTAGGGCATACACAAACATAAAGCGCATTCTCTAGATATCGACGTATAAAGTAAGCGTTATTAAGATTTGTATCTACATCCGATGTCCTCGAAGTCCATATCTGTCAATAATAAGTTAAAATTAAGGACATAGGATAAAGGTGACTTCAGTTTTATCGTCATTATATTTATATGACTCCTTGGAAATTCTTCCTCGCAAATCGTCTTCCTCATTTCATTCGCTCACTCCAAGACATAGGCATACCCCAAAGATATCTTCTCATATAATGACCCCCGCTATTGTGGGCCTCTCTTCTTCCCCATTCACTTTCTCTGTCCGAGGTGCACAGGGATAACAGTCACATTATTAATTTATTGACTAAATATTCCACTCACATACTATTCTTCTTTCCATCTTAACGTCATCCATTCATTTCTCTTTTGTTCGTCACAATTTCTTGTATTCCATTTCATTCTCTTAAAGATACAAAGGGGATATAACATAATCGTCACAGTTGGCAGGCGATAATCGCAGCGTGATATAAAATTGTTTATTTAATAGAATCAGGCGTTATTTTGCGGAAGTCCATCTTAAGTAAGAAAAGGACGAATATTTAGCCAAAGTCGTCACTCTGTGTTTCACACTAATCGGTGTAACATAACTCCTGAAGATGCTCCGTGGAGGGGTGAAACACGTGTTGAGTGATTTAACGGTGGCAGTTGTGTAATTCGCATTGTTTGCCGCATGCGCATTTATTAGCGGGCTGGCGGGCGGTGCACTTTGTTGCCCGACTACCATCGCATGTGCGGAAGTGGCTAAATATTGGTCCTTTTCTTACTACTTAAGCTTATTACCTGTGATTCGATATAACATTTCGTGAAAAAAAAAAGCTTACGGAAAAGATTGACTCTGTTCTGTTTCGTAGGTGTAACCAGAATGTTTAGTTAGACGAGTAAAAGCTTTACAGGTGAATTTATTGAAAGTCATTTGACCGTAAGAAGTTTTAAAGATCAAATATAATCAAAGTACCTTTTCTTACATAAAATTGTTTATATGTAATTGCAATCCTATACATAGAGTGTGAATTATATAGGAACGCATCCCGAGAATTGAATCCGCGGCGTAGGGTTGCAAGTCAACACACGTAGAATTCCAAAAACAACCGACGTGGAATCTTTTTCAAAGCCTTAAGAACACTAAAATCAGGTGTCGATGTATTACCACAATTTACGTATTATAATTAATTGTAAAATTTGAACAAAGTTTTTAAAAACTAAATTAGTCGATCTCCATTTTTTAATAACTCTTAGCAGTATTGTCTGCGATGCGATCAACGCCTATCGCGTAATGAACAAACTGGAATTCAGTTCTCACGAGACAAAGCAAGTTTCTTTAGGTTTATATAAGTTTAGTGTAAGGATAGCCCCGTAAATTGGGACCCAATGAAGGTGAGTCAACATATAATGTAAAAAACAAAAACATATAATGTATGTAATAACCAACTGTCCTCTGTATAACAGAATAAGAAATATAACATAAATATACACAATCTGATTAGCAATACGGACATACACATAGATTTATATGATTCCATAATTACTCAATTAACAATATAGTTAAGATAAAGTAATTCAAATTTAGCTGTAGCATTTTACACTTATACACGTGTAGCAGTAGCCCAGGGGTAGAGGAATGAGACTTGCGATCACATCCCGGGTTCGATTTCCGGGAAACAATCTTATATAATTCTTACTTCGCATTAATTACATAGGGTTGCCACAGTTAACAAACAAGTCTCTGAGGCGGACGATGGTTCGACATGGTCTCGAACCATCTTGATAGCACCACGTGGGTTTCGGGGGTAGCGTATCCACATATACCCCTGGACGGGCTATCGCAAAATAGCACGGCGCGAGGGAAGACCGCGTGGCGATCCCTGACCGAGAGACACCGCGGTCCCCCGTTTAGCGCAGAGAACGACCACCGAGGAGGGTTTTAGTGGGTAGGAATCCCATATACCCCTGTCCTACCCCCCAAAGGCAGGGCATCTTGAATACCGGAAGATATCCCCCACCTAAATAAGAAAAGCTAACAAACAAGTGTCCAGACGTCTGTTGTGTACCACAATACAACAGTGCAATCGCCAAGGTTGGCGATTACGGTATATCCTCTCATGGATATCTTTGGGAATGAACTTGCAGCGGGTGTCTATGGACTGAAATGACAACGTCGATGTACCACATGTCTAGGATAATTAAGATGGTATCTACTTTAAAATATTGGATATACAGTAATACCCCGCTTTACGCGACCCCGTTATACGCGGTTTCACTATAACGCGAATTGCAACTTTCGCGCTCAAATGCCTCGAATTACGCAAAAGAGTATATAAATATAATGTAGTCATCAACTTCTCTATGGTGTCTTGACCATCTGTCAAACAATTAAAAACAGTGTTGGGTGTTATGAACGTATTTACAAGAACGTAAACAAAACGTTACCCAAATGACAATAGATGTATTTATCCGTAAAAAAAATAAGAGTATGTATTGCATAAAGTGTTCCTAGAATTAAAGTAATTGATTAAAATGATTTGTATTTTTTTGGAATAATTTTTTACTATGTTTAATCATAAACCTCGTTATACGCGAATTTCAGTTAATGCGATTTTTTTTTTTGGAACGTATCCCTCGCGTAAAGCGGGGTATTACCGTAATCAAAAAGTTTGTATGTACTCTGTCCTCAACTATAAAGTTTTTATATCTACAAAACATGCGCATTAGTGTAAGGAAAATATATGTACCTATATAGTTACGGGTCAAGGAAAAAGTCGGCTTGAATTTATGTGTCACAGTGCAGCGAGTGCAGTATACCAGTATTAATAATTTGTCAACAACTCCGCTTTTTAAAACTACGTAACAGTTGAAAATTGGTAGTTATTCATATTAAAAATATCTTTGTTACAGACACATGCACTTTTAACCCTTCGTTTGCAACATGGCGCCTGTCAGCATCAGAAACGAATTTTTTTAAATGATAAATGAAATATTATTAAGATCCTGTGGTCTGCAGTACATCCAAAGCAAGCGATTTTAAACTGTATTTCTAATGTGATTCGACACAATGTAGCCTGATTTATTTCTGGCAGATCTGACCTGCACGCCCCCGGGGAGTTCGAACAGTTATGTCCATAGGCAGTTGACAGGTTAAATCAAATACAATTAATATAATATTATAAGTGGTATGCTACCACAGTTCAGAATTGTTTACTCAAAAGAGCCTCCAAAGCAAGCATAATATCACACTGCGATAGCAAAACCCGTCTGCTAAGCGTGACGATTATGATCAACCTTCCCCTCCCCCCATATAAATAAATAAATATAAATTAATTGTTGTGAGAAGAACAACAGATTTTAATCTTGTTGGTGGTTATAAATAAGTCGTTATTCAAAGGAGACAGTTGTCGACTAACCGGCGAACTGTTCACATATCTGAACACACATTTTTAATGTTATTTAGTAATTTATCACTAGTATGTATATCCAATTTTTTATTGTACGCTTGTTAAATTCGACTTTTTTAAAAATTAATTTTTATTCAGTGTAAAACGTATTACATTTTGCTTGGTTTTTTTTAAATTAATTAGTATTCGATGTTAAAAGTATTACGTTGTGTGCTTGGTTTCGGTTGAAGTTCATATATTGATGCTGTTGGCCCCCGGGCTAACAGTAACAAGTGTGTGTGTGTGCGCGCGTGCGCGTGTCTGTGTGTGCGTGTGTGTGTGCGTGTGTGTGCGCGTGTTTGTGTACGTGTGTGTGAGCGTACGTGTGTGTGTATATATATGATAACTGATAAAGTTGTACGCTGTATTAGTTAAACATAATGTGACATAACTTATTAACAAAAACAATATTTGACAATGGTTATAAAAAAAAATCAAATAAAAGATAGGGTCTAACACGTGCATACAGTATGAACCGGTTCCGTTGGTAAATAGCAAATGATTGCCTTGAATGTTGCGCATGCGTGTCTCCCGCGATACTATTTACGTAAGTAACATTCGTAATAAATCAGTATATATTTTTAAACTACCTGCAATTTTAAATTTAATACTGTAACACAGCGACGACGCAGGATGTTAAGTTTTTATTAAGAAATGCTGTTCATAATAAGCAAATGAAATATCAAAGTACAGACGTCATAAAAATCATTGAAACATTCCGTTACGTTATCTACAGACTGAGATAAATGTAACGAGTATCTGATGAGGCTGGTCACTAATTGCAAAATATGGAACAATGAAATATCAAATTCAAGTTGATATTTAAATAATATGATATCACCAAATCTCACATAATACGCCGAGGACGTGGTTCACTGGAGTTACGTCATATGCGTGAGTCATTTTGGCGCGGATTTAATTTTTCCCCCTTTACTTAGATCAGTAGATTGTAAATAAAACATGTGGTTCTAAGTATTATTCCCTTAGTTTCTAAAGCGATGGACCCTCTATCCAAGGGTCTATGTGAGACTCGGAAGGGTCCAGCTTTGACATGGCAAAAAAATATGGATTCACAATTCACAAGAGTATCCACAAAATTTTATCTGCTTTCGACAATCAAGAACTAAAATGTCGCTTGTACTTCACCAACCAAAGAAAACATGTGGTTCTAAAAATTATTCCCTTAGTTTCCAAAGCGATGGACCCTCTATCCAAAGGTCTATGGGAGACTTGGAAGGGTCCAGCTTTGACATGGCAAAAAAATGTGGATTCACAATTCACAAGAGTATCCACAAACATTTATCTGCTTTCGACAATCAAGAACTAAAATGTCGCTTGTACTTCACCAGTCAAATTCAAGAAGCTCAGCGACTGTTCGTAAAAATATGCTTATATACATATCAACATTTTGGGAATATGGTCAGAAATGTATAAGAAATCGCAGATACAATTGAACCAATTAAATTTTGATAGTGATTTGAAAAAGTTTGGGAACCTCTGTTCTGCGCGATTTAGCCCGAGTATTTAAAATTCAAAATATGTTTATGTGAGAGAGTTTTTTATATTCCTAATGTGGAGAAGGGGGAAAGAGACAAGGGAAAATTACAAATTCAGGTAAAATGAGTTTTTCAATTTTTACTATCCATTCTCTTTCATCCTTCACATTATCTTTTATTCATTCCTTTTAGGCTTTATTTGATGTCATTCTACGCTTGCAGATCTATTTTGCATCATCTTCTTTCCTCCACCTACATTCCTAGGTCACAATTTTTTACATTAATCATCATAGAATATTTTTATTACAGACTATATTTATTTTATTCATTTACATTTCTTTTGTTACTGTACTATTTGTTGCTACATGCAAAGTACATTGGATTTCATATTTAATGGAATCAGGCGTTATTTTGCGGAAGTCCATCCTAAGTAAGAAAAGGACCAATATTTAGCCACTTCCGCTCATGCAGTGGTAGTCGTGCAACAAAGTACACCGCTCGCCAGTCCGCTAATAAATGCGCATGCGGCAAACAATGCGATTTACACAACTGCCACCGTTAAATCAGCACAGCACTCTGTGTTTGGCACTAATCAGTGTAACATAACTCCTGAAAATGCCCCGTGGAGAGGTGAAACACGTGTTGAGATCTCACACGTCTACATCTCTTATAGTTAACAAGAGTTTACCGTCTGTTTTTATGATTAAAACCTCAGATCTGAGAGTAACGGTCGATAGAAACTCGACAAGACTTCATTTTTATAACTGACTTTTTTTTTTTAAAAAAAAATGTCATCGGAACACACTGGATAAAGTTTCCTTCTTACCAGTTCTGTTGGAAATCCCTGTAAGAGTACTAAACCATTTTAACCGTGAAACGTCCAATAGTGGACATCTTGTGTGGTGTTGGTGGAAAGAATTTCAAATATCCTGAAGGCGAAAACATCGTTCCCAATTCATTTCTTCTATGAAATCATATACAGTATTGTAGTCCTTGGCGAACATAGGTAAATAAGTTTCTTACATAGACATTTTTTTTTTAAAACACTTTCCATACAAAGCACAGAGTAAGTTAAAACACCAGTCTCTGGCTGTGAAGCATGACGTCGATGGAAACAAAAAATCGTGTTACTATACCAAAACTATTAAGTATAGCCGCGAACAAATAAAAAAAAAACTTATTGTTTATTTGAAATTCACATAGGATTGTTTACGATAACGTCATCTGAATGCGAGAAGAATCCAATTTAACCTTTAACCTAAGGCTATAAGGGTTGAAAACGTTAAAAAAGAACAAACAGTTTTCTCTGATTTTCTGTTATACTGCCACAGTCTAATAACTTCTAAAAGTACAACCCCTATTAATTAGCAAATCGCGAACGGCGCTAAGTTTAAGCCTTTTTTACATAACTTAGCTCGAAGGCTGCATTATCTTCGACTTAAACCCACATAATAGTACCGGAGTGCAAGACCATCGTGCTCTTAGATTGCTTATCACAAGGGCCTCCCAGGTTTGGATTGTCAATACGCGTTCAGGATTTACTCATATACACCCTAGAGAGAATAAGCTCGACTTTTCCGTTTATTGCCTGACTTTCAACTACTTAAAAAAGCGCTAGCGCTGGGAATAATAAATGAAAAAACTCCAACAACGTCTCCATCTAGTACAACTGAACTTTTTCTCGCCTCTCTATTAACTGGCTTTGT